>NC_090174.1:41254687-41925937 GCF_024679245.1 Pseudorasbora parva
TATACACACTTGATCATGGCTTATCTTTCCTCAGTCAGCAAGGGGAAATACACAATTTCTTGTTGGTAGAGAAAAAGCAATTTCCTGTTATACGCAAACAAGACACATGGTAGCTTTTATTCTTTCTAGAATAGGAAAGAATGATCAATAGCATGCCATATGGGAAGAGAAAGATGCTTTGTGCTTGTAAAAAAATTACTGCTGTGTTCAAATAAGTTTTTTTTACTCTCTAGCAAATTGACTTTTGGATTAAAATATGGACTTCTATTCTTTGCTGTTCCTGCCAGACCACAACATCCTCAAGAAAGAAAAAAAGTAAAGCAAATTTATTTTTTTCTGTGACCAAGATGTGAAAGGGACTGCCTGCATGGTACAGGAATAGTGTTTGAATTTTGCTGCGACAAATGGGAAGCTCAGAAGTTTGAGCTTTTAAGGTCTGAACATATGAGGCTACTTTTCTGGCTGTAACAGAGGTTAAGCTAATAAACACGGGGTCACTGGTGCTGGAAATGTAAAATGAGACAGCAAGTAACAAATGTTCCTCCTTCATTCCTTCCATCTGGACTTTAATAGAAAGCACACATGGAAGCTGAAGTCAGGAATTATTCAACTTCATTCCCCAGTACACTTCTCCAGTGTCTCAGGTCTCAAACGTTGACTGACATGTCCTAAACTTTCCATTTCTCCTTAATCAGCATGATAGAGTTCACCTTTGACAATGTCACCAAAGCTCTATCGTGTTCGGTTTGAATGCTTCTTTGGTGAAAGTGCAGCAATGGTATCAGCATTAGGTCCATCAGCTCAGTGCAAACACCTCTATCTCTGCCCATACACCAGACCAGCTTATCGCTCTCTACACACACACACACACACACACACACACACACACACACACACACACACACACACACACACACACACACACACACACACACACACACACACACACACACACACACAAATCTCCTATCAGTGCAATCAGATCTCCCAGCATCATTAGAGCTCTGTAAGTGGTCCTCGACTGTCATGGAATCCAGCTTTTTCATCGTGAAAACAACCTGCATTGCCTTTCACTTATCAGTCTGCATGTAATCGTATGCCTCTACTATATAGAGAGAATATAGCTCACAGAAATGTGATGTTCTGTAATAAAAACAGAGAAATTATGCCATTTGGGGTTGATTTTATAGTTGAATTAAAGAAGAAATACCATTAAGCTCTGGCAATGAAATCAGATCCAAGATTAATAATTACTTAATCTCATTATTATGAGAATGATTCAGTTGGTAATATAATATATAGTGCCGTGTGTTCTTAGGTTCTGGTTTCACACCTCACTGTCAATCCACCGATGGGAGAAATGCCAAGAGAATGCGTTAGGTGAGAGATCAGATTATGTGGCATTTGAGAGACCTTTAAGCTCACATTGCACATGCAGCAGTGAGACAGCACGTCTGCGTGTTTATGATTGCCAGACATATTCATTTGTTTGAATCTGCTAGGTGAACCCAGTGCTAGCCGTGACTGACTTCCTTTTGAAGCGCAGACATGCCAAGCAAAATAGAGTAGTGTGGCATAGACACTCATCAGCTCATCTGAGGCCAGTGGACGGTCGCAATGGGCATTCTGCATTCAGTTCATAGTAACAGGATGTCAGAGAGAGAAAACAATATCAGTAAGAGAGAAGAACTTCAGAACTATAGGAAGAAAGAGGAGAATCAAATGGAAAGTGTAATGGTCAGCTGAGCCACTCCTCCTAAATGAGCATTGCTCAAGAAGGCGATGACTTTCAAATCCATTTATGAAACAATAACAGTGGCTGTATACTTTGCCATCGATCCGAGCACACACCATTGAGCGGCGTTATGAGCTAGTCTGGAAATCCATCTCTGTTGGATGATTATGAGCTGCTTCATGGTGCTGGTTTCAGCAGCCCTGTCTGATTATGACCTTGGAAACCATGCAATCAATAAGCATCTACTTCTCAATGAGAGTTTCATAGTGTACTCATAGTTATAACGTTTTTAATTATGATTATTGGCATTTTTTTGGTCTTCAACGCAGACCAGTGCCCCATCCAGTAAATTGACTGCTTATCCGACCGGATTAAGAGGTATTTTCTCAACTTCATCATATTGATTTTTAATGAAGTTTGACTCACACCGGTGGAGAAATGATGCATTGTGTATACAGCATACCTCTGGGAGAGATATTTCTTAATTATCGACTCTTTCCCAGTATGAAACAAACTGTCAGGGCATTTTAATGGCATTTATTAAGGTGAATAGAGACGAGACAATACCAATTCATTCACCACAGTGGGCGACCTATATTAAGGCTGCGTCCCAGTGAAGGCAAGTGGTTTCCTTCCATGGGTGACGTGACCTACAAAACTAAGTCTGCTTGATGATTTCCTAGGAATAAACTGAGGAAGAGGTGTGGTTCCCCTTAACCGTTGTTCAATAGACTAAGGATAAATGTCATCTCTAATCATTGAATATGAAACTGAACGATGAACTGTAAAAGTCAACACAGCATATTTTACAGATAAAGTCAGATAAATGCAGATCCTTTTCCATTAACGAGTCATCACCACACTATCAGCCCTCTAAAGACAAGAAGAAACACCTAGATTTTTATCAGAATATTTTTTTTCTTATTTAATTGTAAAAAAAATATTATATATATATATATATATATATATATATATATATATATATATATATATATATATATATATATATTTCTTTTTTTTTAATATCAACTAATTTTGCCCCATCAACAGTTGTTTAAATATAATATGTTACTAATTACTATCTAGTTTAGAATAATATGTTTTGTACTTTGTAATCTTTTTTTGTGTATGTGTGTGTGTGTGTGTGTGTGACAAATATTCCTTTTATGTTTTATGCCTTTGTAGTATACATTTAATTGCAGCCAAATATGCCTCATTCCCAAACCACTAACATGCTAATTGCTTAATTATGTAAACGGCTACAACCTTCTAATTTAACAAATAGCGAGTAATCTCATTTGTTTGTGGCACATTGGTGTGGTGGAAAACTCGTTTTAACTGTCACTATATAATTTATGACTTACAAAAGTATTCATCTGGTCTCTGTGTGAGGTATTCTTCCTTTCAAATGCTCTAGTCAGCATTCAGCACTTAACACAACGCAGGACCAATTTAGATCACTGGCACTAAAAATGTGTGCCAGCAGGTTCACTCCCCATTGAAATTCTTCTCACATTAGACACACGGAAGCCAACTGGTCCAGCCAGAGTCTGAGAAAGTAACAAAGTATAAAAACTAGACCTGGCATGAGAAAGCAGCAGTCACATTGTGTCTGGTTTATCTGAAAGTGCCAGTAAGCAGCAGCATTAGCATACTGCTCTGAGCTCAGCACTGTATTGATGGAGCTAATAAAAGAGACTGCATGGCTTTGTCTATTTCTCGTTGTTCAAAATGCAAAAAATAAATAAATAATTTACAATCTAATGATAATATCTGCTCATTCTTTCTTACTCAAGCATATCCATCATTGGTGCAATGAAGCCAAACTGTCATCATAAAATTACATTAAAAAAAAAAAAATCATTAATTTACAGTCCACCCTTCACCAGGGGTTAAGGACAAATTCTTACAAAGACCAGCTTGGTCCTTCAGAGTCATTTTCTTTCTTCGATTCTTGTGGCAACAAGCCAGGCTTCAAAGTGAAAAAGCCAGCTACCCATCCAGAACTAAAACCGCAAAGCGACTCAAAGCAATTTTCTGCCTATTTTGCTGATTTAATCCCAGGGTTTAGATGTGAGGAACAAGGAGCGAGGTAGGTCCCGTTGCCCCCAAGGGTCCAGATCGGGAGTCTCCCATCATCGAGCCTCCCTTAAGCTCTCCATCAGAGAAGCGTTCATCCCTGCCTGTCTAATCACGGATGGGCGGCAGCCGTGGGATCCCTCTCGCTGAAGCTCATCTGTCAGTCCTGCTAATCACATGTCAAAGCCAGCTCTCCACTCACTAAACAGATCCTGGCAAGATATTACCTGCTATTGACCTTGCAAGCTGTAGCTTTGGGTCAGCCCCTCCAGCCTTGACAAAAATTTGATCTGTGTAACCACTTTGTATTGCTTTTTTGTTTCTGAAGGACTGCTCATGTCTTAACGGGGTGATGAATTGAGAAATCAACTTTCCCTTGAGCTTTTGATATATAAAAGGTCAAGATAATATAAGATTATCCTGTAAGTTTCAAACCTGAAAACTTCTTTGTTAGTCAAAGAAAAGCTTTTATAGACACCAGGCCCAGAAAACAATCGTGTGCTTCAAAAACACCTGTACAGAATAATAAGTACATCTAATTCAGTAGCCCCGTCCATCGACTGATCAAACTGTTCGGATTGCGCTAACCAGCAGCAATAAACATGCCGAAGAAGATAGCAAGATATTGTGGAAGAACACAGTCGCTGCATAAGCTTCCTTCGGATCCTAATATTAGGAATGAATATTAGGAATGATCCTAATATTAGGATATATGTTATACTTAATTTATTTTTAATGAAGTTCCAGCTCACATGGTGAAGACATTGTACGTTTGTTCGCTTCATTTCACTCCGGAATCATTTGTAAACAAGTCTCAGGTCGATGCTGGACTTGCAGAGATATTGAGATTAAAAATCAATGCTGTGCCTTCTATATGGAATGGTGCAACACACTTATGTGAGTAAAACTTCTTTTTTTATATGTAATCGTATCCTGGGGCTATGTGTTTTCCAGACGAGCTACCAAAACGTAAGCCCGTCGGCAGGCCGGTGGATCTCAAATAGTAAATTAATATTCCTTTCTTGATCTGGGCTCGCGACTGCGTGTGCGCGCGCAGTTCGGGCTTATATCCACCTATCGGGCGGGCCAAGTAATACAAAAATAATTCCAATTAATCGCGGGTGGATGAGAAAGAAATCATTGTGTTTGTTTGATAAAGACGTTCACGAGCCCTGTGATCTAGAGAATCATTCTGGTTGCCGCTTTCAAAACAATTTCTCCCTCGTGAACTGAACTGACAGGTGAGCTGAAGCTCATTAAATATGCAAATCTTCTCCAATCCTAGCCTCGGGCGTTTACTTCCAAGTCTCCAGTGCGGCATGCCCATCAAAACACAGCGTTCTGGAGAGAGCCTCAAAACCAGTGTAGAAAATAGCCTATTACTTATCAGTTATGATGTTTTTGAATGTAAAAACCAGACAAGTGCCATTATTTGACCTCAGACAACAGTATAAAAAAATTATAAAAGCCAGTTCATGACACCTTTAAAGAGATAGTTTACCCCCCAAAAATGATTTTTGTCGTCTTTTACTCCCACTCATGTTGTTCCAAATCTGACTTCAGATGAAAATAACAAATAAATAAAAAATTGAATTGACCGATTTATTTTCTTTTTATGGACAAAAAACATTTATCCAAATATTTTTGAAATTCTGACAGAATTTTCAGAATTGAATCTCTATTGTCATAACAAATTTTTTTTATTTGATGCTTGAAATCTAATGAAAATTATTCAGCTAAAAGGTCAATTGGGATTAAATGTTAAAAAGGGCTAGATAAGGTGCGACCTGGAAGACACTCATAAATGTTCCAAATTTGACATATATATTGGGTGTTTTATGGTATTGAAAAAGTCACTATGTCAGCACTTTTGGAAGTCGGTTATTTCCATCTTAAATGGATCCCATTTGGTTTTCATAACTTTCAGAAAAACAACTGTATGGAAAACTGAATCTGCAATCCTGTTATTGGCAAGTATGTGACCATGTGACATGCACATCAGGACTCTTTAAACACTGACATCCTCAATCTCCTACAGCACAGTAACTTGCTTGAAAGGGTTTTAGAGCCATTTCCATTTTACTTTAATTAAATTTTTAACAGACCAATGCACTTAGTAAATGACAAGCCTCTTGAGCCCTGCAAAAACCATACTTTTAACTCCTTTTAATGAGAAAAGTATTGTGTTTTAATGCGAAACTCTGCTGCTGTCTGGAGAATGGTCAAAGACAGCTAACTTTTATGAGAAGCGTGAACTCTGAACACCCACGCTAGAGGAAGTGCTGCAGATGGTCTCCTCCACGCGAGTATTAATCTGTCAGCATGGGCTGTGGGCAGAGCGTCAGAGAGGAGAGTACGCTCCTCAGATTCAGGTGTTGCCTGCTGTGTGTCATGGCAGCCTGTCATAGGAAACGCTGCTGGAGCCTCGCTCCTGAGCTGAAGTATGCCTTGCTTTTATTGGCCAGAGTTGATCTTTGTGGAAGCCAAGGCAACCAAAACCTGAGTTGTTCTTAGTGTCTATCTTCCCTGCAGTGTTGCTGACTGCCATGTGTGCTTAATTGTTTTGGATTTTTTTCCAGTAATGTTATTCTGAATATGAACACTGCCTGCTGTGATATGATTTACTTTAAATATCATTCATTCTAGTTGGAAAGAGTATACAAGTCAAGAGTTAAAACATCTAATTTCCCTTTTCTTTATTTCTGTTGTCTATAGCATCAGTTCCTGTGAGAAGTCAATCCATCATCCTAATCTTTTTTTTGTTTTTTTGTTTTTGGAAAGGTTGTGATAATAGCTTGTAATAACTGCTTTTCATTGTTTCTGTCTAGATGTTAGCTAACTGCATGATTTGTATAACTGAACATTTTGGAATATGGACATTACTGTTCACAGTAACTTCTGATAACAGATCATTCTACATCAATCTACATGGTTCCCACTGCAATGTAAAAAAGAAAACAAATCAGGTTTCCAATTGAACATTTTCTAGTGATTGATCAGATCTAAATTTTTCAGTTGGCCAAATTAATTCACAGAAATTCAATTAGTCACTAGAAAGTTTTCAATTGGAAACATTTTATTTTTTTAGGTCCAATTTTTTAAAGTGTAATACCTCCGGACCCACACATTTAATTGTTTTTATTAGTTTTATTAATATTGATTTACATTTATTAAAAAAGTATTAATACTATTTAAACTTAACTGTGTATAGTTTTAAATTGTGTTTTAGAAATATTGCTTTTGAAGCATTTTGAATGATCCGCCCATGTTTTTAAAATTCATCAAATGACAGAATTGTTCATTAGTAGCCCAATTCGGACTGTAATTGTTTCTCACATGGACATCTCTGAAAAAAAAAAGATGATAAAACTTCATTGATAAACCTCTTTGATAAAACTCGTGCATTTGGATGGCGATTTATTCATGGTGGAGTAGCCAGTTTAGTGAGCCGCACCTGGGAACACTGCTCACGTGGTCAGTCGAATGACTGTTTACTGCTGTAAAATGTAATATTCTTGGAATATTAAAATTAATATTTAATTTAATAATAGGAAATTATGAATGATTTAATTATTTAAATCTATTTAAAACGAAGATGTAATTTTAAAAATGGGAGAAAACCACTGACATTCTGGACTCAGACGGATATAAAATCGCAGCCCCTGTCAATTATGAAAAATACCTTACGACCTCCACGAGAAACAATTACCGTCAGGACTATTGATGTAATGTGTGTGTGTGTCATTTTCCAATTGTAAGGGTAAGTGCAATCAAATCTCTATCTGTTCACACTGGAAATGCATGTGGAATGAAATGTGTACATACCGGTAATCTAAGTGACTGTTGTATTTTTTTCTTTTTTTCTTCTCAGGATAAAACCCACCTCCAGTACCCTGAAATAGTTTGAACATTAACACCAGTAAGAAGAGTCCAGCGAGATCAAATCACAATGGGGATGCGAGGTCTGCTACTGGCCTCTGTGGCAGTAGCCATTTTAGTTCATCTTTCTAGTGCTGGCCTGGTTAAAAGAGTAATTAGACACAGGAGAGAATCACTGTCACCAACCACTGAGAACTTGACCCTCCCAAGTCCTGACCATCCTGTGGTTTTCAACCATGTGTATAACATCAACGTTCCCTCTGGATCCATGTGCTCGGTGGATTTGGATTCACCAGGAACAACCGAAATGAAGCCAAAATCAGAACAATCTGACCAGCACATAGAACACACAATGGACGGGGAGAATCAGATCGTTTTTACACATAGGATTAACATCCCTAAGCAAGCTTGCGGATGTGATAACCACATGCCTGACCTGAAGGACCTTCTTAACAGGCTGGAAATGCTGGAAGCAGAGGTATCCAGTCTAAGGGAGCAGTGTACCAGTGGAACAAGCTGCTGTGGTGCTCAGGTTGCAGGTGAGCCCAAACATAACAGATGTTTTCACTCTAAAAAATGCTGGGTTAAAAACATCTCAAGTTCGGTTGAAAATGGACAAACTCAGAAATTGGGTTGTTTGAACCCAGGGAATGGACCAATTCAAACAACCAAATTTCTGGGTTTGTCCATTTTCAACCCAACTTGGGTTGTTTTTAACCCAGAATTTTTTAGAGTGTTGGCAGTCCATTAGGAGGCTGAGTCTCAATACAACTGTATTCAAAAGAAACATAACAAAGCTGAATAACATGCATAACACGGATGCCTATAATATATATATATATATATATATATATATATATATATATATATATATATATATATATATATATATATATATATATATATATATATATATTAGGGCCGGGACTCGATTAAAAAAATTAATCTAATTAATTAGAGGCTTTGTAATTAATTAATCGAAATTAATCGCATTTTAATTGCATATAAATATTTGACCTGGAACAATGAGAAGTAGCCCAATTTTTCACATGAATTTTTAGCATACCATTGAATGACTGAATACATAAGCTTAATCAACAAAATATTGTTTATTTATTTCAGTCCAGGAGACCAGTGCAATGTTTGCCATTAAGTGTAGCAAAAGCATATTTGTGATATTTGAGGCTCGATGTGCTGCGGTGATACGCTAATTCCTTGTTGTATAGCAGGGGTGTCCAATCCTGCTCCTGGAGGGCCACTGTTCTGCTGAGTTTTTAAGCAATTAAAAAATTAAACACACCTGTACCAGCTCATTAAGGTCTTATTAGGCATACTAGAAACTTTAGCAGTGTATTGAGGCAAGCTGGAGCTAAACTCTGCAGGACGTCAGTGGCCCTCCAGGACCGACTTTGGATACCCCTGTTGTATAGCTTGCACACAACCATGCTCTTGTCGACGCTTCCATCATTTCGTTTTTTAAAACTAAATTTCCCATCCACGGGGCCAAGCAAAGCGGTCTCATCAGCTTCTTCGTTCATGTTCACTATGGTTTGTTGTTGTCATGGTTGTTGTCGTGACTCATGCAAGGGGGTAATCTAGCGCTCGGAAAGCGTTCCACCCCTAGGGGCTGCCATTGCTAACCAAGCCATCACCTGCTGTTAGCATCCCATTGACTCCCATTCATTTTTGAGTCACTTTGACAGTGAATAACTGTACATCAGAGGCGTTTAAAGACTCCATTTGTCCATTGTATATTTCTAAAGAAACACGACAATGTATAAAAGGCTCAATTACCTTGTATCTTACACTATCGCCCCGCAGAAGCTGTTTTTGTAAAAATAGGCTAACGATTGCGTCATAACCAACGCGACCCTGTCGCGCAGTAGAGAAATTACCGTATAGACCTAAGGAGACGCTCGCAGGCAATCTTTTACTGTCTATGAGGCAGTCGGGGGGACGTGGAGACATGTCCTGGAGACTAGTCTGATAAAGTCAAGGGGGAAGAATGGGAAGAAGCCCATAGTGAGCCAAAAGCAACGGGAGAAAATATTTAAACAACGTGATTCAGCTTTCGCTTTCCACAACTACTAGAAGACCTACAGCTGTCAGACAGGAGGCTCACGTCACATCTACGTCCTCAAGCTCAGTCTGAGCCTGCGCAGTTCGCTCAGCCATCAGGAAGTGAGTGCCCCTAGGTTGACTTCATTATTTCGCCGTAGACGTCAATGGGATCGCTGTGTCCATTTCTTTTACTGTCTATGGACTCATGAGCGCTAGTTGGTGTTCCAGTATAATCGGTCCGTCAAAACTCATTCATTGACAAACGTTCCGCGGGGCAAAAATAAGTGCGATTATTTTTTTTATTTTTTTTGCGTAATTAATTAACGCGTTAAAGTCCCGTAGTTAATTAATCTTAATTAACGCGTTAAAGTCCGCGTTAAACGCGTTAAATAATAAAATATATATATATTATTTATTTTTATTTATTTATTTATTTATTTTTCATACGTGGTAGCCCAGTTTTAATCACTATATGAATGTTAGTAGAGGCTGGCAGCAAAATGTTCCACGTATTGCTAAAGTCTGCTTGTGGTGAAGAGAAAATTTAGCCAAAATGTAGATGAAATATAAATTAATTAAGGATCTCAAAACACGAGACTGAATGATGGCCATATTGAATAATTATCAAAACTTATTACAGATATTAAGGGTATCGCCTTTGAGGTTTGTATACGTGAGCATAATAATTAAACATAAAATTCAAACATGCTGCAATCTATTATTGGTTTGAACAAGATTCATTTGCTTATCAACCTCCCCAAAAAGTCCTTCTTTGACAGTATATATAGATATTTTGATTCATTTCATCCTCTCAAGCGACTCGGGCCATTACTTTGTCTTTTATCATGGGCTGAAACCTTTGAAAAACAAAATAAGTGGTTTCATATAGACAATGTTTTCAAACCATAATAAAACAGTTATTTTTAGTAAACCGAAAACATGATGCTCAATCAGTATACTGTACAATTCCCAGCCCTACCTAAACCAGCATGAATGTGTTTTTCATCAGAAGCCAAAAATGACTAAAACTCTCTTTTTCTCAGGTGAAGTTACAACCAAACCCTACTGCAGTGGCCGTGGCAACTACAGCACTGAGACCTGCAGCTGTTTGTGTGAGCCCGGTTGGAAGGGGGTCAACTGCTCTGAGCCAGAGTGCCCGAACTTCTGCCAAGATCAAGGCCGTTGTGAGGATGGCAAGTGTGTCTGCTTTGAGGGCTTCGGCGGGGAGGACTGCAGTATCGAGCTGTGTCCTGTAGATTGCGGTGAAAATGGAGAGTGCATCGACGGGGCTTGCCTCTGCGAGGAGGGCTTCATTGGTGAAGACTGCAGTTTAACTAACTGCCTGAACAACTGCCTTGGCAGAGGGCGCTGTGTGGATGATGAATGTGTATGCGACGAGCCTTGGACAGGGTTCGACTGCTCCGAGCTCATCTGTCCTAACGACTGCTATGACCGTGGCCGCTGTGACAATGGAACCTGCTATTGTGATGAGGGCTTTACTGGGGAGGACTGTGGGGAGCTTACCTGTCCCAAAAACTGCAACCACCGTGGCAGGTGTGTCAATGGACAGTGTATCTGCAATATCGGCTACAGTGGAGACGACTGCTCCAAGCTCATCTGTCTCAATGACTGCAATCAGAGAGGTCACTGCTTCAATGGAAAGTGCATATGTGACCCCGGGTTCGAGGGTGAAGACTGCAGTATTCTCTCCTGCCCCGACAACTGCAATGGCCGAGGACAGTGCGTCAATGGTGAGTGTCTTTGTGATCCTGGGTATGAAGGTGATGACTGCTCAGAGCTCTCCTGCCTTAATAATTGTCACGATCGTGGCCGATGCATCAACGGGAAGTGCATATGCAAACTAGGCTTTGCTGGAGAAGACTGCAGCATTAAAACCTGCCCCAATGACTGCCATGGACATGGAAAGTGTGTAGACGGCAAGTGCATTTGCCATGATGGCTTTGCTGGAGATCATTGCGGTGTCAAGACCTGCCCCCATCACTGCCATGGCCGTGGACAGTGTGTGGACGGCAAGTGTGTTTGCCACTATGGCTTTGCTGGAGAAGACTGCAGCATCAAAACCTGTCCCAATGACTGCCATGAACGTGGACAGTGTGTAGATGGCAAGTGTATTTGCCATGATGGTTTTGCTGGACAAGACTGCAGCATCAAGACCTGCCCCAATGACTGCCATGAACGTGGACAGTGTGTGGACGGCAAGTGTGTTTGCCATTTTGGTTTTGCTGGACAAGACTGCAGCATCAAGACCTGCCCCAATGACTGCCATGAACGTGGACAGTGTGTGGACGGCAAGTGTGTTTGCCACACAGGCTTTACAGGCCATGACTGCAGCCAGTTGACTTGCCCCAGTGACTGCCATAACCGTGGACAATGTGTAAATGGCCAGTGCGTGTGTAACAGCGGCTTCACTGGGGAGGACTGTGGTACAAAGACGTGTCCCGACAACTGTTTGGACCGTGGCTACTGTGAAGATGGAAAGTGCGTCTGCTTTGAAGGTTACACTGGTGTGGACTGCTCTGTTCTGACCTGCCCAGAAAACTGCAATGACCAAGGCCAATGCCTGAATGGAATGTGTATATGTGATTTAGGCTTCACTGGCGACGACTGCTCTGAAAGTAAGTCACTATAATTCACACCAAATATATACACATGTATAGCTTATACTTACAGTTTTGACTATTAGCAAACTTTCTCAAAGATGAAGCAGAGGAAAATTTAATTGTGTATTAAAGGGTTAGTTCAACCAAAAATGTAATTTTTGTCATTAATTATTCACCCTCATGTCGTTCCAAACCCATAAGATCTTTGTTCATCTTCGGAACACAAATTAAGATATTTTTTATGAAATCTGAGAGCTTTCTGACCCCACATAGACAGCAACACAATAACCACATTCAAGGCCCAGAAAGGTAGTTAAGACATTGTCCATTAGATTTTTTGCGCAGAAAAAGTATTCTCCTCTTCATGAAATCCAGTGAACCACTGGAGTCACAAGGACTATTTTACAACGTAATGGTTCTGGACCTTGAAAGTGGTCATTGTGTTGCTGTCTATGTAGGGTCAGAAAGCTTTCAGATTTCATTAAAAAGATCTTAATTTGTGTTCCCAAGATGAACAAAGGTCTAATGGGTTTGAAACAACATGAGGGTGAGTAATTAATAATAGAGTTTTCATTTTTGGGTTAAATACCCCTTTATGCTTTCAATGTTAGTGACATTAACAAAAAAAGACTGTTGTTTACAGTTATATGACAGTTAATATCCAGAGAGACACAAAAGAAGCCAAATGTATATGTAACGGTTTATATAACGGTTTTCAAACAGATTTCCTGAGCACTCCTCCATCTCTGCCATTGGTCAGACAAACCCATAGTTCCGCCCCAAACTCATATAATTTGTTGAGCCAGTTGGTTAGCCATTAGGCAATGTTTATACATTTGAGGATATCAACCTATGATTGACTTAGATGTCTCTGTGCATTAAGCTGCCATTGGATAAAGCATTTATCTTAACAATTCTCTTTCCCATAAACTGTGGCACAATATCAAGGAGATGTTGTTTTCTAAGTTCTGCATGTTATCTTTTGACTCAGAGGTTCTTGACTAAGATGACGTCAATAATTTGATGTGTTTCAATCCACAGTCTCCCCACCCAGAGACCTTACAGTTACTGAAGTCGATCCAGAAACAGTGGACCTCGCTTGGGTCAATGAGATGCTTGTAACGGAGTATCTTATCACATACGTGCCTACGGCTCCTGGTGGTTTAGAGATGGAAATGAGAGTCTCTGGTGAAAAGAAGACAGCCACTATTAGGGAGCTCGAGCCTGGTATAGAGTACCTAATCAGTGTCTTTGCTGTCCTGAACAGCAAGATGAGTGTCCCTGTCAGTGCCAGAATAGCCACACGTAAGTCACACATCATCTAATGCTTGGGAAAATGTCTTATTTTGTCCTGAGTATACTGTGCTAAGATGTTCTATCTTACAATCAGATCTCCCTGAACCTGAGGGTCTGAAATTTAAATCGGTTAAGGAGACTACGGTGGAGGTTGAGTGGGACCCCTTGAACATTCCGTTTGATAGCTGGAACCTCATCTTCAGAAACACAGTGAGTGTCCTGGCATCATCCATAGAGCTGTGATCCAAAAGTGTATCATTGCCCTCATATTTTCTCTTACAAATGGTAATATATAAGGACTGTTCTGTTTGCAAGTAATAGTTTAAAATGAGAAGCTTCAAAGGTGTCCAATGGAAAATAGCTGAGTGGTGCCACTAAGCAAAAAGCTACTGTCGAGAAGTCTGCGGTTTTGCAAGACAAAAACCTCTAAGAAGCCCCTGGCAACAGCATGTGTGACCATGTGCCACAGAACTGTTTATTGTCTCTGTAATTCGTTTTTTTTTTCTTTCTCAAAGGCTTATGCAAACTCTCAAAAACAGCACCATTAGAACATGCAAACCTCCCCTACATCTCTCTTTCAAAACACAGCTTGGCAGTCGCATTCACACATCAAGTTTAGAGATGTCGATGCCAAAATAACCCTCACTGTGAAGTGAAACACTCATCCAAGTAGAATCAGCTAAAAGACCAAAGTGTTTACTCTCAGGACACCCTCTCATTACCCTGTAGCTCATAGGAGCTTGACTTTATTTCCCTGAGGTTTCCTTTGATGATTTGTGGTGTTTTTTTATTATGTGTCTTTTATGTGGTCTTTTATTAACTAACAGAACCTTTGACCAGTGATCTGATTTAATATATTCACCAATTCAATTCACCAAAAAATCTGTTTTTCAATGGCAGAAAGAAGAAGATGGAGAGATTTTGAACTCTCTCAACCCTCCTGAGACCACCTTTGAGCAGTCTGGTCTTGGACCTGGACAAGAGTATGAAGTTAAGCTTGAGGTCATAAAGAACAACACCCGTGGACCCCCAGCCAGCAAGAACGTTGTCACAAGTAAGCAGCTGTCAACAGTAATTAACAGGCCGTCATGGCCAGTCTGCTCTTTTTCAGGCCTTTTGATTTTGATTTTGAAAAGAGACAGGATGTCTTACCTGAAATTAGAAAGAACAGTCAGCATTTTATATTAATTGGCAGTTATTTGCAGTGCAAGGTGTTGCTGAAAATTGCAATTTTTGCAAGTTAGAGTAACTGGCAATGTAAGTTCTAGTCCCTTAAGACCTTATTTTGCAAAATGTTAGTGCTTGCCATTTGCTACTTATGTGTATTACTACTACACCGGATCAACTACAATACACTACCATTCTAAAGTAAATTTTATTTGTTTGTTTGGAAAAAAAATCCATCTTTTATTCATCAAGGATGCATTAAATTGCTCAAAAGTGACAGATAAGATTTCTATTTCAAAATAATTGCTGTTCTTTTTCATTCTTTTTCATTTTTCATCAAAAAAAATTTCCACAAAAATATTAAGCAGCACAACCATTTTTGACCAGACATTTACATCTGAGATTTGGAACAGGCTTAAACAAATTAAGTTACAGTGACATCTTTATACATTTTAAGGTCTTAGTAATGATATTAAAAATATATTTTAATTTGATACTTTTATTTATAGTTTTTGTGATATATTTTGTCATCTTCCCAGAAGTGGACAAAGTATGCAATTTCATTACTTGAGTAAAAGTAAAAGTACTGCTGGTAAAGACGCTGTGAAAGTTGTAAAAACAACTCAGGTAGTTTTTCCTCAGGTAAAAGTACAGAAGTAATTGTTTTCAAAAGTACTTAAGTATTAAAAGTACATTTCCTTTTTTATGTCAACGTACTATTTTATTATTGTTGTAAAAATGAACACTATACCATCATGGTTTAAGCCAGTCAGTGATGCTCCATCCGACATGATAGTATACGACTAACTTAAACTAATTTAAATACTTGTATAAAAGTAACAAAGCTCTTTACAATGCTGCTTTCACTTTAAGGTAGAATGCACAGATCCTATACACTGATACACATCTGATATTCTCCCAACTGTTTACATTAACTTAAGACAAAATCAACTTTGTTAATGTGAATACTCACCAAAATGAACATTTTGACATCTGTTTTCTTCCATTTTGCTATAAACTATAAATCAGTGTTCAAAAAATGCTGGGAAATCATTGAACTTCACTTGACCCTACAAGAGTGATTCCTGAAAGGCTTTCTGTAAAAACCCAAACACCTTTTAGAGAAGAAAAAAATAATCCACCGACTTTCAAAGCTGCTACAGAAACGGCTTTCGACTTTGAGGACCCTGATAGAAATGTAGTGGAGTAAAAAGTACGATATTTGTCTTTCAAATGTAGTGAAGATAAAGTTTCCAAAAAAATTATTCTTAAGTACAGATACTCAAAAAGTGTACTTAAGTACACCACTCAAGTAAATGTACTTAGTTACTGTCCACCTCTGCATCTTCCTATATCAGTATGAAACTAAAATATCATTCTAAATAACATTAACATTTTTGAATTGCACCATATTTCTGAGTACCACAGAAAGGGACATTGCAAATCCTCTTTGACAGTAGATGATTTGCTTTTAAATGATTGTAAGATAAGGGTTTACTCTTGAATGGTGTACTACATATTATCATTTTGACATTTCCCAAACATCCGTTCACTTTTATCAATAGCTTCTTTTAGGAAACCCTTCAGATTATAGCCCTATTGGGAAGAGATGTGCTGTTATAACATTGGCCACTTATACAGTTAGTGCAAGTAACCAGTCTCCCTTTCACAACAAGCTGATTTTGCTGTCTTACAAATGTCTAAAAAAATCTCCCAGCATGCCTCTAACGCTCCATCTACTCCATTTCTTCGACTTGTGCCACATAGGATTTGCATTAAAGGAGGACTAATTGCTCAAAGTGAGTTCTCTCCTCACTCTCAGTGTGTGGGAGGCACCACTCAGCAACATGAGAGGCTGTCCTCCCGTGAGATAACCGGTGCATTGGAGCATCTCGCATGCACAAATCTGCTCTAAGCTGCATGCAGTTCCTCTATATTATCTTACATTCACATAAGTATCTGCTCTCACTGCACATGCTAATGTGACAAACTGATTTTACCATGAAAATAAACATAAATAGTTGTTTTATGTTCCTTTTTTTTAGTCTTGGAGAAGGTGTACAGGTAAAATACCCATCTATTTGTCAGAAAATAGATATGAATGCATCTGTATAATAGCGAATAGTGGGGGTTTTGAGTCCAAACTGGGGTCCTGGGACCCCCTGGAGTTATGGTTTTATTTTAAAGGGGGAAAACATGTACAAGTGTGTATTTTTACCAAATACATTTTGTGCATTTTACCAAATATGTATTTTTACTTTCCTTTGGCATTTTTCTTGATCAACTGAAAAACTTTTTTTTTTTTCCAGATATTATTTTTACTTAATTTACTATTTTTATTATTTCTTTTGGTTTAGGCACTGTGAAAATGTAATTTTAAAAAAACAAACAAACAACGTATTACTATTAAATGAACAGTGAACCCAATTCATATTTTTCTTAAATAGTATAAATGGTAGCCTAGAAAACTAGACGCAGCCTAGCGGCAGCAAATCTAATCTGCCGCGAGTGTCGTCTAGCAACTCTCAATACAGTTCTGAGCTGTAAAAGCCAAACTCTGGTCAGGCCAATCACATCGTGTATAGAGTCGGTGGGCGGGGCTTAACATGACAGCAGAGTTGCGCTTTCGTGCTACTAGTAAACACAGAAACTGGCGAACGGCAGTCTTTCGAATCAGTTTTGACCGTGGCTCTGGAAGACTTGGAGTTAAGCTTTTCTTTGAGAAAAGAATAACGAACGGCACTGAAGTCACTCTTAAAAAGGGAAGATATGTTCTGAGTTTTTTGCCGACCGGATGCAGCGAAAGTTTAATCTATCAACTAGCTCCGCTTCACGTTGCTCTGGTTGGTTGTAGCTTTATCCAATTGTGTGCAGAGGGAGTTTTAAAGATAACCGTTTATCCCACCCCTCCGATTGAGCCCTGTCAATGGTGAGTTTCCAGACCAAAAATCTTGATTTGGGTCTGGCTTGTCAGGCTATATAAATGGGTCTTTTTGAATAAAAATGTTTAGCTGTCATTGTATTTTATGTGGACGATCATCATATTTTGATGTCCTTGATATCAAAAAGTGTATAGCAGTTGTTTTGGATCATCTGTTTGCATAGATATTCCCAATCTGTAGCTTTTTTCTGAGCTGTCACACACGTCTCCTCTCATCCGCAGTGATTGATCCTCCCAGCCAGGTGGATGTGCGTGATGTGACGGACACTACAGCTCTCATCACCTGGTTTCAGCCTGTCGCTCAGGTGGATGGGATCTCTGTGTCCTACGGCCCAAATGCAGATTCAGACAGGAACACGGTCGATCTTTCCTCCATAGAAACCCAGTATCATCTGGTTGAGCTGAACCCGGACACTGAGTATGAGGTCTCTCTCATGGCCCGCAGGGGAGAGATGACCAGCTTTCCCATCTATGAGACCTTCACCACAGGTATGAACTAGGAATACAACAACTAGGAATCCTTTCAAACCATCATAAAGTGAAAATTTAGTCTGCTTTAGCAAGTCTACTGATTACTGTGGTGTACTTAGACCTGCATTGAAGCAATTTTGTCCGTCATGCCCTGGAGAATAACTGTACAATTACAAGAAGAATTTTCTTTCATCCACATGTTAACGTGTTTCAGACCTGGATGCCCCAAAGCACCTCAAGGCAGTTGAGCAGACAGATGAGAGTATAACTCTGGAGTGGAAAAACAGCAGAGCCAACGTCCTCAATTACCGTGTTAAATACGGCCCACTTTCTGGAGGGGAGCACGGAGAACTGGTCTTCTCCAGCGGCCCACGAGACACCACTCAGGCTAAAATCACTGGTGAGAGGCCAGTTTGAATTACACAATAATCCCTCTCTAGAGATTACAAACCACATCAAATACAAACAGATCACAGAGATTAAAAAACTATGTATGAAAACAAAAAGATGAGGCAGTGGAGTAGTTTTCAGTAAACCCATTTTATTTTATTACTTGAAAACTAGCCATCCGCATATCCTCATGATAGAAATTTAGTTTGCAGGTGTTGAAGTGCTGGAAGTCATATTTTCAAAAAGCATGGTCTTAAAAAGGATTTAAAACAATTGGAAAGCTATTGTAGGTCTGAATAGATATAGGCTAATTTAAAGTTTTCCTAAACATAACTTATAGTATTTACCACTTATTTCCAAATGAGCCCCTTTGTTTCAAAATGTTTACACAGCTAAAGTGGAATGAGATGCTACCCTTTTTGTTGATAATGCCTTATTCATGCCTTAAATGAAATAACACTGGTGCTTCAATGTGAAAATCCCAGTCAAAAAGGGAAAGTGGAGGCTTTCTTCGTCGCAGCAGCATTTCTATTATACACTTTTGCTTTGAGGCAATCTCCTGTGCTAATTCTTATTCTCTACAACCATGTGTTACCGCAAGCAGGGATTATCATGGCTGGGAGAAAAAATATATTCAAAATGGATAATAGATTCTTTGTCTGGTTTGCTCCTTTGTCCTTGGGAGGCCTGTTCCCTGTAAATAAGGCGGACGATCTGTTTGGCTAATAACGCAGAGCCTCTCTCACACACACACATCTCACTAGTTGTCTCTTTCACACAGTTATTATCTGTAATTGCCGTCACGCCTGTGATTTTATTGATAATGAGCTTCCTCTGCATTAGGCGTAATTTCATGCTGGAGGACTCCTGCACAGTGACCTCTGCAGGAGCCAATACAGGCGTTAAGAGGGGTAAAGTGTGGGGTTTGGGCTAAGGGCTCTTATGAATGGGGGCTGTGGGGATCTGAGAATCTCTTGTATGATGGTAAATATTGTTTCTGGCATGTTGAGAAGCTCTTTGATGCGGTCACTGAAAGGCATTAGATTGATATGGCGCGTAGATGAAATTGAAACGCTAGTACGAAAACAATGGCCTACCATGGAGGTTCCAAAAACAACCAATGTGAGAGATTAATGGTTTTGTTTTGTCTAATGATTTGAGAGAGATGATTTTTGTTGGGTTTTCTCTTAGGCCTTAGGCCCGGGACCGAATATGGAATGGGAGTGACGTCCATTAAGGAAGAGCGTGAGAGTTTGCCTGCAACGACCAATGCTGTGACTGGTAAGACTTAACAGAATAGTGATTATCTCACATGTTTTTTATGTATATTTATAACTTTTTTCAATGTGCTTGCCTTTCCCCTTTTCTTCTCTTTTAATATGTAACAGCATGAGTGAAGCTGAGTTGAATGTGCTTGTGAGGTCATAATAAAGCTCAGTTGTAGGATGTATCATTCAGAAATTAATATTTCAGGAAAAACAATTTACTCACTCTTATGTCAAAAGTAACTTGACTGAGGCTGTCAAGTACTAAAATGACAAAATAGCACAATTTCAAAGTGCGCTTGTATCATAAAAATGGTCCATATGACCTCTGTGCTTTCTTTAGCCTTTGTGTGATAAACTGACCAATAATTTAACTTGTGATTAATTAAAAATGTACCTTTTCGGTTTGTTCATGTCAGATTTGTGAATGATTAATTTAATATTTTTAATGAATCATTCGATCCAGTTCACAAAACAGGTTTGAATGAATTTAACTCATTAACTGATCTGGTTGCAATGTATTATCAAAAGTGTTGTTTAGCTTCAGAAGATGTTGTTTTACGGTGCTTTTGCATTCTTCTTGAAGATTAAAAGCTTCAGTTCCTATTCAGTGTAATTGCATGTAAATAAGCAACCGGCTTCTTTAATCCAATTTCTGCTCCTATTTTATTCAATGGAAGAAACTTGTACAGGTTTGGGACAATGTGTGGGTAAGTAAATGATGACAGAATTGCCATTTTTATGAACTAATCCTTTAATTTAATTTCACTGCCCTCTTAGATCTTGATGCTCCTAAAGACCTTCAAGTAAGTGAAACCGCAGAGACCACACTAAAACTTGTTTGGAGGAGGCCGGTCGCCAAAATCGACACCTATGAGCTAGTGTTTGCATCTGCGGATGGCGAGAGTACTGAACTGGAGGTAGCTGGTGCTGCCAATACCTACATTCTGAGCGATCTGAACCCTGGCATGCTGTACACCATCAGCCTGACTGCCAAGAGAGGAAGAAAGATGAGTGCGCCAGCCACCCTGTCAGCATCCACAGGTTAGTATGCATCATTACATTCACTTATATATTTAGAATGCATCTTCACATCCCATTTCTCTTGCTTCTAGAGTGACAAAAGCAACATTGGTTTGGATCATGAAGCAGCTTTTAAAAAAAAAAATGATTTAAATCAAAATTTTCCACACATACACATTTATTCAGCAGGCCACTGAGGATCTGAAGGCAGCTCGGGAATTTATTATCTTCGCTATTTTCCCCCATTAGTATCAATATTTATTTTGGAGTTTGAAGATACTGAAGTCCTTGTTCTATGATTCTGAATTAAACATTTTGTAGCTCCTTATCTTGAGAACAAAAATCTCAATATATTTATATGTCAGTGTGCCACCATGCATTGGAAATTGAAGCCTACTATCCCTATTTTTTACCCTCATTTATGGCATATGGGTTTATTTTATTTTTTCAAAAAAAAACAATAAAAGCCAAAATCACTGTGGTCAGGATACCACTTACTTAACTATCAGAACTTTGTTACCAAAATGTTCTTGCTTATATAAGATACCAATCATTTACTAAAACCAAGGAGCTACAAAATCCAAAAAACCTCAGTTGTTTGCTTTTGTCGCCAAGGCAAGACAACAGATATAGTGTTCTTCAAGATCCCAAATACACACACACACACACACACACAAACTCTCACACACGCACAGAAAGCTCATTCATGTGATAATCGTCAGAGTGAGCCCACTCCCCTTTTGGATTTGCGTGATTTGACCACAATGAACTGTGGGGCGGACTGATAAATAGGACACATGCTGAGCCGCCTGTTAAAATGTTGTCTCTGAAATCACCAGCACTATAATCCCAATGCATTTATTTCGGCAGCCATTATCGGCCTTAGACACGGCACACAAACATGGGCATACACTTCCCTCAGACCCAAAGGATTTGGGAAGGTGGGGGGCAGGGAGATCTCTAGGTCTGGCTTTCTTCTGTTCGCTAAATGCTTCTCTGGCATTATTAGAAGAGTTTTAGCTGGTAACATGGAGATGTGGAAATCTGATGACTGAGATCTCAAAGGCAACACACCAGGACATAACCAGGCTAAAAAGGAGAGACCAAACAGTCATGTGCATGCACACACAAAGTTATGCCATGTTTAGTTAAGGTGCGGTTACATTAGCGAATTTTCAGCTAAAAAAAAACAAAAAAAAACACGTGTACTGATGTATGAATAATCTCAGACAGAAGTCACTTGCAAAATACTTTCATAATCTGCACTGGAAAATCTTTCACCCTCTCATGAAGAACCAAATTGTATGGATTCCTATTGAAATGACTGGATTTCGCTTTGTGACCATGGCAAATGTGATTGCAACTTCATGGTGTAAAGGACATGCATGTCTTAAAGCCCATAAGGTGGTTTCTGTGGAGCCAAAAAGGGTTGCACATGGTTACAACAATGGCTTTATCCAAATGCCCTTGAGGTGTTTGCGGCCTGAGGATCTCACCGCAATAAGGCCATTCTTTTATTCTACCTCCTCCCATTCCCATCTGCATGCAGTGAGGGCCACTCCTCAGACTTGCGTGGGTCGCTTTTCGGTGGAAAGAACTCTATTGAATAAGTGCGCAAAATGAAACAATTTGACCAAATTTCACTTTCCATGAATGGCGCGAGATGATCAACGAGTTGCTTTGCTGTTTGACAGCTTTGGTATTGTTTCATTTCCAGGTTTCAAAAGCAACAAGCGGCCCTAATGGCTGGGAAGGTCATTCACTTCATCCCCATTGTCACCCTATTTGCACGCCACGTTTCTGCCCTCTTGAATGTGCATAGACAGGATAATGGTTTGCCCACCGTGCATCTCCTTGCTATGTGCCCTCACTTTGCCTGTGAATGCTGACAACGCACAATGATGTTCAATTATAGGTTGCACTGCGCCGTGCTGCATGGCTGCCTCCCATGTTTGAAGTGTTCAGCGTACCTCTGCTCAGGCAGGCTAGGCAGGACCTTCAAAAATTAATGGCTTTTCTCAGGGCCATTAATACCAAAGCTGTCTCAGCAAGCTGGTGCTTGGATGTTAATAGGTTGTAAGAGAAATGCCTGCAAATTTGTTTGTTTGTCATTACAACTTTCTGAAAGTTATTACTGTGTGTGTGTGGTTTTTTTTTTTCATGGCATCGGCAGATGTTCCTGTTCTGTTTCGAACAGATGGCAATGAATTAGTCAGAAGTAACAAATTAAGTGGTTTATCGTTGCTCAACATAACATTGATTTTTCCCTTGTAATTCTTAAAATGCTTTGCATTGTTTTGAATAATGTGAAACGTGGTCTTTTTTAAGCTTTTCAGGAATTTTTGTTTTTACTTCAATACATTTGTCTCCAGGCAACAAAAACAACCATCATCTTAAAGAGAGAACGCCTTAAGAATTCGGTCAAATCTCTTCGGTCACCATTACCCATGATGCTCTTCACTTAAATGTATATTTTTCCTGCCAAAATAATTATCTTCTGATCTGTTTGTCATCCAGATGAGGAGAAACCTCAGGTTGGAAACATCACCATCTCTGATGTGTCCTGGGACAGCTTCAGTGTGTCCTGGGAGCTGGACAGAGGAGAGGTTGAGGGCTTTCTGATTGAAGTGTCTGACCCAGATGGCTTATCTGATGGCCAGAACCACACGCTATCCAGCCAGGAGTTCACCCTGGCTGTCACTGACCTCTCCCCTAGCACTTTCTACAGGGTCACACTGTATGGGCTGTACAAGGGAGATCTCTTAGATCCGATCTTTGCTGAAGCCATCACAGGTATCATTACTTACCAAGTCTTGGACCAGCTTGGTTGTCTTTTGGCATCTTTTCTTTTCCAGTCTTTGGATCAAATGCTGTGCCTCAAGCAGCAATACAGACTAACCTCTTATCTCTTTTAATGTACAATTCTTATCGCATTACATGTTGAATTGATACTAACACATTGAATTGATAACACGACACCAGCATTTTGTAGCCTTCTTAGTGTTTTCATTTCTCCATCTATCATCTAGTACTTAAACTATTCCATCTAGAATTTGTTTTAATTTTCCACTATTAATATAGAAGGTTAAGTAAATATTTTGCCACTGTCAACTAAATAACATAAATATAATGCAGCCTCATCAAATATGAAAAATTCTTAAAGAAATCCCAATTTGAAAATGCCTATTTCCCTACTACTGTTTAAAAGCTACTGTTTAAAAAAAAAGTTGTTTTTTTTTAAATTATTATTATTATTATTCATTTTTATTTTAAATAATTGCTGTTCTTTTGAACTCTCTAGTTATCAAGGAATCCCTAAAAAAGTATCACTGTTTCCAATTAAAACATTTTTTTATCAACAACAGCTAAAACCTTTTAGCTTTGTTTTTAATATTGATAATACTAATAAATGTCTCCAGTACCAAATCAGCATATTAGAATGATTTCTGAAGGATCATGTGACACTGAAGAAGACATAAGGATGGTGCAAAATCAGCTTTACCTTCACAAAAATTTTGCATTTCAAAATATATTAAAATACAAAACAGGTATTTTGAATAATAATATTTCAATAATTAAAAGAATAGTTCACCCAAAAATGAAAATGATTTATTTACTCACCCTCAAGCCTTTCTAGGTATATGTGGCATTCTCCTTTTTATTCTTATTTTTTATAACGTGTTAAATATGAATTTTTTTGTACAAAAACCTATCGATTCGCTTCAGAAGGCCTTTATTAAACGGGGGGTGAAACACTCAGTTTCAGTCAATCTCATGTCAATCTTGAGTACCTATAGAGTAGTATTGCATCCTTCATATCTCCGAAAAGTCTTTAGTTTTATCATATTTATAAAAGAAATATAGGCTGTACCGAGTCTTTCCGGAAAAAAACGAGCGCCTGGAGGTGTATCGTGTGGGCGGAGTTAAAGAATGACGAATGCACACAAAGCGGTGACGTCCTCAAGCATGGAGAAACCCTTGCTATCGATCTCAGCTAATAGATATATGATCCAGAATCTAATTCGGAGGCTGAAATAGAAACAGCAACAGCAGGACGTTCGTCTCTGTGGTATGTACTGTATTTAGTGTCCTGTCAACATTTGTGTGTCTTTACTCGCAGTTTATGAGGACATGATTTGGTTTATGGACTATTGTATGCGACTAGACCTTAGCAGTAGCAAGCAAAACGGTTTTGCACGTCAAACTAGTGTAACGTTATACAGCAATGAAGTCCGTTAGCGCATTTGAATGACGAAGCACGCGATCGTGTCGTTTACTGATGTTTACTCACGCGACGATAAGCAACAGCACAGACATTTGAAGCAGTTTTACTCACCAGCTGCTTCCAAAGCAGGACCGAACCTTTATCGCTGGGACCGCTCCGTCAAAAACACACTTCTTGGAGTGTGGAGATCCACTTTGCGATGCGACTGAAGCGATGTTGTGAAGCTTCCCGTCATTTCTGCGTTCAAATCGGTTCAAATGCAGCGCTGCCTTCCAGGAAGGCTGTGCTGAAGCGTTGAAGTCGCTTGATGTCAAAGTGGAGGAATGAAGTGGAGTGCGGCGTGGACTATAACCGACATTAGTGTTCACGGACGACTGGATCTGCACCTGAGAGAGTGTTTATGGGCGTGCATTTCCTCTCTCGCTCTAGTCACGCGCGCGCGTACCCTACCGGGAGAAGAGCCCGTACGGCCCATGCAAGGACCTTCCGGTCTATAAACGTCAAGCCGAGCCATACTCGAAAAAAACTCTCAGAAACTTGTGAGAAACCGGAAGGAGTATTTTTAACACAGAAATACTCCATCAAACGTCCAACATTAGTTTTTGAAACTTTGTCTATGTTTAGGATGGAATCCAAGTCTTTAACAGTGTAAAAAGCTCAGTATGCATGAAACAGCATTTCACCCCCCCTTTAAACCCGTGTGAATTACTATTATAATGGATGGATACACTTTTTTAGGCTTCAAATTTTGGGCTGCCATTCACCATTATAGCACTTAGAAGAGCCAGGACAATTTTTAATATAACTTTGATTGTATTCGTCTGAAAGAAGAATCTCAAATACTCCTAGGATGGCTTGAGGGTGAGTAAATCATGGGCTAATTTTCATTTTTGGCCGAACTATCCCTTTAATACAGCCACAGTGGAAACGTCCTTCAAAAACAATCAAATAAAAAAAATCGTACTGACCCCAAATTGAAAGGTAACTAATGCAGCTGTATCCCATCTCGTTCTACGTGCACTGCAAAGAGCGAGATTCGAACCAGCGTCTCTGGGATGGGAGGCAGATGCTCTAATAAGGACACTAAACACTTTTGCGTCAATCTATCCAGCTCTAACTAGCTGGCCCTCTGTTACACAGCCTCATCCATGACTGAATCCAGAACAAACCCCAACATCCGAATATGCCTACTTCCCCATGTAGTATATGCAAAAAGCAATACATCAAATGTAATATGTCAGAATAAACAGTATTATTAAAACATATGATCTGATGACTTTGTCTAGATTTTATACATTCTACACATGTACTTGTAGAATATACGTTATTATTGGCCATTCCTAAATGCAGTACATACTCAGACAGTATGCAATTTCAGAGGCATATAATCTCTCAAATTTGTAAAGCGCTACAAAACCCCCCATCAAGCCTCTTTAAGTCTACTGCAGATGCTGTGAAATGTCGACACTCTTCCAGTCTGCTGAATTATGTTGAAGTATGCTGACATTCAGAGCACACCTGTGCAGCATCATAAATGCTACCCCACACATTCACGTCTGCATAATCACCAGCACAGCCTGCAGGTGCAGTAAATGACCTCTGCCTGTCTTTTACTGGTACATTTGTGTTTAACGGGCAAAACAAAGTTTGACTATTGATGGCTTTTTCATTCTAATTGACTGCGACATTCAGTTCACATTTTAAGTGAGTCAATTTAAATAATTTGGTTTGTGGCAGCAACCAGACAAGTTGTATTGTGACAAACATACATTTATTAGGCACATACCAGAGTTTTGCCCCCCCACCCCCTCAGAGAGTCAGCGAATAGAGCGGGTGACTAGGCTGGGGTGTACTGCCATGGAAGTGATCCTGAGGAGTTTTTGTCGCTTCTTGTGAAGGATCTCTTCAGTATGCACGCCCAGTTTTCTGACCCTGCACTACTTCTCATTCTTATGCCTCACTTTCACACATTTTCTTGGCGTTTATCAGCCAGTGGCTGCAGGGGCCACAGTTGTAGCAGTCTCTCAAGTCTGCATGCAAATAGGCAGAGGAGAAGGGGAACTGATTGGATTTCTGTTAACCTCCTCTCTATTCATGTCACATGACCCATGAACTCTTGCCTCACTCTGTCCTGGGTAAAACAGGCTTTTAAAATCATTTACAGAAACGTTTCACTTTATAGTTGGTGTGCTTATCCCCGCTGTAACATTTAGCTGTGTCAACACAGATATCCCCCTCAGAGGTTTTAGCTGCCTGCTGTAGAATTACTGCCTCCAGACCATGCTTCTGTAGGTTAGCTGGCGCCTTTTCCACCTCCACAAACAGATGCCTCTTTGTCAAACCAGAGAGACTTAGAAGCCAGTCAGATGAAAGTGATCCTTGGAGAGCACATGTTAGTACTCTTGAAATGCCTCAAACACTGCTGACACTCTTAAACAAGTGAACAGTGCTAATGAAGAGGGACAGCTCCACAGGATTTGTCCTCGCTGGTTTTCATTTCCAACACTTTTCCACATTCAACAAATGTCTTTTCTGTTTCACATCATCCAGAGCTTTAGAGGAAGAAGAGGTTCAGTCCGGTCAAGGGTCTTTTTTTTTTTTCTCTTGCAATTTTAGTTTAGGACAACAAGGCTCTATTAAAGTGTTGTTGGTTTGAATCAATACTACATTGTTTATGATCTCAAAATAACTTGACTAAATTACCATTCCATTTCCATAATTTGTAACATGTATCTGGAGTAGGCAGTGATCACATTAATATAATGCTAATAATAATAATAATAATAATAATAATAATAATAATAATAATAATAATAATAATAATAATAATAATAGAATAGAATTGTAATGTTTGCAGATGCTGGTTTTCCGCCATCTGCATTTGTAAATAAATTACATTAAGAGCCTGGCTGCTGGATTGTCGAACGCCTCTGGTTCTGACTTTTCTTATCAGCCTATAAAAATTAGACTGAGCAGTTACAAAAAGTTACAATGTCAAATTAAGGACAGCCTTAACTGCATTATCATATTTAATTAGGTCAAGTTATTATAACAAGTTAACATGCTACTCCTCCTTCGGATGAGAGATACAACTTAATCGACTGAATTTATGGTGCTATAATCTACTTTTAAAGTAAAGGCAAGAAATATGTGTAAGACAGTAACTGTTTCTTCACTGTCAGAAAAAAGGTACATTGCTGTCACTGGGGGGGGGGGGGGGGGTGAAATGCTGTTTCATGCATACTGAGCTTTTTACACTGTTAAAGACTTGGATTCCATCCTAAACATAGACAAAATTTCTAAAAACTAATGTTGGACGTTTGATGGAGTATTTCTGTGTCAAAAATACTCCTTCTGGTTTCTCGCAAGTTTCGGAGAGTTTTTTTCTAGTATGGCTCGGCTTGACGTTAATAGAACGGAAGGTCCTTGTATGGGCCGTACGGGCTCTTCTCCCGGTAGGGTGCGTGTGCGCATGTGACTAGAGCGAGAGAGGAAATGCACGCCCATAAACACTCCGCACCGCGCTCCACTTTCTTCCTATGAGTGACATCAAGCGACTTCAACGCTTCAGCAGCCTTCCGAGAAGGCAGCGCTGCATTTGACCCGATTTGAACGCAGAAATGACGGGAAGCTTCATAACATCGCTTCAGTCGCGTCGCAAAGTGGATCTCCTCCGTTCACTGCTGTCAGGACTTTACCAAATCATAACAAAGAAATGTGTTTTTGATGGAGCGGTCCAAACGATAAAGGTTCGGTCCTGCTTTGGAAGCAGCCGGTGAGTAAAACTGCTTCAAATGTCTGTGCTGTTGGCTCGTCGCGTGAGTAAACATCAGTAAACGACGCGATCGAGTGCTTCGTCATTCAAATGTGCTAACGGACTCCATTGTTGTTCTATGTATAACGTTACACTAGTCTGACGTGCAAAACCGTTTTCCTTGCTACTGCTAAGGTTTAGTCGCATACATTAGTCCATAAACCAAATCATGTCCTCATAAACTGCGAGTAAAGACACACAAATGTTGACAGGCCACTAAATACAGTACATACCACAGAGACGGAAGTCCTGCTGTTGCTGTTTCTATTTCAGCCTCCGAATTAGATTCTGGATCATATATCTATTAGCTGAGATCGATAGCAAGGGTTTCTCCACGCTTGAGGACGTCACCGTTTTGCGCGCTCATCATTCTTTAGCTCCGCCCACATGATACGCCTCCAGGCGCTCTGTTTTTTCCGGAACGACTCGGTACAGCCCATATTTCTTTTATAAATATAATAAAACTAAAGACTTTTCGGAGATATGAAGGATGCAATACTACTCTATAGGTACTCAAGATTGACATGACATTGACTGAAGCTGAGTGTTTCACCCCCCGTTTAAAGTACTGATATGTACCATTTAGCGGTTAGTAAGGTACAAAGATGTACTTTTTCACTTTTGTACCTTAGGGTCCCACCCCAGTGACAGAACTGTACCTTTTTTCTGAGAGTGTGTACAAGATGAAGAGCAAACCACAGGATATAAAAAATGGACCATATTCTGGCACAGACAAGGCTATTGTTGAAAATACAATACATTGCTTATGTGGTCAAGGCTTTAGTTTTTTTTTAAGTTTTACATATCCTTACCACAACAATTTCTTCTCTATTGATGTCCCTCTCAGAATTCATGTCAGTGGCTTTTTTGCAAGTTCAGCTAAAACAGAGATGAAAAATGCATTGCGAGGATGAACCCTTCTGTCAATATGATTATTATGGATATGGCATTGTCCTGGAACAGCTCTGTCTTGAACTCTGCATGACTGCTATTATATGACGATACAATTATGATGGTGAAACCTAATATAATGGTGGAAAATTCATCAATGTCAATTTTTTTTTCTACTAACCAACAGATCTCATTCCATATTCTAATCCAAATATGTAAATTAAATTTACTGGTTCACTGATTTCAGCATCACCTGCCATCGATAGGAACAACTGATAGATGACTGAACAATTGGCTATTTTCATGCATGGCTAACATTATCTCTGAATTGTCTCTAACAAACACCACAAAAAAGGACAAAGGGTTTTTCGACCCACGTTTGCATTTCTTGGTCATTTAACATCTTCTAAGTACATTTCATAGAGTTTACAGTGGAAGAACAACTTTATTATTTTGTCAACCAGAAGCTGAACCTGAAGTGGAGCATCTTTTGGTCTCGGACATCACACCGCACAGCTTTAAACTGACATGGACAGCACCGGAGGGCGTCTTTGACACGTTCACCCTCAAAGTCGTCGATTCTAATGGACTGGACCATCCTCACCAGATTAGTGTATCTGGAGACAAGCGAACAGAAGCAGTGACAGGTCTCAATGAAGATACAGAGTATGAAATCGGGCTCTTTGGGATCATTTTAGGAAGGAAATTCCAGCCCGTTTTGGCTGTAGCTCGAACAGGTATTGGATTTTTAAGAGACCCTGGTGGAGGAATCACTAACTGTTGTTTTCTTTTCTTCTGTTCTGTCATCTAGTATATTGAAAACTAGCAAACACACCAATCAGTCTTTCTCATTGATCCCATGTTTAACAAAATCACATCACTCATTATTTTCTTTATTATTGTGTCAACAGATTCGCTCAAGTGACTTTCATTAACAACACCTGTTCATCCAAGTCTTCTCTCATTCACCAGTCTTGCTTTCTCTGTCTCTATTTGCTGTGTGATTGAGTGTTTTATTTACAGAGCAAGACCAACTATTTTGTGTATTTTTCCTTGTTGCATGCCTGTCTCTGGCTATCTTTTTTCATACTAGCAAGCTTCATTTCCATTGTGTCTAATGTTGGCATGTCACACTATTGTGTCTCTGTACTGGAGGCAAGTTAATCTTCTTGCATCTGTCACGAGAGATTCTGAGGTCCAACGTTGAGAAATGGCTTCAAGGCCAGGCCCTTTGTCTGTGTGTCCTTTATCTGTTGCCGCTCAGTTGGTTGTCCTCACGTCCTGAATGTTTGTTTTCATGCATCTATTTGTTCAGCAGGATTAATGGGGTAGTTCAAGAAGTTTCTTCAAACCCACTGTATTTTTGTTGTCTCTTACGGTCTGAATTTACTTGTTCTGGGAAATGGTTTTGTTTTTAATCCTATTTGTCAAATTCTAGACCACACATTTTTTAACAGTTCATTCTTGTTGTGCTTCTTATGTGTGTCATTTCTACCCAGGTCTAGGTACACCCAAGGGGATACGCTTTTCTGATGTGACTGATACATCGGCTACTGTTCACTGGACAATGCCCCTAACCATTGTAGACAGCTACCGGGTCACCTATGTACCCATTCAGGGTGGTAAGTAACATGTGGTCATTATGGTTTCAGTACTGTTACTTTTATAATTATATGCATTACCATTCAAAAGTTTGGAGTTGGATCAAAAATATGATTACATTTTAAAATAATAATATATAATAATAATAATATATTTTAAAATGTAATTTATTTTCGTGAAGGCAAAGCTGAATTTTCAGCAGCCATTACTACAGTCTTCAATATGTAGAATGTTGATTGTTGAAAACAATTTGTGAAAACTGAATAGGAAAGCTGAATGTAAAGTTAAAAAGAAAAGCATTTATATGAAACATAAATATTTGTGACACTATAAACGTGTCCTTGCTGAATAAAATGCATTTCTTTAAAACAAAACGTACTGGTCGCAAACTTTTGAACGTGTGTTTTTTATGCTATTTATAGCACATTTGGTGCTTTTGGTCTGGATATAAAAGAGAGAATCATTCCTCCTTCCTAGTCACATTGTTGACGCGCAAGCCATCTTTGAAAAGTGAGACTTTACTGTGTGGTTTTCTATGTATTTGGATGGCTGCCGGTTGGCAAATCATATTATTATTTGTACTTCTTCAGTTATAAATTATGTCTTGCGTAATATATTGCATAAGTCGAGGAGGAAATTCTCTTAGACTGGATGCCTTCTTGGCATAATAAATTGATTGAATTCAAGAGATGTTCCCCTAAAGTCCTATATTGTCCTTTTAGCCTCTCAGTGATCTGTGCAGGTTTTTAGATCAGGCCGTCTTCCGTTATGTGAATCTATCAGTGCACATCATCAATCAAACCAAAATGTTTTATCCATCAGCAGAATATTATTGCAAATCACCATGCCAATCAATCACGGACGATGCTGCCCTCTAGTGGCAAAAGCTATTTCTAGTTTATTCCAGTGTTCTGTCTCCCCCTGCAGGCAGCCCTATGACACTGACAGCAGATGGAGGTGAGTCTCAAGCCATGCTGCCCAATCTGACCCCTGGAGTGACCTACCAGGTCACTGTCATCGCTGTGAAGGGCTTGGAGGAGAGTGAACCAGGATCTGACAGGGTCACAACAGGTACGTCTCACTCCAATATTATGATCATCTCATGAGTTGCGTCATCTTATAGTTTATGGAACAAGAAATCTCTCACCAAAAGTAGTAAATAAGAATAAATTGTTAATAATTATAATTTAATTATACTTATTACAAATTAATCAATGATTTAAATTAATATTATATTATAAAATTATTAATAATAGATTCAATCATTTTGTAATTTTTAGCGCCTCTTATTCATAGCTACACTGTAAAAAAATATTTTTAAAAAAAGTTACCTGGTTGCCTTAAAATTTTGAGTTCATTGAAATTAAAAATTTGAGTTAATACAATGAACATTTTTTTGAGATTCGACAACCTTTATTAAAATATTATAAAAAGATTTTGTAAGCATAGTGGGTATTGTGTGTGTTTTATTTGTGATGATGCAGTGAAACATGCCAAATAGTGCTATTTTCATGATTTATCAAATTTTGTATGTGGTTCAGATACAATAATATTTTGAGTTTATATTTATTAAACAAATTTCCTTCATTGTATCAACTCAAATTTTTAATTTCAATAAACCCAAAATTTTAAGGCAGCCAGGTTACTTACTTTTTTAAGTTAAACCAACAAAAAAATGACAGTGTAGTTTAGACTGGTTTGTAGTCGACCTCTCATTAGCCTATACAGTACGCCTTATATTTGTAAGTGTTTTGCCTTTCTGTCGGACTGAAGCCTAGTTATCGACTCCAAATTGTGAGTTTTGCGTCTCTCATGTATCTGTTGGCCCTCAGCCCTGGATAAGCCACGCGGTCTGACAGCAGTCAACATCACCGACACTGAAGCCCTGCTGCTGTGGCAGCCGTCCATCGCTACTGTGGACGGATATGTCATCACTTACAGCGCAGACAGTGGTAACTCAGCTCTGACTGTCTTTGTTCTATCATTATTCTTGAGGGAAGGCTGCTTCAGGCGCTAAAGACTAAAACAATAGAGCGTTGAGTTTTAGTTGTGTATTTTGTTCTTTGTCAGTGGCTCCAGTGATGGAAAGGGTGTCTGGAAACACTGTGGAGTTTGAAATGAGCTCCCTCACACCCAACACCTTATACACCGTTAAAGTCTATGCAGTCCGAGAGGCAGCCAAGAGTGCTGCAACCACCACAGAGTTCACCACAGGTAAGGTGAACGCTTCACTTACTCAACTGCGCACACAAACACCAGACATCCGTGTACTCAGAGAAAAAAATATATATCGGTGTAAAGAAACACAGCAGAGCTTCTGACATATCGTCCTACTGGAAAATATTTTGGATAGATGGTGATCACTTAAAAAAAAAAAGTAACACCCCTTACAATCCCTTTCTTCAGGGGTTCTCAAGATTTTTCTTACCAGGAACCCCTTAATAGGGTAGAACATTTCCCAAGGACCCCCGCAAAATTATAACAGTGATTAAACCCAAAGTTAATGTGTGTGGGACTATTAAACACAATATTGTTTTATTGCCAGAAATGGTCTCCATCTGTAAATATGGACTTTTAAATAATACAGCAGCACCAAGTCAAACTGGAGTATTTCATTAAAAAAATATATAAAATGATTTTTTTTTTACAAACATTAACCTAAAACTATAACCTTTACAGTAGCCAATAAAATAAACAATTGTTTACAACGAGTTGGCATTCGTTGTACAACAAGTCATTTAAATTAAGCTGAACAACTGGTTCTATATTTGGTTGATTGCATTATTAGTTTGAATGATAACTTGAGCGATATCCCTTATGGTTTGTGATTTCTTTATTTTTTTTTCCACCTCAGTGTCATTTCCATTACAATTTGTATTATTGTGTTTAATGGCATTATGTGGTATTTTAAACATTTTTGGAATAAAAAGGAGACATTATCTTGCTACGGCTAATTTCATAACTAGCATTTTGAATAATAATATTTAAACATATTCATACAAGGAAATAATATTTTCACTCTTCACAGAATCAGCTTGATTGTTAATGATAAAAATATTCAGTTCAAAAGAATATTTCACCTTTCTCATATTTGGAAACAGATTTTTTTGTGTGTGCAATAACCATTGAAATTGTTGTACATTTCATTCATCAATGATAGTTTTAAATGTAGTAATTTATATTTTTATGATGGAATTTGAAAGTCTGGGTTTGGGAAAACTGTTTGGTTTGGGTGACTTTCATATAGCAAACCCGGGGGGAACATTTTTCTAGTGCTAGTTTTGATAAATATCATCCCTTTGGATATAAGTACCCAAAATTTAAGAAACATCCACACACATTGTCAGCATCAAGAGATCATGCCATATAATCATAATACAACAATGCCTAGAGCGTAGTGGAGATGGGCCTGGCCAATTATCAGTACATGCTTATGTGTATTGCATGAATACCAGACAAATAACTAAATACTCTCTGTCACAGATGTTGATGCCCCTCAGAATCTGGCTGCCAGTAATATTCAAACAGAGACTGCCATGTTGACTTGGAAGCCACCCAGAGCAGACATCAGCGGGTATATCCTCAGCTTTGAGTCCGCTGATGGTGTTGTCAAGGTGAGTGAGCCTCACAAATAAATAACTAAACATTAAACATGATGATTTACAGCAGTTTATTTGGGCCTTAATACTAAATCGTGGTCATTTTTCCAGTCTACAGTGGTTAATACATGCACTGCCCAGTGCTGCTGTACTGATAGTTGTATGTTCCTGGTTTTCTTCTCTTGGCTCAGGAGGTTGTCCTAAGCCCCACAGCAACGTACTACAGCATGTCTCAGCTGACAGCCTCCACGGAATACACAGTCAAACTGCAGGCCATCGCTGGGCCAAAGAGAAGCAGAATCATCTCGACAGTCTTCAGCACCAGTGAGTCGATACATTTTTATTATTGTGTCAGTGCTGAAAGGCAGCTTCACTACAAGATTATGGACTCTGAATAACATAAGCCCTTGGTCAAACACTTTTCTTTCTTTATCACAGTTGGAGTGCTGTACAAGCATCCTAAAGACTGCTCGCAGGCTCTGTTGAATGGAGACACAGCCTCGGGCTTGTACACTATTTACCTGCGTGGAGATGAGAATCAGCCCCTGCAGGTCTACTGCGATATGACCACTGATGGAGGCGGCTGGATTGTGAGTAATTCTTCCTCAAATTAACATGCAGGATAGAAAGATTCACTGTTCTGATCCTATAAAGAAGATTTTTAATTGGATAGAAAATGAAAACATTTACTCACCCACTTCATACCAAATGCGTATCCATCTCCTATAGTGCTCCATTCAATAATGAAAGTCATGCAGGGTTTGGAATGACATGAGGGTGAATAAATGATGATTGAATTTGAAATGTATCGTTTAAGTAAAATCTCATCAAACAGAGAGCAAAAACACAGGCTCACAGAAACAAGACTCATTGTAATATTGTGGTACCTTCATGCAGGTGTTTGTGAGACGGCAGAGCGGTAAAGTAGAGTTTTTCAGAAACTGGAAGAACTACACTGCAGGCTTCGGTGACCTGAATGATGAATTCTGGCTGGGTATGTTTATATCTGTGCAAACATGGCAAATTGCTAAGTACAGAGGCCCAAAGGTGTTATGATATGGTGAAATTTAGAGCATATTGGACTACAAATTTCATTGCCGGTGTCTGCAGGTCTTTCTAACCTCCACAAGATCACCTCCTCTGGGCAGTATGAGCTGCGTGTGGACCTCAGAGATAAGGGAGAGACTGCATATGCGCAATATGACAAGTTTTCAGTCTCTGAACCACGCAGCCGCTACAAAGTCCATGTTGGAGGATACAGCGGCACTGCAGGTAAAGTCTTTGACCTCTCTCTGTTTCAACTTTTATGCAAATAGAAGAATTAAGCAGAATTTTAAATATGCATTTTATATTATATCCATTTATATAAAATGGTATATATACACATATATATACACATAATTTTATTTATAAATATATTTATAAATATATAATAAATATTTCTTAAAATATACTGCCAACATATAACGTAATATACTATATATATAATATTTAATATTATAAATATATTATATTTAAAAAAAACATTGTCTAATATATTTCTTAAAATATATTACCATTCAATAATATATAATATGCTACTTAAATTTATATATGTGTGTGTGTATAAACACACTGTGGTCATTGCTTGTTTTAAAATCTGACTGATTTTGTGATAATGCTCTTTTAAAGGTGACTCAATGACGTATCACCACAGCCGTCCATTCTCAACATACGATCATGACAACGACATAGCTGTCACCAACTGTGCGTTGTCTTATAAGGGAGCTTTCTGGTATAAAAACTGTCATCGAGTCAATATAATGGGCCGATACGGAGACAACAGTCACAGCAAGGTACACATTTCAGATTGGCTTTCTAATCTGTCATACAGATAAGAGACAGATTTACATTTTTGTTTGGAATTCCCTGTAACAGAACTACGTGAATATGAAAGAATAATTCATAATTATCTTAAGATAATTTTTTTTTCTTTTTTCCAGGGTGTAAACTGGTTCCACTGGAAGGGTCATGAGCACTCCATCGAGTTTGCAGAGATGAAGATCAGGCCCGCCAACTTCAGGAACTTTGAGGGAAGGAGAAAGCGATCGTAAACCAGTGTGCTCCGGCTCCAACCAACCTTACCCTCCTCTGCTGCCCATTCTTCCTCGTTCCTCCTGCATCATCTCATCCCCTTCATCTACCAAAGCCACTGCCAGGAGCCCAGCCTGCTCTCTACACTCTCCTATTCATGGAGAACAAGAACAAAAAAAGTCTTCAAAGCTAAAGTCCATACACAGTTGTGTGTGTACCACTTCTGTTCAACAGTAAACCAATAGACTCATAGTGAAGTGTTTAACATTACACACTGTGCCTGTACATCATAAGCACACCAAAGACAGACACTCCAGTAACATCTATATATTATAATGCCGACTGAGGAGAGATTTTGAGTTTGGCTTGGAGCTTTCCAGTTAAAAAATACTAATATTATTTTTTCTGTATATCACATACAGTTACAGTGGAGAGAGTTGAATGTTTGTGTGTGGTATTTTTTGTTTTCATTGGAGCCTTTTTCCTAGTTAGCCTCAAGAACACTTTAACTTCTCAATTACAATGAGAAGTTTAATGGCACATGATAACTCAGCATTTAATATGCAGGACTGTATAAAAATATCTAGTGGGGAGGCTCAGAGATCTTTTCATCTCTTTCTAGCCTGTCTGTGCTCTCTCTCTCTCTCTCTCTCTCTCTCTCTCTCTCTCTCTCTCTCTCTCTCTCTCTCTCTCTCTCTCTCTCTCTCTCTCTCTCTCTCTCTCTCTCTCTCTCTCTCTCTCTCTCTCTCTCTCTCTCTCTCTCTCTCTCACACACACAACTCATGCTCATCAGTTCTGAAGTCAAGTGGCACGTTTCTCGAACCGGTACCTTTGCAGTACTCCTAAGTGTTCATTTATATGCACCTTTTGTCGTGTTTCCTGTACCCTATAACTATATTGGCATTCAGTCACAGAGCATAATCTTGGTTTGTTGCTTGTTATCCTCTAAAAGATTTAAATGAAACAAAGGTTAAGGCAGGACCTATGTTCAGTCTTGGATTAAGTGATACTTTGAGCTCGTATAATGTTCGAGAATCACAAAGGAAAAGTTTGTAAAAAGAATTTTCTGTTTGCAAAAAGAATTAATATACAGAATAAGTCTTCGTGTTCGCCCCTACCCTGCTATCGACTAAACCACTGACCCATACAATACCTGTGTAAATTATGTCTCGTTTTGGTATTTGAATATTTTTGTTTGTTTGTTTGTTTGTTTGTTTATTAAATGGGTGTACAACAAGTGTTCTTTGTAACCCCTCTTACAATAAAACAGATTTTGTTTAATAAAACACGTTTGCAACATGTGCTTATTTAGACACACCCTGCAAGAACAGAGAAAAAAAGTTCTCGCTCCCAGGGCTGCGAGAACAGACCTGGCTTGGGAGTTCTCGCTTTAGCAGCTTGTTCTCGACACTTCGCCTGACGAGAACTTTTTTTCCGGATGTAAGAGAACTATTGTGTGGTTAGGCATACAGGTAGGCGTGGTTAATGCGGAGAAACGCAGACAATCGGAACCTGCTTTTCTCGGAAAGGACTGAACTGGCCAGAACGAACTGTGTTCTTGTGCCACTTCGAGTAAACGAAATGTCTGTTCTTGCAGTGTGTTCCAAGCTTAGCCTAATAGCATTTACAATTTTCAAATGTATTAAAAAGTGTCCTAAGTGCAATCAATATAGCTACTGCTACGTGTTTAACTTTCAAGCGCGACACGAAAACTCATTGGCTGGCTGACCGTTTTCACTTTATCAATACGCAGACACCTTAACCCAGGCGAAATGGGTGTGGTGGGGAAAGCTAAGTACTAGGCTACTTTATGACGAATGTGATCGTATAATGACAACCATATTGTGAAATTATTTCTAGGCATTTACGTTTAATTTGTGTAATTCTTCCCTTTTTAAATTGTTTCTTTACATTAGAAACCGCGGTCACGGATTTGACGGTCTGCAACTAAACATAGCAGTGTTGTTTTCTAGTAGCCTAACATCATGTGTTGCCAGATTGTACGAGGAAAATGCGCAGATGGATGAAGAACATTTGACATAATTTGCTATGATTTGTGAGTTAACATTTTAAATTAAGACGCTCTGTTATTGCTTAATCGTGAATCCAATATTCAAGCACGTCTGTCTTCTTTTAATCATTATTATATCACTGTTTCGTTTCTGTATGCTAGAGCAATCTGGCAACACCCCTATAACTATTATTTCAAATAATTAACTTTTACAGCTTAGCTGGTTTATCTTGTACGTAATGTCCACATAAAACCGGTATAAAATTAAAGTTGCTTTAAAGTGACTTTAAGTGAGTCAGCAGTTTAAAACGCGTTGACTTTATTTTTTATTTTTTTAAACGCGTTGACTTGAGATCTGTCAAGAAGGGTTGGTCACGTCTGCTAAACAAACGCATGCGCTACCGTTCGTCAAACATTCTCTAGGCTAACTGTCTTAAATATGCGGAAACGATCGCGGTTAAAACTTTTAACGTACATTGCTGTCGCTGGATTGACAACACTTTTAGTTATCTCCGCTTTCAACAGCACATTACTTTGGCCGTCTCTTCCGACGAGGATTCCAATTCCTAAAAAGCTCCATGACGTGATCTCACCGTCAACATACAGATTCATTCTGAACCAGCCTGAACTGTGTGAGAAGAAGAGTCCTTTCCTGGTTCTAATGATTCCAGTGACTCTCAAAGGCAGAGAGGCCAGGACTGCTATTAGAAAGACATGGGGTCAACATGGCTTGATTCCTGGTGTGAATATTTTGCATTTGTTTGTCGTTGGTCAGCCCACACAAAGCGACCCAATATTGCAGGAGCACCTTGAGAGGGAGAGTGAGGAATATGGTGACATTATTCAAATGGACTTTGTGGACAGTTACCATAATCTCACAATCAAAACAATGATGATTATGAACTGGATAGCCACGTACTGCCAGGGTGCCTTGTATACAATGAAGATCGATGCAGATGTCTTTCTCAATGTGCCTTACCTGGTGGACTACTTGCATGGCCAGGGAGAGTCTTCAAGGAAAGAATACATCACTGGATCGGTCATCTCAGATGCTGTTCCTCACAGGGACAGCTTCAACAAATGGTATATCCCAGAGGATCTGTACCAAGACACCTGGTATCCTCCATATGTGTCTGGAGCTGCATATGTCTTTTCCACTGACCTGGCTAGAAAAATATCATGGGCCTCTAGATTTGTCCGTCCAATTCCACTCGAAGATGTTTATGTGGGGTTGTGCCTGCATGTCCTGGGTGTAAAACCAGTTTACGCAACAAGATTTCTGGGACTCAGGAATCTTTTTGAGGTGCGCCAGCTTCATTATGAAAGGTGCACTTTTTCCAAGCGGATTGTAGTGAATGGCTTTAATCCACAGAGTCTTCTCCACATTTGGCATGACTTTCAGAAGTCTCAATTTACATGTTGATATACTGTTTACCTTCATAAAACGGAAATCCTAAAATGATATTAGAAGTAGCTAAACTAATGTTGTAAACTTGAAGCAGCTAAATAATGTTTAGTAGGCTTAGACCTACTAACAAGGTTCACATTATTGTGATTCAGCAGAGAGAACAAAGTACAGTTTCACCAAAGGTTCAAGAACACTTAAAAAAGAAGGGAATGTGTAACAAAATTGTATTTTTGTCTTTTCGATTCTGTTAACCTGTATCACCTCTTCCACCCACCACACCCTATTTATTGATTGACCTTCCCTCTGATGGATGGATGGATGGATGGATGGATGGATGGATGGATGGATGGATGGATGGATGGATGGATGGATAGATAGATAGATAGATAGATAGATAGATAGATAGATAGATAGATAGATAGATAGATAGATAGATAGATAGATAGATAGATTGATTGATTGATTGATTGATTGATTGATTGATTGATAGATTATTATTATAATGTTATATGTGAAAAGAGTCCTAATATTAATCTAAATCTATTTGGTCTGTTTTCAACATTTAAAAGTCTGCTGATTGTCTGTTTTATGTGCATTTTTGTAATTACTGTCAATTTAAAAAGCATCATGCCTTAGATATATCAGAAATATTTGCATTTATTTAAAATGATTATGCTTGTGCTTAACATTTTCTGTCATGAAACATAATTCCTAGCAAATATGATTATAAAAGAGGTTTGGCCACGCATGCACTTTAAACAATAAAAATATTATTTTACCTGTCAACATTTGGGTAACAAAATCCGGGATAGATTGGGGGGTGGGGGTGGGGGGTTCGAGGGGCTTAAATCCTCACATAAACCCACAATAATAATAATAATAATAATAATGCATTTTATTTTTACCTGTGCTACCTGTATAACAACTTAACAAGTAGGAAATATACATAAATTGTTATCAGTTTGCACTGCATAAGTTATGAATATAGATTAATTCTTATTAAAGGTACTGAAGTTATTTACTCAAGAGAGGAGCATATTTAGTGAGCAATTACTTTTGTTCTTTACATTGTCATTATAGGTAATTAGCCTACTGTCGCTTTAAAAGATCTTCCGCTGTCGCACATGATGAAGTCCCAGTTAAAAAAACTTACAAAACGCGTGACTGTCCCCCACCTACTTGCATTCACTTGAGAAAAAAATCTACTCTGTTTTTCTGAATTAATGAATTAATTATCTCAGAATTATGAGATCATTTTTTGTTTACTTCCATGCAATCAAGCTAAAAACAGATTTGAGGGATCTCACTAATTCAGAAAAACAGAACAAAAAAAAAAAAAAAAAAAAAAAAAAATATATATATATATATATATATATATATATATATATATATATATATATATATATATATATATATATATATATATTTTTTTTTTAAGAAAAAAATATCATAATTAAGTCATTAATTCAGAAAAACAGCAAAAAAAATGTATTCATGAAAAAAATCTCATAATTCTGAGATAAGTCATTAATTCAGAAAAACAGAGCAAAAAATGTATTCGAAAAATCATCTCATAATTCTGAGATCATTATCTTGTTAATTCAATTGTTAACAGAGTAGATTTTGTTTTTCTCAAGTGAATGCAATAGCCTACGCTTCCGTACCACTTGCTCCTCTTCAGAAAATTAAATTCGGTGTCCCATTGATCAAGGTATTTACACGAGGGTTTGGGGTTTTTGGCAGGAGTGCCTTCCGTCTCGTTAAGTCGTCTCTGTCATCTTTTTTTCTTTGTTTTTTACTCCGTTATTATTATTTTTCAATAACGCAGGTTAAAATACGGGACATTTACGGGAAAATACGAATACGGGAGGACGGCGGGAAAGAAGGGCAAAATACGGGACTTTCCTGGCCAAAACGGGATACTTGACAGGTGATTATTGACTTCTGTGTAGGCATAGGCTATTACAATTTGAGCTGTTTGCAAATCGTTGTGTAAGTGCGTAATTTAAACAGACGAGGGCGCTATTTGTCTAATAATATTTATCTTATAAAATAAGGTCTTATATGTTTATTTAAATATCATACCATTTATATGTACAATAGCCTACATAAGTACTTTTTGTATGGCCATGTAGGCTACAATAAATTAAATTTTAATTTGTAATGAAGCAAACATATTAGCCTTTTAAGAAACACTACAGCCTGTGGTGCAGTTTGTGGCTGCAAATCAGCTGTTCAATCAATAATAATAAACAAACCATTTAGCGGATTTCTAAAATTTAAAAAAAATAAATAAATTCGTATTGTTGAATTAGATTTGCGGGTGGCTCATCGCATGCGCTGGATTTTGATGCAGTTATTAATAGTAGGCCCGGTTTTTCCAGGCTCGAAATGAGGCGGAGGTAAAATTCTGCTTGGCCCGGCGATTTTGCCGATTAATTGTCAGTTTTAGGGCTTTGTCATATTTTTTTATTTTTTTCCCTGCTTCGATAATTACATTTGAATTTAATATACATTTTTATCATTTTGCAGTGTATGCTACAGCTAAGTAGGCCTATTTAAAGGGATATAGGCTAGTTCACCCAAAAATGAAAGGAAAATGATGTTGTCCAAACTGTATGAGAACAATTTAATTGAAGATATTTTGAAGATTGTTTTTAACAAAGCAGATAGAACAACCATTGACTGCCATAGTATTTTTTTTTCCTACTATGGTTGTGAATTGTTGCACTATCTGCTTGGTTACAAACATTCTTCAAAAAATCTTCTTTTTTTCTTTTCTTTTTTCTAAATTTTCCAAAAATTACATTTAACATCAAATTAAAAACAAACCGAAATTGGGGGGTATGCTTAACAGATATTACATTGTACAGGGTAATTTTTGTTTTGTTTTGTTTTGTTTTAATACATTTCTAGTATATGTAGGCCTACTTCAGCGATAGCATAGCTTCAGTAAAAACCTGGAAGTATATTTGAATGATCATGCTCCCCCTCCCCACCCCCATATCACCCTGAGACAAGAGATTCATGTTTTGTTTTGTTTTTATGCAAAAGAAGAAGAACAAGTTCACTTACAAAGAACGAAAAAAATTAGGTTTCAAACAATACTCCAAAAGCAAAGTACTTAAAGCCTATATGTATGACATATATATATATATATATATATATATATATATATATATATATATATATATATATATATATATATATATATATATATATATATATATATATATATATATAAAATATAGACATATCAAAATCTTTCCTGAAAATAAAGAAGTAGGGAGTTTTCTTTGAAAATTTACAGAATGTAAAATTTAGCACAATAAAGCAGTACATTAATAATACATTTACAATGAGAATGGTCTGAATTTAAAGAATAACCAAAATACATAATTTTGGGGGTTACGGGTGCGTTTACCTCAACTCTCATCACGAGCAACCATAATGAAATCTGACTCCTGCTGCGCAGCGGCTCTCACTCACATTATATTGAACAGACACGTTCAGTTTTTAATTGTAGTGTCTGTTCTCTAACTGAACTGATTTTATGAAAATGAACGCGGTGGACAAATGATTCAGTGGTGGTGGCTTTGGGAGTGGCCTTGTTAGGCGCATTCTGGGAGTTATTGTCTTTCATCCCCATGAGACAAAAAGAGTCTTTTCTCAGTAAGGCAAATTTAAAATATAATGCTCATGCAGTTGAAAAAATAAAATAAAACTGTGATATCTCTTTAAAACACTCTCCAGATTTGTATGCACACAAATGGTCACTAAATTAATCTGGAAAGATTCTCCATATCTCTTCTTTGATAAAAAGATTCAAAAGATTCGAGTCTATCACCACTGGTTGTAGCACTGGTTTAAAAGCAATGGACCTACAGGTGGGTGGGGCTGAACGTAATAATTATGACGTCATGGCAGCTGGCTCCCACACTACACACAGCCCATTAAAGATGTATTTCTCATCTAGGCTAGACCGCTTAAAACCCTGTCGAGCAGCTGTAAGTCTGAAGGAGGGCTGTTTCGCCGTATTGTCGGGTTGAGTGACGGTAAAATGGACTCCAAGAAGCGCAGTTAAAGCAAGCGATGCCACCGGTCTGTCTCCGTCTAGAACTTGTTTGGGGTTTGTAGTCGATTATATTTGATCGCTGAGCAATCGATCAGCAGCACCAAGCGGAGGTGAAGACGGCGGGGTGCTTTTTGCTGTGAGTAAGAGATTGATTTTTTATTTTATTTGTATCGAGTCCTAGGATATTATATGCACCTTGATTGTTTTTCTACTAGTTTCGCGTTTGTGTTTGTATCTGAAATTATAATAAACTGTTACACGTGAAAGTTTTATGTTTAAAACATTTCTGCTTGTTAACAACCGCGTCATCTTGCTCCATGCATCCACCTACTCATCCGTCTGTCATTTTCATGTTCTCATTTAAATGTTGACTGATAATAGAGGCGACATGAGCACCAATTTATGAACTAGCCTATTTCAAGCGCTCTCGTTGTGCAATGTGATTTTTCACTTTATTGGAGTTTTGTTGAAATGGTGTGTTCTATGTGGTGTTTCTAAATCGTGGTTGATTCTGTTACATTTCTGTGTTTTGTGTGTCTCTGTTCACGGTTGCTTCTATGTGTGTCCTTTCTCTTATAGCTTCTGTCATAGGCACTTCCCAGCTTGTCTGTTTTGAGCTCAGGCGGACCGCCTCTCCACCCACCTCAAGATGCACATGAATAGCTTATTAAACCAGTGCAGTAAGTAACAATGCTTAGAAACTAATCCGTTTTGTAAAAAAAATAACAATAATAAATTACACGAAATGGCTAGTTGTCCTTAAAGACATGCTGCTGCGTACACCTGCATGTGTCATAAAGAACAGGTTTTCTGCTCTGCCTAATGAGATATCAGAATCAACTTTGAGATGCCTGTCTCATTAAAGAGGTTTGATAATCTGCACTTGACCTTTATCTCAGTATGGCTCAGTTAGTGGATTCACACTGAGAATGTCATGCATAGAGTCAATCAAATAGATGTCACCATATCTTCGTGTGACTTGCTCCTACCTCAGAGTTGAAGTCTTGTGGCCATGTCAGTGTCTGATTACTCAGACAAGGAAACCGAGTACATGGACTTCAGAGTGCAATAGAGTACTGCCCATGCGGTTAAAATATAGTTATTGTTGTTTCCTTGTGTGTTATACTCCACTCTTTACTTTTGAGGTTTTTTTTCAGTCCGTTCCCTTCTGTTGACATAGCTGAGATCCTCCCTGCCCTTTGGTATGAAACAGGAAAACATAGCTATCCTCCCTCCATCTCCTTCCAAACGTACACTGCCCAATCCTGTCTCTCATATAAAACTGTTATAAGATTTTCTAAAAAATAATGTCCTCAAATGTACTTCCTTCTTTTCCACACGGTCTTATTTGTCTTTACTGCAGCATAGATTTATGTAGTTGTTGATGCTTGTTGAGCACAGAATCATGAAGCACAAAAAGTGAGGGTTGTAGACTAACAAAAAGAAGCAAATACCTGAAGATAATTGTTTTGATTTAAGTTAAGTGCGTCATGTTTATGTTGATCGAACCTTGAGATGTGCTTCGAGACAAATTGCCTACATGACACAAAAAGGATCTGATTAGTGACTGAATCCTTCCGATAACATGAAAGTGGTGCTTGCATACAGCCGGATATGCAAAGGGTGCAGACGACAGCAGTTACAATGTTATACATAAATAATATATGTTCAAACGTTTGGGGTCAGTACGTTTATTTTTATTGTTTTGAAAGAAATTTATACTTTTTTCTCGGAGAGGGCACTTATTTTGATCGATCTATTTATCAAAGAATCCTGAAGCACAACTGTTTCCAGCATTTATTAAAACAAATAAAATAAAAATTTGAACACAAAATCAGCATATGTGAATGATTTCTCAAGGATCATAAGGGTCGGCTGCTGAAAACTCTCAAAAAGCTAGTAATTATATTTCAAAATATTTAGAAATAAATTGTAGTAATATTACACAATATTACTGTTTTATTATTATTATTATTTTTATTTTATCAAATAAATGCAGCCTTGGTGAGAATAACCCTAAACTTTTGATCAACAATATGTATGACATAACAATAGGATTCAGAATACATAATATCTAGTTATTAGGCCTAGTTTTTGAATAGTTTTTGGTGTCTGTTTTGAAAAAGGGCTAAATCATTCTTCTCTCGTCACGTTTATTTTTTGTACAGAAGTGGAGCCTTTTCATGCTTTAGATTCACTGACACGTAAAAGTTCAGCTGATATAAACCACTTCACTGGATCAGTTATATTGTTACTGTTTGCAAGTACAGCTTATAGCAGCAAATCATTGTGGACAATGAATTGTCTCTGTCCAGAGTCATTAGGAAACTAGATTTCTCTTGCTGTTCCTTTGATTGATTTTTCCCAGACAGGTGGGCTCCAGTCTAAAAAAAAAATCATTACGACTAGTCATTACACCTAAATTGCTTTATAAATTGAGTTTGCACAAATGTGAGTTTGATCAATTCAATGTGCTGCGTTTGGACATACCAAACCAGTGCTCTCAAAACTCAAAAAACAGACAGGCAGAGAAGGAATAGAGAAAGACTTGACATTTTTGATGTTTGGTATGCCACTGTGCTGAATGTTGTTTTCTGTAGAGAAAGAGAGTGGGAGGGAATGTGAGGGGGAAGTCTCTGGAGCGACGCCAAAGCTCTCTCTTCTCCAACAGATCCAGTCTGGAACAGACTACAGCTACTGCCCCTGCAGTTCACACCAATCCCAGTGGCCACACGAAAAACTGTGTGCAGAGAGAGGGAGAACTTGTCGTGATGTGGATAAAAAGAATGCAAAAAAACAAAACAAATGCATGGCATTTTGTGCATAGACACTTATTTGTGGAAGTGATTTACTTGGTGTGAATTTCATGACTTGATCATGTGACATCCTTGCATTTTCTTATTCCTGTCTCTCATCTCCGTTGTGGATTTTTCGGAGCATGTTCAGGACTTTCTGTCATCCCATTTCTAATGTTAGTGCTGCTTCTGTCCTTTTATTACGGCATATTCTACATGCCAATTTTGTTGTTGTTGTTGTTATTTGTTAAATAATACATAAATGTCATAACCTAAACAAAAACTTGGAAACTAACTTATATAATATAATTTTAATTATTAAATTACTAAATCTACATGACAAGCACATAACAAAATGACTAAAACCTAAAAATGTATAATAAATAAGAATTATATTGTAACGAGTTCTTAGGTAGGAAGGAAGAGGACACGGGGGTCGGGTGGACTACTGACGTCTTTTATTCTGTATATAACTTAAATCACAATGTCCACACTTCAGTGTGTTTCTTTCTCATAAACTCAGGTTTCACTTTCGGGTTGCGGTACTTCCGGTATCCGGGAACTCAGTGTCTCAGTGTGCGTCAGCAGTCCGTCTCTCTCTCGCCTGCTTCCGTTTCTCCAGGCGTTTTGTACTCTCTCCGCGGCCATTACTGAAACAAGATACAGGTGTTAACAATCTGCGTCCAACCCACTCACTTACCGCTCGTCCCGCGGCTCTCTCTCCCGCTGCAGTCCTGGAGAGGAAGTCGGCCACAGCCATCTGAACACCAGGCCTGTGGACCACCTTGAACTTAAAAGGTGATCCACGCGTTGGTATCCTTCATGCGGTGGAACCATTGGAGTGGAGCGTGGTCCGAACAGAGGGTGAACTCCCGTCCCAGGAGGTAGTAGCGGAGGGTGAGAACGGCCCACCTGATGGCCAGGCACTCTTTCTCGATGGTGCTGTACTTAGCCTCCCTCTTGGAGAGCTTACGGCTAATGTACAGCACCGGCCGCTCCTCCACCTCCTGGGACAGGACTGGCGCCCAGCCCCCTGTCTGATGCGTCAGTCTGCAACAGAAAAGGGAGAGAAAAGTCAGGGGAGTGTAATAGCGGCCCGCCACACACAGCAGCCTTAACCTGGGTGAAGGCCTTCTGGCATGGCTGCATCCACTGGACCGTATCTGGTACCCCATTTCTAGTTAGCTCAGTCAGAGGGCTGGTGCGGTCCGAATAATTTGTTATGAACCGTCTATAATATCCCGCCAGCCCCAAGAACTGCCTCACCTCCTTTTTGGTCTTGGGCCGCGGACAGGTCGCAATGGCGGCAGTCTTATCAATTTGGGGACGCACCTGCCCATGGCCCAAGTGGAAGCCCAGATACCTTACTTCCAGTTGCACACTTCCCAATTGCACACTTCTTCCGGTGGGCCGTGAGCCTCGCTCCCCTCAGCGACCTCAGGACCGCCCTTACATGCTGCATATGCCGCTGCCAGTCGTGACTGTATATCACGATATCATCCAGGTAGGCAGACACGTCGGCAAACTCAGCCTGTAATTTTGATAAATCAGTGAGTTGGGGCGGTGAGAGGTGATCTCCCCCGGGGGCCAGCGCGAAAGAGTGTGGTTTGATGTTCGCCTCCGGCCCGAGATCATCCTCCCCTCCCGATCACCGTTGCCAACATCACTGATTCGACCTCATTCCATCTTTTTAGGAGAATGAGGTGATAAATCTGACGAGCCCCGCTCCTATCGGACCGTATTACTTCATAATCAAGATCCCCGACTTGTCGTGCGACCTCAAACGGTCCCTGCCACTTAGCCATCAATTTCGAGCTCGACGTTGGGAGTAATACAAGTACCCTCTCTCCCGGTGTGAACTTGCGCAGTTTAGTTCCCCTGTTATACAGCCGGCTCTGGCGGTCCTGTGCTTGCAACAAATTCTCCCTGGATAGCCGCCCCAATGTGTGGAGTTTTGTTCGCAAGTCCAGCACATACTGAATTTCGTTTTTAGCCAAAGACAGTCCCTCCTCCCAAGTTTCTCGCAGGACATCCAGCACCCCCCGAGGCTGGCGTCCGTAGAGAAGCTCAAAGGGGGAAAACCCCGTGGAGGCTTGCGGGACCTCCCGCACGGCAAATAACAAGGGTTCTAACCACCTGTCCCAATTTTTGGCGTCTTCCTGAACGAACTTACGGATCATGGTTTTAAGAGTGCGATTAAATCGTTCAACCAAGCCGTCCGTTTGTGAGTGATAGATGCTAGTTTGAATCAATTTAATGCCCAGAAACCCGTATAGTTTGCGTAGTGTACGTGACATAAACGCCGTTCCTTGGTCAGTGAGGATTTCCTTCGGAACCCCCACCCGGGAGATAAGTCGAAACAGTGCGTCCGCAACACTTTTCGCAGAAATGTCGCGGAGGGAAAAGTTTCGCGGAGGTCCACTGCCTCTGGGTATCGTGTTGCGTAGTCCACTATGACTAAAGCAAAACGATGCCCACGCACTGATCGCTCTAATGGCCCGATGAGGTCCATCCCAATTCTTTCGAAGGGGACCTGCATTAACGGAAGAGGGCGCAAAGGCACATTTGGGGTGGCCAGTGAGTTCACCAACTGACATTCCGGACAAGACGCGCACCACCTGGGCACGTTGTCATGAATGCCTGGCCAAAAGAATCGGGTCATGAGGCGATTTAGTGTGGCCGCCTGTCCCAAATGGCCCGCCATAGGATTGGAGTGAACCGCCCGGAAAAGCATTTCCCGGCGGCTCTTGGGAACTAACAATTGAGTTGTATCTACTTTGGTCTGAGTGTCTTGGGTCACTCGATACAACCGATCTTTCAGGATGGCAAAATACGGGTAGGTGAGGGGAAGGGCAGGTTGGAGAGACTGGCCGTCGATGGAGCGGACCTGCCGAAAGGCATGTTTTAAGGTCTCATCCTGAGACTGCTCCAGAGGAAAGTCATCGCGGTCCGAGAGCATCGGTCTCTCGATCGCGCTCGGTTCCTCTGGAGCCGCCTCCCGCGGTCCCGTCTCAGTCTCTCCAAGCTGCACTCGCGCCATCCCTACCCGAGCCTTCTTTCCCCAAGAGGCATCGCACATAACGACCCCAATAAAACCGCAAATGTGGGCCAATTCGTCTCCAAGATTATCGGATGCTGGAGGTGAGGACTAACCGCCACCTCTACACTATGATTTTCTCCCCTGAACTGAATTGCGATTGGGACAACCGGGTATTCCACCACATCCCCGTGCACACACCTCACCTTAACCACGCGGCTTGTATCCAATGCTCCCGGTTGCATCAGGCTTTGATGGATAGAGGTTTGGTTACATCCTGAATCCACCAAAGCCTGATATGTACCCCCCTTGATACTCACAGGTATTTGGTGATCGGGGGTGGCCTGGGGGACGTCCGGGACCCGGATCATTGTCCCAATCTCCATCACTGGACACCTGTCCACGAAATGGTCCGGGTCCCCGCAACGCCAGCAGGCCAGCCCATGCCTACCCGCCGCTCCAGTGGCGGGGAGTGGGTTGGAGAACGGGCGCGGAGAGAGCGGAGCCCCGGAAGCACTATCCCCCCCTGACCCCATAAGCCCCGCCCCCCTGGGCAGAGCCAGAGACAGAGGGGGGAGAGAGAGAGGTAGAGGTTAGTGGGGGTTCGCCGCCCCCTGGGCACGCCACCATGTGGTCCTCCGCCAGGTCTGGGCGTCTCCAGCGACGTGGGCCGGTGGCACTGGACCCACTCGGCAGTCTTCTTGGTGAGCCGAGTGATGAACTGCTCCAGCACTTCCAGATCGATCACTTGGTCCACGTCGCTTCCTCCGGCCAATATCCACTTGCGGCATGAGTCCCGGAGCTGCTGGGCCATCGCGAAGGGCCGGCCGGCGTCGCCCCAGTCCAAGGACCGGAAGTGCTGGCGATGTTGTTCTGGCGACCGACCGACCCGCTGGATGATGGCCCTCTTCAGATCATCGTAGACCAGGAGGTTCGCCACCGGTAGCTGTTGTGCGGCCACCTGGGCTTCACCGGATAGTAGGGGGATCAAGCGCACCGGCCACTGCGCACGGGGCCACCCGCAGGCCTCCGCCGACTTCTGGAACAACTCCAAGAAGGCCTCGGGATCATCTTGTGGCCCCATTTTGTGCAACGGCATGTGAACCGGTGCGCTGGCCTGCCCGGCGGCCTCGGTGCGAGCCTCCCGGTCGAGCCAGCTCCGGAACCTCTCGCGGTCCTCCTGCTGGCCTTGGACAATGGCTTGGAACCGTCTTTCTTGGTCAGTCCGAAGGTCCAGCAGGGCTTGATGTTGATGGCGGTGTAGGACCGCGAGGGATTAGATGATGTCCGCATGTGGGGTGAAGGACGGATTTTGCATGGCGGCGGCCCGGTCCTACTTCCTTCCCGGGTTTCGGCACCAGTGTAACGAGTTCTTAGGTAAGGAAGGAAGAGGACACGGGGTCGGGTGGACTGCTGACGCCTTTTATTCTGTATATAACTCAAATCACAATGTTCACACTTCAGTGTGTATCTTTCTCATAAACTCAGGTTTCACTTCCGGGTTGCGGTACTTCCGTTATCTGGGAACTCCGTGTCTCAGCGTGCGTCTGCAGTCTGTCTCTCTCTCGCCTGCTTCCGTTTCTCCAGGCGTTTTGTACTCTCTCCGCGCCCATTACTGAAACAAGATACAGGTGTTAACAATCTGCGTCCAACCCACTCACCGCTCATCCCGCGGCTCTCTCTCCCGCTGCAGACCTCGCTGAACCGCGCCCCCCTTGCCACATATATTAATAAATAATAGATTTTAAAGGTATTTAAATAATGCTTAAATACTGGATAAAATCACAAATATGTTTATTAATCCAACATTTGATTATGAAATCTACTGCATGCTAAGTGATACTAACATCTAAATTTTAAATGTACATATTTTTTTTTTTTTTTTTAGATTGAAAACCTGCCACATGCTTCCTGTTGTGTTAAACTGTTCACCTGATCCCAAAAGCTGATAATGTTTTTGAAGAGATTATTTTGTAACATTTTTGTAAATTAGACGTGCTTTTATAATATGCCCTTTTATAGCTTCTACTTTACTTTTACTTCAATGTCTCCATATGTTAGTTCTGTATGCTAAAGCATCAGTTTTCCTGTAAAAGTTGAGGGTCGATTTCCTCTCGAGTTCATGTGAAGTCAGGTTGCGGGCCTTGTGACGGCATCCTCTGACGTGCTGTGTAAATGTTGAGTCAATGTCTCCTTTTGACCCACATATTTCACAAACCCCGAGCCTCCAGTATGAGGGCAGATGTTAGCTGCCACTTAGATGGTGTCTGTTTCATCAGAGAGAAAATGGGTGGTTGAATCCATTTCCTTTGATGAATTTTATCACTGCAATGTTAACTTGTGGTTTTGTCTGAAACTAAATCAGCTTGCATGCTTGCTCAAATCCAGTTGAGATGTCAGCTCTGCTATAAATCAGTCTGTAGTAGGAGAGTACTTCAACTTGCCCCTTGGTGTGATGACATGACTTTCCACCGGAAGTTATGTTTGTTTGTTTTTTATTTATTTATTTACTATCCTTATTTTTGGAATGTATTATGTACTCAAGCTTCAATGGAGGTCTGGGCCCATATTTATCAAGTATATCAAAATGCTATTTTACTTTTAAGTCCGTTCTTAGCAGTGTTCTTGTGAATAATTCACAGAGGCTTTATGGGCCCAGATGTCAAAATGTAGTGAGTCTGTAAGCATGCACAAAAGCTTTTGAGGAATCTCCAAAACTTTTCAGGCATTAAATGACAAAAAATGTAGATGAAAGACACTTTTTATTGACACAGACAGAGACCCGTTTGGATTGCACTCTAAGCATTTAGCTTTTTAGTGAGGTTTTAAAACTGAAAGGGCTGCGATTGTGCGTCTGCTGCTGGAAACACAAAGACTGCATGTGTGTGCTGTACCCTTGATGAATACCGCTAGATGATTCCTGCTTAAGTGACAATGCCCGGCGGGTTGTGTAAGCGTGCCACTCAGTGCTGTTCCCCGCCAGCGTCATTGGGCTGTGATGACAGTCCCCATTGACTTCAACGCCCCACTTCATTCTCAGTGTCTCCCCAACATGGAAATACTGATGCATAAGTTGCAAAGTCTAGACCCCAGTCACTATGAGCCAAGAGTGACCTGACACTGTAAACTAGTGCTGTTGATACTGTTTTTAGATATTACAGGTATACCATTTCAAGATAGAGAATATTTCTTTTGCTTTAGTTATGCTGTGTAATTTGTTTGTTTTTTACCCAGAGTTTTGTCATCATTGTATTTCTTGCTTAATTTGCTCAACCTCACAAGAAAACCACAGCAATGTGTAACAATTTGTTGCAAATATCCTGTGTGGGTTCAGATTCAGAATCCCACCATATTTACTATACAATATACAAGTCTCATAATCAATGCTGCATTTATTTGTTAGAAAATACCTTAAAAACAGTGACATTGTGAAAGCATTACAAATAACTCTTCTGTATTTTTGGCAGCCATTATATCAGTCTTCGATGTTACATGATCCTTCAGAAATAATTGCTTATTTGGTGTTCAAGAAACATTCCTTGTTGTTATTGCAGTTGCGCTGCTTTTTCAGGATTCTTTGGTGAATAGAGTTAAAAAGAACAATAACTTTAAATGGAAATCATCTTGCATTATAAATGCCTTTACTTTTTATATATTTATTACATCCTTGCTAAATAAAAGTATTAATTTCTCACAGAAAAAGCTCAAACGTTTTAGCTGTACTGAACATTACATTGTTTAAAAGACATTTACAATACACTGTTAAAGTGAAAATGATAATTCTGCCATTTATTTATCTTCTAGTTCTTCTAAACCCTTGTGGCTTTCTTTTTGCTGAGTTTAACTGTAGCATTGCTCTTATTTTTATACAGCAAAAGCATACCGTGTCAGCGGGCTTCAAAATGGACATAAAACGGCATAAAAATATATCCCTTTTGTATGTGGCCACTGTATTCTTTCACTCTGTGGAAAGATCAGACTGACTAATCTTCTAAATATCTCCTTTTCTGGTTTACAGAAGAAAGAGTCTTTCTGAGTTGAGATGAGGAAATTATGACAGAATTGTCACTTTTGTTTGAACTAACCTTTTAAATGTATCTCAATGAGTCTCAATTGTAAAGTTTATGTAATTTGTTGATGTCTAATTTGTGGTTTGATCAAGAACAGTCCAGTTTTCACCTGCATGAATCTTTCTCTCGCTGCTGTCCACGACTATTTTAAGACATGGTTGTTCTGTCACTTTTATACCCTGCCACAGCATATGAGAGCCTACTCATTGAGCTAATCAATTACTTACTGAAGGAGCATCAAACCAGAGCTTACTTTTCATCCATACACACGCACTGACTGCCAGAGAATTAGAATCTGGTTTCTAAAGGAAGCAGTGTTTATGCTTTGCACTTAACACATATTTAAAGAAGCATTTTACAACGAATTCTTGGATTTAACTTTTTTTGTTTTAACCACATTCTAATGCTGAATTGTTTCAAGCCCTCCTCGTGGAAAGCTTTGGTGTTTCTCCCAACACTTTGTGTGTGTGTGTGTTCGGTTCTCAGCGGATATCTCCAGGATGTGTGAGGTGGACGTTTCTTCTGAGCCCACCAGCCCGACGCTATATAGAGAATCTTCTGATACATACTGCCATGTGGACCGCTGGCAGAAGCTACGCACAGCCGTCCGCAAGCTAGAATTCTGGGAAAACTTTACACATGAGCTGATTGGCAGTGGCTTCTTCTCAAAGGTTTACAAGGTAACGCTCAAAATATCTTCAATCTGATGACATGAATCTGTCTGTGATTTTAATATTATATGTGCAGTAGGTGTTAAGAAATGTTGGCAGACATTAATTAACTGCTTAGTCCCTTTAACACGTTGTCTGTTAAGAATTTTTTCGCAACAAAGCAGTGCATGCATATTGATTTGTTACTTTACTTTAATAAATACATTCTATCATAATGTTGTATTGTGAAGTCCAACAAGAATGAAGAAGAGTGATGAATTCAATCTAAATGGAAATGACTTGTGATCATCCTATTGTACTCCAGAAGATATAGCAGTGTGCGGTATATATTTGTGTGCATATCTTAATGGCACTCATACAGGGCAGTATTGTAGTCCTACCAATTAAGACATATTTGTCAGCTAAGCCAAGTTTGAGATGGTCCTTGTACACCATGCCCATTAAATGGGTTCCTGATGAATCCCTGCTGTGTAAATTACATAAGCGATGATTGCAAGCGATGATGTCTCAGCAGTTCTGTCCCTTCCTGTATATTAACATGGAAGCATTTCTCTTTGATTTTACTGTAGAGAAAAAGAGGGGAATGTTTTAATGCCTCTTTGGGATTCATTCTCTTCCCATCTCTTCTGTTTTTAATTTTATTGTCATTTTTCTTCGTTTATTTTCAGGTCATCCACAACACCACACGGAAGGTGATGGTAGTAAAGATCTATAAGAATGATGTTGATCAGGACAGCATTGTAAGAGAAATCAGCCTTCTGCAGAAACTCTCACACCCCAACATAGTGAGGTACACCTGAATGCATAAATTTCCATATCCTGCACTCATTTTATTTATTTGATCATCATTTTAAGTATTGCATATAACTAAAGCATATACACCGATCAGGCATGGCATTTTGACCACTGACAGGAGAAGTGAGTAACACTGGTTATCTCTTCATCACGCCACTTGTTATTGGGTGGGATATATAAGGCAGCAATCAAACATTTTGTCCTCAAAGATGATTTTTTTTTTTTTTAAGCATGAAAAGTGGGCAAGCGTAAGGATTTGAGCTAGTTTGACAAGGGCTAAATTGTGATGGCTATAGAACTGGGTCAGAGTATCCAAAACTGCAGCTCTTGTGGGGTGTTCCCAGACTGTAGTGGTTAGTATCTATCAAAAGTGGACCAACAGTGGTGAACCGGCGACAAGGTCATGGGCGGCCAAGGCTCATTGATGCACGTGGAGAGAAAAGGCTGGCCCGTGTGGTCCGATTAAACAGACAAGCTCAAATTGTTCAAGAAGTTATAGGTCCCGTTCTTTGCGTGTTTTCTAAGCTTTGATTATGTTTACAGTGTGCAATATAACATGAGTTCATGTTTCGCGTGTAAAAAAACACAGTATTTTTCACACAATTTACTTATCTGTACAGCGCTCTTTCCTCTGTCCTAAAAACGGCCTGTGATTTTCTTGTTCTATGAAGTCCCTCCTTCAGAAACACGTAACGAGTTCTGATTGGCCCAGCGCTTCCCGTGTTGTGATTGGATAGCAGCTAAGCGCACTTTGCCCGGAAAGGTCCTGCCTCTTACCATAACGGGGAGATGCAAGCAGAATCAAGACCACGCCCCCTATTTTGCGTGTACTTGTGGGCAGAGGGTTAGTCAACAAACGGTTCTAGTGATGTCATTCATGCCAGGAAGTGCAGGGGTGTAGTCCAAACCGGTGTCATGTCAAATCCTGTCCGCTATGAAATTGTGTCTGCAAGGACCCCCAGCGCGATTCTATTGGCTGAAAGAAATTAATAGGTAATCTGTTCAGAGCCTGATTACAATTCTTACAAAATCGCATTTTGATTTTTCCTGTTTAAATTGTGTTAAAATAGTCTTTAATTTCTTACAAAGCATATGTTTCATATACTAGTAATATATAACTGAAGCTATAAGTGCTTATATAAGTATATAAGATATATATACAAGCATATCTCATATATAATCTATTTATTTTGTGCACCTGTTCTGTATATTGCTGTTTTTTTTATTCTTTATTATTTACATTATAGGTACATTACTATGTCATGATTTTGTATTGGTACTTAGTTTATCAGTAAAAATAATTCAGAACATGTTTTTGCTCCCATTATAGCAATCAATTACATATTTCAAATAAATGTTTTGCGTGTGTATGTGTGTACTTAGTATGGCAATGAATTTATAGTTTATTTTTAAACAATTGCTTGTCCAGAACCATGTATAACAACGTTTGATCAGGCATTTAAAACCGCTACCAGCGGACACGATTTCACAGGCGGACAGGATTTGTCCTGACACCGGCTGTTCGCTGTAGGCTTTGAAAGTGAACTTCTGTTAAATAAAATATCTCACGAACTTTGAGCTTTATAATTTTACAGGTATTATTTATGCTCCAACAGCAACATTTCACACTAACTAAAGTTTGAAAGATGGAATCGCGAAGAACAGGACCTTTAATGCAGATTCTGATAAAAAGGTGTCAGATTACACAGTGCATCACAGTTGCGCTCATCTAAATGCCTAATATACCTTTATACCTTATAGTCAAGTTAGACGCCATATTGAATTTAATGCAGATGAAAATAAGGATGTGAGGGATAGACGTACATTCTTTACAATGGCCTGCACTGTCCAGATCACATACTTTCCACAAATTGTAACTTGTAAAACGGCATATATTCTGGCATATTATTTTTGCTTTCCACTCTCATTTTATATGTACACTGTATTGACAATACCTGTCAAAAGTTTGTGATTGTGTTTTATCTTTAAACCTTTTAGTCTAAAGTATTTTGATTTAAGGCTTGCAATTAATTAATTGAATTTGACCCCAGAATTGTCTGATGTGTTTGAAATGCATAACAGGATGCGGATGCACCTCATAAAGTCGGTTCGTGTGCAGTGCTGTAATCTAGACAAATGAGGGCTGCTTTGAAGAAGTTAAAGGGTTAGTGTCATTAATGACTCACCCTAATGTTGTTCCACACCCGTAAGATCTTTGTCATCTTCAGAACACAGTTTAAGATATTTTCTATTTAGTCCGAGAGCTTTTCTATTCCTCCAATGAAAGTGTATGCACACTATACTGTCCATGTCCAGAAAGGTAATAAAAACATCATAAAAGTAGTCCATATGTGACCTCAGTTAGTTCATTAGAATCTCTTAATAATAAACTACGACTTTATTCAGCATTGTCTTCTCTTCCGTGTTTGTTTTCAATCCTCAAATAAAGATTCAAAAGGTTCTGAATCAGCGTATTGATTCATGATTCGGATTGCCAATGTAATGTGATTTCAGCAGTTTGGCAGTTTGACAAGCGATCTGAATCATGAATCAATACATTGATTCATAACCTTTCTAAACGGAGGTCTTACAGGTGTGGAACTACTTTAGGGTGAGTCATTTATGACATCGTTTTTATTTTTGGGTGAACTAAGCCTTTAAAAATATAAGATGGGTTTGATTTGGTTTAGATTTTTTTTTTGGCCATATTCATACTTGCATTTGTGTCTTTTTAATTTTCTTTCTATTTTTCTGAAATGGTTGAAAACTGACCATGAAGAATGAGTAGGTGTTTCCAAAACTTTATCTGGTAATCTATGTGTACATTTTGACAAGCCTGTTAAAGGTTACAAGTCACACCAAGCCCTGTCCAGCACGGCGCTGTTATACTGCTATTAATTCTGCACTGTGACGTGTGTTTGTCTAAGCAATCTCAGAATGGCCAGTGCGTTATGGAAGAACAAAGCCATATTCAAAACTCTCTGGAAAGTTGAGACAAATGAATACTGCACAGTTACTCCCAGCTGTCATTACCTCATTACAGTTGACCGTCATGTTGACCCATGAACAGAACTGCTGAATGTGACAAAAAAAAAACCAAATGATGTCACCATGACAGTGAAATATTACATTTACCCATATTCATTGCTTCACTGATTTATGGTTCTCTTAATGTGTCAGTGATGACAAATGCTTGAACATCAGTTTTTAACTCAAAGTAACTTTCCATTTCAGTACAAATGTAGTACAAGTCTTTTAACTTGCTCAACATTGCAGATTTACGGAACATGTCATCCTGGCGAATTGTAACCTTTATTCTCATCTCTTTTTTTCAGGTATCTGGGTATTTGTGTCAAAGAGGACAAGTTGTACCCAATTCTGGAGGTGAGATCAAAAGAATTGGGTCACCCCTTCAAATCATTGAATTCAGGTGTTCCAATCACTTCCATGGCCCCAGGTGTATAAAATCAACCACAAACAATTGTAAAAGAATGGGTTGCTCTCAGGAGCTCAGTGATTTCAAGCGTGGTACTGTGATAGGTTGCAACCTGTCTATTCGTGAAATTTGCTCACTACTAAATATTCTATGCTCAACGAATATTCTATGCCACGATTATGGTGGGGGGTTGTTTTTTAGGGGTTGGGCTTGGTCCCTTAGTTGCAGTGAATGTAACTCTTCATGCTTCAGCATACCAAGACATTTTGGACAATTTAATCCTCCCAACTTTGTGGGAACAGTTTGGGGGTGGCCCTTCCTGTTCCAACGTGACTGCGCACCAGTGCACAAAGCAAGGTCCTGATGAGTGAGTTTGTGCAGGCCAGTCAAGTTTATCCACACCAGAGTCCTGACCTCAACATGATGAAACACCTTTGGGATGAATTAGAGCGAGAGCAGTGCCTGACCTCAGAAATGCGCTTCTAGAAGAATGGTCAAAAATTCCCATAAACACACTCCTAAACCTTGTGGAAAGCCTTCCCAGAAGAGTTGAAGCTCTTATGGCTGCAAAGAGTGGGATAACTAAATATTAAACTCTACGGATTAAGAATGGGATGTCATTAAAGTTCATGTGCATGTAAATGCAGATGTATTTTGGCAATATAGTATATTCGATACAGACAGTTAAATCTTAGATATTGGTGAATTAATATAATGCATCTAGTTGTTGTTATTATTATTAAATCAAACAAAGTTGTACAGATGAAACCTATACCATGTTTTGTTGTATACAAAACGTCAACGTTTGTTTTTACAATTTTGTTTCATTTTATTTTTGTATTGCATTATATTTACACTGCCCCTAGAATTATCCTTATTGTTGAGACCTGCACATAACAAGAATAAAAGTGTTTTTGTTTGTTTCTTTCCCTCACTGACTGTTTCTGTTTACAGTATGTTAGTGGAGGATGTTTAGAGGAGCTGTTGGCCAGGAAAGATGCGCCTCTGTGCTGGAGAGAGAAAGTTGACCTGTCCTCTGACATCACCAGAGGGATGATTTACCTCCACTACAAGAACATCTATCACAGAGATCTGAACTCTAAGGTACAGCAGGACTCTCACTCGCACTCATCTTTTGTGACGAACAGGGTAACTAAATATGGTTTATATGGAGATCCCCTGAGCAATCTGATCTCAGCGAGTGGTTGTCTAGTCTTTACATGGAATTCTCCCCTGAGAAATAGTTTCAATACTGTTTGCGTGAGAGTGTCATTGGTTGCCAGGTTTCACAGAAGTGCTCACCAAACCTGGGGTGAAGGGCGAGGCAACAAGGCCAGTTCATTGTGATGGTAATAAACTCTCCCACTCAGTCTTTCTCTCAGTGTTACATACACACTCTCTCCCTAACCCTTCCTATCTAATTTGAAAATGCAAAATACACAAACGGTGTTTAGGCTCGCCCCCCCCCCCACCCTTTGTTTTTACCCTCATCTCTGTGCCTCTGCCTATTTGTCAGCCATTCAGATATGAAAAATGAGCAAACAAAAATGCCAGCCACACAATTTACACAACCGTGACATCTAGCACGTCTGTTAGTGGGATCATCGATTGGTTTTCCACTGCGCTGCATTTGGCATTTAACATAGAATTTAGTATGACTGTGGAAAGTTGACAGAAAATAGAAGCCCTAAATCCTAAATCTGGTGTTTTTAACCACGTGTGGAACGTTAATTTAGAGAAGGTGAAAGGGTTCACATCAAGCTGAATGCCACAATGGCAGAAATACAAGATTTAAATGAGGTCAAACAATTGCAAAGAGTTTCATATGCATATTTGTTAGAGGTGCACAAATACACGCAAGTATTTAATTTGTGTGTTTTTTTTATCATTATAATAATTGTATATATTTGTAGTATTTCTTTATATTGAATTAGACCTCAGTGCTTTTCTTTCAAACCCACAAATTAGCTGCACAGCCAGAGGGTGTTGCAACCCTTGGCATATGCATGAGTTACAGGTCTAAATGTGGAGGCTTCTAGGCTCAGGGCTGTGCTTGAAGTTTTCTTAGTCCTATAATCATAGGTCAGTTTTTAGGATGGAGTCTTAGCTGAGGTTTCTAATTCAGTCCAGATGCAGAACTTACTGTTTTATCCATCAGCACTTTCTGCTCCAAGAATCCTCACAAAGTCTTATGTAACGTCTCGGTTGTACCTAGAGGTCCTCCTTACTCTGGTCAGCTTCAGCGTCTCCTCATTTGTCTTTCCTCTAAAATAACAACCCTTTTTATTATACCCACAATAACTGTTTTAAACTGATTTTCAGACTAAATGGTATGCTTGTAGTTATGACGCATCATCACTAGAGACCGTTCAAACTGAAAGCGAGGTATAATATTGCATATCAGTACCCCGGGGGTGTTAAAGAGATGGAGGAGAGGAATTGTAGGTGGTCCAGAGCCTTAAGGGAGGTACAAGCTCAGCTGAATAATTGATTAAATGGAGATGTTGCTGAAATGAAGGTCTTTCAGTTGAACCTGGGAGTTTTGCTTCTGCCACCAGGCACATTATCTCCAAAGGCACATTACATGCGACAGATAGAACACCACGGCAGCCATGTGTTATTGGTTGGTGGTTATTTGTTTTTATGTTTAATTTGTCTTTTAAGGGCATTTGATGTTGCATTGCATAAGCCATTTATATTTTTTATACAGTTTGTTTAAACTGAAAGTCTAAGTGAAATGTCCGCCATGTGAAGGTGTTATTCTGCCATTCAGGAAATGCTTTGGAAGAGTTTTTGGAAGAGCTTGTGAACATTTAAACTGTTATTTGCTGCCCCCTTTTGGCAGTGAAGAAAAGTACACTCACTTAAAATAATTCTGTAATCCATGCTTGCTTAAATAAAAAATAAAATAAAAAGTTATCTTGATTTGCTATGTCTAGTATTTTATTGTAAATAATTTACTGTGTTTAAAATGTGTGTGTGTGTCTGTCTGTCTGTCTGTCTGTCTGTCTATATATAGCATTATTTTAATATTTAATAACATTATTTAAATAGTTCATATTAATTCATAGCATACAATCTATTAGCAAATAAAATGCTGTACACTATTGTTTAAAAGTTTGAGGTCTTTAAATAAATTACTTTTTTATTCAGCAAGAAAACATTAAGTTAATCAATTTTTTCTTGCAACAAATGCATTTACCATTTCAGATTAAAGGGGGGGTGAAACACTCAGTTTCAGTCAGTGTCATGTCAATCTTGAGTACCTATAGAGTAGCATTGCATCCTGCATATCTCCGAAAAGTCTTTATTTTTTTTATAATTATATAAGAAAGATGCGCTGTTCCGAGTCTTTCCGAAAAAAGCCGAGCGGGTGGGGGCGTATCGTGTGAGCGGAGCTAAATAATGACGTGTGCGCGCTGCTGCTATTGTGTTGTGTCGAGTGCGTCGTAAAGCTGTGTCATCCCTAACAGCGGGAAAAAAACTTTATTCAAAATAAAAATATGGCTTTTAATCAGATACAGCCATACATCTATGATCCGGAATCAGACCCAGAGGCTGCAGTTGAACAGGAGCAGCAGCAAAAACGACTAGAGCAGGACGTCTCTATGTGGTACAAGTTATACACTAACTATATAATATGCTTAGCGGCTTGTGTTATTTACATATTTATACTTGAATTATATCGTCGTATTTTTGTCGTTGAAGGTGTACATGTGGGAAGTGCAGTTGTGCACGTGTGTTTGTGTGTTTACGCGTGGTTTGTGTAGACAGTAAGCGGACTGGTTTTGCACAGGTTAAGTTAGTGTTTACATAGAAAGACACGGAATAGTAGCGCATTTGAATGAAGAAGCGCGCTTATTTAGTTCAACATATTTCCCCACTCTTTGTGTATTGTTGTTTGGAGTGCTTTTACAATACACAAACATAAAGTTACACATATAGTGGCCAGCTAAACAAATGTACACGCACTACACATCGCATGCTCCATGTTTGGGCTACTTGATGAGCATAGGCAAAAACACAGACATTTGAATCAGTCTCACTCACCGCCTGCGGTTCTAACGTTGGGACCTTTATCGTTGGGACTGCTCCATCCTTCAGCATTAGGCGATCGGAAAATCTGGCGTTGAGCTGGGCCTTGTTTATGAAACAGTCGGCACCAAAATGCAGCGAACAGATATAAACATTCGCGCAACTCAGTTGCTGATCCGGAAAAGCAAATTACATCCACTGTTGCCTTAACGCGGGGTTTTGGGGGAATCTGTGCAGGACTGTCTTGGTCTGGCAACCAAAAACGCACTTTTTGATGTCATTGTTAATTGTGCACATCACCTGTGCAGCGCATCCTACAAGCCAGCGCTTTGATGGGCGTAGCCTGTTACTTTCGCTCTCTCCCTCTCTCTCTCACACGCTCTTCCGGTAGAATTGTCCGTAAGGCCCATACAAGGAAATTCCGCCCCCATTAACGTCAAGTGGATGCATGATCGCAAAAAACTTGCCGAAACTTATGACTAACCGGAAGTAGTATTTTTGACAAAGAAATACTCCCATCAAACGTCCACCTTAACTTTTGAAACTTTGTCCATGTTTAGTATGGGAATCCAAGTCTTTAACAGTGTAAAAAGATCAGTATGCATGAAACAGCATTTCACCCCCCCTTTAAAGCTGCTTTTAACTTAATATTTTTTTGTGAACCATAATACTTAAAAAATAATAAGCAGCACAATTGTTTCCTTGTTTCTAGATCAGCAAATCAGCATATTAGAATGATTTCTAAAAGATCATGTGACACTGAAGACTGGAGTGATGATGCTGAAAACTCAGCTTTGCCATCACATGAATAAATTACATTTATAAAATGTGTTTTACTGTTAAACTTTTTGTTTTAAATCCTAGAAGTGCAAATAATGTACTAAAAAGAGCCTGAAAACTAAAGAAAAAAACTGTATGTTTGTCTCCCCCAAAGAATTGCCTTATAAGGGTGACTGCGAGGGGCAGAGAAGCACTGGTGACTGATTTTGGTTTGGCTCGAGAGGTGGTAGAACTTCCTGCAAAGGACCGGAAGCTTTCCCTTGTGGGCTCCGCCTTCTGGATGGCCCCTGAGATGCTGCGCGGGGAGCCCTACGACCGAAAGGTGATGACTCAAGAATGCCAGAGCAAGATGTGAAATTGTGCTCCTATGAACACAGTTTTCTAAAGCATTGGTTTTTTTCTCGCCTGCTGATTTTGATTTATGTAACGTTAGGTGGATGTGTTCTCTTTTGGAATTGTTCTGTGTGAAATTCTGGCTAGGATCCCGGCAGACCCAGAAATCCTTCCAAGAACACAGGTGAATATAAATAGCATTTTTGACACTATTGAATGCCAGATCTAATATCAAGAGCCAGTAAGCACATCATTTTTTAAAAAATAAAATCTACCTTGTCTGTATGAATTTATGATTGTGTGTGTGTGTGTTGCAGGATTATGGCCTGGATGTGTCAGCATTCAGGAAAATGGTCAGTGGGTGTCCTCAGCGTCTTTTGGAGTTGGCAGCCAGCTGCTGTCTGGTAAGTGACCTTGTTACCTTTTGTGTATATAAACATGGACACACATGTCCTCATTTATGCCTAAAAACTAACAAACCCTGTCCCCTGGAAAAGGATGTTATGCATTACCATCTGAAAGTCTGTTGTCTCATGCAGATAGAGGCTTTCCGAAGACCATCTTTCACAGAGCTTCAAGATGAGTTGGGTGAAATTGCTGAGACTTTGGAGACTCCTGGCACTGATCTCAACACAGGCTGATCTGCAGCACATCCTCACGTATCCCATCAGCCTGCTAATGGACTTTGACTTGAACACAATGACAAATGCAGCAGAACTGCAGATTTTTCTCTGGACTGTGTGCATTGAAAAAGCAAATCAAGGAAAAGGTCACTATTTATTATGAACTTCTGAAAGTTAAGTATCAGATGGGCTACACTTCAATAAAGCACAGCTGTACATGGTATTATATTACTATATATTGCACAGAGTATAACTAAGAGAAATGTTGTATCAGGTTCCAGCTAAAGTGTTTAGCTGTTTGCAGTGTCATCATTTACAAAGCTACAGATTTTTCAAGTGTTTTGCATATCATTTTATATTTAAAAACAACCCTAAATAAGATAACCAATAATAAAATGACTAATTTGAGGGTCACAAGTTTTAAATAACCAAATAATATTTTCATAGGTTTTAGTAAATCTATACATGATCAGTTTAAATGAAATTGTACATGAGAAAGTGATTTTATAAGTATTTTGGTACCAGTTGCCCAGCAAAGAAAAAAGTGCATTTGTATTGCTGACATGTGTATTTGAAAAGTGAAGCGTGTACCTTTCTTTATTCGTAAGCAATTTGTACAGAAGTGAGCACTCAAACGTCACTTGTGGTGTTGCCTCCACTGTGAGCTGAGCTACTGATCTTTGGAAATTCTCTATAGAACTCACCAGCCACCACAGGATGAGGCCCATTTCCTGCCATTAAGGGATGCTGTGTTGCTGCTCTTAATTGTAGTGCTCTCATTTTGGCTGAGTGTTAAGGAACCATCTGTTTTTTTTTTTTCGTTTTTTTCTTTGCAACATCCAAACGAAGCTTATTCATTTTAGTTTGCTTATTTGCCATGTGTTGTGAATTTCAGTTCTCGTACATGTAACAGAAGTGTGAGATGGCATTAAGTCAGCCCACAGTTAACAGTGACCCCAAACACTTGACATTTCTCTTAAAAGAAGTCTCTTAACATAACATGGTCATATGGGCTGTAATTAGATAAATAATGTGTGATTGTGCGCAAATCAGAACTTGGCGCTTTCAAAAAAGTTAGAAATCAATATACTTAACCAACTTGGCACTGGTCATTTTTTCCCCCCCATCTTTTTCTTGGTATTTGTATTTTTAATATTTATACATTCTGCTTGGCTGTTATTTCAGTTTTTACTCATTATGCTTTAGATGCCTGTGATTTGCCTCTTGAACACTGTTCAAGTTAACAAGATCTCCATTCTGTGCCTCATAGAGGAAGCTTGGATTCTCCACAAGAACCATTTCATGCTAACCTCATATCGCTGATGTCTGTATAGTATGAATCTTTTTGTGGTTTGCATTGTTTTTGTAATACGTGATTGTATAAAGAGGAAAGGCAGCATGTGTGTATTTTTTAAATAAAGCCATTGAAAATCTACTGGTTTTATGATAAATATAGTCAAGTTATTTGCACAGCAAATGCAAAAAGAATTCATTAAAGGGATAGTTAACCCAAAAATGAAAATATCATATTTACTCACCCTTATGTTGTTCCAAACCTGAATGAGTTTCTTATTTTAGAGAATTGTGGTAACCAGGCAGTTGGCTGTAGCTATTGACTTCCATTGGGAAAACAAATAGGCCTACTATGCAAGTTAGTCAGTGGTTACTTTCAACTGTGGTTATCAACATTCTTTACAACATCTTTTGTGTTCATCAGAAGAAAGGAGTAGTAGCCTAGGCCTACGTGATGACGTGATTTTCATTTTTGGGTGAACTATCCCTTTTAAAGCACTTTCTTTATAAACAAGATTGTACACACCATTTCTCTGCCTGATTGAAGTTGACGTATGATAAGAAACATTTGTGTAACTATTATCGGACGGACAAAATACACTTTGCTTTCATGTCTGGTTACCTGGCAACTTTGTCTACTGTGTGGACTTAAGATATACCCAATGCTAATCGGGCTTCTTTGTGGCGCCTGCTATCAAACAACTCGATGCAAATTATTTGAATAATCATGAATGACAATCAGTGCATCGAGGGATTAATCTCTTTTATGTGATGCTGGGCTATTGAATTAACTCGGTGACAGGTGACAGGCTTGAAACCCACCATAGACGTTATCTACATTAGATTAAACAAACCTGAGTTTGAACAGACATTGTAATGGAAATGTCTTGTAATTTCCAGAGCTTTCAGCAGTCGTGATCCTTAAGTTTCTTTAGAAGTAAAGTGGTGCAGAATCTCTGTTTTAATATTCAAAGATTGGAATTTCCGGCATCAATAACTTGTGCGCGAAACGCTCTTACTACACAAATAGTAGGCCCTAGGCCTACCTCATTTCAATCGTGGTCTCTGTCCGCAGATTCGATGACCGTCTGCAGTGCAAAACTGCAGTCAATAACTTTACTGTAATACACTGTACTGTCACAATTCAGCTCACACATCACTGCTGCCCTGATAGTTAAACTACAACAGTTATTCTAGGGAAAATGTCTTTTTGTATAATTGTTAAGATTTTTCATAATAATTTTGTTTTAATAACTACTGTAATGCACTGTACTGTCACAAAATTCAGTTCTCAAATCACTGCTGCCCTGATAGTTAAACTACAACAGTTATTTTAGGGAAAATGTCTTTTTGTATAATTTTTATGATTTTTTCATAATAAAAAATAGATTTAATAACTTGTACTACACTGTAAAGTTATTCAATCTATTTTTCATAATAGTCAAGTTATTGAAAGTTTTTTTAATTTAAAAAAATTAAAAAAATTATACAAGACATTTTCTGCTAAATAAGTGTTGAAAGGTAACTATTAGGGCAGTAGTGGTGTGTGAGCTGATTTTGATTTGGGGCCAAAGGGGCCCTAAGCAGCCGCTTAGTTTGCTTATGCCTTGGGCTGGCTCAATATTTTTCATTTTAGTCAAGTTATTGAATGTTTTTTTTCTTTTTTTTTCTTTTCATGATTACAAAACAAAGACTATACAAAAATAAATTTTCCCAGAATAAGTGTTGTAACTATCAGGACGGCAGTAATGTGTGAGCTGAATTTGGTGACAGTACAGTATATTTTGAAAAATCATAAACATTATACAAAAATCAGTTTTTCCCAAAATAAATGTTGTCGTTTAACTATCAGGGCAGTACAGAACTGAATTTGGTGACAGTACAGTGGATTACAGTAAAGTTTTATTTTTCATTATAGTCGTTATGAAAGTTTTCATAATAAAAAATACAAAAATTATACAAGAAAAAAAAAACAGAATAAGTGTTGTAGTTTAACTATGAGGGCAGCAGTGATGCGTGAGCTGTTATTACATCTATTTTTCATTATGAAGAATCATAAAAATTATACAAAAATACATTTCCCCCAAAAGAAATGTTGTAGTTTAACTATCAGGACGGCAGTGATGTGTGAGCTGAATTTAGTGACAGTACAGTGTATTACAGTAGTTATTTAATATGTTGCAATATGAAAAATCATAAAAATTATACAAAAATACATTTCCCCCTAAATAAGTGTTGTAGTTTAACTATCAGGAAGGCAATGATTTGAGAACTGAATTTGGTGACACTACAGTATATTATAGTTATTAAATCTATTTTTCATTATGAAAAAGCATAAGAATTTTTCAAAAATATATTTCCCCCTAAATAGTGTTGTAGTTTTACTATCAGGACGGCAGTGATGTGTGAGTTGAATTTAGTGACAGTTCAGTAGGCCTATATTACAGTAAAGGTATTAAATATGTTTCATTATAGTCAAGGTATTGAATTTTTTTTTTCCATAATAAAATACAAAAATTATACAAAAATACATTTTCCCCACAATAACTTTTGTAGTTTAGGCTAATTATCAGGGCAGCAGTGATTTGAGAACTTAATTTGGCGACAGTGCATTACAGTAAAGTTATTAGCCTACATATTTTTTTAATTATGAAAAATCATAAAAACTATACAAAAATAAATGTTCCCTAGAATAACTGTTGTAGTAACTATCAGGGCAGCAGTGATGTGTGAGCTGAATTTTGTGACAGTACAGTGTATTACCGTACATTTATTGAATGTTTTTGTACTTCGTAGTGACGCTTTTCGGGTTTTGCACTTTTCAGACGGTCTTCGAATCTGCCTGTCAGCTTTCTGCGAACAGAGATCAATTCGTCCGCTGTGGAGGAAAGCTTGTTTTTAGGAATAAAGTTGTAGCTGCTTGTCCACAGTCCACACGACCACTATTGAAATGAGGTAGGCCTAGCGTCTAGGGTTGCCACCTTCAATACAGAAAAATAAGGGACGCCTGCCGCAGCGGTGGCCACACCCCTCGGGGCCACGATGACCACAGTCCCGATGGTGTGCCAGTGCAGTGGTCGTATATCATAACTTAAAACCTAATTTGTATATATATATATATATATATATATATATATATATATATATATATATATATATATATATATATATATACTACTATGGCCGTTCATGTCGAGTGCGACGAACTGCTTCCCGTTTAGAGCGTCTCTCTTCCAGAAATGACTTATAGGACTCCTGAGAGTCCCTACGGCCGTTGTTAATTGCTGCACGCCAGTTGGTTCTGTCAAATGCAAGTGCCTCCCAGTTGTCCAGGTTGATGGAGAAGGCCTGAAGATCCCTCTTAATGACGTCTTTGAAACGTAGATGGGGGCGACCACGTTTGCGGGGGGCATTTGCCAGCTCGCCATACAGCAAGATTTTTGGGAGGCGGGTGTCCTTCATTCGATAGATATGCCCAGTCCAACGGAGGTGGCGTTCACGAAGGATGGTGTACAGGTCACTGGAGATAGTTCTCTCAAGTATGACAGAGTTTGGCACTTGGTCTTTCCAGCATACACCCAGTATGGAGCGGAGGCAGCGAAAATGGAAGGCGTTGAGGCGATGTTCGTGCCTTCTGTAAGTTGTCCATGTCTCACTTGCATATAGCAAGGTGCTAAGTACACATGCATGATATACACGGACTTTGAGGAGCAATGAGAGGTTCTTGTTGTGCCAGACACGCTTGCTCAATTTTCCAAACACCGATGATGCCCTCCCAATGCGCATGTCAAGCTCTGCGTCAAGGTTATTGTTATTTGATACTGTGGAACCCAGGTAGGTGAATTTGTCTACCACAGATAGAGGTATGTTGTTAATGTATACTGTAGGGTTCAGGGTTGCAGGTTGGGCAAGGATAACTGTTTTTTTAAGACTGATCTGCAAACCAAACTCTAGACATGCAGCGGAAAAAGATGAGCAGAGTAGTTGTAGATCTCCCTCTGAGTGGGCAACAAAGGCAGCATCATCAGCATAAAGCAGCTCACGTACCAGAACATGGCGCACTTTAGTCTTCGCCCGCAGCCTGGCCAGATTGAACAGTTTTCCTGAGCTGCGGGTGTGTAGCAGGATACCCGAGTCATCAGGGAAGGCACGGCGTAGTAGGGCAGAGAAGAAAATTCCAAAAAGGGTAGGAGCAAGGACACATCCCTGCTTTACTCCACACCTTATCTGGAACTCTTCAGAGCAAGTGCCTTCAGACTGTACAGTTGCCTTCATGCCCTCATGAAACTCCGTGATCACCTTCAGTAACTTTGGAGGGCAGCCAAGTCTTTGTAGGATGAGGAAAAGTCCAGATCGACTAACGTAGTCAAAAGCCTTGGTCAAGTCTACAAACACCAAGAACAGAGGTTTATGCTGTTCGATACACTTTTCCTGTAGTTGACGAACACAGAACACCATGTCTGCTATGGACCGGCCAGCACGGAAGCCGCACTGGCTTTCAGGGAGGATACGATCAGCAAGGATTTGTAGACGTGGTAAAATAGTGCGAGCAAATATCTTGCCAGCAAGACTGAGCAAAGATATTCCTCTGAAATTGTTACAATCTGCACTGTCCCCCTTGTTCTTGTAGATGGTGATGATGTTGGCATCTCTAAGGACATCTGGGAGATATCCACTCTTCCAGCACATCACAACCAGATGATGTAGAACAGAGGCAAGAACATCACCACCTGCCTTATAAGCCTCAGGGGGGAGGCCGTCAGCACCGGGAGACTTGTTATTTTTCAATGCTTTAATTGCAGTTTTGACTTCCTCAATGGTAATATCTGCATCCAGATCAGACATAGTAGGGAGCTCAGGAACAGCAGCATTTATTGCCAGTGTGTTGGCTGTGACAGGCTGAGCATAGAGAAGGCTATAGTGCTCTGCCCATCTCGCCAATTGAGATTCCAAATCAGTCAGAAGGTCACCTGATAGGGAATAGAGTGGAGAGGATTTTTTAGGGACTGGGCCCAAGGCTTCTTTCAGGCCCTCAAAGACTCCTCGAATGTTTCCATTGGATGCACTTGACTCAATACGGTCACACAGTGTGGTCCAGTAAGCCTGCATGGCTGTGCGAGTGACCCGCTGGACATTGCGGCATGCCTGCTTCAAAGCTGCCTTACTTGAGCGAGTGTTATGCTGCAGGTAGGACAATCTGGCTGAGCGCTTAGAGTCAATTTCAGGTAGGAGCAGGCTGGCATGGGTTTTGAACCAGTCAGGCTGGGATCTGGATTGCTTTCCAAAGATGGCAAATGCAGCCTTTGTGGTAGTAGAGTGGAAGTGCTGCCAGGCAGCCGTAATGTCTGCATAAGGAGGTGAGGAGTCAAAGCTGGAAGCAAGTAGTGCCTGGAACGCATGCTGCGATGCAGGCACATGGGTTGCAGAAACATCCAGACGAGGAGTAGGCTTAGGTTTGGCGTAATGAAACTTATTTGGGACCATCCTTAGTTTGCAACGTAGGAGGGCATGGTCAGTGTCACAATCTGCTGAGTGTAGTGATCGGCAGTGTGTTACTTCCTTCAAGTGTTCACGCTTCACCAATACATGGTCAAGTTGGTGCCAGCGCTTAGAACGTGGATGACGCCAGGTGACCTTGGAGGAGCTTGAGCCCTGAGAGAATGAGGAGGGGACACAGAGTTTGTGGGTGCTACAAAATTCCAGTAAGCGCTGACCGTTGTCATTCATGTTGCCATATCCATGGCTTCCCAGAATGTCAGGCCATGCACTAGAGTTGGCACCCACTCGGGCATTAAAGTCACCAAGGATCATCAAACGCTCAGTTGAGGGGATCTTTTGAACAATAGCGCTAAGTTGATTGTAGAAAGATTCCTTGACGTCTAGATCAGAAGTCAGTGTAGGGGCATAAGTGGCTATGATTGTAACTGGGCCACAGTTTGTGTGCAGGCTCAGTAAGGAGAGACGTGAGGAGATGGGCACAGGTTTTTCCACTGAGGAAAGTAGCTTGTTTTGGATTGCAAAGCCAACACCGTGCATTGGTCTTTCACCGTCTGGGTATCCATTCCAGAATAAAGTATAGTTTTTTTCCCGGACAGAACCAACACCGGTCAGCCAGGTTTCACTCAGGGCAGCGATGGAGATGTTAAGTCGGAGTAATTCTGCATCAATCAGGGCTGATTTACGAGGTGAGACGCAGTCCATGTCAGAACTAACACCAAGAGAGCGTACATTCCAGCATGCGATGGAGGTATATGCGACAGTTGCAGGATGACGACCAGGTCGCGCCTGCCGTACACGCGAACCTTGCCGAGCAACGACAGCACTCTTAAGGACAGAGTGCTCCCGAGTTGCCAGTCGTGGAAGCTGAAAGTTTGCCGTCATAAAAGGAGAGATGAGATGCTCATAGTAGAGAGCGCCCGGGCAAAAATTTAAGTGAAAGCATGCATGCCCAGGTCAAACTTCCACCTCTGGACTCAGCACTACAAATTCCAACGGAACACAGGTGTGTGACGGTTGGTGTAGTTATGAGTTGCCCCGCAGTGACCAACTGACTAGGTCTATTGCCCCGTGACCATTGGCGAGGTGCTCTTCTGCTCACCGGGCAACTGAGACAGACCGACTCAGGTGCTATGAAAGCAGACGCGCTCTGATACTCAGCATACCAGCCCCTGCTGCCGGGCTAGTAGGGTGGGGTGGACTGGGTTTCGTCTGGTCTCTCGCCTTTGACCTGTCTGGCTTGCTTAAAGCTACCAGGGGTACAAATCCCCTGCCAGCTTAGCTCTCAGGGTCATTGGGACTCACAAGCTGTTCCGCCACGGCAAGGCACCAGTCCACGGAACAGATATATATATATTAAGATTGATACCAATGGACATTATAATAGGATATCTGCTATTGAAATCAGTGTGAACAGATGCACTCAGTATAATACACAGCTATGACAATGAAAAACAAACTCAGCTGCTGTAACCTAGAGGGGAGTAGGAGAAGAAATTGCAAATTAACTCAAGTAATTTTATAGTGTTGTGAACAAAGATTTTGACTAAAATATTTGTCATTGTTTGCAGTAACACCATCCAAACAGTGAAACCACACCTAAATAACTGTAAATGATATAATATCTACAGTCATTTCTTATTTTAATAAAACACTAAACAACATTTTTATTTTTGGTAAGTTAAGTAAATATATTTATGTATAATTCCGTTTTTATAGTCTATTGTTAATTCTATAGTAGCCTATTGGATGATGCAATTATTTTTTAATTTGTTAAGCATAACAAATAGTTGTTTATTTTATTCCTAAAAGATCCTATTTTGATTAAATATATGTATGTATATATGTATATATATGTATGTATATATATATATATATATATATATATATATATATATATATATATATATATATATATATATATATATCTTATCTCTTATTAAAGTAATGCTTGTGTCTGACTATACAACTTAACCTTAATAAACAAATCATACCATAACATCATTAATGTAGCCTACATTATTAACATTATTTCTTAATAGGCAGTATTTATGAAATCTTACGTTATCAATCAAAAAATTGAGGTGATAAAAAAAAAAACATAACTGTCTGCCTCAGGAGATGCTTGAGGTATGAAGAACTGTGCCGCGGACACTTTCCAGCCAAATATTTATTTCTTCCCACTCTCGTCTGTACCTCTGCATCCGCTTGCGTTTCTGCTCTGAAACTTTTACAGCTGGACGCGGGGAGGTATTTGGACCTGCCTCCGCCATCGTTTACTCTGATTGGCCGTGATTCACGGCCCGTGAACCTGAAACAAACCAATCAAACAAACCAACGACGGCAGCGACCCAATTAGGGGCAGAATAGGACGTGTCTTCACACAATGCGGGTGGACCTATGCAAAATACGGGACAAATCGCGTCCCGTATTGCTTTGATACGGGACGCGTCATTTTTCCTGAAAATACGGGACGATTCCGTATTTCAAGGGACGGGTGGCAACCCTACTAGCGTCTACTATTTGTGCAGTAACAGCGTTTAGCGCACAAGTTATTGATCCCGGAAATTCCAATCTTTGAATATCCCAGCAAACACAAAACGTTTTTACAACGTTCCACAACGTTGTATTCTGGTTGCAATTAGGTAATGTTGTAGTACAACGTTTTAAAGACGTTTTAAAAACGTTTTTTAAAATAGAAAAATAATGTAACCAAAATAAAACGTTTTAAAAACGTTGTGAAAATACCAACCTGGGACGTTTTCTTTAAGTAGTGAAAAAAACGTAAATATCACGTTTGTTTACTACGAAAACAAAACTAGACCAAACTACAACTTTTGGGAGACGTTTTATTCAGGTGTTAAAATAACGTCATCTGCACGTTGGAAAAAAAAACGTTTTAAAAACGTTGTGAAAAAACCAACCTGGGACGTTTTCTTTAAGTAGTCAAAAAAACGTAAATATCACGTTTGTTTACTACGAAAACAAAACTAGACCAAACTACAACTTTTGGGAGTACAAATTACACATGACGTGTTTAACGTGCGTGCGTGTTGAACATTCGAGTCGCTTTTAAACAAACTGGAGCGGATGGAATTACCATGGAAACGGGGCAGCTCGTCTGACAACAAGCAGCAAAGCTCCGTCTGTCACTGTTGTTTTCACTAATTTCAGGTAAGTTTAGTCCCTAATATTACACATATAATACATACAACTGTTCTTGACACTTTCTAACACGCTTCTGTTGAATATTTACTGTAAAGAAATGGTTTAGTGTCTTCGGAAAAAGTCCGTTAGCGTCTTAACCGTTAGGCTAATTGAGAGGTAACGTTAGGCTAACTATAGCCCTGAGCTCTTATTTATGAAAGTTGGGCTTTTAATTCCATATTATGTGTAGATAAGAGGTTTTGTTAATGTTTTGCTGGCTATTTGTCAATGGTTGAATGAAAGGAACGTTAATTTAAGTATTTAACCAAACAGTTTGCACTTTACGTGACTCGGTGACGTCACTCACATGCGCTATTTCAAACATGTTTGATCTTTCATTGTATTGACCACGTATATAACCATGCATCTGTAAAACCTAAACGTAAATTCTGGTATCTTAAGATATTATATATTGTATATATCCTGTATATTAATCTTTTTTTTTTTTTTTTGCTGCATTTTCACCTATGCACTAGTTTATTTATTTCTAATAAACCTACCTGAGTGACATTGTATAGTTTACCACTTATTGTTGGCTCTGTGACAAATTGTTTATGTTCCTAGATTGTGATGGCTGTCCAGCACTATGAACCATCTGACTTGTAAGTAAAACATACATACATACATACATACATACATACATACATACATACATACATACATACAACCATACATACATTCCTGTGTGTAATATATGTTGATCATTCTAGCAAATTAAATGGTTAAATGTTCATTAATTAACTCTGAGATCAACTTTGCAGATGCAGTTCATGTGTGCGTATAGGGAGACAGTAGATACTGAAATCATCACGAGTGTCTGGCGTGCTTCGGTTTAAGTTGTAGTAGTTATTTACATACTATAGACATGGCAGAACAAAGACTTCAGATTTCAGTTCCAGTCTTTTTGAGCTTTAATATTCAGACACTAGTCTGTATCAATATCTGATTCATTGTAGAGCCCTTATTTTGATTTATACATAAACAATATTTCCAAATTCTGTAACGTTCTGCTTAATGAAAACCAGGACAGAAGTCGGTTCCAGATCCACCTTCCAGACCAGACTTCTGTCTCATATGGATTGCTGTCTAATGGTGTATTATATGTTCTCTGCAGAATTAGGTGCATGCAGATATTACTCAGGAACACGACTAAACTTTGTTTGCTATTATACATCTATTTAGTGTACCAATGTGAAACAGACTAAAACACTTGACTGTTTCTCAAAATCAGGTATGCCAATATTATAAAATATTATTTATTGAACAATAATAGAGACAGAGTGTATTTAGGCCACGCCCACACCGGGGAGGAAACATTCCAACGCTCTCCATTGATTTTGTGTTGCGTGAAGCGGTCACCTCGTCTTTTTTTACTTATAACAAAAACGGCAATGTCTAAAAGCTCATATGTGACGAGGTGTGCAGCACACAAGGTAAAAAACACATAACTAAGTTTTTATAAGCTGTCGCCCCCAAAAAACAAGCGTTTAAGGACAAAAGTGGATACAGGCAATAAGACGTGAAGCTTCAGCAAGAAGAATGGGTCAATTTTGGGATCCTGACACTCCATATGCCTACGTGTGCAGTAAACCTTTTGTTAAATATCCAAATGTCAGTTTTATATATTATATATTATATTTCCTGTCGCTGATTACTTTCCCCTCCAGTGTGTGTAGTTCTCAGTGTAATATAGCATGACGCGCTCTGTCTCAAGTGCCTGTATCCACTTTAGTCTTTAAACACTCGTTGTTTTTTTGGGGTCAACAGCTTATAAAAACTTCTGGGTTTTGTTCCTGGGGTTTTTAGCTTGTTTAATGTACACCAGGTACAATAGAAAAAATAGATTGCAGTAAAATAACATATGCAATAACATAATCTGTAATTAGTTAAAATGAGAATTTAAATTTTATAGATTATTCTCTTTTGTTATAACATCTGTGCACTGAATTTTTATGGATTTTTCTCTACATTTTTTTGTTCATGTTCTTATTTAAATTCCCAGTCATTGCATAATTTGCATGTGCTGTACTTTATTTGTACCATTTTGTTTTATTGGCATACCGGTATTTTTATTTATCTGTTTAGAATTTTTTTCTTATTATTAATGAGAGCTTTAATTGTAGTCTTCTACAATTATCTCAAGGATTTCAATTTACATTATCTCTACTAAAAATGAAAAAGCTGTTATCATGTAACTTTTCTGTTGTTCCAAACTTTTATGACTTTGTTAGACATTCGAGTTAATGTTTCTTATTCACCATTCACTTTCTTTTGTTCAAAAAAGTGAATAGTGTATAAGGAACATTATGCTTAATATCTCCTGACTTAAGGTTAACATTAACACCTCCCTTTGTGTTTAACAAAGGAAAGTCATACAGATTTAGATTGGAATAATGCAAGGATGAGTAAATGACAGATTTTTCTTTTTTTGTGAACTTACCTCTATCATATTGCTTTTTATATTGTGTGAATAAATACAGTGACCGACAAATGTTGTGTGTAGTATAAATTATTAGTACTACATATGTTTATGTAGTTTAATAAAATGGGAAACAAACAGAGGTAAGGCCTACAGGTAAGGTGAAATGTAAAAAGCGTTATTAATAAGCTGAATATTAAGATTGACAGAAATATTATAACGTGTGATTAGCCTTGACAAATTATACAGAGATCTAAAAAGACCACAATATATTTTTCTTACTGTAGTTATAATATTGTTTTTATATTAAAGATAACAGTAAAAACAAAAAAAACAAAACATTTTGATCACAGCATGTGTGAAGTGAAGAACCAGTTTGAGTGTGGTACGTTTCTACAACGTTGGAAGGAGATGGACGTGGTAGGTGACAAAAACGTTATAAACACATTTTTGCATGTTGGAAGGAGAGGATATGGTAAGGTGATAAAAAAACGTTATAAATATGTTTCTGCAACGTTGTAAGTAGACGCGCTAACGTGATAAAGACGTTTCTGCAACGTTACAAGGAGACGTGGCAACGTGATAAAGACGTTATAAGAACGTTTCTGCAACGTTGTGAAAAAACGTATTTATAACGTGAAAAAAACCCGACATCTGTCGTATTAAATACGTCGGATAAAAACGTTATCGCGACCTTTTCACAACATGAAAAAAAACGTTTTTACAACGTTGCTGTGTTTGCTGGGATGGAGCCAAGTTTTGAAGATCGCGCCATTGTCTAGTTTTTCAGGCAGACATTAATTTAATGCTCTTCATTTTGTCCTCACTTGACCTGAAAACAAAATGGGACAATTTAAACTGGTGTTTATAGAATGGACAGTGTTGCCAGCTGTAGGCTACCACAACAGAATGAATAATTAATCACTGGCTTTTCTCCAGGCTTCTGGTGGTGGGCTTTAAGACAGAAAGTCTTTCTCATCATGTTTTAAGTGTCATAGCAGTGGTTTGTGAAAAGAAAATGACAAGCTATTTCCATCATTTCATCTTTTTTAATGTATTGTACTGTAGGGTGATTAGAATGTTGATCAGATTTGGGATATTAGGAGGTTAATTTCTGTTTTCTGGATGTACGGCCAAATGTAACTCTGCCAGTCCGCCTGCTATTCTGCCAAGCCCATAATCATGTGTGTCAGTTTCTTTTGGCTGAATTTTAACCACACAACAATCCCATAATGTATCATGCCTATGTAGATAGTTTCATATCAGACGTTAATGCGGTACCATGACAGTTTTTGTGAGCAGTGACATAGGCAGACGCTCGTGAGACACATCCTCAGGTTTAGGAGCAGAGCTTAAATCAATCTAAATTAGGTCTCGCCAAAAAGACATTGTTTACGTCTTTGTTAATCTTGTCCAAAGAGAGACATCAATAACAATCATAAATCGTTCAGAACTAGATAAACTAATTTACAAATAGGCCCTGCTACAATTTTGCTAAGAAAGGTAGTGACACAATCTGTCCGTTAGATGGCAGTGTCTGATTCACACTTACTCACACTTACCGACCTTCTTGTAAAACAGACACTAAAAAAAGTCACTAAAAGTGTGTGGGTTTCTACAAAAATATTTATCACTACGTTTCCAACATTGATAATAATGTTTGTCCTAAAGGATCATTCAAAAAAAACTATACATAAAAGACTGGAGTGCCTGCTGAAGAGATCAGCTTTGTTGCTGTGATGGCTGACAAATAAATTAGGCCTACATTATAGTTCACCCAAAAATGAAATATAGCCCATGATTACCTCACCCTCAAGTTATCCTAGGTGTATATGACATTCTTCTTTCAAACAAATACAATCAAAGTTATATTTTAAAAAATGTCCTGGCACTACCAATGCTTTATATGACAGTGAATGGTTCTGTTTCGAAGTCCATAAAAGTGCATATCCATCATCAAAGTAATCCACACGGCTCCTGGGGTTAAGAAAGCTCTTCTGAAGCGAAGCGACGTGAATAAAAAATAATAATAAAAAAACTTTACAAACTGTAATATCTAACTTACGCTGGTGAGAGATGGCGTTCATATGATAGGACGCTCCGAAGGGGGTAATCTAGCACTCGGAAAGCGAGTACCACCCATAGGGGCAGCCATTGCTAACCAAGCATCACCTGCTGTTAGCATCCCATTGACTCAAATTCATTTTTGCGTCACTTTGACAGTGAATAACTTTAAATGCCTCAGATATAAAGCCTCCATTTGTCCATTGTTTATTTCTAAAGCACAACAATGTATAAAAGGCTCCATTACCTTGTATCTTACACTATCGCCCCGTAAAAGCTGTTTTTGTAAAAATAGGCTAACGATTGCGTCATAACCAACGTGACTCTGGCAGGATGGAGACAAAGTCCGATAAAGTCAAGGGAGAAGAATGGGGAGAAGTCGATTGTGAGCCAAAAGGGCTGAATGTCTTAATCAGTGTAATGCTTTAACCTGAAACCATAAAACCATAAAACTGTGTTAAAATCCCAGATATTGCACCAATCAAACTATTATTAGTAATAACAGTAATAACTTTAATAATTGAATTGTCATCATCACCTTCCATTTATTAATTAGTTCTGTAATTGTTAACTGATATACTTTTAATATTAATATTCAGTTACAGAATTACGTTTATACATTGCACATACCAAAGGTTTAAAGGGGTGATGAATTGAAGAATCAACTTTCCCTTGAGCTTTTGATATATAAAAGGTCATGGTAATATAAGATTATCCTGTAAGTTTCAGAGCTGCAAACTTCCTTGTTAGTCAAAGAAAAGCTTTTATAGACACCAGGCCCAGCAAACGGTCCAGGCCCAGCAAAAGCGCGTCTAATCCAGTAGCCCGCCCACTGACTCATGGAGGGCTCGTGCTAGCTGGTCAACAACAATAAACATGCCGAGGAAGATTAAGATACTGCGCTATTCCTGGTTGTGGAGGAACACACTCGCTGCATAAGGTTCCTTCTGATCATAATATTAGGAATGAGTGGTTGAAAGTTCCAGCTTACATGGGGAAGACAGTGTCAGTGGTGTTCACTTCAGTTCACTGCGGAAATATTTGTAAACAAATCTCCGCTCAATGCTGGTTTTGGATCCGACAGGAGGAATGGTGCAACACACCATGTGAGTAAAAGGTGTTTTCATTTGTGTAATATAAAAATAATCGCAGGTGGATGAATAATAAATAAATCATTGTGTTTGTTTGATAAAGACGTTTATGAACCCTGTGATCGAGAAAATCATTCCAGTTGCCGCTTCTTCCTCATCTCTCCTCTCTCATGTGAACTGAAGCTGATTAAATAAATCTTCGCCAATCCTAGCCATGGGCGTTTACTTCCAAGTCTCCAGTGCGGCACGCCCATCAAAACCCAGCGTTCAGGAGAGAGCCTGAAAACCAGTGTAGAAAATAGCCTCTTACTTATTAGTTATGATGTTTTTGAATGTAAAAAACACATGAACATCATTAGTTGACCTCAGACAACAGTATAAAATAAAATAAAAACAAGCCAGTTCATGACATCTTTAATGAATTGCAACATGACATCATTATAGGTTAGCAAGTACAAATCTGTCATATGGGGCATACTTTCCCAGAAATATTGTAAGACCTTGAGGAACAGAAGGTAATAATCAAGCATTTTACGAGACACCTTCCCTTCAGCACCATCAAGTCTGGCTGCTCATCATCTATGGGTTTAATGTTGTGTGTCCACCTGGAGCAATAGCAGCCTGATGTTTGTTTAGCCCTGCTGCCTCTGACCTTCATACAACCCCCCACCCGAACAAACGCATCTACAGAACATTGGATCCTCTGTGGGGTTCATGTGCTTCCCATAGCCTGTTATGAGAATGCTGATCGATTGAATCCATTTAAATGTCAGAGCTCCTACCATAAGGAGCGTAATGCAACATAAGACACGCTGACATGCAAGCATATGGAACAAATATTATTTTAAGGCAGCCCAGAGAATCGTGGGTATGAGTAATATAGCCTACGCCTTAATATCCTACCGTTAAAGGGTTTATTGTGTCCTTGGTTTTATTTGCCATAGTAATACTGCTTCAGAAGGTGCAGCTACCATTCCCAGAAGAATAAAATGAATTTATATGGCTAATGTAGTGTGAAATGTAGAACAGGGGAGTGACTAAAGGACAGGTCATAGACGCACACACACACAAACAACCGATAGCCACATATACATTATGGGTCAAAAGAAATGGAAGTCGCTTTTTGAGTGCATTTTTGCAAAATATGACTTAAGTTCAGATAGACTTTCTCATAAATTTCCAGTAAGTATAATCCATTAGGCTAATAGGAAAGTTAAATAAAAAAGGAACTATTTTTATCACTATGAGACATGTTTACAAGGGCTATATATAAAGAGTGGTAAAACTGATCAGCATGTGTTCACTCACTGCATGTTAAAATGCATATTTCACCCAAAAAAAAGGAGAATCTGACAAGCTTTAATCTGATGGGCTGCGTCTTTTGTCACAAAACAATTTTTTCCATTCTTGGAAACCAAGTCAAAACTAAAAGGGTTGATAGGATATGTAAAACAAATCTGCTTTACATGTTATTCAGTCTCTTTCTCTTTATAAAGATGGCATCATTGGCAAGAATGAGCTTCAAATGGATCAGACCTAATTCTGTAGTCAAAAGCCTGGCGAGCGAGACTAGAATCAGTATAACCCAGTTTTCATTTCCATTAGGAATACATTTAGCTTTTCAATGGTATTCTGTTCAGAAAGCATCATACTTAACAAATTGCGCAATTTGTATTCTCAAGCCCCTGGGAAATGATTAATTTGTTCACTTAAAACTGATCACTAATTTACTGACAACATAAAGTGGAGGTCTCGTTGTACGGCTGGACCTCAGTGCACAGTCATTTGTTTTCCGGGAAGGGATAGGCACTTTGTGTGGGTGTAAATGGGGCTCTGCATTACTGTTGTTTTCTGTAATTGAAGTGCTAAAATGACAGCGGATTTACAGATTTGCCAATAGCAGGTGTTAGGAGATAGATCGGAGCTGGCAAGCCACGGCATTAAATTCTGGTCTCAATGACAGGGTCGTTTGTTATCTCTTGACTACAGGTAACTGGACTCAAACGGGTTTGAAAAAAAACGTCAACACAGTGGCTAAGTACTTCAGAATGATTTGGGGGGAACTATTGTCAGATCTTTAAAAGAAACAGCCTAATTCATATACACATAATACACCTTTTTAATGACTTCCAAACATGCATAAACACTATAGCCAAGGAATGCAACCTTGACCCAGAAAAGCAGTGAACAAGCAGTTATTTGTAGCCCTGTGATCAATACTAATCTAAGAGTGTGAGGAGAAAGAGAGCAGGAATCTGGGTCAATGATAAGGTAAATGGACAAAGATGCCGGACAGCACAGGAACAGAGCACTTATGCAAGGAAAACCTGTCAGGTCTAGATGAAGGAGGGTCGGGGGAAGGACACAGAAATAGATCGGCACAGAATTATGACTCTTAGAATGCTCTTGTTCACGGGTGAGGATGCAGCAGGCCAAAGCTGGTGCTAAAATAGCCATGTGGTCTCCAGAGAGTGTTCTGAACAGAGTGGGACAGTAATCCATCTTAAGCCTCACACAGGAGAGCGCTTGAAGGGGTGCTGATACGACTATTATTGTTGTAGCCATGCCTATGCACAACATAATATTAGTCATAAAAACTGGTAACACCATTTCAATAGTCCACTTTACATTTATGAGTATCTTTGCAACTGTCAACAACCAATCATTAGAGTATTAAAAGTCTGTTTAAGATCCGCTATCAGTTTATTTTGATGGTCCCCCAGCAGACATTGACTATTTAAGTAACTTTGCAAGACAACTTATTATAACCGAACCTGAACCCTAAACTAAAAGCCTACCTCTAATAAGAGTTAGTTGATTTGCAGTTCCAAAATTACTGTCTAAAGTGGACTACCAAAATAAAGTGTAACTCAAGTCTCTCATGCTAATCAAGTCATTTATGGCCAAAATACAATGTAAAACGTTTCTGATAAACTGTAATTTATATTACAACCAGTTTTCAGTGTGAAATAATTCAGAAACCAGTCTAAAATTAAAAGCAATGATAATTTTTTGATTAAAAATTGATTTTTTTTTAATTCTTTGATTAATATAAATTTCAGTGAGTGAGTGATTCAGTTAGTGAGTGGTGAGTGTGTGATTCAGTAATCGAATGAATGAATAGTGACCCCAAACATGTAAGGAATAAGGTACGAGAGCCTGTGCTGTATTGTGAATAAGTCACTACAGTAGCCATGACTTATTCACGATACAGCGCTAGCCTCGAGTACCTTATTGCTTTTAACTGTTGCCACACAATACAAATATTAATGCCAGACAAATATGTATCAATGCAACATTCATGAAGTAAAAGTCACTAAAAGCCTTTCTTCCCCTGGAAAAAAAAGTCCCTGACTGCAACCAGCAACAGAAGTTACATGATTACACATTACAGTAAGTAGCGAAAACTGTTATATTGAAAGGAGAGAAACTTCTTGTGAACACGGAGAAAAACGCAACTGACAAATGTTTTGACTAGCGCTATCAGTGACAGGAAAACCTAATAACTATTAAAAAATAATAATAATAATAAAAAAAAAAAAAAAAAAAAAAAAAAAAACGCAGTAGGTATTCAAACTGATTTTTATTATGAAAATAGGACTGACCTGAAGGAAAGTGCTATATCTACATGCAGGTAACAGGCTACACTCGCTCACTCTCTCTTACTCTAAAAGGGATGTCGAAATTAACAATTGCTACGATGCGTTGCGATGTAGACGTGGACAATTCGGTTCACTAATAGACCATAATAACTGGTTATAATGCACAGACTATTTTCTGTCATTTGTCACGCATGTGTATTGTCAAGGTAGCATACAATGGCAGATAGAGGTGAGACACGAGAGAGTAATTAAAAATGCTCCAACTACTTTAAAAGTCGACATCTGGGCACATTTCGGCTTGTATGAACAATCTGCATGACCTGGAGAACATGCATGCTGTGTGTAAATCAAAGCTGTTGTGTAATGTTTTGTCAAATGTGTAAATGTGATTTATCAAAATGATTTTATTTACACTTGGGCACATAAATGTGTCTGCTCAAACGGATATAAATCTGTTGAATTCCTGCACTAGGCTATATGCAGATTTAACGACACCGAAAACAACTGTGAGCTGCGTTTTATTGATCATCAGATAATTTCAAAATCAAAGACCGCAATATGAGCGAGCGTGGCCACAGCATACTTTTAATGATGGTGATTGTATGTTGAGCACCTACGAATTTACTTTCAGTTTAAGTTTGTGCATTGGCTTAATGAATAGAGACTCGTCTGTGGCGATGTGTGCTGTGCATAGTGCCGTCATATCTGGCTATAATGTCATAGCCTATTACACACTCTCATACTTTTATTTAATTTATTTTAGCTTTTATATATGTGGTTTCAACAACCAGATGCATTTAGACTTTAGTAAAATTAAAGGTTCAGGTCATATAACTGACTGATTGTATTTATTGACAAAATTGTATACATGAGGATGTGGTGCATCGTGATATCGAATTGAACCGAATCAATGACATGATAATCGTAATCGAACTGAACCATGAGACCAGTGAAGGTTCACACCCCCATAATCCAGTAAGCGTCAATGAACAATATCAATGAGAAGAAACATGTTTAGATTGCTAAGTGTGGTTGCTAAGAGTGTTGTGATGCAAAAAAAAAAAACACTTGGGGGAAATAGCCAATCATATTGACCAATCAGAAACAAGGACTGGGTCGAACCTTTTAATCATTAACAATAAGGTAATAATTTAACATTATTTGCATTAGGTATGCTGAAAAAAAGCAAACATTTTTGTTTTAACATTTATTTATCTAGGGTAGGTAATGTTATTTTATAATATAGTATTGATTATTGTTAAAGCATGTTCATTTAAATTTACACAACCTGAAATAAAAACATTAAAAAAGTAAAAATATTGTTCATTGTTAGTTGATTAATGCTTTGATTAAGGTTCATTTTAAAAGAGAGAGGGAGAAATAAAGAATAAGAGTGATAATAGGTGGAAAAAATAAATACACATCCTGAAGAGTTCTCTTTGTATTGTGAATCATAAGACTATATTGAATGAATCACTAGGTCAACTCTGATGGATATAAAAAGGAAGTAATGGTTCCATTTTTGGTTAAAATTTTTAATGTTTAATGTTCTACTTTATGGATAATTATGCATAATAATAATTATGCGTTATGCCTAATGATCTGGGCTACATTAAATTCTTAATGTTCACCACAGGCTGAATGAAAAGTGAAGTGTTTTTGATGATTTGGTTGCAGCATGTTTATACAATTTTACACCTTCCCATAATATATAAAGGTGACACTATATTTTACAGTGTCTCTAGACATCTTACATGTACTTGCTATAGTAGTAACAGTAAATCGTGCATAATTTGAAAAGTCACTAATCCTAAACCAAATCCTAACCCGACATAATTATATAGTATTACACAGAACATATTTGGATAATTGCACTGTAACAAAAAGCACCTTAAAATAAAGCGTAACCTATATCGTAAAAAAAAAAAAAAAATATAGGAACACAGACTAATTGAATAAAGAATAAGAGTCCCATGATAGAGGATGCTGTACATCTAATATGGCAGTGATGCTCTACTGAGGACTGTATCTTATGTGCCTGTGACTGATTCTGAGGCTTCGAGTAGAAAGTAAGCAAGGTGGGAGTATGGATAATGAAAATAGAAGGGAGTGGTGTAAATGACAAAAGCAATGATGAAGAAACTAAACCTCAGGGCAGAATATTATAATCATAAGAAAAGGGCGATGAAGCCAAATATGGCTGAGGGAGTGAATGTGAGAAGATGAGAACAATGTAAAGAAGATAAATTAAAGACAAGATCGAGGTAACGTGAGCTATAGACTCAGCTCACGTGCAGGTGCACAGACTGAAAAGTAATGAGGTGTATAGAGAGAGGGAGGTGGCTATATTTCCTAAAAGAGTGTTTGTGTTTGTAGATAAATGAGCTGTGGAGCAGAACAGATATCAGAGCCTTTCATCATCCAGAAACCTTACTGTAAGCATAAAACAAAAACAAAAAAAAAAGAGGCCAAGAGAAAACAAAGATGGGGAACATTATGCAGTTTCTGCCTAAAAAACAAAAACAAAAAAAGCCCTTTGTATTTTTATACCACAACATTTTACCTGTCTTGCAATGTAAATTAATTTCCCTCTCATTCCTGCAACTATATATGTTGTGATTTTATCCCCCGGCTTTGTTCATGTAATTTTATTATGAGACACAGGATCATACTTTGAATAGAGGGATAAAAAAACAGAGCAAGTTCAAGACAGAATGAGAAAGGTCAAGATGGAGTATATCAGCAGACACTCACGCATAACCATGAAGAATGCACGTGCTCCAATAAACAGCATCAGTGAACAACATCATCAGAAAGGAACTTTGAAATCGATGAGGGATTACCCAGAGTTCCCATAGTTCCATTACACTTCAAATGAAATGTCTGAAATAAAATACCAGCTGCCACCAAAACCTTACAGTTCTCAAAGGGACGAAACAACCACCCGAATGACTCATGAAGCTCAGTCAGCCAGTAAAGTGCAGTCGTCTTTTTAATAATGTCTTAACAATACTGTGCTCTGACCTTTCAGAAGACAACCAGAAGAGTTGTCCAAGAATACCATTACCCTTAACTTTAAAATAACCAGTCAATGTCATGTTTTATTAGTGCCCGTACTTATGGCATACAAGACCATATAGATTTTGTGACATCTTTTCCAACATTTTTTGTTCCTATCTGCTAATTAAAGTGGCAAGTTTGACAGTCCACCTCGTTGCAGTCACTTGTGGCAAGAAATGAAATCTGTGAGCATGCACTGCGTCTTCCCTCACCTGATGCCGTCGCCCATGAGGATTCATATTAGATCCCTTGAGATCAGCTGACAACCATCAAAACCACAAATTAGGTCATATTACACCACATCCCCTTTAGTGTAAATGCAAGTCTAAAGTACTTTGAGGTTGATGCCAGTTTACTTGTCATTTCATCTATGATACTATGAGAAGAAAATCTGATGCACTGATGAACAAGCATTCATTAGTGCCAAACAGCTTTGATGGACTAAAATGGATCCTCGTCTAATTGTCTAAGAGTCTTATCAAAACCACAGTGGTCCAATGCAGAGATTATGGAAAAAACAGTTTGATAAGAAATTAGAAACTAGAGAGGGAAGGAGTATGAGAGAATAGGCCTACCTTTTGAGAAAGGGCACATCGGCTGGGTGAATATTGGACTTGTATTCGTGAAGACAGGCACAGACTTTCACCCTTTTTGACAGGGCATGTCTAGGTCCAGAACTCCAGGCAACTCTCATCCTGACATTCAGAGGAAAGCCTGCCACTAGAAATCACAACTATGACCGACACTTTCAGACAAAAAAGGCAATGTACATGCCTCAAAGTGGATCTGAATTTCTTAAGGAGTGATTTTGAATTGTATAGCAACATAACTGAAGAAGAAAATCTTTGGGGTTGATAAGATTTTTAAATAAAAGCTCAAATGTTTGCATTTATTTAAGCAAAAACAATACTGTGAAATATTACAATTTAAAATCAGTTTTATATTTTAGTTTTAAAATGTAATTTTTTATTCCTGTGTGTCAGGAAATACACACAGGACAGACAACAACTTATCATAAATATACAATAAGCAAGGAGTGAACAGGGGCCTATACCATGAAGCCGGTTTGGTATGCTAGCCAGAAATGTTTAAACTAAGTTTGAGCCAATTATGGGTTTTAGGCACCAGCAGTCATCTCCACAGTAACTTGTGCTCCACGAATAACCTGGCTAGGTTATGTTCTGGATAAAAGATCTCAAACTGAAATTGGACCAATCAGCTGTGAGCAAAGTGACCCACCTCTAATGTTATAAAGTCACTCCCACTGTTTCTACTCTAAATTGAAGGTCACTACATACCGAATGGTTTTGAAACACTAAAGTGTCTGGCTTTTTACAATGCTTTTTTAAATAATAATATTTTTTTATGATTTAGATATAATTTATGTAATTATTAAACCCTTAATCAATTACACATGTATTATTTTAGTTAATAAATCATTAATATGCACTTTTTTAAATTAACATAAATAACAAATAAGCTTTAAAGCTACACTGTGTGATATTTTCCCCCATCTAGTGGTGAAAAGGTATATGACCATCCAGTGAATAATAGTTTCTGTTCCTTTCAATTTCGTTTCAACTCCTACGGTGGCCGATTTAGTCATGGCTTCCAGTTCGACCTCTTCGGTGAGTGTTGCTTCAAGTGATGAGGTTACTTTTGAAAACTATTATAATTTGCAGTTATTTAATTTGCCAAATGACACCATGATATAATTAGCCAAGCAACAATAAAACTTCCAATATACACGAATAGGCTGAATTAATATTACCTGTCGAGAAGAAAGCAGGCAACGTCTGCGTTCTTTTTTAAATCGTTGCTCCTCATGAGCTCTTTCCATCTTGGAAAGGCCACTCCAATATTTACTTTTGTCTTGTTGATTTGCCCGTTAGGTTGCCGTCTTAATTCTCTTTTCCGCTTCCTTGGCGACTCTGATACATATCCCGCAATGTTACTAGGTCCCCGACCCGGGTCGAATTCGGTAATCAATTCTGGGACGTGGTTGCTTTCAAACAGAAGGCGACCCGGCAATGTTCCGGGAATATTGCGGGTCCGAAGTGCAGTGTGAAAGGGGCTTAAGAGTGATCCTCCATCATTATATAACAGCCTCAAGCAATCCTCCTCTTCGCATTCGACACAGTGCCATCGAGTGTAAAAACGCGAAAAGCGAAGCTTGAATTTACGGGTATGTCCCTCTTTGGCAAATGTACTTTCAAGATGGAGGAGCAACATGGCGACCGCCATCCGAACCCTCAACACTTATGTATTTTCAATGGTATATTATAAAATTACGAGAATGCATTATTACTTGAAAGAAGTAAATATACATTAATGAGCACATATATTTTTGAAAGAACTAAGTGATTTTAGCTAAGAATAAACTAAAAAAGTTACACAGTGTAGCTTTAAAGGTCACTACATACTAAATGGTTTTGAAACACTAAAGTGTCTGGCTTTTTACAATGCTTTTTTAAATAATATTTTTTTTTATGATTTAGATATAATTTATGTAATTATTAAACCCTTAATCAATTACACATGTATCATTTTAGTTAATAAATCATTAATAGGCACTTTTTTAAATTAACATAAATAACAAATAAGCTTTAAAATCAATCAATAAAGCTATATACATTACTGCATGAGCTTAAATTTTTTTTTTTTACATCAACTAAACTAACTTCATAACTTTAACTTGCATTGATGTAGCAAGATTTTTCTTTAAAGGGTGGGTGAAATGCTGTTTCATGCATACTGAGCTTTTTACACTGTTAAAGACTTGGATTCCCATACTATACATATACAAAGTTTCAAAAACTAATGTTGGACGTTTGATGGAGTATTTCTGTGTCAAAAATACTCCTTCCGGTTTCTCACAAGTTTCGGAGAGTTTTTTTTCGAGTATGGCTCGGCTTGACGTTAATAGAACGGAAGGTCCTTGTATGGGCCGTACGGGCTCTTCTCCCGGTAGTGTGCGCGCACGCACGTGACTAGAGCGAGAGAGGAAATGCACGCCCATAAACACTCGCTCAGCTGCAGATCCAGTCGTCCGTGAACACTTATGTTGTGCGCCGCGCGCGTCAAGCGACTTCAACGCTTCAGCACAGCATTCCGGGAAGGCAGCGCTGCATTTGAACCGATTTGAACGCAGAAATGACGGGAAGCTTCACAACATCGCTTCAGTCGTGTCGCAAAGTGGATCTCCACCGTTCACTGCTGTCAGGACTTCAACAAATCATACCAAAGAAGTGTGTTTTTGACGGAGCAGTCCCAGCGATAAAGGTTCGGTCCTGCTTTGGAAGCAGCCGGTGAGTAAAACTGCTTCAAATGTCTATGCTGTTGGTTATCGTCACTGAGTTAACATCAGGAAACGACACGATCGTGTGCTTCGTCATTCAAATGCGCTAACCGTTACTCCATTGTTGTTCTATGTATAACGTTACACTAGTCTGACGTGCAAAACCGTTTTGCTTGCTATGCTAAGGTTTAGTCGCATACATTTACATTTATGCATTTGGCAGACGCTTTTTTCCAAAGCGACTTACATTGCATTCAAGGTACACAGTTTACATTATTATCAGTTCTTGCTTTCCCAGGGAATCGAACCCATGACCTTGGTGTTGCTAGCGCCACGCTCTACTGGTTGAGCTACAGGAAAGCATACAATAGTCCATAAACCGAATCATGTCCTCATAAACTGCGAGTAATGACACACAAATGTTGACAGGCCACTAAATACAGTACATACCACAGAGACGGACGTCCTGCTGCTGCTGTTTCTCCTGTTCTCCTGTAGCTCCGCCCACACGATACGCCTCCAGGCGCTCGTTTTTTTCCGGAAAGACTCGGTACAGCCCATATTTCTTTTATAAATATAATAAAACTAAAGACTTTTCGGAGATATGAAGGATGCAATACTACTCTATAGGTACTCAAGATTGAGTATAGGTGTGTTTGGGTTGTTTTAAATGTTTTAAAAAAATTATTAAAATATCATTCAATTGATTGTGGTATGATAAATTAAACAAGCTATGCGGTGACATCAGAATCGTGTTGCTTTGTGGTATACGAAGCTGCGTGAAGTGTACATATGAAGTAGACTCGCTCCCTCTGTCAAAATGCAAAATACTCGAAGGAGCAAGGGTCTATCCATATAAACCCTTGTCCACTTCACGAAGTGGAACACTTCTAAATGGCGGCAGGGATTCCCCAGATAGTTCTTAGGGAAGTTTGCAAGTGTGTGTCTAGAAGTGGGTTTGTGTCTATTGGATCAGTCATTTTGTTTAAAATAAGTAATTATGTCATGTTAATGTATGTTCTGTATAATGTCAATATGTGTAGTTAAAAAAAAAAAAAAAAAAAAATCAGCCTTATTAGATGTTACTTCAATTTAAATGGGGTCAGATAATACTGTGAGATCTTAGAAAGTTTAAAAAGATGAGAGAAATGACAGCTGTAAAGTGAAAACCAATGGTGTATTTAAAATGTTCACAAAACAACATAGTAAAACTAGGGAACCATAGGCTGTTAAAAAGCATAGAATCGATAACACCATACCCTAAAAACAGTCCAAATGACTCCCAGTGTGTTAATAGTCCTTATGCAAGTGTCCAACCATGTATGTTCAATCCAAGTGATAGTAATCCAAATGCTTGTAACTGGAAAACAAATAAACAAATAAAACTTCACCGTCCAGGTTTGGTGATCAACAGTGCATTCATTAGTTTCCCCCTTTTTGGTTTGCCATGCTGCCTCCATGCTGTTTCCTGTCATGTGATCAGTTACATGACAGACAGAACCAGTAAAATTTAAAGACACACACACACATTAAAACAGATAAGAGGACTAAAATGACATATACACATAATCTAACACTAAAAATCATTGTAACATATAGAATGTGTCTTGTGTGACCGTGTCACAGTATGAATGTTATCAGGACGTACTATGTTAACCATGTGACCAGCGTCAGTTACGTAGTTTCAATGTCATTCTTAAATCCTCTCCTGTGGCCTAATGCAGTGTAAGTGTAGTAAGTGTCCATCGTATGCACACTTCAGAATCAGAGTAGATCATCTGGATACTTTTTGCCTACTCTTTTATGAGTATGTGAATTCGGACATACTTCATGTGCTTTTCGCCTACTATATAGGGAAGTATGCATTTTAGGATGCTGCCCTGAACTTTCAGCAGTCATTACTCCAGTCTTCAGTGTCACATGATCCTTTCAGAATTCATTCTAAAATGCTGATTATTATTATTATTATTATTATTATTATTATTATTATTATTATTATTATCAATGTTGAAAAAAGCTGTGATTTTTGTGATTAAAAAATAATCTTTTGTAACATTATAAATGTCTTTACTGTCTCTTCTGATGGATTTAATGCATCTTTGCTGAATAAAAAAAGTGTTTATAAGTTCATATAAACACACCATTCAGTTTTAATATTTAATTGTTCTATTAAAGCGTAAGAAAGCCAAAAGTGGCTAAATGTTTGTATAATTTGTCATCTATGTGAATGACATGACATTCTTCCTGAATAACAAAAGTTTTAATAGTAAAGCTTTATTGGAACATCCACCAAAAACTGCCTCACACTGTTTTAAATGATGAGAGTTTCAGTAAACTTTCATCTTTGGACAGTCAGCTACTCTCATAACAGCCACTCTCAGCAATAAAGATGCAAATAAACACTCCGCAGTTGCTAAGGCTCTGTCAGGGTCGCTCACACTCGCTCACGGCCTTATGCGGAGAGACACGGCACTCACGCTGAGACAAAAGCAGGAGCACTGAGAATAAACCAACCTGAATGCTGTGCTGCATAACGTCGGTCAGGACATGATGTCTCTGGTCAAGCCGGTCAGATACACGTGTATTAGCATGGGGCCACATAAAAAACAAACAAACAGAAAAACAAACGTGTTACTCCACATGCTGAATGACTGGGTTTAAAACAAGTACATGCGCTGCGGAAACACACCATAGTACAGCCAGTGTTATTTAGTTCAAATATCACTTATGTAATGAACCGTGACGATGCCACAGGTGTGCTTCTATTCAGCAGTTCTCATCCATTAATGACTCACTCCTATATTCACCGCCATCATGTGTTTTCACCTCTAGTGAGCAGGTCTTAAAAACAGTGGTTAGTGAGCATGTTAAATAATAATGCAGTATGCTGTATACTGCAGTGCATAATGTAATGCACAACCGTATTACAAAGTGCGCTTTGCTAACAAAAAGTCCTGTTGTGGAGTTTGGTAGACCTACATTTGAAATGGAGGAACACGACATGCCGAGGACACTCCAGCTATTAGGCTACTGCAGTATGTTGAGACGGTGTTCACAGATAATCGAGAAGACAGCCTCTTGAAATGATGAGCTATTACTGCAGTCTGATTAGGTAAATTAGGCCAATCAGTAGCATGATAGCATCAGCTGGTGCCCAAAAAGAAGTGCACCATGGATAAATGAGCAAACCATGGGGGGGCGGGGAGGAGTCAGTCAGAAGTATGATTCTTTTTCTGATTAACATTGACAACTAAGTTAATAACTGAACCACTTGCTGTGTAATCCATATTAGTAAAACAATAACAACAACAACACAAACATTGTCATACAAACATCTGAAACGGTGTTTAGGATAAAACACTGAAGTAAAAGCTGTTATTATTTAAAAAATACCATTCATAAAATGTCTTTACAACCTAAAAACAAAAGTCACTGACACAGATATACTGAGAAATAACACTCTGTCTCAGTCAGTAACAGCCTGAAGCTTTTAAGTCAGTAAACACCATAAAAGATTCTGACAGCAGCCTGCGCGTGATTGTCACTCAAAAAAATACGGTGTGAGTTTGGGGCAGTCTGTGGGGAAACTATCTGGAAACGTCACTATTTTTTTCTTTTTGCAATTTTGTTTGGTGCTGCTAATAGCCAAATAGTTTACTACAGAATGAAATCAAAATGAGCATTATTCTTATTTTTTAAATCATGTGCCCTCATAATCTTTAATCAAAATAACTTCCCTCTCACTTGCAGCGACATCTCATATCTTCTCTTCTCTGATGAAATCACATTATGCCTGCTACAGGCCGCGATTTCGGCAGTCAAAAGATCATTACAAATCACACTGTACGACATGGATCTAATAAACTTGGGCATATGTAGAGTTAGTATAGATGAATAATACGTCATCAGTATGTGCTAGTGGTAAACAAATAGAGCAAGATGAATCACAGTTTGGCAATTGTGTTTTTAACGTGCGTTAAAAAAAAGAGAGAGAAGATTATGGACACGTCATGGCTAGGGGAGTTGTGTTTTACGCCATGTCGCTTTGATCAATAGGCCATTTTTATGTTGCTTTTTTATTGGCTATCCAGTAGAAGTTGATTAGCAGCAAACGCACTGTGAGATGATCATACATTTCTGACACTCGCAGGCTAGATTTGGTCATCAAGACCACTGTCCTCTTTGAACCTCTCTCACTGTAATAACCACGATTGGTAATCTTTCGTCCCGGACAGCCCAAAATCGTACAATGTGCAACGGACACGTCGTCCTCCCCTACACATGTTTTTGTTTGAGAAGCTGTTTAACTCGGCTATATGTCATAATAGTAAAGAAAAGAATTACTGTCAAACGTATATATTAAAAACAGGCTTGATGTAGCCTAGAAATCTAGACGCAGCCTAGCGGCAGCAAATCTAATCTGCCGCGAGTGTCGTCTAGCAACTCTCAATACACGTCTGAGCTGTAAAAGCCAAACTCTGGTCAGGCCAATCACATCGTGTATAGAGTTGGTGGGCGGGGCTTAACATAATGACGGTAGAGTTGCGCTTGCGTGCTACTAGTAAACACAGAAACTGGCAAACGACGGTCTTTCGAACCAGCTTTGACCATGACTGGAAGACTTGGAGTTAAGCTTTTCTTTGCAAAAAGAACAACGAACGGCACCGAAGTCATTCTTAAAAAGGGAAGATGTATTTAGCCGAATGGATATGGCGAAAGTTTAATCTATCAACTAGCTCCGCTTCACCTAATAATGCTATTGCAAGTAGATATGTGTTGGTACTGAGTTGGAACTTATAATAACAATTATAATTATGTAGTCCATAGACTGGCATATTTAATCTGATGTGAACTTCAACAAGGTGCACAATCCCCAACCCCCCCCCCCCCCCCCCATTTTTTCAGCATAGCATGGTGACTGGTGGAAACTGAATAAGAAAAATAAACGTGGATTTGAATCTCAGTAAACTAGACTAAACAAATTCACTGAACAACTTACTAAGTTAACTCAGCTATAAACTTCATATATGTGCACTAGTCATCAAAAGCACTGATTCTTATAATTGAAGCTGAATGACATTTGACCAGTCTTGCTTCTTTTGTGGTTCGTTTTGGTCAATTCATATATTTTCTTCCTATCCCATTTAGGACACTTGGGTTTTCTATTCGCACTCTTCAAAATCATGAAAATAGCTCAAATAAACTCTCAGCTTCTGGTTTTCCATATATTGGCTGAGGCAAAGATGAAACAAAAAATCTTCAAGCAACACACAGTAGTGCCATTCCTGACTGAATTGGTTGGGTGAATAATTCAATGAATCACTTATAAAGAAAGTCACTTGTTTAATTCCTTTTTACCCGATGAAGGTCAAGAGACTGAAATGTTGCTAATAAAGCTATTTTAATATGTTTATAAGTAGTATACTGTACAGGCCTTGTTTTTTGTTGTTGTTTTTTAAAAAACTTTTTTTTTTACTTTTTGGTTCTTTCTCCTACATACCTATCCATTACCTGCAGGTGTGCAAGAGTTATTGTTAATTAATAGTCAATTTATTTTTAAATGTCACGTTTAATTCAATGTTACTTGCTGATTCCGTTGTTATCACACATATTTTTCTCTTTAAAAGTACAATAAGAAAGCTGCCGCAGCAAGAAGATGCTTCTATTCTTGAAATATTCATGATACCGTTTTGTTCATTAACAATATGCACAGGTATCACATGGCCATAAAATTTGTAACAAAAAATGAAAATATTATAACAGCAATGCCTCAGTGGTCCTTTTCTATCTACACTCCAGCCTCCACAATCACCTGTGGCATCATGGCATTATTATTATCACTCAGTGAAGCAGAGCGGGTGGAGCATTCCCTAGCTTCACATAATCATGATGGATGCAGTGGGGCAATGCACCCGATAGCTCCCTTCTCCCATCAGCACACATTCCCTTAATCACTTCAGACACCAAGATGCTCAAGCCAGTCACGCCTAATAACCCAACTAGAAATAGATGATGCAATGTTGCCGCTCTCTCTTCTGTGAGCGAGTGTCAAGAAGTAATTGCTGTATGAGGTTCCTCAGCTTGGATTCGGTCACTTCCTCATGGCAGTTATTGGCGCAATAGGTTACAGTCCATTGCAGTGCAGCATGTCATTGCTATAACCCAGCAGAGCTCACAGTGCCCTCCTTGTCTACCCTCTGCATGCATACAGCAGCTATCTAGCCTGGATGATTTTTATGGTTTATATCTGAGTTTAATCCAATTAACCTTCTGAAGTTGTATGCAGGCAAGCTAATGACAACAGACGTTCAGTTAACCCTTATGATAGTGTGCAGGCATTCAGACAGGGAAAGGTTAATCTAAGCCTCAGGACTGAACCTGCCAAAACCAGAGCTTCAAATGGATAGATGATAGTCGACGGCAGTGTTTCATTCCTCTGAAGTTCACTCTTGTTGCTGACCCATTTTCTTGACCCAACAGTTTGCACAGTACAGTATTTTTAAACACATATCCTGATCATTACAGAGATGTCTTTAATCTAGTTTGGGGTCTCAGAGACCCAGAGGTCATTTAGATTTGGAAATAGCTTGGAAAACATAAAATGCATTAGTTTGGAACAAGTATGAGGATTATATTTCTCAAATAAAGACATTTCCTTAGCTTTTCCTATTTGTTTTTATTATTACTATTCTCTAGTCTTTATTATTATTATTATTATTATTATTGTGATTTTATATTAAATTATATTAAAATTACATTTAATAATTATTATTATTATTGTAAGTATTGCTTTAATTAAAAAAAATTCAACTTGATAATATGCCTCAACCATCCATAGAAATGTTACATTATTTTCTGTATACCCTATTTATACTAAAATGAAGTAATCATACATTTTTGGTAAAAAAAAATTTATCTGAATGGTGAAGACAATAGAGCGACAATAGTGACCACTAAACTTCTGCCATTTTTTTTTTAGTTCTTCTAGATTTTTTTTTTTTCCTATTTCAAATTTACCCCAATAGAATCAATGTACTCTAATAAATACATCAGATATTATATAAAGTGATTGCCTATACTTTGTCTTAAAACAAATAATATCTGCCAACTGAATTTTGATTAGGCCAGAGGAATTTATAATGTATTGAATGAAAAATAATAGGTTCATTTCAAAGTGACTCTTTGCGAGGGTTGATTATTATTGACTTTTTTATTATTAACTTCACCTGGATTTGACTTGCTTTACTTGACATTACAGAATATTCAAGGCGCTTAAAGATAATATAAGCTCTTATTGCACTGCCATGCGGCATCAGATATTTTTCAATTCTGTCTTTTCAGACTTATTTTCCATCACGATCAATAACTGCATGAAAGCGGTGGGTGGCTGAATATGTTTTAGCAGATGTGATGTATTACAGATTCCTGGTAGGTATTTAGGCTTTACACAGTTTTTGTGTAACGGTAAAACAGTCACCTAATGGTAGGCTATTATGTACTATTATGTATGGTAAATGCGGGGCCAATGCCAGTAAGTCCCAGAGAACACATTTTGTTTCTTTCTGGCAGCCTGTACGGCGTTTGTGCTGGTTGAAGATAGATTACTCCCCTCTCTTTTCTTTCTCCACGCTCTCACACACAAACTAAATGCTTGACCAGCAAAAAACGGCGATCATTCTCTCTCCCTTTCTTTTCGTAAAAGGCTATTGCTTTATACATGTTGTTAATAATGTTTTTAATTAAGTTTCTGTTGATATTTTTCAGTTGAATCCCATAATACTTTTGTGTTGCTGATGAGCTTGTCCGACTCATTATTTTTAATGAACCAAAAGTCTCCCGAGACCATCGGTTTCTTAACTCCAGTGCTGCAGCACCAATTATACAGTGCAATCTGTGAGTATGTCAAGAGATTGTGCAAAGTGGCCTCCGTTGCTTCGGGTCACTATTGGAAACAAGAAACTGAAAAAGAAAAGGAGTGCCGAATAAAAAGAAAGAGAGAGAGAGCGGGAGGTTGTCCTAGATCAGTTCATGCTGTATAGCGGTTTAGTCGTGTATCTAAGCGAATGGCAGTCTTTCCTGGCGGCTTTGTGTCAGGCTTTCTGTTCTGTACCACAGGGAATCTCACCTCAGTTGTTTTTCTATTACCCACACTCTTATACCAGAGCTTTTTTCTCATGAGAAAAGAACTACAATCCCCCTGGATTACTCAATGCCAGCCCAGGCTGCTATACCACTCGGAGTGTTGTATGTGATTGTGCAAACGTGCGTACGGGTCAATCCATCCATTTTCCATATAGGGCCGTGGGATGTGTGCACGGTATGGTGTATTAACAGCATTTGGAGAAAACATGGCAAATCTAAACAAATGTCACTCATTTTTATTTATCTCTGGTGTTCTCCTTGATATAGCTGGTCATTTTTTTTTTTTTTTTTTAGAAAGATAAGCCGTGTTTAAAGTGATGAAAGGTGTTATTTCCCCCTCCATTTCAGTCACTTGATGGAATTTGGCTTCCTTGCCACTGTCGCCTTTGGCTTGTTTAGCTGGAGTATAAAAGACACTTAATAATCCGTAATATTATTGATTTGACATTATCAGATGTGAACATAACTTGAACTGAGCTTGACACTGCTATTGAACTTAATTGAAATCAACAATAAAAGGTAACACTTTATTTTACAGTGTCCTTCTTACATGTACTGTAATTATGCATAATTACATGCAACTAACCCTGAAGCAAACCCTAATCCAATACCCTAACCCTACAGTTAGTACATGTAGTTACTAAATATCAGAGGTGGACAAAGTACACAACTCTATTACTTGAGTAAAAGTAAAAGTACTACTGGTCAAATATTACTCCGTTAGAAGTGAAAGTTGTAAAAACAGATTTTTACTCAAGTAAAAGTATTTGTTTTTAAAAGTACTTAAGTATAAAAGTAAATTTCCTTTTTTTATGCCAATGCATTATTGTATTATTGTTGTATAAATGCACACTGTCATCATGGTTTAAGCCATTCAGTGATGCTCCATCTGACGTACTAGCATACGACTAACTTAAACTCATTTAAATACTTGAATATAAGTGTAGCGGCAAAACAAGCTTCAAATTTCCAGTTTTGTCTCTTGTTTCTTGGCCACTGTGAGAGGTGATGATGCAATATTTCAGACGCGTGCAAAGTAGTATGAATTGAACCCAAGAGGCGTGTTGATGTTTCTTAACGATAACTGAGGTTTATTAAGTCAAAATAAAGATGCATTGTAGCATAAAACAAACAAACAACTGCAAGGCCGCTTTCAGGCTTTCTCCATGTGCACGGTCAAAAGACTGTGTGCTCTTGCACCAGCGCCCCCCACCCCCCCCCCCCCTGTCAGGGGTGGCCTATCCTCTTAAACATTTACTTCACCTATAGAGGGCACACACTCAAAGAAATAAACAATTAATAATACAACAACAAAATTATATTTAAATTAACAAATTGATAAAAAATTAAATAAACTAGTAACTATGGCTCCTACAATAAGTTAGAAAGCTCTTTATAAAGCTGCTGTCACTTTAAGGCCGAATGCACGTATCCAATACACTGATACACATCTGATATTCTCCCAACTTTACCATTCTCTTTCCCAGACGTTTATATTTTTAATATTTTATAAGACAGTGTATGCCAACCAAACTAATCTTGATTTTTTTAAAAAAAACTGAAACATACTTTCAAAGTATGGCTATGGGTGCACACACTTGTGCCTAAGAACCGTCTTCTTCCATTTTGCTATGAACAGATCAGTGTTCAAAAAAAGTTGGGAAAATGCATATGACTATAAGAGAGATTTCTGATAGACTGTCTGAAACGACAACAACAAAAAACCTTTTGAAGAAGAAAAAAATCATCCACCGAGTAAAAAGTACGATATTTGTCTTTCAAATGAAGTAAAAGTCATAAGTTTCCAGAAAAAAATAATACTCCAGTAAAGTACAGATACTCAAAAAGTGTACTTAAGTACAGTACTCAAGTAAATGTACTTAGTTACTGTCCACCTCTGCTAAATATTACTTAGTACTTTATTATGTAATTACACTGCAACAACGGCACCTTAAAAAAGTGTGCCCAAACTGAATAGAGTTGAATAAATGACACTATTTTCTTTCGGTAGAAATACTTACATTTAAATTGAATTCTTGCAACTTTAACTTTTGGTGAGTTTGAAAACTCAACTGAACTGAATCAGCACTGACTTGAGCAGAACTGTTGATTCTGTAATTTCACTGTGACGCTGGCTGCACTGAAAGCACTATATATATATATAAGGTGCCTTGAATTCATGAAAGAAGACTCGAGACAAAATTCCACTTAAAATGGGCACATTTTACTGTAAAACAGATTAGGAAACATTTCCAGTGTTCACTGCTGTGAAGAGGTTGTACAATGAACAAGAAACAGTTTTAGAGCAAACTACCTTCTTGAATACAACGTATCATTGTCAATACTGTGAACACTGACCTAAAAAGATAGAAACTATGAGCTTAAGCTCGGTCATTTAAAGTAGCAAAATGACAAGATGAGCTCATTTGCTTAAGAAATATTGACCATTTATCTGAACTAAACACCATTATATCATATCATATCATGTATTTGGCTATGTAGCCAGACTAAGAAAACCATACATGTTTACTGTCAGCACTCTTCAAGACTTTCTTAGAAATTGTAATATAGGCTATATTAAAAGTATTATCATTGCTACTGACAATGCTTTAAAGTGATTTGTTTCACCAGCTAGGCTTTGCAGAAAATAACAGACATTGCAAGACTTAAAAGAAAAAAACAGCATTTCTCTTAAAACTACCATGAGCCAAAGAGTCTAATGGTGCAATCGTGATGTTTTCAATCATTCAGAATTTAATCTAATCAACTACTCCATATAAAACAGCAGGACAGGAGACACAAGAATACATTTGAAGCGGTGTAACAGTCCAGACATAAAAAAAGAAGAAATCTTGATGTAATGTTCGGTTAGACTTTATTTTAAGGTGCCCTTGTTACAGTGAATTTATACAATTAAGTACTTAATTAACAACACGTGCATACTATAATTAGGGGTAAGAATTGGTTAAGGTTAGTTGCATGTAACTATGCATACTTTTCTGTTGTAAGTAACTACATATAAAATGGGTAACAGGGACACTGTAAAATAAAGTGTCTAATATTCATCATATAGGTCAAAATCAGGCTGTGGGTGTATTTTCTCTTCCCCAAGCGGGTAGCACATCAAATCCACACCAGAACCATATAAACATTCTGCAATATTTTTAAAATTCTCTTTAAATCTCAACATATCAGGCTTTGCTTCACAAAGTCCAAAGGGAACTAAAAGTAATATTGTTTTAATTACACATATAATGCATCTCAGTGCCTATTAGCAGCACAAATTACCATTTTGTTTAATTGCTTTATATATTGGAATCATCAATAATTTGTAAGGTCAACAGAGAAAAAACTGCCTGAAGCCTTTAAAAATGATTGCCCGAAGCTCAATAACACCCTATATGCCTCTCTCCATTGTGCTGCAAAACCATTGGCTGTGGTAAAAATAAAACAGATGCTCTTGGAAACATAAACAGCATCCAAAAGAAATTCAGACAACAGTGTCCTAGAATCAGCACAGTCTGTCCTAGAAACAATACAGCTCATGTTACAATGTCTATTGCTACTGAAAATAGTTTGGAGAGATGCACAACAATGGATTTATTATGAGACACATGCATGTTTTAAAATGCCTTCTTCCACCTTGTTTTCATTTCCTAAATCTCACCTAACATGGCATAATGACTATACGTGAGCTTTCAGATGAATGATACAATCAACACGAGGCCATATGGCGTACACTTATTGCAAAAGAAGGGAGGTCTTCACACATTACGTTTCACACCTGACTTGCCATAGCTCTTGCAGAGTCCTTATGGTTCTCATGTGCCATTGGCTTAATCAGTGACAAGAAATCAAATTATATGTTCTATTGCACCCACAGATCATATATATATATATATATATATATATATATATATATATATATATATATATATATATATATATATATATATATATATATATATATATATATATATATATATATATATATATATTCATAAATATCTATTTTACAGTCTATTATGGTACAGCATAAAATTACTTTGGTAGAAACAGTGCAGGGAGGATTACATGAGTTTGAATACCAAAATACAAATCCATATCAAGACATGCAATCATCTAAACGCATCCTTAGTAAAGAAGTGGTCGGCTGTTTTTGTGTGATTTAATCCAAACACACTCCGTTCCCCCTATGGCCCTACGGATACACAGATTTTGTGCTTTATTTGATTTCCGGATCGTCTGCACAAGTGTTCAGAGATGAAAAGAGATGTGATGGATCAACACAAAAGCAGATATGCATCCTCAGATGACACCTCGGTGCTCCTGCCCACATCTTTAAAGCTAAAACTCACTCACAAACACAGACATTGATACACGTGTAATTCTGCACATATACTCTCCGCGGCTTTATGCTCTAAATATAGCGATATTAAGGATGTTTTCCCTGTTCGCTTCCATTGGATGTTGCAATGCATTCTCATCTTCACGTTATTACACCAGTAAGACTAACCACATTGCACATTTTTTATCTGGCAGCTTTTGATGAAATGCTTTGGACTGTCTATTGCACCAGCTGCTGCTGTTTTGCACTTGAACATCCACTCGTGATGATTAAAGATTACAACTATCTACTGTTCTATCAGTTTGGTGCGTCCAAAACACACCCACGCATCAACTACAGAGATTCGAGAACATTATTCTCCACAGAAAACCACTTAAAAAGCTAAATGTATTATTCTGTATACTATGAAAAAAGTAACATTCGGTACCACTGACTACTGAAAAGAGAAATACTGCAGATACAATTGCACTTATTTAAGTTATCCTTCACCTACAAAGAAAACACCACAGAACGGCGTGTGACATCACATCAAATCCACACAGACGCTTATGACAAACAAAGAGACAGAGAAATACACAAATATGTCACGATACGAGCGTAAATTCACTAAATGTCTAACATTGTCTATATTTATTATTCAAATGTAATCAAATTTTAAATCGTATTCAATATTTTCTTAAGATGCTAGAAATATTTGAAAAATGTTGAAGCTAATATGAACTTTATCTACACATGCCTTAATGTTACACGTACATTGTGTCATTTTATGGAATTTAAGACAACGAATCTGTAAGTCTACAGAAATCTAAAACGTCTAAATGCACACAAAGCCCCTGATACAGATTTCAAGTTTTATTTCAACCCTACTCAGGTAGCTCAATCCTTTGGACTGAACAACTTCCTATTGGATTTTGTTATTTTTTATAAAAGTTTCTCTTTCATCTCCTCTCTCTATCTATCTAAAGATGGTACAGTACAGAGGGAGGTCAGTTAAACGAATAAAACCTGAGTTATATCCCCTCTCGTGTATCCTAAACAAAAAACACCACACTTTAACAACCAAAACAGTGCAATATTATGCTGAAAGTTAAGTAGATTTAGAGATAGCGTGAATATGTACATACAACATTAATGTAGTTCCACAGTTTATCCTGCACCTGTAGATAGTAAATAACATAAGAACCTCTAGTCCTGTTTAGTAAATGGCCTTGTTTCACTGTCCCTGCTAGTTCACCACAAAAACAGCTACTCAAATACTAAAGAAAAATTAAATCTGCTCTTATTTGTCCTTCTTATCACAGCTTTTTTCAGTTCTCAGAGAAATTGAAAGCATTATTTTCTAGACCTCACACAGGCTAAAAGATAAGACCTGTTGATATCTACTGAATGTTTCTCTTTCAGGCTGATAGCTCAAATGGATGGGGTGAACACAAAGCACCTACAGTAACAATAATGGCTCCTTCCCATCTTGTTACATCTGAGGGCAGAGAATTTGAACGTCTTCTCAATGTCATCCATCCATCCTCATCCTCATCCTCATCCTCCTCCTCCACCTCGGGGCTTTTCCGCCCAGGCTTTCTCTCTCTCTCTCAGGAGGGAATATTGCCGTGTGGGCCCTAAAGTAAGCTACCTGCCACTTGGGCTGCTTAAACCAACGACACAGTATCACAGAAGGTCATCGTAGTCGAGAAGTTTGGAGTGCTGGCGGCTCTTCCACAAGCGGTAGAGGCGGAAGTCGAAGTACATTTCGATCATCTCCTTACCTAAGAGTGGAGAGAGCACAACATTTTTAGCTTTCCTTTAAATATCAGACCAAAAAATCCCAGGCAGCACATCACACATCTACTGTACCGTCCGCTGTGTAAAATAGGTCTACATTAGGAAGCCTTTATAGGCATTTGTGGGTGTTTTAAATACAGTTCTCTATTTAAAACAGTGGTAATTATCCGCAACAGTGCAAATCAAGCTGTGTAGAGTCCATAGGGGACAAAGGAAGACAGAAGAGGAGGGAGGGGAGCGAGTGGGCCTCCTGAGTCCAGGGAAGAGACAGAAACAGTAGGAGAAGATAATGAGGATTTAATTAGGGAATAATTACTGTCAAATGTCAAATCAATAGCTGTGGCATGGATGAAAGTTGGGGTCAGAGTTCATGTGGCACATAGAACTCTCCATACTGTATGTGATCTGCCATGCAAGACTTATTTAAGACCACCACAAGCCAGATGTACAGATACATTTTATATTATTGTAAACATTATTATCATGTACATAATTATGTTTCATAGTTTGTTTATTGCATGTGTGTCAGAATATAAGAGGAGTCATCTCTGTTGTGTGTGTGTGAGTACACTCACCCTGAGCTGACAGCTCCAGAGGAGACTTAAACTCAATAGTATGAGGTTTCATCAGTCTCTTGAGGTTTTGAAAAAGCTGAGGATGAAAGAAAATTGAGCTGTTTCACTACTTTTCACTTTTTCACATTTGTTAAAGGGATAGTTCACCCAAAAAATGAAAAACTCATACAGGTTTGGAACAACATGAGGGTGAGTAAGTGATGACACTTTTTTTGGATGAACTATCCCTTTAAATCCTCAAATTGTCAAAATAACTTTGGTATTGAATCACAATATTCCCAATAAAGACTATTACAGCTATATCTTTTAATTATCAGTATTGATGCAATATTCATGGAACATGAAGGTTGATTACAAAATAATGCAGATACAATATAAAAATTATATATTTGATATATATATTTTAATGAACACAAATAGATCTATATACACAGTATGATTATTTGTATACAATAACTTAGTGTATTATATAGTGTTGTGTATATCTAATATGTATTTTGTTTTAAATACTTGTTATTGATATGAGTTTATTATTATTAGTTAATTATTAAGTATACTTAATAATAATTAACTAATAATAATAATAGTAATTATTATTATTGGCTTACAAATAAAATATTTTTTCCAACAAGTTTCCAATAATAACAATAATAACAGCAACATATTATTTAATACAAATCATATTTTAATAATAATACAACTTTACTGCTTAATTGTATTATTATGATTATTATATATTTACTCACTTAATATAATACATTATTATTGGCTTACTTATTATTGTGTGTATATAATAACAACTATTGAACAACAACAACAACAACAACAAAAGCTTTTAACTCACTAGGCTGTCATTTCAAAATGGCCAATCCATAAGTCTGTAACTACTAAAAGCTAACCAAAATCTCTGGTCGACTTGATAATTTCACTGCACAGGCTGCTAATAGAAGCCACGCAGCGATGTGTGTGCATCATAAAGTAGAGGGAGCTGAACAGGGCAACTGGTGGAGTGTTAAACTGTGTGTTCTGCCGTTCTGTGATCGACCTCCGCTGGAGGGGGTCTGGTAGTGTCAATGAGAATCCTTCATATCAGGACAAAGCCTGTCATAGTGCATTAATTGCCTCCTGCTATTCTCCTCCCAATCCTTCGAACTTCTGTTTCTCTGCTTGCTGTCACTATAATCTCTCATCTGGGCATCTTTTCTGAGAGCCATTCCTCACCTCTCTAATCGATCCTGAACGCCACAGAAAGCCTCATGAATCCAGGCTCAGCTAATCAATCTCTTTCCATTGTAGTGAAGGCCAGGCCATTTCTATGACATTACTAAACCACAGTGCTCACATTAAGAATCCTCTTTCATCAGCATATACAAATATGACTCATATCATTAAAAGCAATATTAGCAGCTCAGAATCAAAAAACAACAGCAACAATTAGACACAAGAGGAACTAGCTCAAAGCTCATGCTTATAATGATGATGTGCAAATTAGGTCCTTCCTTTATTCAGTAACATTACACATGCTCAGGCAGACGTTACAACCTTATTAGTTTTCTTGTATTGAACACTTAAGACATATGGCCGGCTACTGCTGCCTTGGCATGGCTAATAGAAAACAAATCACAGAGACAGTGGACGTTATCTGATGCTATCCCTACAACAAAAGTGCAAAGGCAGGAGTTTAAAGGCACAGTTCACCCAAAAATGAAAATTCTCTCATCAACGTGCTGTTCCAAAACTGTATGACTTTCTTCTTTGAATCACAAAAGCAGATTTAATAACACACTGGTTGCTCTTTTCCATTGAATTAGGCTAAAAAAGAACATAAAGGCTACAAAGTATCTGCATGATCCCTCTTTAAAAGTGATCTCTTTGATATGGTTCATAAAACGTGATTTGTTCATGGATCGGACTGATCTGGTTCTCAACTCATTGACTCATAACCCATATGGTCTAGTTATATGACACTTTTATGTAGCGTTTGCGTCTTTTTTATTAACTGTAATTGTATGGAAAAGAGCAATGCGTAAAACAATACTATTTCATACAAGTTTGGAATAATATGAGGGTGAGTAAACGATGACGGCATTTTAATTTGAGCGGGACTATTCCCTTAAAAACAGAGAGAAGGCATAGAGCTGTGGGTTGTTCTCTGAACCTGGTCAGAATCTATATATAGCAAGTTCACTGAAGCTCTTTCTTTCCCCTTCAGAAGAAGCAGTGCACTGCTGAGAAGCCATGGGGGGAAATTGGTAAATGCAGCGAAAACGCTTCCATGTTTCTTTTTTTTCTCCTTCAGCTATATTCTCTCTGTAGACCTGCGACAGAAACCGACTGGATGAAATGCTCACGTGGCAGAAATTTTAGTTTCGTGCATGGTTACGTGCACTTCAATCAGGGACTGTGTGTACTTCAATCAGGAGACTGCATCCAAATTTGTTTACCAAGTGTCTGTCATACAGGTGCACCATGGCGTTGTCAAATCTCAGCATAATGGTGTTGCAGGGCACTAACTATGCTTAAAATTATCTGTGTGATTTGAAGGAATACTTTGTATATAGATCTGGAAAAATAGGACAACATTTCTTTTGCCTCACAGCACCTGTCCGTGGTTTAAAACTCATCAGTGCATCAGACAACATGTGTGTCACATATCTGTCTGGTTCTGTTGGGTTTTTCCCATGTTCCTTTTGTCTCTGTTTCCCGCCACTTGTCTGTTTTCATAGTCACCCTCGTTAGTTTGGTTAATTATCATCTGTGTCACCTGTCCCCCTCGTTATGTCTGTCATCAGTGTTTGCATTTAAGTTCCTCCTCCTTCAGTCACTCTTTGTGCGGTCTCACTTTATACTACGGTGTTTGATGTTCTGTTCTGAGATTATTTAAATAAAGCCTGTTTGTTTTGGAAGTCTTGGATCTCCTCATCTCTGATGCATCACACACCCGTAACAATGTGTGTTCGAGACCATAAATATGCATATGCATTCATTCCATTACAACATTTGGACGCCTGTGATTTATTTATAATCTCACAGTCAATCATGCAGCCTCCCAAATTTAAATCTGACCTGACCCTTCAGACTTCATATTTCAAAAAAGAGATTTGAATCTGATCTCAAACGATTTACAGATGCATCTCGGATCAGGTTTGTTTTTTGACATTTAGTGTGATAATACCACTGTGCCATTTTAAAGAACCTTGAAGTATGACGTAAATACTTGGGGTGTAAATCGGCCTGATAAATTTGCCAAAACCTCAAAATTCAGTGATACGATTACGATCTGTTTTTAAGGGTATAGGTCTAAAAATAAAAGTTATAAAAGTTATAAAAGTTATTTAGTTAAGGGAAGTGAGAGATTTTCTCTTTACTCTTTTGTTGTTTGATTAATGACAAAGGTTTATTAGGTTGCTGTCACTTTAAGAACATATGCACTGAGCCATGAATATATTGATACACTTGTGTTTTCTTTCACGCTAATGCATGTCAAAATTATCTTTTTTTTAAAAAGGTATCTATTTTACATTTTGCATTGATCCATCGTATTATTAGTCATTTTATCAATATATCGATCCATAGAGATGTATTGTTACACCCCTAGTATATACCATGGTACTTATTCAGTGCCATCTGATACTGTGGTATTACCACAGCACTTTTCTCAAAGTGTGTATCATTATAAACCCACATCCAGCATGGCACAACTGAATACATGTCCGGAGCTGTGGTGGCCAGAGGCAACTGTCAGTATGTGCCAGTGATAGACTGCGTGTGTGTACATGTTGGAATGTGTGTGCGTGTGTGAGAGTATATGAGGCAGAGAAGTGCGAGGGTGGAGGGGTGACAGACTGTCTATCTGTCAGTTGCTGAGCAGTTGCTTGTCAATCTGGCACCCTCGTCTCCTGCTATCATATCCCTGCCTCACCCTGAACACACTTCCAACTGTCTTCCTCTATTTCTCATGCACACACCTGCCACAGCATTAAAGTACATGAAAGCATGAGGCTGTACAGTAGCGGCAGCTCTGCAAGGGTGCTAAAACTCATAAATTAGTATGAATATAAAGAGTATGACTGTATACAGACTATGAACGTAGTCCTTCAATCTATACACTGAATACTAATCCCATTCCCCCATCTTTCCCTCATAATTTCCTGTCTCGTCTTTATGAAAAAAATCCTTTGGTATGAAACAGTGGTTAAAACACAAAGGGAGGTGAGTAGATATTAGCTACCTTTTCTCCATTAGCATTGCCGAGCACATAGCAGCCCATAATGTGAATGAGGTTGGGCTCAGGATTTAATAAACTCATGAATCTGCCGAGTCTCTTCCAGAACCTGCACACAAAAAGCTCAGAAGGATTACAAATTAGGGCTACACGGTTCACAGGTGATTATTTATCTTGATATTGGCATCACAGTGATCAGTTTCTTTTCATTGAATTCACATTAAAAATGTATTTAGAGCAGGGAAACAGAATGTCATCTTCAAGTAAGCCACACATATAAAATAAATTGAGCTGAGCATCAATTATATAATCAGTTGATGAGGTCCTCTTTGCAGCATTAAAAACAATCATTTAAATTTTGAATGAATTATACACTGTGTCATTGCACGTTTACATAGCTTCACAAAACTATTAGCGCAAGCTCCTTGACAGTCACTGATCATTATACAATATTTAATGAATTGGTCTACAATAAATCATGTATTTACACCATATTGTGGCTTGTTGATTATAATGGGAGCTTTCTAGTTTTGTCACACAGAACAATTTTGACGATACAGGAGTGTACCAAAAGGCCATTTTTCACATTTAATTAACAAAGATGTAAATGATTATTAACTATAAAAAAGTGACAAAGATTTTCCTGGGCATGTTCTCTGAGAATATTTTTAGTTTTTATCTTTTTTATTTTAATACACTTTATTTGAATGGCCTCCCAACAGACATTCTACTGACTATAAAGCCCTTTTCACACAGATATTCCAGAAAATACACTGATAATGTGTATAGGATAGTTTGTGAATTGATTACATTTTTTAATCGTGATTATTCACTCTTGTTATGTGATTAATCGTAATTAATTGCACGCTTATCGTAAAATAAAGCTTATGCCATTTATCTTTTTTTATTAAAAACATTCACTTTGTCATCATTTTCTATATCTAACGAAGCAAACAATCAGAAAACACTTTTTCTGCAAGCTTTAAGGACAAATGGAGACTCCAAATGGACACCAAATATAACGAGTCCATATAATTATATTACGTGATAAATGTATACACACCTAAGCGCCCATGAAAAAAAAAAAAAACATTACATAATTCACACTGATAATTCATATGTGTGCAAAGCAACAATTAGATTGTTTTCATTTTAGCCGAGTCAATTAAGCTGCGATACTGAACAGGACTATATGGAGATGCCAAAAAAACTCCTAAATCAACCGCTTTGACTGCATTAACAAATCAAACATTATCCTTCCTGAGTGTGTGTGGAAACAACGTGAATGTACTGTGTGTCTGTACAGGAATGCAGAATGAGATCAGTGATCTAGAGAGCGTACACATGGTGTGTTCATTGTGACTCAATATAACAGACTCACATGGTTACTGTACAAAACCAAAATTGCGTTCTTCAGAAAAGAAATCGCAGAATATGACAGAGCTCATGTTTTAACACACACTGGAATAAATAATTAACTAAAAGCGCAATGTCATTTATTTTCTCTGTTCTCTCTGATATGTCTGATGTGATCAGTCTGGCCTTCTTTACATTAGTGCTGGTTACAATGAATTCAATTCCTGGATCACTGAACACTTTACCCAAGTTTAACAGCTTAAAATAGCCTGAGCACAAACAGAGACGCAGAATCGGGTTAAAGAGTTAGAATGGAAATTTCCTCAGGGTTACAGGTGCTTGTAGATGCTCAGTGTGAATGCTATAAACTCTGACTTCTAACTGCGTGATAAAAATTATGTTAATGATGCAGCTTCAAGTCAAGTTATTTTAATGCATTGAGGGATTTAAATCAAACGAATGCGTTAACGCGTTAGCAGTGAAAGCCCTAGTTTCACACATATCCTGTAAAGACACATGACATCGACGCAGCGTCTTAATATTGCTTATGATTTATGATTTCTCTCTCGAGAAACCACACTTCTGCATTGTTTTTCTGATTCGATCATCAACTAGCGCATCACGTATCATTTCACAAGCTGGGGAATGATCTCAGCTTCAGCGTCATCACTACGGCACAGCCCTTTACGACATTGATCCTTCCTTTTGATCACACAGAGCACATTCCGGGACTGGTCATCTGACCAGAATCCACTAGGGATGCACGTCACGATGATTAAAATATAAAAATAGGCATCGGCCGATACGAAGAAATGATGCCGATATGCCTTGCCGATATGATAACGTGTTGATATTGCGCCTGCAATAATTCACATGTGCAAGGAGTGCTATAGTGATAAGATCATGTCAGCACTGTTGCCATTCTTCTAGTGAAAACAAGCAAATACATGGCATGCATTGTGATTTATATTGACAGTTTTTAAATGCTGCCTTGAATTTGTGAATGCATGTACAGAAGGACGTTATTGTCAACAACTGTCCTAGCCCGAAACGAACACAATCGCATCTCCCCAGTCTCTAGCGCACAGCAGCCTCCACAGCAGCAGAAGCCTTTTATATACAGTTTACTAATCTGTAATACAATGTTATAAAATGGATGATGAAAAACAAGGAGCTCTAAAATAATTGTATATTTTTTTTATTTTAAGCTAAAGACAACATCAACTGAGGTCATGCCACCCCCATCCCATGTGTACAAATGTTACATCCAAAAATGTAATATTTAGGTTACAACTGCAACTGTCTGGGGTGAAAAATCACTGACTTTATTATTGTTATTATTGTTGTCAAAAATCAAATATTGTGCATCCCTAGAATCAACCCCCGGGATGTCCTTGCGTAGAAGGCACTGGCCGTTTTATGGCAATTTTCTGTATCAATGCACTGTGTGAAAGGGGGTTAAGTAACTTTGCAACTTATTCTACTAACCGGAACCCTAACCTAACAGTCTTCTAATAGTATGCTGACATGTAGTTGTAAAGTTAACGTATAGTTAGTAAAATGTCTAAAATGGACCAACGAAAAAGTGTAATCAAACATATTATTTCTAATAGTAATAAATATACTAAAACGTATATTCATCTTTCATCGTTTATGTTAAACCACATTTATGTTGTGTTTTATTAAGGTGGAAATACTGAAGAGGGACCTTAAAGTTTTGTTTTTGTTTGGGAAATCTGGGAAGGTGGTTGCATGTGTTGCATTTTCAAATTTTAAGCCTAACGCAAAAAAGTTTGGCAATGATGAAGTTCACTTGGAGAAGCATTTACTGGGAACTGAGCAAAAACTTGCTTATAAAAGCTCATTGGATCTACATGTATCGCACAAATGACCTGTAGTATTCTTGATTCAATTTGGCAATTTTTGCATCCCTGAATTCATTGCGGGAGCCACCACTATAATCTCAGTTTTTTTGTTTTGTTTATTATTTGTGCAGAACTATTACAAACAAAAACAAAACCGTTTTGTTAATGCAAACACTCACTGTATCATGCCCTCCTCCTTCTCTACTTTAGCAAATGTGGCCACTTTGTTCTTCAGTAGGTAGAGATGACCTGGACCTCCCTGGAGAATACAGAGAGCCAATTATAAGGTGAAAAATAACATGCACATAAATACTCCACATGCACACTTGTGAAAAAGCAAGATATGTAAATAATCACACACATATTTTTCAAACCTGACAGAAGATGAGCATGTTCCAGATTTTGCAGCCTTTTCTGTAGGCGGTGAGTTTCTTTTCAATCTCTTCTGAAGAAGAGAGAGATGAGAGAAGACAGATAGCAGAGAGGTGGAGAGGGAGGCAGCAAGGGAATCATATGAAATTACAGCCCAGCTTTTTCATAGTAAACAAACAGCAGGAGTAAACATTAGGCATTCAAAAAAAAACAAAAAAAAACTGTTTGGCCAATTAACATGTACCTAGTATATCATCGAAGGTGGCGTGTTCATGATCCTGCGGGCAGGAAATGGCAAGCATAAATAACAACAACAACAAAAGCTGCATAAATGTAAGATAGGAATTATCAGTTGCTGAATATTATGAGCCGTTTTTCTTTTAACATAATTTAAGCATAATATATGCACTGAATCACTAGCTTGGCATTACAAAGCAGTTATCAGCAATCTCGAACAATGATGATTTGCACTACTAAAACTTGCACATGAGAGCTGACTAGCAGACATCATTAGTGGTGCTTAACACGAGGGGCTTAATACTGATGATCAAAACTTTGATTCTCTTTGATCCGGTGTATGACTGCATCATTAAACTATACTCACATAGAGAATGGGGATTATTGAGGGGTCATCCCGGCGGATGATGTTGGGAACGTACTCTGCCTTTGGTACTTTTGATGAAATTAGCTGTTAAAAAACAAGGATGAATAAAACACACTTGTAGTAATGAGCACATTGATGATCAAAAAGCTTTATTTTACATTTAATGAGAAATTGACGACTTCATAAGAAGGCAGTTGGCCTGTGTCAAAACGAATGTGGGTGATGCACGTACCATGATTTTTGGTGGGATGAAGTCATCGTCCTCGCAGGCTGCTCTTTCCGACTCTCTCTCTTCCTCCCAGTTGACATCATCACAGTCTTCTTCATCCAGATTGCCAGACGACGCCTGGAGGTCTCCACCTGGGGAAAAGGTAAAATGCAAATACACAGAAACGCAAGCACATAAACAACGAATAAAATGACAGGTCCTATCAACAAGCATTCTGTTGTTCATGTCAGAGAGGTTGGCCTTTCTAACATGACCTCTCCTGCTTGTTTATGAGGAGAAGGTCTTACAAAGCAAGGCATTTAGTGCCATGTAGGACACATATAGAAATCAGAGTACATCTGTTGTAAACATACATTTTACACATGCACAGGTGCTGATGTGTGTGATGAATAGCATGATTTATGAATGAAGCCTCTGAAGAACATCTATCTATCTATCTATCTATCTATCTATCTATCTATCTATCTATCTATCTATCTATCTATCTATCTATCTATCTATCTATCTATCTATCTATCTATCTATCTATCTATCTATCTATCTATCTATCTATCTATCTATCTATACACTCACCTAAAGGATTATTAGGGACCTCTGTTCAGTTTCTCATTATTGTAATTATCTAATCAACCAATCACATGGCAGTTGCTTCAATGCATTTAGGGGTGTGGTCCTGGTCAAGACAATATCCTGAACTCCAAAGGTGATATAGGCAATTTTGAGTGTGGCATGGTTGTTGGTGCAACATGGGCCGGTCTGAGTATTTCACAATCTGCTCAGTTACTGGGACACACAACCATTTCTAGGGTTTACAAAGAATGGTGTGAAAAGGGAAAAACATCCAGAATGCGGCAGTCCTGTGGGTGAAAATGCCTTGTTGATGCTAGAGGTCAGAGGAGAATGGGCCGACTGATTCAAGCTGATAGAAGAGCAACTTTGACTGAGATAACCACTCATTACAACCGAGGTATACAGGAAAGCATTTGTAAAGCCACAACACGCACAACCTTGAGGCGGATGGGCTACAACAACAGAAGACCCCACCGGGAACCACTCTACCATCTCCACTACAAATAGGAAAAAGAGGCTACAACTTGCACAAGCTCACCAAAATTGAACAATTGAGGACTGGTCTTGATCTTGATTTCTGTTGAGACATTCAGATGGTAGATGGTAATTTGGCGTAAACAGAATGAGAACATGGATCCATCATGCCTTGTTACCACTGTGCAGGCTGGTGGTGATGGTGTAATGGTGTGGGGGAAGTTTTCTTGGCACACTTTTGCCCCTTAGTGCCAACTGGGCATCATTTAAATGCCACAGTCTACCTGAGCATTGTTTCTCACCATGTCCATCCTTTTATATCCACCATGTACCCCTCCTCTGATGGCTACTTCCAGCAGGATAATGCACCATGTCACAAAGCTTGAATAATTTCAAATTGGTTTTTTGAACTTGACAATGAGTTCACTGTACTAAAATGGCCCCCACAGTCACCAGATCTCAACCCAATAGAGCATTTTTGGGATGTGGTGGAGCGGGAGTTTTGTGCCCTGGATGTGCATCCCACAAATCTCCATCAACTACAAGATGCTATCCTATGAATATGGGCCAACATTTCAAAAGAATGCTTTCAGCACCTTGTTTAATCAATGCCACATAGAATTAAGGCAGTTCTGAAGGCAAAAGGGGGTGAAACACAGTATTAGTATGGCGTTCCTAATAATCGTTTAGGTGAGTATATATATATATATATATATATATATATATATATATATATATATATATATATATACACACACACTACAAAAGTTTGGGGTTAGTAAGATTTTAGCTAAATCTATCTTTTATTTAGCAAGGATTCATTAACAGTAAATACATTTACATTGTTAAAAAATATTTATATTTTAAATAAATACTTCCTTAAATCAAAGTTTCTTTTAAAACAAGTCAGTCCAACTCTTATTTACTTCAGTTGGCAAAGACAGAAATTGCAAACATGTTCAAATTAAGCATTTGTGTATGAATGCTTTGTGTGGGTGACAAAATCATGTACTACATGTACTGAAATCACGAAAATATACAACATGGGTGTGTGTGTGTGTGTGTGTGTGTGTGTATTTGTGTAGACTCACTGTCTCTGGAGTCATGGAGAGAGTCAGGCTTGACGGGTGTGGGGTCACTCCAGGAACGGCTGAAACTCTTCGCTTTGCGATCAGCAAATGCTAATAACGAAGCGTAGGAGGAAATCATCACACACACTGCTCTTCAACACACACACACTCTGGGCTCTTGTCTGAGGTTGGGATGTGACATGTTTGAGCATTTATCTGCTTTAGGCTGACTACCTCTAAATATTAGAATCAATTTCACTCTGTATATACTGTAATGTTTATTAATGAGAGAGGCAAGGTATTCAGAAACTAAGTCAAATTGCTAGTTGTATATCAGACAGAAGCTTGAAGCATCTGTAATCCCTGAAAATAATTCATCTGACACCATCAATTATTGTCAAGTAATGCCATGTTTGCATATTTGCATTGAAAAATTGCACAAACATACTGACAACATACACAAAACCGTACAAAAGCAGTAACAAACTGACACATACACACACAGACGTCTACAAACAACTCACTCTGGGTCTTCCCCCTCCTGCTGCCCACCATCCTCAAATGTTTCCGGAAGTTTCTGGGATAGAAAGGATTTGCAGAAGCACAGTGGATTGGAAAGAGGTATAAGACAAGGGGGAAAATAACAAGATGGGGGATGGAGGAAGAGAAGACAAAAATGGAAATGTTAAACATACTTTCAAACATAGCATGGCAGATAATGGGCAGGGATGAGTGTTTGAAGTTACACAACAAGCTCAATGCACTCTCCAAACAAATATCCAGTCCTCACAGTTCCTCTGCAAAAAAATCAAAAAATCAATATGAATATATATAAAAATTGACATTTATTATTTTTTATGGAATATTGCAGTGTTTATTATAACAGATTATTTATCTGTGGACATAAAAAAAAAGGGGGGGGAAACAGTGTGACTTCTTTAAAGGGGTACTTCAGCGCTGAGAAGATGAATCTGTATTTAAACTGGGTCATCAATGTAATAGAAATGTGAAATTATTTTTTAATTTGGTGCCTTCTAGACTGAGAAAAGACAGTAAATGTATTTTGTCTCATGTGGATGAAAGACTACAATTCCCAGAATGCTTCGCTGCCCTGTGAGGCCATTACCAAAGCCTCCAACTTGATTACTGTGACTGAGTTGGAGAAGACACTACAACTAAAAACTGAACGTGTCTGTTCAATATAAGGAGTGAGTCACCGCGCGAGTATCAAAGCACTGAGCACTAACGGCAAGAGATAAATGAGCTGATGAGCTCATGATGAGAGCGAGGTAATCGCGACTACACTCGCAGTATACATTCACAAAGCGAGTTCAGTCTGACTTTCATAGAAATTAATTTGAGAAGTTATAAGACTTACATTGCTCACCATAGCTCCGTTTAAATGAGTGCCTGCAGCTGTGAGCTGAGCTGTGAGTGTAATCTCCCATCCCCCATGTGCGGGTTCAAAACATGCGGAAATGGCTCCCTCTGCTGGCTGTAGTCTTTAGCCTTTGGCCAAACATTCCTCCTATGATGCAAATATCGTCAATTTGCGTCATAGGAGGAATTTTTCCAGAAATAAAATGCATAAATCTCTTGTCTCAGGGAGATATGAGGGGGGAAAGCACAATCATTTGAATATACTCCAGGGTTTCTACTGATACAAAGCCATATGCTAATCGCTGAAGTAACCCTTTAATCAAAATGTTTAACGACAGCTCTTCTCTGACTTTTCAGGACAATAATTCCTTCATTCCATTAAACTGTCACTCATATAAAATTACGGCAATTAGCAAACAACGACAACAATGAATCCAATTAACCAATCAATTCCCAATGAACAAAATCAAGTCCCATCCAACATATTTTCTCAATCGAGGAACCGCTTCACTCATGTGCCACAATAGAGAAGATTGCAACTTTAGTTTCATGAAATTTTCAAACTTAAATGTGCCATGAGCCTTTGTGTTTTACAACTGCATACTTTTTTTTTTTTTTTTTTTACTTTTAAATATATTAAAAATTATGACTATAAACAGGAAATTAAACATATTAAAAGGAGAAATTACTCTTTTAAAATCAATGGCCAGTTTTATTCTACATAAGACAGGTGACTGCCTCATAGAAGCTGACATTTTGTGAGATTACATGATCTGTCAAATACTACTCTACTTTATGGGTGAAAAAAAGGGTAAATAAGGTATTTTTTTTAACAACATTGGTAACCAAAAACATTTGATTTTGTGTGTTGTTACATCCACACATAAGGTAACATCAATTTTCAATTACGCATACGTTATGACCTAATGGAAACACAAATCTGTTATTATTTTGCATTTCGATTTTTTTTTTCTGTGTATGTAACATATCTGCCAAATTTCAAACGGATTTCAAATGTCTTACGAGTTATGACCCTGCCTTTTTGGAATAGGAAAATAGAAAATCACCCATTTCACTTCCTACATTTCCTGCCACAACCCTCACAAAATTCAAATGGAATTGCAGTCCCCTTTGCACTTGCATTTCCAATGTCTAACACAGTCAACTGTCAGTCAGGCTTGAGGGCGGAGTTTACTGATATAGTCGGAACGTATGCAATGCCCTTGAGTGGTGGAAAACATTTGACTATTTTTGTAATAAAATCTTTTTACCCCTCTTAAAAAAAGTAAATAAAAAAAAACAATACATAATTGACTGTATGTTCACCTGGCAACCAGATTAAAAAAAAAAAAAAAAAATAAGAAAACTGACTTGACAACATTCAGTAAGCTTTTGTATCAGCTGACAGTAAATTATCTTGAGTTAAAATCAGAGAATCTGTAGAAATCTGATATGATGTGAGTGATGTGATCAAAAAAAGAAAATGACATTAGGCTAGTGACATTCAATCACAGTTCATGTTCGTTTCGTAGGAGGATAATCTGAACTCTGCTTCATTTCAGCATTTTATGCAACATTATTTTTTTAAATGTATTCATATTCATTCAACTATATTTGTATCTTTATTTTGACATTTATAACATTTTCAGACATACATATGCTGCTTAGTTGTGGGGTTCCACAGATGTACCTTAATTTCTTTTTGACAAGTTGACAGAGCAGACTTAGTTCCTGGTTTATGGCTTTGTTTGAAGTGCATAAAACTACACAGCAGTTTTGTTTTTTGCAAAAAATAGACATTTATTGGATATTTCTCTCTGTTTTCCTTATAGGAATGAGTAACGATAAACAGTGATTTTTTTTTTTTTTTTTACAACTCAAGGGCGTGGCATACTTTGCAACTATGTCAATAAACCCAGCCCTCAAGCCTGACTGACAGTTGACGGTGTTAGACTACAGAAATGCAAGTGCAAAGGGGACTGCGATTCCATTTGAATTTTGTCAGAGTTGTGGACGCAGGGGAAGTCAGGCAGCCAATGGTTGATTTTCTGTTGCTATTACAAAATGGAATGGTCATAACTCGTAAGACATTTGAAATGCAACTGTAAATGGACTTTGCCTTTTCATTTGAAATATGGCAGATATATCAAACAGGGAAAAGAAAATCCAAACGCAAATGCAAATGCAAATCACGCATGTGTGTTTCCATTATGTCATAACATATGCGTGCAAAAATTTAAATTGTAATTACAATTGCTTTTGAAAATTGTCCGGAATGTTATTCCGTACACACATAACAAATGATCTACTTCCACACTATATAGTAAGCAGTATATCTGAATTCAGAGTATTCATAAAATGAAGGCCTGGATGACCTACTGATCTACCTCCGGCGAGATTCTAAAGTGCGCATCTGATGGACACTTTACTATCCCATGAGGCCACGGGAGAGGATTTGTGAATGACAGAGAAGCAACCGAACTAACGGTGTAGATGGTGAAAACATGGCAGAATTTCATTCATACTACACGCACTCATACGATATACAACATACTTTTTTAACAGTCTTCATGTAAGTTTCAAATGTAGTACCTTCTATATAGTATGTGATTTTAGGACACAACCTTTAATTGTAAGTGTCAGTGCAGTAAATATGGCTAACAATATGAATAACATGATAGAAAGTGCAAAATAAAAATGTTTTCAATGTTCTTATTTCTGAGTTCTGGTGACTCTGAAACCAGAAAAATTGCTCACAGAAAATTGCCTAGTACAAACTGCCTCATCAGAGAATGAAAGCAAGTTCAGCTGACCTACTCGTTCATCTGACAGCCTCCCTCCTCTTGCTAGCACTCTACACTTGTTCTCCATGCATCATGTCACCATGGTTACATCGTAGCATAGTATTGTAGAGTGTGGAGAGGTAGGTGGTCTTTCCTCATTTGCCAACAAATAATAGAGCAGCTCACACACTCAATGTGGAGCCTTTAAAATAAAGGAGAGCTGGGCCTGGGATGAAATAATGAGGCAATTTGGCTTGTACAAAAAACAGGATCAAAACCGATGGCCACAGTGTAGAGTAAGCATTTTCTTTCTGCAGGCATGACGCAGTTGCACAACACCACCACATTAGAGAGAAGCACTGGGACCTAACCCAGTCAAAATTACTGCGGGAAAACTAATATTCCCGCAGTACAATGAGTAATAGCAGAGGACATTTTTACAGCATGTACTGTTGCTGTGCCACTATGAGCCTCTAATCAAATCCACCAACGTGAACATTTCACAAAAAAGAAAAGGGCTTTTTTTAATATCGCCGTTAAATTTGAGATGGCTACAAAGAGTGCGGTGACAATGCATCTGTATAGTTGTCAGATCTGCTTTTCTCCTTATGCCCATCTTGCTGACAACCTTCTAAACTGCTGTCAAAGTCAATGTGCCGGCTGACAGGAAAAGAGCGCAGATCTTCGTCAAGTTTCAAAAATAGTAGCGCATATCAAGAGAATTATGTCTTTTCAGCAGCATTTTTAATTAGACGCTCTAATGATCTTAATCCTCATTTTTGAGCGTGCTGAAAATAGAGTGATCAGTCAGATCGCCCAAGTGTGACATGTTGATCCTCACAGATATATATATACACATTGCTTTTCATGCCTAGAATATAACATCACACATTTCTTAAAAAGCACAGCTATTCAAATGGGAACAACTCAACTGTGCCAGAAGATTAAGTGCGTGTTCTGCTTTTTTATCAGATAAAGAAACGCAGCACAATTAAAAATACTGAAAAACTAAAATACTAAAAAAGTGCTTTTGATTGGCCACTTATGCCACTTATTTAAAAAATGAAGGCTGTCAAGCTCCAAAATGAAAAAAGGCCTGCCTAACTGCTCTATGATGTGTTCACGAGAAGTAAGAGTTATTGGATTTGTGAATGAATCGATCAACTGAATCCGCTGATGCAGTTCACAAACCAGAATGATGTGTTCACTAATTTAACTCAGTTATTTGGTTACAATGGGTTAAGAGTAATACTATTGGTTATTATCAGCTTAAAGGTTAGTCTGTTTATCACACAAACCTACAGTAGGTCTAATCATCACTATTGATTGTGGTTGCATGGAAACAAGTTATTATCATTATAATAAAACTTAATTTTGTGTTTGATGGAAGAAAGACACTCATAAGGGTTTTGAAAGACGTAAAAGTGAGTAAATTATGGTAGAATTTTCTTTTTCAGTGAACTAAACCTTTCATGTGCAGTTGTTTTGTAATCCTAATGGATGCAACCAATTAACTGCAACCTTGCAGTCAGAGGACAGAGACAGGCATCTACTGTAATGTTGTTGAGCAGCATCATGGGATCTCTGGAGAACACTAAAAGCTATATTCACATACTGCTCTTTTTTTGTTACACCTTTGCTGGGAAGATGAGAACCTCGTATGTATTTTAAATGTTCCTTCAGTGCGCTGCATATTAGTGCTCTCTAGTAAATTCATGCTGGAAGACTTTTTTGATGATCTGCCAACAGGACAATTAGGTTTTACTGGTAAACAAATGTTTTTAAATATGTAAGCCAATTTGGCCAGGTGGAACGAGATTTGCTGCTGTTAGTGTGATACGTGACACTAGACTGATAAGTGAAACTCTGAAAGTGTTCAGTTGTCAGCTGTATCGATTAACACACTCTGACCTATTGATCCAAGCAGCCAAACATAGACAGACACACACAAATACCCAGTGCTTTGTTTGTGTGTGTGTGTGTGTGTGTGTGTGTGTGTGTGTGTGTGTGTGTGTGTGTGTGTGTGTGTGTGTCCACAATGTAAATGGATTTATAAACATACTAAATTATTTTTTGAAAAGTTTTTTTGAAAATGCAAAAATGCAGAATGTTTCCTGTGATGGGTAGGTTTAGGGGCAGGGGCAGTGTAGGGGGATAGAATGTTCAGTTTATAAATCCAGCAAAATCCATTACACCTATGGAAAGTTCCCACAATTCACAAAAACACCACGCGCACGCGCGTGCGTGTGCATGTGCGTGTGTGTGTGTGTGTGTGGTTTTGCTTTCATTAAAGAGCAGTAAACCTGAAATCACTTATATTGCGGGGACCAGCAAATAACTTAATAAACATCAACGATTTTAAAATAAAAATGTTAAAATCCACAGAGGTTTGTGTGAAGGTTAGGTTTAGGGATTTTGTGATAGAAAATATCACAAGCTCTGCATAAAAATGGAAACCACCATCTAATTTTTTTGGGGGAAAAGACTGCTCACCAAGGGTGCATTTATTTGATCAAAAATATGGTAATATTGTGAAACATAACAATTTAAAATAAAAAGCTGGGCTGCTTAATATTTCAGTGGAAACCATGATTTAAAAAAATTCTAGGATTCTTTGATGAATTGAAAGGTTAAAAGAACAGCATTTATTTGATATAGAATTATCTTTTGGAACAAAGAAGTACAGTAAAAGTATTCACTGTCTTTTTTTTAAAACCATTTTAATGCTTCCTTGCTGAATATGAATTTCTTAAAATAATAAAACTGTACTGACTCTCCAAATTTCTATATATCTGCTGTAACGTGGAAACAGGCTTCATGTTGAAATCTCTGGGTTAAGATCAATAAACTGCTGCTGGCTTTCTGCTTGGTAAGCCTAGCATCACAACACCACAGGGAAGTGTGCAATGAAGGAAACAGTTCTTCATGTATAGTATCCAGGATTGGAGTGTGGATTTTAAAGGTCTGAGGCGATACATACACACACACACACCATAATAATACAGTAACACAGTACAACACACAACACCATCTCACCACTTTCTCACTCTACGTGTGTGTGTTTTGGGAAGGCTGCGACACATGACATTTGGGGCAGTAGACAGTACCTCTCCATCAGTGCGGTGGCCTCTTGCTCTCTTTTCCTCCTCTTTCTCTCTGCAATTCCACGGAACGCCCTGCTGGGACCGGTCACAGTGTTATAAACTGTGGGTGTAGGTGTGTGTACGGGGAAAGGGAAAAGTCTAGAGTGGCCACAGGAAGGTTCAAACCACAACAGGTGCTGATCACCACCCACGGGTCAAAAGGACACGGCTACAAGCACGTACACAAACTAAACACTACGACCACAGCAAAGTCAAGTGTAACAGACACTCAGTCACCAACCAGCACAGAGGATAAATTCACAGAAAACTGTAACATCTTTGTAGGAGTGGTTATCATATCTAGCATGCTTCTATTGTTTTTGACAGGGTGACAAAAGATATAGCCATCATCTTTGACAGCTTATGTTAAATCAAACTCCTGTCCTCAGCAGATGAGGTTAATGACAGCCCAGAAGCTATTTTCTGACATTATGTGTGTGTGCATTTATTGCATGTGGATGCATCCTGAAATCCTTCAGAGCCTTGACAGACTGGCGACGGCCTTGGAACTCTGCATGGAAATCTTAAGATGAGTGACTTTTCTGGGGTATGCTCGGGCTATATTTATATATTTTGTGTGCAATATTCAACAGTGATGGCAGCAGTCACCATATTGCTCCTAACAGGGACAGTCCACCATTTTGTCAAAATTGCTCAAATATACCACGCATTATAGTCAAAATACAAGCTCTGTTCCAAAATCTAGTCAACTGTCTACCTAGACCTTATTTTAGGACACCATAGGCAGTCTCCTGACACAAAAGCTATTCTTAAAGGTTTGTAGGTACATTATGACTTTCTTTAAAATATCTTGTTTTTAGCTACAATTTAAGGCAGCGATGCAGATAGAGATTTAATTCAATATCAGAAAGTATTGATCATTTGTATTGAATCAGAAAGTATTGATACAATTTTATTTTTAATTCTATGTTCTAAGTGTTTCAAATATTACGGTATCGCTTGGTTAAAGGTGCACTATGTAATTTTGTTTTTAAAACACAGTCCATACGTCAACAATCCTCCTTTCAAAACGTACTTTTGTCTTACCCTGATTCACTATGGTAAGCCTATGGTAAGAGTTTATAATTTAGACCCTGCGAAATTTACTGGAAATTGCATATATTTGTCACTCGCCTGTGCATTTTGCATCATATCTGTAAACAGAGAAAAGTTTGTTCAGCTATTTGATGTGTGTATTGTGTGGGAGTGGCATAGGTTATTTTGAATCTAGGTTAAATCATCTGTTTTAATGAAAAAAAAGTTCAACAGAGAGTCTACTGTTAAAAAGAAAACATGACAGAGCTCATAATAAAATGAGAATCATCACTGGCTTGGCTTTTCAGAAATGGCGAGAACTAAGGGATTTGAAATGTTGTAAAAGCGTCTGTTTTTTATTACTCAGCGGGTGAGTAACATATTTTATTGAACAGATAAATTGCTATATGTAGATCTATTACAGAGTTCATTGTAAAACATTATCTATTGTGAAGGGTCTTTTCATTATGGTTGTTGTAAACTTTACTTTTTTTTAAGGGAAGTAGTGTGTCTATAGGGGGTTTAGGTACAGCAACGTCTTCAGCCAGTCATCTTAAGATTCTTTCCATCTACATTGGTTATAGTTAATGCTTTAAGAGCAGTAGGATAACATTTTTATCAGCAAAATCACGCAAAGCCAAAATGCAACCAAATAATGTTATTCGAACGACATAATGATGAGGAATTAATGACAGAATTTTCATTTTTGGGTGAACTAACCCTTTAACATAATGTTTAACAAACATATGCTATGTTATGTTGCATTGATTGCCTTAAGACACATTTAGAACAGATCTGAGTTAGGCTGAATTAGTAGTTTTTTAGTTTGCTATACTGAATTTTGTCTTAGTCAAGTTCAACTTTAATAGAGCAAAAGAATATTAACTCATACATAATTGAATTCCTGCACTTTTATCCAGAGCAGTCACCAATGTTTTCATTTCTGTTAGAATGTTAGGACTCCACAGCAAAGTAGCTCAGGTTTTGGAACAGAGCTTCAGTAACTAATTTGTGGTTAAAACAGGCAGAAAATTGGTTAAAACGTTCAAAGGTCAGGCCAACCTAGTAGTACAACAAACAAGGTCTTTCTCTTACACAGCAGCTGAAATGTGAGTAGCGACACCGACCTGGATGACTCACTATTGGTAGAGCAGAATGCGTGCTGTATGAGTTCCTCCATAACTTCAAACACTCTGTCCAATGCTGGTGGAGTGAGAGTTAACACAGGACAGGAGAGGCAACAGCACAGAGGAGCAGAGGGTGGGGATGGAGTGAAGTGTTGACTTTTTAAAACAAAGGGCTAATGTGAAAGGAATACTCACGATATTCTTTACAGCCAAGGAAAGATGCATAATATAAAAAAGTTACAAAGACAAAAGAGAGAACAGTGCTTTAACCATCACAAGAAAACACATGAATTGTAAAAAAAGTAAGTTACACAGGACATAGAGAGAGTGTTTCAAATATAAACACTGGGCCAGGTCTTATGAAAGAATCACTACGTGCTTTATCACCAGTACCTCTAATAGTCAATTACAAAATGACAGCTGTACAGCCAATCACAAAGGACAGAGAAAAAACACTGATTTCCACACAAACTGAAAAGATTCTAAAGTTAAAGTGTCAATTAGAACCCCACAAAAGGAGGGAATGAATAAGTCAGAAAAGAACATGAATTAAGTATAGTTGCAGATAGCTAGTTATTCGTTGACAGGAAGTGGGATAGAGAGGAGCATTGCATGAGGAAGTGGGAGGGCATATTAAGGTTGAGGGGGAGACGACATGCATGTCGGCTGGAAAGAGGTGGACTGCACCCCGGTGGGGGAGGAGGTGGGATCTGTGATTAAGACTTCTGCCCGACAGGTGATAATTAAGCAGTCAAGCTGAGCGAAAGCGTCTGTGCACAGTGAAAAATTAAGCCTGAAGTCACTCGACTGAAAGGTTGAAGAATAAACAAAAGAGAAAGAGGGAGAGGAAACTTAAAGAAAATTTTAAAATGATGAGAAAGATGCAGAATCAAAAGGAAGAGACAGTAAGAGGATGAAGAAGGTAAAGAGAAAGTGAGACTAACGAGACAAAGGATTAGAAAGAGGATGTGGAAGAAGAAGGGGAAAGGGAGAGGAACAGGAGGAGAACAAAGAATGCAAAGGGAAAAGGGATGGAAACAGTAATGGAAACAACCGGAAAGGGCAAAGAAGAAGGCAAAGAATAAAAGAAAGAGGAAGGGGAAGGAGAAGGAGAAAGAGATATAATACCTCCTGTCCTCCTACATACATGAGTCAGGGTAGCTTAAATTACACGTCTGCTTCAGAGACCAACCCTACTCCAGAGGAAGCCAAAGGGATGAAGGGAAAGATTGATGAAATGCAATCCCATGTGTACTCACGCTTGCATGGTGGTGGTCGCAGTCTGAAAGCTGAACATGTTCTCTTTAGGGAACCAGCTGTTCCCATGATCCTCTGCAAGCGAAAAGGGCAAAGGTAGCAGGTATTGTGTAAATCTCAAAATCAATAAACCAACAGACAGTCGTTCAGTTATCATGTTCTCCTTACCTCGTTCTTCAGAGGACACGCGGTCCTCGCTGTACATTCTCTCCAGCTTTTTCTGCTGTTTGCCACCACCGTGAGGTGATGTCTCAAGGTCCAGAGAGCGCTGGCTCTGGCAGTGTGGTCGAATACAGGCAACACAATCAGGCGTGCAGTCCTCTCTAGACCTGCTTCGTCTCGACCCCCAGTCCCGAATGTTATGGGCACTTCCTGAGCTCTGCAAAGGTTGGGTCAGAGGTGCATGGCCATAGTGATGCTGGTGGGTGGGGCCACTGTTTCCACGATGGTGGCTGCCACGTAAACTGGAGGGAGCATTTGTTCTTGGGGGGTCTGTTGTCCTCTTCAGCACGTCTAGCTCCAGGCTCTCCTCGCTTCCCTGGCCCCCGAGCATATCTCGCTCCTTGGTAATGGTGTAGACACGTGCTGGCTTCAAAGAGCTCTCTGCACGTTTTTGGTGCTGCTGGTCCTCAGAAGAAAGGCTGCGTTCTACGGAGAGACGACGCTTGGAACTGGTATGAAGGGGAGCAGACTGGCTGCCTGGCTGAACCTCTTCTTGACTGGGCTTGACTATGAGAGCGTGTTGGGAATATGGCTGGAGGCTGTTATTGTTGTTCAGTCGGCTGATGTCAGGGGAATCTGTGTCTTGACCAATGTAGGTGTCAGACAGCAAATGATCTGAAGTGAGAGATACCAAGAAAAACTGAGATTTTTCATCTTGCTAAGTAACAGTTGTGAATAAAGCGCTTCTGTAATTATCAACTGAAAGATGACTGATTGAGTGTTCAGAGGGGGCATTAATGTTAATCTTAAAGGATGACTCTTTGCCTAATGCAAGTATTAATACACTCAAGTACTTCACAAATTGTAAAACAGCTGAATGGAAGGAGAGATAAAAGACGTGAGAACAAATGGTGGTAGGGCATGAGGTGGAATGAACCTAACCTGCTCCGTTGCGGTTCTCAGGGTGTGTGTGAGAAAGATACTCTCCAAATGCTCGAGCTGCTCTGCAGAGAGACAAACAGAAGACCAAATCAGAGCATGGAGATAAAACTCTCGGTCTTGACTTTCGCACGCTGATGCTTTCAGATTTCAGTACAAATTCATAATCCATTTGTTAAATGTTGAGCCCAGAGAATGTGGCGGACTATTAATAAACACTGCTCATAAATGGCTGTTGAGACAGTATTCTCGCTTGAAATGGAGAAGCTTGGACACAGAAAAAGTATTTGATACACCACAACTTAACAAGCAGATTGTTTTTGATTATAATATTACAAGTAGCTCCTATATTTCATATCCATTTCAATGGACTTGTTCTATAAAGTTACAAAGAGACATTTACAGACCATTAACTTTATCAAGCAATTTTAGATTCTCCTATTGCAGGGTATATGCAGGAATCCTGAAGTTAATTTCAATACCTTTTTAAGACTTTTTAAAGACCTTCTCAAAATATTTTAAGACCTCATCGCACTTCAAGTTCTAATCGGCAACAAACCTTTAATAAACAGTTGTAGTCGAATGTAGACTTAAAATCTCTATCGTAGGCCAATTTTGTATCGTTTATATCGCATATCTGTTTCACAACGTATGGAGGGCGACACATCACCTAACTGCGCATTTCGCAAAATACCTGACGTCATCCGTAGACGGCGCTCGCCAGGGATGGAGATTAACTTTTTTCAAAGTCTACCACTCAATGTTTTTACCAGCCACTTTTTTGTTTTTAACAAATTAATACTACAAGCTCTACAATACTTAAGCAGTTTATTTAATCTCAAGTCTCAATGAAATACTGACATTTTCGCGATGATTTGTGGTCTTTTATGGCTTGCAGTTTTATGTTTTTTAGTCCCAAGAATGAAACTATTCGTTTTGGCATCTTTGAAGCGTGTTGACAACATACCGAGCAGAACATTGTCAGTAGGGATGCACCGAAATCACAATTCTTGGCCGAAATAAAAAAAGAAGAAACCAAAGCCGAAAACCGAAAAATAAAGTTAAAACTAGAATGTTTAACTCGACCTCACTCATGTGTTCATTAAATAATAATGTACAGGCCTACTGGCCTGCAGAAAGGTACAGAAATTGAATAAAGTAATCAAATGTAAAATAACTGCATATTTAACTGTTTAAATGAAAGATTAATCCTTATTAAACTTACAAAAGCTATTCAATCAAGAGCATTGTTTAATGTCAAACTAAATATAAGGACATCACTCAGGCAGCAGTAAAGGCTACTGCGCCTTTAAGACCTGAGGCAGGGATATGCTCTCCTTTCTCGACTGTGCATACTATACAGTTCACTTAAGGCATATTCAGACTATGTCTGCTAGGATACTCATCAAGATCGACATGCTGACATACTTCTTGTGTGAGTTTGTCCGTTTTAGCGCAAGACTTGAAAGAGAACTCAATATTTGCGCGCTGTGAGACGAGCGCGCACTCTCCGATGATGCACGACAGCGTCAGATCTTCTCAAAGAGCGTGCGAGTCTCACAGCGCGTCTTCATGCGAGTCTCACAGCGCGTCTTCACGTGAGTGATGACGGAGAAAACGACTGGTTATATGCGCACATACGGCAGCACTCGAATGCATTGAAGAAAGTTTACAAAGAGGTGAAACAGCTCGGTAGGTGAAGCAAGTTTACCCGCCACAACTCTAAATCAGCCGCATTTGTCTGGTGGCGGTGCTAATTTCCATCCCTGCCGCGCGCGCTCTGAGATCCCAGACTGAGCGCCCCGTTGTTTTTTAATAGTTATGGGGATGAAAAGAAATATATTCATAAATACTTTTTGGAGTCAAACTCTTTTGACAAAGCTTGAACAAAATACTTTAAAAATTTAAGACTTTATAAAGCCGTGATAAGACTTTTTAATACTTTATAAGGGTCTTAATTTTCCCAAAATTGATTTATCACCTTTTAAGACTTTTCAAGACCCCGCGGATACCCTGTATTGGCCACTAATATGCATGAGTGATTTATGGCTTGGCTTCCCATTTAAATATAATGTCTGCTTTATAATTTAACTATGACCACATTTCTCACCTGAACACTGTGAGATGTGCAGTCAAGACTTAATGCTGGTTTTCCCACAAAGCAAAGCAAATTGGAAATATTGGCAGATGTTACAAGATATGCCTCCAATTTAAACTAAGCCACCACAGATGGCAGAAAATACTGAAAAACTCCACATCCCATAACTTCTCTGGGAAATGAGGTATACAGCAGTGAATTAAATATAGATACATACACTACAGCTTCCAGTACAAGGGGCCACTCAGCTGCTGTGATACAAGAACATGGTCCCTAATATGACTTGCTGTACGAAGGGAGTGTGCAATAGTTCAGAAGTCAGGAAGCATAGTCAGCAGCATAATAGTCATAGTAATTTTTGTACTTGTTTTTTGTCATAATCTATTTTAAACCTTAATTTTCATATTTGAATGATAATAAGACTTTTGTTTTAATTCACAGTTAATACCAAGACCTTAATTTAGTATCTACTACGGCTACTCACAAATCAGGTAACCAATTAGACCTCATCTACACACGCTACTGCTCCAAGGACAACACTTTAGTTACTCCATTACACGCCTCAGACCACTTTCTCATCACTCTTAACCTCATACTGACTCCTGACACAACACACACTCCTACACAAATTAGCTTTCGGCGTAATCTACGCTCACTCTCTCCCTCTCGCCTATCCTCCATGGTTTCATCTTCACTTCCTCCACCTGCTCAGTTCTCAGCACTGGATGCTAACAGTGCTACTGACACTCTTTGCTCCACTCTAACATCCTCCTTAGACAGTTTTTGCCCCCTTTCTTCCAGACCACCCCATCTGCTCCCTGGCTGTCTGATGTTCTCCGTGAACATTGCTTTGGACTCAGTGCGGCAGAGAGGAAATGGCAGAAATCTAAAAACTCTACTGACCTTACCTTGTATCAGTCTCTTCTCCCTTCTTTCTCTACAAATGTCTCCACTGCTAAAACAACATACTACCACAACAAAAACAACAATTGCTCTGACTCTCGCACACTCTTTAAAACATTCTCCTCTCTTCTTTGTCCTCCTCCTCCCCCTCCTTCATCAACTCTTACAGCTGATGACTTTGCATCATTTTTCACAAACAAAACCTCTCTCATCAGCAACCAGTTCTCGACACCACAAACTGACACGCACATCTCAACAACTAACACGAACACGCTTCCATCCTTCTCTCCGCTCTCCGAGGCAGATATTTCTAAACTCATCCTTTCCAATCACCCTACTACCTGTCCACTTGATCCTATACCCACTCACCTCCTTCAGGCTATTTCTTCTTCAATCACTCCTGCACTCACTCACATTGTCAACACATCTCTTCACACGGGAACCTTTCCCACAGAATTTAAGCAGGCTTGGGTAACCCCACTGCTTAAGAAACCCTCTCTGAATCCAGCACTTTTAGAAAACTACAGACCGGTAACCCTTCTGCTGTTTTCATTGCAAAGACACTTGAGCGAGTTGTGTTCAATCAACTCTCTATTTTTCTTGAACAGAACAGCCTCCTGGACAACAACCAATCCGGCTTCAAAAGCGGCCACTCAACTTAGACTGCCCTACTCTCGGTCCCTGAAGCTCTGAGACTGGCAAAAGCAGCTTCCAAATCCTCTGTACTCATCTTGCTGGATATGTCTGCTGCTTTTGACACAGTAAACCACCAGATCCTCCTGTCAACACTTAAGAAGACGGGTATCTCAGGAACTGCTCTCCAGTGGTTCAGGTCTTACCTCTCGGGTAGGTCCTACAGGGTGTCATGGAGAGGTGAAGTGTCTAAGTCACATCATCTAGCTACTGGGGTTCCCCAGGGCTCAGTGCTTGGACCACTTCTCTTCTCCATCTACATGTCATCATTAGGCTCTGTTATTCAGAAACACGACTTCTCCTATCACTGCTATGCTGATGACACTCAACTCTACTTCTCATTTCAACCAGATGATCCTACAGTCAGTGTTCGTATCGCTGCCTGTCTGACAGACATTTCTGACTGAATGAAGGATCATAACCTTCAACTCAATCTTCCAAAGACAGAATTACTTGTTGTCTCAACCAACCCAGCACTTCATCAAAATTTCTCCATTCAGCTCGGTTCAGCAACCATAACTCCATCCAGGACAGCCAGGAACCTTGGAGTTGTGATTGATGACCATTTAAACTTCACTGACCACATTACTGCAATAGCCCTGTCCTGCAGATTTGCCTTATACAACATTAGAAAGATTAGACCCTTCCTATCAGAACAGGCTGCACAACTCCTGGTCCAAGCTCTTGTTCTCTCCAGACTGGACTATTGTAATGCTCTTCTAGCTGGCCTTCCAGCATGCACTATCAAACACTCGCAACTAATCCAGAATACAGTGGCGAGAGTGGTCTTTAATGAGCCGAAGAGAGCACGTCACGCCTCTCTTCATCAGACTGCACTGGTTGCCATTGGCTGATTGCATCAAATTCAAGGCACTGGTTCTCGCCTAAAAAGTAACCACTGGCTCTGCACCAGTATACCTAGACTTGCTTGTTCAGACTTACACACCCTCCAGAAGCTTGCGTTCTGCGAGTGAACAGTGCCTCGTGGTTCCATCCCAAAGGGGCATGAAATCGCTCTCACGGACATTTTTCTCTGGTGGAATGACCTGCCGATCTCAATTCGTGCTGTTGAGTTTGTAGCCATTTTTAAAAAAAACATCTTAAGACACATCTTTTCCAATTGCACCTGACCAATAAAGACTAGCAAAAAAAAAAAAAAAAAAGTTTGTGTACTGTGCTCAATAAACTGAGAATTCTGACAGCTCTTGCAGGCTGTTGGCCTTGTTTGTTTCGTTGCTTCTATTGCTCTCCCCTTTTTGTAAGCCGCTTTGGATAAAAGTGTCGGCTAAATGATTAAATGTAAATGTTTCTGATTGGTGCCGCGATTTCGACAGATTAGAAATGGGCTTGAATGGGCTCTTTGCCAGACTACTTGCAAAGCAAATCTAAATTTGGCGGAAGTTTTCAGGGTTTTCCCAGACTACCTTTTAGCTGGATGCTTGCCATCAAACTAAACATGGAAGACTGATGCAGAGGCAATTGTCATTCGATTTTTTGTTTATGCCTTGGACAGGCGACTTCTCGTGTTGTAATTTGTTTTAATTTTATTTAAATTTTGTTCTGGAGGCTGAACCCACGCTCTGCTACCATACAAGCACTTGCCACCAACTCGACAGGGGTGGGAATATTTATAATTTACAATAGAATAGATCACACTGTGTAATCGGTCAAACTGACCGACGGCCTTCAGATTTTTCCACCACCGCTATAAAAAAAAAAAATCAGTCAATTACAGAAAATTTTCTGTTAACGTGACCTATGGTCAGAAAGATGAGTTTGCTATAAAGAAGAAAAAAAAAGAAAACAGCTTTATGAGTAGAACTATGTGTTCTTAGCAATAAAAGACAGGATTTAATGAACTCTGTCTGGTACATTGCCATACCTTCCTCTCATTTAGATAGCAGGATGATCTTTGTGCAATATTTTCACTGCGCGTGTGTGTGTGGTTATGCCACAGAAAATGGCTTCCACATAGCTAAAGTCCATTGAAAACAAATTAAAAAATGCATGTATTTGCATTCGCGATGGCTGTTACAATCAGCATAGATGATTTATACAAATCATTAATGCATTCGAAGAGCTGCCAGATTCCATTATCAAATGCATCTCTCCACCTCTTAAGCATGGAAAAGATTTAGACAGTATTCCCCTCCTGTGTGGCCCAGCGAGAACACTACTAATGCAGCCTAATCGCTCGCATATGCTGGGGGAGTACACCAACTAGCATGTGCAAATAAATTAAAAAAAGCACCCAGCCCCTTTCACTCATCTTGTTTTTTTATTTAGTTCCCAACTAATGACACCTTCCTACACAAAGGTTTCTTCTGCACAAGCTCACTAAATATGTAGATTCTAACGTGCATAAATATACTCTTTAAGGCCCACCTCCATCTCTGCACTTTAAGAAAACGTGCATGCTACGCAAAATTCACAGATGAACACTGTGACCTGACAAGCACAGAAACCCATAATCAGCACACTGAGCAAATTGTGCAGTCTTTGCACCTCTCTAGGGATGCTGGGAAATGGGATGGTGCTGTTGTTGGAGTAGCCATGCGTTCCTGCAATGACACTTTGAATAATTAAATACTAGCCAGCATGTGCATCTCTCTCTCCTCACTCAACAAACTCTTCTAACAGATGGGAAGAATAAAGCAGAGTGCAATCGTCCAATCTCTTTCTCATCATGCTTCTCACTGTCTCACTCCGCATGCCTGGAGTAGCTACAAGCAAAGTGTTTTAAAGTGTGATGGGCCAATCAAAAAACATTCGAGGGCAGGGGTGGACTAGAACTAAAAGAGAGCACTGGACCTATGCCGACAAATTGAAACCCACAGCGTTTGTGTAATGATTGTACAGACATGGTTAACTTGAAATGTACTCTATGGTGGTTCTAAAATAACACATTCAGCTTAGTTGGTGAGGAGAGGTGTGTGCAGGCAGATAGCAGGAGAAATGGGATGGGACGCTCGCCAGCAGAGAAGGAAGTACAGTGCAGGGGGCTGCTGGGAAAAAAAGATCCCTGCTAGGACACAAATCATTTTCAATACGATTGGAAGGCAGAACTTAGAGCGGGAGCAATCCCGTAAAACTGCTGTAAATGTGTGATAAGTGGAGTGGGTGTGTGAGGGCAGTACGGCAGGATTCAACGCTTAAATGATGGGATGGCCAACTGTAAATTACCCTTCCTAACTTGTAAAAAAAAAAAAAAAATCTAATAAAATTGTACATACAAACAATATTATTTCAAAATTGCTTACTAGACCCTGGACCACAAAACCAGTCATATGGGTCTTTTTTTTATATATAGAGAAAGATTCATCATCTGAAAGCTGAACAAATAAGCTTTCAATTTAGGTATTGTATCTAAATATTGAGAAAATCACCTTTAAAGTTGTCCAAATGAAGTAATTAACAACACACATTAAAATTAATACTAATACGTTTTTGACATTTACAGAAGGAATATTTCCTAAAAATATTAATGGAACATGATCTTCACTTAAAATCCTAATGATTTTTTGCATAAAAGAAAAATCGCTAATTTTGACCCATACAAATATACCTGTCCAACTTATGACCAGTTTTGTGGTCCAGGGTCACATAGTTCACACCGCAAGTCCTAATGCTCAATTCTGATTTTTTGCTCAGATCTGATTTTTTGTTTGGCTGTTCACATTACCTTTTAAAATGTGGCCTAAATCTGATTCCAGTGTGAACTGTTTCAGGTTTCAAACTAACCCGCATGTGCAAAAGAACAATATCAATGACATCAGACGCAGCACAATGTTCCACTAAAGTTCGGGAGGTTATAGAGGGAGTAAGCATTTTTGCTTTTATTTAAACATGTTTGTGTAATGGAAGCCATAACATTAATGAGCAGGTGCTGAAGAGGAGAAGAACGAAAAGAAAAAGAGCAAAATTGGTTATTTTGGCCTTTTGTCAACTTCCTTTGGCACTGAAGCCACATTTTTCTGTGTCCTCATTCTTCCATTTCGTGTGCTTTCAATAGCAGGATGCATAGTTGAAGAAATCAACCAGCTAGCCACGACTGTTTCCCGAAACCGTACTGTCGCAACTCTGTCGCTCAACCACGTTGGTTAATGATGTCACGCAGGTGGTGGAGTAATAACTGCTTTTAATGAATTACTTTTAGATCGAATTTATGCTCTATGTTTTGCTATAAATTATAGACATGGCACCTCAGGACTAATTCTTATGTTTCTCAGTTATTTTGCTTTTCCCCCCAGATTCAAATAGGCTCGTTTTTCACATACTAGAGCTTGTCTGCACATGCGCACTTTTCAAAAAGGGGCTTTAAATCTGGACCAACTAAAAGACATAAATGACACATGTATTCGAAATAAAATATACAGATTGTACTAAATGTCAGCTTGCTTATTTTGCGCAAGATAAGGATTTATTAAGTCTACATGTCATGCAAACAAGACACTATGCTTCTCACCACAGGTCGAGAGCTGTCGTTGCAACCACACAAGTTTGCGATGCTGTTTGCGAATGTTTGTTGGAACTATGGTTTTGGGAAACACAGACTGATTGAACTATGTTGATAACGACGGAACTCGCGACCATAGTTGGCTAACAAAGCTTTTGGGAAACGCACACAAGGGTAAGATAACATTCCTCATTTCTTCATTTATTTTGTTTAACATGCAACTAGCACATACTCAGGAGCTGTTATATGAATTTTACATCGGCACTGGCTTGGTGTTAGGCTACTGTGGACTTCTCAGCAGGAGGTCCCTGACACACTCACAGGCCCCCAGCACTGGCCCCATAGGCTTGTTTTATTATCTATCCTTTTTAAAGATGCAAGGAGTGAGGCAGGGAAAGCGATACCTCACCCCTCACCTTCATTTCTGAACCTCTGAACCTCAAAACTGCCTGCTTATCCACTCTGCAATTCAATCCAGTTGTTTTGTACACGTTCTAACTAGAAGTGAGGCAAAAGCAAATACCCTATTAGTGCGAGGATATTTTACTGTTCTTTTTAAAATAAAAAAAATCTCTGATTAAAAACAGAAAAGCTACTCAGTTGGAGAGAATTAATTTATGAATAATAAATTTTGAGAAGCACTGTGGGGTATCAAAGGGCCAAATCACTCACAAACATATTTCTCTTCTCTCTTTCACACAAATACTAGCCTTCGTCTCATGCCACTTTGTCTGAGGGTGTAGTAGTGTTTTCATCTGGAAGCATCTCTCATGTTTTTAGCCATGTGACAGTAAAGGGGGAAGGGGAGGAAGCAAAGAGGGAACACAGAGAGAAACGTTTTAACCATATTAACTAAAGCAGATGCTTTAACCAGGACTGCTAGACAAAAGCCCTGTGGCGCTCAGGAAGAAGAGGCGGATGACTAGTCAGATGAACAACATGAAGATACAGGCAGATGTAAAAACAACAACTGCCCAATGTGGACACATATACACACTGACATATAGACTGAAAGCATGAGGCTAAAAGTGCACGAAGGCAACATCGGTGAACGATAGAAGAGAAGAGAAGAGAAGAGAAGAGAAGAGAAGAGAAGAGAAGAGAAGAGAAGAGAAGAGAAGAGAAGAGAAGAGAAGAGAAGAGAAGAGAAGAGAAGAGAAGAGAAGAGAAGAGAAGAGAAGAGAAGAGAAGAGAAGAGAAGAGAACACCCTGTTCAATGCTGTTTTCATGTGCCCGTTCACGCACAGAGCCAGAAATGAGTGCTTTTGCCCAGGGTGACTATGACTTCAGCAGACCGTTTTGGTGTGCTACGCTAATTTACTAAAAAGTACAATTTGTTCTTGACTGCCTCAGACGCATTAACCAGAATATCTAACATTCAGTCCTCTTCCTTGTCCGATCATATTGAACTTACAAGCTGACACATTTTGTGTTCTCTTTGCCAATTTGATTTGTTAGTGTATGTTCAGATTCTCGTCTCACACTGTCCTCACTGCCAGGTGCCAACTAGGAGTTTTTGTCATTGACAGCTAAAATTTATGTAAGCTTGCAGTGTGAACTAAACACTGAGTCATCTTCATCTCTGAAAATGCTCAACATCTGCCATTGGCATGCAGAATTTAAAATCTCCTCATTAGACATTCATTAACACTTAATGAGAAGGTCTCTAAATTAGTCGCACTAGTAAACATTGCGGTTCCAAATGGCAATCGACCAAAATGTCCCAGCTGATCCATTTCAATTTTTCGAGACTTTTCAGAACTCAAAACTCTCCCTGCAACCCCAAATTATTGGGACTAAGCCTACGGAGTCAGTAAAATAGCTGGAGAACGGAGGATTTTATTATTTCTATAAAAAAAAAATAATATATTGCGCATAATCCCTAATTATATAACTAACTTAGTAAAGAATGGTCTCTTTTAAAAAGTACCTAATTTTATCTGTCTGACCTTTTTAGATTGCTGCAGATTTCATTATTTGGTGAACAGTCGATGTAATGCAGACTTTCTACAGAGACAGATATGGAAGGATGAGACAGGACGAACTATATTAGACCCAACAGAAATAACCGCATTTTAACTCACAAATGCATAGATTCAAAAAGGCGGCTCAGTGCTCAGTTGCTACTTTACCTTAATAAAATACATCTTTCTTTTCTTTAAATCTTTAATTTATTGGTTTCCTAACTCAATAACTCTACAGAACATCTAGTAAAAATTACAGGAAAATGGCATGCGTGCCAGCTTTACCCAATGCATCGTCACACACACATAAACATATGAGTTTTATTATAATTTGGCCCTCCCTCCAGTATGACTGCAGGTGGTCTCAAGCTCTAATTAGACATTTACATGTCTGCCTGTGTGACTATGGGGAGGCTTATTGAGCTATAGCCCTTTACTGCATAACTCTAATTGGCATTGGGCTGTCATTTCAGTGAGGTTCTTACTTTCTTTGAATGTGGGAAATTTTAAAGAGCTGAAACGTGGCACAACAGATTCCTAAAGTAATCCATCCATCCATCCATCCATCCATAATTATTGCAAATGTGTATAAACAAGTGCATCTTTTGTCATCTATTTAAGGTTAATTTTATGCAGAACAGACACTGGATTGCACTTCACCATGATAATTGTTCTGTTATCCAACTTTATACTATAATAAATTGTGAATAACATCTCACAAACAAGAAATACCGTGGTCATGTAGCCATCAGGCTCCCCTAAGGCCTGTGTAGTGCAGTTCAGTGTACAGTATATCCAGTCTGTAAATGCTTCTTACACAACAATAATCCATCTGAGAAACTATAGTTTGAAGCAGCAGCAGAAATGGAAATGTAATGGAAATAATAAATATATAATAAATAAATAAATAAATAAATAAAAGATTAATATTAATAATGATACAATATTAAGTAAAATTATTGGAAACACTTTACAATAAGGTTTCATTAGTTAATATTAGTTAACTACATTAGTTAACATTAACTAATAATAAACTGCACAATATTATTATACAATATTATTGTTTGTTTAGAGCCTAATCACCAGGCTGTAAATTGCTGAAATCAGAAAATAGTTTTATAATAATAATTTTAGCATACTCATCACCACCAGTTAACGTCACAACAACAATCCACATCATCATCATCTACAACAAAAATCCTACAGCAAAAATAATAATAATAATAATAATTATTATTATTATTATTATTATTATAGCCTACTTATAATGTGGGTAACTAAATGTCCGATAGTTTCTCAAAAATAGATCGATGCTGTCACAACAAAAAACACCACAAATTATTTCCATTTGAAGGCCCTGAAAAAGTAAGCTAATATAAGTGGAACTCCAAATATGTTGATACAAAGTTACTAGCGTGAAGTTTATGCATACAAAGTGTCGCGAACACGATTACAGCACCAGGAGCTGTAACTGGTGAATTTCGGACTCATTTTATCTGTTTTACAGTCGTCAACAACAAGGAAACGTGTGTTATGATATGAAGTGTGATGATATGTGTTCCTCCATGAGACGAGTTGCTCGCGTGCCTGTGCTACTGCTGAGACTCACCTAACTTTTGCGGCAACAGAAGAAATCGCATCATTTCTTAAATTCTTCTTCTTGGATACGGCAGTTCCCATGCTGCAGTGAAACGACCAGTGTGTAAAAACAGATCATTCCACTTGTCAAATCTGAAATATGGAGGAAAGAACTGTACAATACAAAGAAATCCTCCGCAGAGTGGAGACACGCTCGCCTCCTCTCTTCTCTTCTCCTTGATTCAAACGGCTGCTCAGGTCTCTCTATCAGACGTTCCGTTTGTTCCTCATGTTTAGGAACGCGACGTCCAGCTGAATTTCACTACGTGAAGTTTATGGTCTCTAGTTAGGGGAGTACGAGTTAATATAAAAATGTGAAGGGCGACCTGGTGCCAGTACGACAGAATGTGCTCGCGCGCCACTCACTTACAAACTCTCTCTCTCTCTCTCTCTCTCTCTCTCTCTCTCTCTCTCTCTCTCTCTCTCTCTCTCTCTCTCATCCAGATAAAACGAGTGACATTACGGAAACTAGTGCCATATAAGGGAGACAGTGGCTCAGCTTGTCCTTTGGCGTCAGCTTAAAGGTGGACAATAAAGCATACCTTATTTTAATAAACGATTTGGTTGTACGACTTAAAGGGGTACTTCAGCGCTTTTAGTAACCCTTTAACACCAGCTAACAATTTTAGGTTATAAGAACGTTTCCCTAACGTTCCCATTAAATTCTAAAAATGTTTTTGAATGTTCTAGGAACGTTGAAATGGCCAGTTTGTGGAACGTTGTATTAACGTTCTCATTAGGTTCTAAGAACGTTAAATAATGTTCTTATAAGGGTGTAGAGTATGATCAAATAAAATATTCCTGTTTTCTCCTTTAATGTACTTGCTTTTGTAAGTCTTATTCTTAATCTTATTCTTTCTTTAAAAAAGGTAAAACCACTTTTATAATTGACTTTTATATTTATATTACATTTATATTTAATACATAATTAGTTTACTAGATTTTTCTTCTGATTGTAAAAAATAAATATACACGAAAATAGCATTTAAGTGTCATTAAGTTGTCTCTGGATATACAAATTATGTCTCTGAAGTTTGAGAAAAAAATTATGAGTAATTTGTAATGAACGTTTTTAAAACGTTCCACTAACAATGTAAGAATAACGTTTTATAGCTAACGTTTTTAGAACGTTTCTCAATAGCAAATAACGTTGGCACAACGTTCTAATAACGTTACTGCAAGAACGTTTTTTGATAACTTTGAGAGAACTTTCAGAGAACGTTAGCCAACGTTCTGAGAACATTCCCTGTTAGCTTCCGAGGACACATTTCAAGGCAGGAAAGCATCAAGCCATGTCCAAATCAATCCTTCGCTGCCTCTGATATCCCACAATCCTGTGCTTTCCATTTTTGTGACAGTTGAAAAAAAAATGGCCTCCAAAAGTTGCGTTTGAGGGTAAGTTTGTGTGTAAATGTACGTTTTTCACCAACATTTTCCACTTCTGATGTCATTTTTAGCAAGAAATTACTAATGTAGTAATTAAATATTTGTTTAGTTCTCACCAAAGCTCTCTCTATTTTGCTGTAATGTTAGATTATTAAACTGTTACACTGCCTTAAAAGTCTGTGCAAAATTAGTTTTGTAAGGTGCCTTCGTGCACAAAACGCTGCCTCAAGCCATTGTCTGATAAGGCAGCGAGGCAAAGAGTTAGCTGCCTAGGTTTTTGGACTCTGCCTAGGAGTACATCGATCTAGTATGAGATCATGGGTGGGAATTAACCCTCATGTGGTGTTCAAAACCCTATAACACCTGAGATGTTCCCGGTCAAAAATGACCGGCCCATAAAAAATAGCTTATAAATCACTCATTATACCATATTTTCACCCAATCTTGGATTCAATCTTTTTTTCAACATGTTCTCTTTCAATTAGGACTGGTTTTATATTTTGATTTGCATCTGAATAATCCTCATTTATTTGAGTGTAGGCATTTCATTTTTTGAGTATTTTTTTTTTTAGAAATTTTTGAATAATTTTAGAAATAATAAATCAAATCTGAAGAAAATTGGTATTGTTGATCACACTAGTCTATTCTAACGTTTCACCAGGAATTTTGTTTTGAAACTTTTATTGTATAAAAAATATGGCACATAGTTAGCCTAGAAATCTAGACGCACCCTAGCGGCAGCGAATTTAATCTGCCCGCAAGTGTCGTCTAGGAACTCTCAATACCCTTCTGAGCTGTATTCCTCACAATCTGGACGGGCCAATCACATCGTATATAGAGTCGGTGGGCGGGGCCATAATGACGACGACCGAGTTGCGTTTGCGTGCTTCTGTTGTCTAGTAAACACAGAAACTGGCGAACGGCGGCGGTCTTTCGAATCAGTTTAGACTGCGATTCTGGAAGACTTGGAGTTAAGCTTTTCTCTGAGAAAAGAACAAAGAACGGCACTGAAGTCATTCTTAAAAAGGGAAGATGTGTTCTTAGTTTAGCTGACCGGATACGGTGAATTTAATCTATCAGCGAGCTCTGTTTCACCTTCGTTGCTGTGGTTGGTGTAGCGCTATCCTATCGCGTGCAGAGGGAGTTTGAAAGACAACCGTTTATATCCCACCCCTCGGATTGAGCCCTGTCTATGGTGAGTATCCAGACCAAACATCTTGATGTGGGTCTGGCTTGTCAGGCTAGCACATAGTCACACTTGTGGTGTTCCCGGTCAAAAATGACCAGCCTATAAAAAATAGCTTATAAATAACTAATTATACCATATTTTGGATTCAATCTTTTTGTCAACTTGTTCTCTTTCAATTAGAACTGGTTTTATATATCTGTTTGCATCTGAATAATCATGGGCCTCATTTATCTGAGAGTAGGCATCTCATTTTTTGAGTAAAAAACAAATAATTTATAAATTAAATTTATAAATTTATAAAGTAAATTTGGAAATATGAAAAAAAAAAAGAAAAGAAAAAAATGGCTACTGTTGATCACACTAGTCTACTCTAATGTTTCACCAGGAATTTTGTTTTGAAACTTTTGTTTTGTAAAAATTATGGCACATAGTCACACTTGTGGTGTTCAAAAATGACCGGCCTATAAAAAATATTTATATAAAAAAATTATCTAATAAACATTTATCCATCTGACATTACCACACACACACACACACACACACACACACACACACACACACACACACACACACACACACACACACACACACACACACACACACACACACACACACACACACACACACTACAAGTGTGACAATGTATTTTATACAAATATACATCATGCGATAGCTCAGGCATATATAAATTGTAAATAGTGTCTAGTTCTTTGTGAGAACCTCACAGTTCCAAAACAAAATGTCATAATATTTTGTCTGGAAGCTGTGATGAAACAAGAACATGAAAGAAAGATTCTTTTGAAGCCGGGTCACTGCAGTCACAGCCAGTTTGTGTGTGTGTGTGTGTGTGTGTGTGTGTGTGTGTGTGTGTGTGTGTGTGTGTGTGTGTGTGTGTGTGTGTGTGTGTGTGTGTGTGTGTGTGTGTGTGTGTGTGTGTGTGTGTGTGTGTGTGTGTGTGTGTGTGTGTGTGTGTGTGTGTGTGTGTGTGTGTGTGTGTCTGTGGTAATGTCAGATGGATAAATGTATATTAGATGCAGGTTAGGGTAGGATCAAATTTCTCTCTGTGTAAAAAATAATGTGTGTAATACTCAAAGTTTGTGTGTTTTAACGTGTGTGTGTCTGGGTAGCGTGTGTATAAATGTATCGATACATGCACAGGTCCAAGGGCTCAATGTTTTTAAGCACATATGCTCATATGTGTACATGAAAAAAATGAACATGCTCCTGAAAACTAAATTGTTCTGTTATTTTCAATCTCTCCCATTCACTTTCAATGGTCGGCTATTGTGACCATTTTTGACCATGCCTACTCTCAGATAAATGAGGTCCACGATTAATCAGATGCAAACAGAAATATAAAACCAGTCCTAATTGAAAGAGAAAAAGTTGACAAAAAGATTGAATCCAAGATTGGGTGAAAATATGGTATAATGAGTGATTTATAAGCTATTTTTTATAGGCTGGTCATTTTTGACCGGGAACACCACAAGTGTAACAAGGTAACAAAACTCCCACAAAAAAGTAAGAAAATTTCCAATTTTTTTTTTTGAGATTTAGTTATACCCTTTGGGAACTAAGTCACTAAGTTTCAGTCCAAAGTGATAACATTAACTAGTATTTTCGGGGAAAAGAAAATCTTCTCCGGGTCAAATTGACTGCCATTCCAGTGCACTTTCACTAGTAGAAGGTTGGAAAAACAAAGCCATATTTTAAATTACACATTGCATTGTGTTGTATTAGAGCATTGTGTTGTATTATAGTTAAATGAAATGTCCCTAAACATGGTGGATAATGCTGGCCTGACAAGCTAGACCCACATCAAGATGTTTGGTTTGGAAACTCACCATGGACAGCTCAGTCCAAAGGGCAAACTCCGAGTTCGGAGTCTTTCAAACTCCCTCTGCACGCAATAAGATAGCACTACAACCAACAAGAGCAACGAAGGTGAAGCAGAGCTAGTTGAGAGATTAAACATTCGCCGTATCCGGCCGGCAAACCTCCGAACATATCTTCCCTTCTTAAGAATGGCTTCAGTGCTGTTCTTTGTTCTTTTCTCAGAGAAAAGCTTAACTCCAAGTCTTCCAGAGTCACGGTCAAAGCTGATTCGAAAGGCCACCGTTCGACAGCCTCTGTGTTTAATAGTAGCGCGCAAGCGCAACTCTGTCGTCATTATGTTAAGCCCTGCCCACTGACTCTATACACGATATGATTGGCCTGACCAGAGTTTGGTTTTTACAGCTCAGACGAGTATTCAGACGACACTCGCGGCAGATTAGATTTGCTGCCGCTAGGGTACGTCTAGATTTCTAGGCTAGGATAATGCCTTTGTAGAAGAAAAAAAAACAGCCTACAATTTGCTGTTTTGTCTCCTTTTTACAGTGTATAATACGGAGCATAGGTAAAATTATGAAAAGAAAAATAGAACAATACATTTTAAGATAAATATTTTGTTGTTGAACTAGGTGTTGAAACCAGCTTACAAAACAACTCCTAGAAAAAACAAATTTGTGAATATATTTTAGTTTCTAAGCTATACCCTTACTTACCCAGATTCTATACTTTGCCCTTTACAGCAGTGATAAATGTGATGAGTGGTTAATGGAAACATTCTTAACCTTCTAAGACCCAAGGAATTTTCTTTTTCTTTTTTTCGTGTCATTCTGTTACATTGTTTAGAGCATAAGAAACAAAAGGACTTTTTTTATGATATTTTATTTATATGTTATGCTTTGTCCTTGTAAGTGGACACCAGGACTCTGTTGTTTAAAAAAATAAAATGGCATGGTGTGAACTGACATGTATAGGCAAAAAAATGGGATGGGAAACATTTTATTTATTTATTTATTTTTAACCAAACTTTGTTTAAATAGGATTCTCAACTATGTTTTTACATATATAATGGAATTAATTGATATGCTATTTTACTTTATGCAGTATGTGTATAAAATAACCCTATGGGTTTTTCCATTTAATGCAATGTATCTATACACTGTTTCCAATATGTATATTAATGTGTTCTTGGAGCAACATGTAATGAAAAAAAGAAGTGTAATAATGGGAGCAATAGTTGGCAAAATTTTCATATCAATATTCCATATAATATTCTATAGTCCGTTACAGTGCACATGTATGAAATCAATGCCCTGTTTTGTAATAGAAAGTCATATTTTGATTAGAAACCCCATAACATTTTCCTGAGATATTGATTTATAGCCTTGTAGGTGTACAGGCACCCAGGAGGTTAATATAATCCTAAAACCTCTCCCTGTAACTCTACTTACCATAAATGTAAATGTATTATTACATTTGTTGTACTTCTGCAGATTTAAATTAAAAACATGCGTAAAGTTTGGGTCCCATGCACAGATAAAGACAAATCACAGAGGAGACGAGAAAATCACAAACCACTAGGAGACTGTTGTATAACCAAGACCAGAAGCTTTAGTCATTAATAAAAAATACAGTTACAAATAATAAATTACAGTCAGTAGGAAAAAGCGTTTTTGATGGCATCCTTCATCTTCGTTGTTGAGGGGTTGAAGTTTACTAAGTCAACTAAAGTTATTCCTCTTTAAAAGCTGCTGTCGGTAGAGCAAGTGTGGTCTATCTGCCTCGTCATTTCTTCTCATTTTTTTGAGGGCAGAGGAAAGCTTACTAAAAACATTAATTCTACAACCTTTACATTCTAAGACAAAGCCTAAATAGCAGAAGATATACTTATAGCTTCCTGTTACAGAAATACTTTATTAATTGTTAATTATAATATCTTTGCAAATGGAAAATATTCTATTCAGGATCAAGTTGTGAAAACATATACAGTAAATTATACAAACTTTTATATGCAAACCCCTTTGCATAAAGCAAGCACCAATATTAGACACAGAGAATAATATCAGAAATGCACATTTATTCAAAAATGACTAAAGATTTTCTGCATCCTCAGTTTCATTCTGATATTGTTGTGGCTGGTCTGAATCCTGTCTACTTCTGGATCGCAGCGCTCGAGCAGAAAAGGCGTAAAGAAAGGGGTTCACGCAACTGTTGATGAAGAAAAGAGCTCCGGTTACATTGTGGCTGCCCTCTAATTCCCATGGCACTACCATTAAAACAATGTTGTTGATCATACAGGGGGTGGAGAATATGAAGAAGGCCATTACAATTCGTATGGACAGTTTTGTGAATCTGTGGCTCCTGATAGCTGATTGTCTTAGCCGTTGGTGCAGTTGAAGGTAGAAGCACAACAGGCTGAAGAAAGGCACAACAAACATGACTAGAGTCTCCACAAGTAAGACAAAAATTTTGCCTTGAGTATTCTTATAATCCTGATAACAGTGTGGAATCCCATCCTTCTTCTGCTCAACGCTTCGATAATAAAAAGCGTAAGAAGCCAAAGCTCCACTTGATAGCCATATCCCAAAAAGCAGTCCCGTTTGACCCTTCCTTCCAAGCTTCGCCCATCGCTGAGAATACAGCACCTGCAGGTACCTTTGCACACTCATCAAGGTGACAGAAAGCACACTACTGTAAAGGCTCCAGTACACTACATAGGAAAAAAACTTACATAGACCTCTGCCAAAAACCCAGCCATTGACAAGGGCATAGATCCACAGAGGCAGAAAAATCAGACTCAGTAGATCCGAGACAGCCAGACTCATCATCAGTTTCGGGGTGAAGCTGGCATCCTTTAAATGTTGGGCGAGCATGGCCATCACCGCTAGATTTCCTGGTACACCTATCGCACAGCACAATCCCAGAACAGTGCTAGACGTCAGCACGTCCATTGGGGTACGGGCAAACAGAGAGTCATTAGAAATATTCTGGTACTCCATGTTAACCTGCCAACTGCTGAAGAGCGTTTGAAATGTCCTCAGCATTAGGAGAGGACGTAGTCTTAGGAAGTGAAAGTAACATTTGAAGGCTAAGTATAGTAACCAATACTCAGAACTTGCCCTCTGCCTTTAACCCCATCTAAGTTAGAAGTAGTGAGTAGTACACACACACTGCAAACACACACACCTGGAGCAGTGGGCAACCATTCTGTGGCACCCCTGGGAGCGATTGGGGTTAGACATTTCCTGCCGGTATTGAAAATCCAACTCGCAACCTTAGGGGTTACCAGTCTGACTCTCTATCCATTAAGCCTTGATCAGAAAATAGTGGATAGACATTAAGATTCTGAAAGTGAATAAAAGAGTATGCAAATGTATGGAGAAAAAATGATTTAGAACTTTTTAAAGCCATATAAGGCTGTGCATGAATGTGCTGTTTGTTGAGGTATAATTAGCATTTCTTTCTTCCTTTCTTCCTGTTTTTAATGCATTATAGTAAGCTGATTTGCTATTGCATTTGATATATGCGTCAGCTCTGTACACTACTGTATGTGCTGCATGCTAGTTGTGGTTAATGCTGCATGTCTGACTGACCTCAAGCACAGATAAACACATTTCCCCTGGTAGCAGCTAGTAGGCTATGTGTATGCACCCCCACACTTTCTGGAAATATAATTTCAGCCAGAAAAGGCAAGAAACTAGAGATGCACAACATGTCAGGTCCATAGGTATAGCGACTGAGACGGATCAAATGTATCCGATTTTCCCATCTCATGATTTTCCTTTTATAGGGTCTGGCCTATTAATTCAAACTCTTTCCCATGGTTTATGTACATTTTAGGGTTAGTGATGTCACTATCACGTGAATAAGCTCCTTAGTCCCAACCAGCCATTTTTTTGTGGTCCTGAAAGAATTGAAAATAATCAAAGATATTTGAGATTGAACAAAGACATTTGTTTTTACTGTTGCCACCCCCTCTCTCTTATCAGAAGGGCCATTTGGAATTCCTAAAGACAAAGAGATGTTGAAGGCCTGCTGGCCAAATGGGTGCCACACCTGTAGTACAGTGGGGGAAGTTTGGTCTGATTGGTCAGTTTGAATGTCTCAGGGTTTCAGTCACATGGTCAAGGAATATATAAAAGAAGATTGGAACTTTTGCTCTGGCTCTTTTATTCTCTGGCTGTCTCTTCTAAGGGCTTCTTTTTGGCTCTTCTCTTTGCTCTCTTCTTCTATTTGTCTTTCTATCTCTCTCTCTCTCACTTTCTATCTCTCAGGTAAAATTCTATACATGCTGGGTACGATTAATGGTCATTAAATTCTTTCAATTATAAATGATTTGCTAACTATATTTGATTTGGTATTGACTTTGAAGTGTTACCTATTGCAATACAATATAGTCACATTAAAGCAACGCTCTCCCACAGATTTTTCTATTGTAACTGCGCTAATTTATAAGTTGGTATAAGTTGCAGTCGGTGGCTAGACGAGAAATCAACAGTTTCTATTATCTTGCTGATAACGTTTCTTTAGTCAATCGGCAACCCTGCAGTCAGAACCACTGTAGGCAATCCACCCTTACAGTCCTTAAAAAATATATTTCTTTAAAAGAAAAGATCTCCCTTTGCTTTGAACTTTGAGCATCGTAACTTTGCTCAAACAGCAACATTACACACTAACTAAAGTTAAAAAAGTGAACTCATAATCAAGCACCCCTTTGAGTCTCTACCCCTTTTAAAGAAGAGTGATGGTTTGCTCATGGCTTTTGATCTGCTGAATTGGTTTCCTGTATTCTGCTTCAGCTCTCGTTCCATTGCTGAATTGTATGCATGTGTGATAGTTCAGTCTAAGTGTAGTCTCGTTAACAAAGACTTGTTCGTGTCACATTTGTTTTTTGTCTTTTTGTGGTTCATGCTCATATACTTGAGTCCCTAATAATGCAGATTTGGGCTTCATATACTCTTCTGTACAGTAAAAAAGGGAATTCCCTTACCTAGGAAATTAACATTTCTTAGAATTAATAAATACTTAATACGGAGGTTCGCTGGACAAACAGGTTTTGTGTTACACATTCTGCAACATCAAGTTAATTTTATTAACCGAACCAAATATTTATAATTAAATATAACAAGTTATAATGAATTAATCATATTTCCCTTGAGCTAATTAGGCCATCATTAGTGCTTAGTGTTGGTTAATACAGAGAATTAAGGGCTGTCTATTGTAGTGAAATTAATTTTACTTGACGTATAACTGATCTTAGTGGAAAATTACTGTGTGCTATTCCAAATATCAGCTGAAATGAGCTGAAAGTTTCTTTGAAACGTATCACGTGTACTAGACACCCTGCTATTTCTTAGAATTGGTTCCTCTTGCTTGGACCTAGGGGTGAGAGATGTCTCTCCTTATATGGAATAGATCTTCAATTAACCTAACATAACAGGAAAACAGCAGGGTGAGGTGAGAGGTTCAAGTTTATTTATCATGCACAAATGTCAGTGACAATTCGACCACTGAAATGCTTAGGTTGAGGCTCAGGTATTTATACTGTATATGATACTACATAAGGGCAATATAATACAATACAGTACAATTTAGAGAAAAAAAAATCTGACGTCTGCATTACAGTGTGTTTAGAGTTCTGATGGCCTGCAGAAGCTGTTCTTCAATCTGTTAGTTCTGGATTGAATACTCCTATACCGCCTGTTTTAACATAACTGAGCCTTCCTCAGACATTGCGTGTAGATGTCCTGTAATGTGGGTAGTTTTGTGCCAATAATGATTTCAACCGCTCTCACGACTGGAGGGCCTTGAGATCGATGATGGAACAGCTTTCATACCAGACATGTTAGCACTCTGTCAGGATGCTCTCAATGGTGCATCTGTAGAAGTTTGTGAGGATTTGGGGGAGAGGCCAAACTTCTTGAGCCTCCGAAGAAAGAAGTCACTGACTAGCAGACTTTACTACTGATGTTGCGTGAACCAGGACAGGTCACCAGAGAGGTGAACACAAGGAACCTGATGCTCCTGACTCTTTCCACAGAAGTTCTGTCAATGTTTAGGGGGCTGTGGCATCCTCCTTAAATCATCGATCATCTCTTTGGTTTTGCTGATGTGTGATCTCGTTAACTAAGACTTGTTCGTGTCACATTTGTTTTTTGTCTTTTTGTGGTTCATGCTCATATATTTGAGTCCCTAATAATGCAGATTTGGGCTTCATATACTCTTCTGTACAGTAAAAAAGGGAATTCCCTTACCTAGGAAATTAACATTTCTTAGAATTAATAAATACTTAATACGGAGGTTCGCTGGACAAACAGGTTTTTGTGTTACACATTCTGCTACATCAAGTTAATTCTATTAACCGAACCAAATATTTATAATTAAATATAACAAGTTATAATGAATTAATCATATTTCCCAAGTGTGTTTGGCTTTCTTTGCAGTCTCACAACTAAATCGATATTTTCCGCAACATATCTTTATGATATATTTTTGTTTTTGTTTTTAATATTCTGCTGGCTACTGCTGAAATTCAAAAATAGTTATTTTTATAACATACTTTTTCCTATTTTAAGAAATAGCCTATTTAAAAAATATAGATTTTCAGACATGAGTCAGCACATCTGACTCAATAAATAAACTGTGAACAAAAGCATATAGGCAATTTCACAGAACTTCTCATTTTCATGTAACTTTTTTTTCTTTCTTTTTTTTTCAATGACCTTCAATGTAAGCCTTATTTCTAAATGGCACACAGGTTTATAATTCAAACGCTGTGGACAAAACGGTAGTAAATTAAATTCTGTAGCTCTGGATGGGTTCTGCTTTAAGGTCAGTGCACTGTTAGGATATATTCGTATCTCCCTTGTTGTGTTTCCTGCATTGTACATGTTTATTCTATACATCATGCTAATAGATTCGTCCAGAGGGATTATGCTGTAACCTGATAGTTCCCTCTATCACGCAGAGAGCAGGAAACAAATGGCAAAAGAGCAATGTTCATCACCTTCCCTATAGCAGTGCTGACTTAACCTCTGATTTAATTCATAAATGTGCGAAAGAGGAACTTTCTAAGGCGGCAAGCCGGCAACTACCACTTCACTTTCACTGATGCTGAAACTGACATGAGTGCTGCAGAAATAACTGTAGTGGTGGGAATACATGTATGTTTTTTTAATTAAATTGCATGCAGTATGCATAATGCATTGTTTATAAGCAGGTTCCATGAAACAGAAAAATAAATAATAGCTTAAAATTATGTGTGATATTTTGTGAGGGTTTTTACCCACACTATCACTGTTTGTGTGTGAGTGTGTGTGTGTGTGTGTGTGTGTGTGTGTGTGTGTGTGTGTGTGTGTGTGTGTGTGTGTGTGTGTGTGTGTGTGTGTGTGTGTGTGTGTGTGTGTGGCATGTTTTTGTGACATATGAGGACACAAATGTGTATAATGACATTGGGATGACATAGGTATTACAAGGAGAGGGTGACTTATTAGGACATTGGCCATGTCCACACTTCAAAATGCTTATAAATCATACAGGATGAGGTTTTTAAAAAAAGTAAAAATGCAGAATGTTTCCTGTGATGGGCAGGTTGGCAGTGTAAGGGGATAGAAAATATGGTTTGTACAGTATAAAAACCATTACGCCTATGGAATGTCCACACATTTCACAAAAACAAACGTGTGTGTGTGTGTGTGTGTGTGTGTGTGTGTGTGTGTGTGTGTGTGTGTGTGTGTGTGTGTGTGTGTGTGTGTGTGTGTAACTGATTAATAATACACATTTAATACACAATTGAGGGATTGGTGCATAACATGTTTGTATAATCCCACTGATTGGAAGGTATTTTATTTAACACCCAAAAATGTTAGCAAACACTGGTTTATACCTGAAGCCTAAACATTTCTGAAAATATATTTCTATAGCCTATATGTTAATAATTTATTTGGAAAAAAAAAAAAAAAGCAGTCTAAGGAAAGTGAACTCCTTTTCTTCATCTGCTTCCTGTTTAGATTCTTTATTGCGAGGCTTTTTGCCATTTTTAGACTTCATAAAAATGCATTACATATGTCTTTAAATTGAGATTGGTGATGCTAATGCAAAAACTCCACTTGACTTTAACTTGCAGGCTTTACTAGACTTGATGAACAGCCTCCAGCAAGGCAAACGGACATGTTATGATTACTCATGCGGCTTGTTGGGACAGAGTAATGAGATTTTGTTTTGGAATCAAGACAATTTCAAATTAAGGCCTTTGTTTCAGCAAACATTATACATTCGATGCAGCAGGTTGCAACAAAACACACACAGAATGAGAGAGACACAATAAACAAGCAGAATAAATTGCCGCCTGAGAGAGATGAGGTGTGGTTAGATTTCTCTGCAATAATGCAAAATTAATTTTCACTGTGCCAGAGATGTCTCTGGTTGAATTGATATGGGTAGAATCCAAAGGTAACTTAGTTATAATGAGAGACCTGTTCCTAAATCCGATTATGGTGCATACTTGTCTAATTTCATCAACAAAATGGAGTGTGACTTTTACCATGACCTTCAAGGGCAGAGCATATAAAATGCACGAGGTTTTCAGATGCAATATATCTTGACATGTCAACTTAAAGACTTTCTTATTGAGCAAACACAGTTGATTGATATGCACGTCAATAACCATTTGACGGGTGATCTGTTTGTTGGCATGACCATAATGATTGCGCTCAAGTGATTGGCCGGTGAGAACCACGTGGCAGGGTTTAAGGCAGAGAAGGTGTGGAAAAGATATAAAGACACAGGATGGAAAGAGGACAGACAAGAAGTAAACAGATGGACATGGAAAGAGGTGAAAAGAGAGACTGATGAGACAGGTGGAGGATGAATGAGGATAGAATAAGAGAGTGGGCAGCAAATAATGAGTAGCCTGTTAATTGAATTGGTGGTACAGTTAATTAAATCAGCCTTCTGTCCTGTTGTGGAGATACTGACAGATCGATGTCAGCATACATGTATCTGTCGAAGGTTTGGAAACACCTGACTGAATATTGTTCATGATTTTAGGTCATTTTGTACCAGAGGCTTATCCTTAAAGGTGCACTATGCAACTTTCCGTCCACTAGATGGCGCCTATTCTAAACAAAGGTGCAGTTTGATGACGCCAAGTGTGAGCGCAGTATCTTGGGACATGTGGTCTGCACCTCACAAATGGAAGGAAAGTGGAAAATAGCACAGGGTCAGAAATCATGTTCATGGATGCGGTTATTAACAGTAAAGCAGAGCAGGACCGAGTGTTGTGGGGCTGAGCATGACCGCTGGAGAGATTGTTATACAAACACATGGCTCGCGAGCACTGGGGCTTTTGTTATGACGGACGGGACACAGTTGCCGGGCACCTGCACTATTTCCGCTTTTCCGGTCATGAGTATGAGGTAAAGCAGCTCTGTTTATCATATTAAATACATTTAAGTGCGTTTAAAATTATGTTATGTCATTACTCTGTGCGTTTGCTTGGCGCTGCTGTGACATGTTCACACTGCTAAGAGAAAAGCGCTTCTGCCAAATAAAACCGAGGGTAACGCAGATATGACGCAATTGACAGGCAACTTCCTGAAATACTATGCTGACATGTCCCGGGTCCTTGGTTAAAATAGCAATTTTCTCACAATTTACAAATAGTTGGAAACATTTGGGATATTGTAGGTACTCAACTGAACAAAATATATAACACTGACCTAGTGGTTTTTGGATATTTTACAGCAAAAATACTAATTAAGGTTGATATCGCTGCAGCACTATAACTTGACATTTTTTAATGACATCATCGCCCTTATTTCTTCTCATTGTTTTGATGCGTGTAGGTCATTTTTAGGATATTTTTACCTCAATTTTTACACATGGCACCTTTAAGTGCTTGAAATTAGACACATTTTAAGTTTCTTAACAAATCTATTTAGTTTTACATTGATTAGAGAGTACAGAAAAAGAAGTAAACTCATTCAGTACTGTTTAAAAACAGTATCCCTAAAAAAACTATCCCAGACTGTAATGATGATCACTCCCATTTGAAGTTGATTTAGAAAATGCCTGTAACTACTAGGTGACTACTTTCATTTTTCATTTACCGGTATCTATATTTTATGTACTCATTTATTTCATATGTATTAGTAGATCAAAATAATCAGTAAACACCCCCCCCCCCCCCCACCTCCAGCATGATACTGAAGTTGTGCTCATAACCCCCCAATTGTGACAAATAGGCTAAATACAAATTGTTTCTGGTTCGACTTCAGACAAACAGCCCTATCAAGTACCATGAGCATGCTTGAGGAATGAGAATCATTACAGTCCTAGTATCCACCACATTGAGCAAATCAAATCATCTAGAACATTTTTCAATCAACAGTAAACAAGCACCTCGTTTTATCTCCCCCAAGATCATGTTAAAAATATCCTCACTCCAGTTTTCACACTCTTTCAGTTGTGACGTGACACACTTGATCCTATCGGTTTCCTCTGAGTCATCAAACAGAAATCCCATGGTAGCTGAGTGACCTAAATAACTCCAGGAGACTGGCAGAATAACAGGTGACGGAGGACAAAAAGCCATATGAATGAGATTAAAGCTAGCTGGCAGGGTCTCAGACCTTACGGCCATCTTGACAGTTTCATTTGGCCTGTGGACCAGGGGGTTAAGACAAGAAGGCAGAGCTGAAATTGAAACTTCTTCAAAACTCAAGATTTTGTTTAGAAGTAAGGAACAAATGGTGCCCTGTTTTCTGTCCCATTGGTATTTATACTGACAAGCATGAACACATTGAGCCTGTTTACCTGTTGCCATTTCACATCAAAGCTGTTTATCCGTTGTTTTGTTCATTTTCATCTGCATTTTCTACATGCATATTGTTTATTGGAAATTCTATTTTTTTTAAAAAACATGGAAAAAACATATTTTACTGGGTGGTTGTTGGGATTATTAGGCTACATAATATGTGGCACAATACATGTTTATTGAAACTAAATAAGGGACCTATTTTAACGATTTAAGGACATGCACATGCTTCTAAAGGTCTTAATGAGGAATGAGTGTGTTTTGGGCGTAATAAACCAATCAGAGTCTCATCTCCCATTCCAAAGGCAGTTGCGCCCTAGCACCATGGCGTATTCGCTATTGACATGGCGGAATAAGCGAGCGGAAAGTCTAAATGCATTTCCAGCAAAGAAACATTTTATTTTTTATATTTAAAATGTTTGTGTTGTGCACCCCTGTGTGTGTAACAAGCAGAGTGTACATGCTTTGTGTACCTGCTTATAGGTGCACATCTAACGCACCCTTAAATAACACAAAAAATACTGGGCAATTGTCTTAGACGAAAGATTTTTTTTTGGTCAACACTGTCGTGCAGTTTCCTCAAAATAGCAAGGCGCCAACAATGCGCCTGAACACACCTTGTGACCAGCACGTCCCATGGGCGAACAGATGGGTGCTAATGTATTTGCTATTTAAACAATAGCGCAGGATTTGAAAATGATAACTGCATCAGGCTGAAAATAGCAATCAACACTTGCGTTGGACCTGGCACATCATATGGCCTTAATGTCACTGTAAATCCAAATCAGTTGAAAAAACTCAAATATGGTAGTTAGCTACATCAAATCTTTTAACTTATACGAGTACAACATTGAAATCTACCAGTTCTGCTCAACTTTTTAGCTAGCTATAGCTAATTCAGCAAATGCTTTAAATGGTAACACAATGCTTTTCATACCTTTTATAAAACATGTTATACCTGTTCTCAAACCAAACTCCATGATCCACGTCACCATAATAGTAAACATTATATCTATTTACAATGCATTTACTCTTCCATTAGTGCCATGGCAAAGCATGCTGGGAAATAGCCCAGTTTCCGGTAAATTAAAGTTTGTCTAAATTAAAATAAATTATTCAGAGTACTTAAAATGTGATAGTTCCGTGAACTCAAAAAAAAAGTTCTAAATACTTATACTCAAAAATATTTATACTCATAATACTCATAATAATAATTTGATTTAACTAATTTGTTTGAGTTTGCCTAAGCAAACCAATTCATTATTTTGAGCTTCAGGGTTTACAATGAAGTCATATGAACCACATTTACACACAAAAAAAAATACAAGTATGGTGCTTTTGTCATTGTTTTAAGCTTGAACAATTAATTCATTAATTTATTCATTCAACTTTTGTGTTTTATTGAAACAATGTGGGTAAGAAATTATGACAATTTTGAGTTTTGAGTTCCTTTTAGAGGACAAGCAGGTAAAAAACTGTGAGAAAGGACCACATAAATTCTCGAACTTAGTGAACTTCACATCCCCCACACATTCATCACAGTTCACACACGAGCTCTTGTTAGGATCACACATCTCAGAAATTCTGATGAGAAACAACCAGGACACTGAGAGGTGTTTTAATGCCTCCCACTTGTAGGGTCGTGGCCTTTGCAGAAGTGGGAAGTGTCTTAACTTGTGAGGCAGTTCTAGTCACGTCTCTGTATAGCGTCATGTGATCATTTTGAATTCCCAACTTGAGAGATGCGCATTAGTGATAGGAGTTTTAATACATCCTCATTCAGATCGTATCTGTCATCATGTTCAAAATATTAATAGCAAGCTCAGCTTTTTGAAATGTGTCATCGGTGAATCCAATTTTGTGTTGCAGTTCTTTTGGTCACCCTCAGGCCAAACCTCCAGCTTTGACTCATCCTCTAAGAGGAAGCTGCTGTTTTATCACAACAGCGCTATTAGCTCAGGTCTAGGCACCGTAGGATGACTTTAAGACTGTTGTCGTGTAGATTTTCACATTTTTGGAGCTGTTTTTAGAGGTATAGGTACTTGGTGACGCACATCATGAGCTTAATCCCTGTCTGCCCACCTTCGCACCAAAACATCCATGCATATAAATAGCAAGCTTGTCTATGTGCTATTATTACCTGCAACCTCTTCCCAGAGCTGGAAATGTGGATTGATCCTGCTGTCTCCCCCTGAGAAGCAATAGGAGGGCTGCAAGAGGTCAGGCCACTCTTTTTAATTGCATACTACTCAGGTTAGATGGGATACTGACGTAAATGATCAGTTTAAATGGAATGCAGATCTTATTTAGTGTTCATTTTAAATAAAATCTCTATGTTTTGTATGTTGCCTTCTTATTTTCTTGGGCGTTTATGGATCATTTGTGTCATAACAAACATATACTTACCATATATATATATATATATATATATATATATATATATATATATATATATATATATATATATATATATATATCAGTTTGACAAAATTACAGAACTTTTAAACTGTATTCAAGCTAAAAAAATATAATGATAGAACATCAATTTAAAGCATTATTTATTTTTGAATGAACTACAATAAGTTAGGATGTTCAAAACCGTTCAAATAAGTATAATCCTAATGCTGTAGTATATCATATCTGAAAGTTTACTCAGTGTTTAAATTATTGATCTGTGATTCACTTTAAACACTGTTTACTCAGTGTTTGCTCAGGGGTGAAATGCTGTTTCATGCATACTGAGCTTTTTACACTGTTAAAGACTTGGATTCCCATCCTAAACATAGACAAAGTTTCAAAAACTAATGTTGGACGTTTGATGGAGTATTTCTGTGTCAAAAATACTCCTTCCGGTTTCTCACAAGTTTCTGAGAGTTTTTTTCGAGTATGGGTCCACTTGACGTTAATAGAACGGAAGGTCCTTGTATGGGCTGTACGGGCTCTTCTCCCGGTAGGGTGCGCGTGCGTCACTAGAGCGAGAGAGGAAATGCACGCCGTAAACACCATAGACATCATATATATATGATGTATGATGTCTATGGTAAACACTGCTCTCAGCCAAGGTTATTTTCGTAAACGAAAACTGAAACTAAGACTAAAACTATTGGTCAAAAAACATTTTCGTAAACTGAAATAAAATTAAAAAATCTGAATAAATAAAAAACTAAAACTAAACGAAACTAACTTCTCTTACTAAAAAACTAACTGAAATAAAATAATAATTAGCAAAAATAAATATTCGTTTTCGTTATCAATAAGCCCTATTTAATGTTGTGGAAAATCTGACTGGCGGTTGAGGGAGTGTCTGTATTGCGCTACTGCGCGTGAAGTGATCTGAGGAGGAGATTAACCGCTGTCCTGTGCCGGACGCGTGCAGACAGGCAACACATCGCCAGTCCTAAACCGCAGTTCACAAAGAATCAATGCGTCCGTGGCAGTGAAATGGGAAATAACACAAGGTAATGAGATGCACGTTGAACTTCTTTTAACTTAAGCTCACTGTTTTAGAATGCCGTTTCTTACGCGACGAGAGACGCAGGCGCAAAAGTCAGCAACTAGTAGCAAGTACTAGCCTACTGTCCGTTTGATATTTCATGTTTGCATAATATTGACAGCCTCAAAGGTGTTATCATAATCATTTACATTGTATTATATTATTATCTGTGTGGAGACATTTCCCCACAAAGTAGGGAATACCAGGACACACACACACACACGTTTGTTTCACTATAAGTGAGGACATTGCATGGACTTCTAATGATTTTATATCAGGTTAATGATATTTTATATCCCCTAACCCAATCCCTCTCCCCAAACCTACCCATCCCAAGAACGTGCAAAACAATTGATTTAAATAAAAACATGTTTTGGCCGATTTATAACCCTTTTTAACTATAGTGAGGACCAGTCAAATGTCCTCACTAGTCAGTTATCTTAATATTTTACTAGATAAGTGAGGACATTGGTCCCCTTTACAATTATAGCAACACAAACACACACACACACGCACACACACACACACACACAGCACAACAGTGTGTGTTGGCTGTATTCAGATGACTTTGTACTACTGAAGAAATTAAAATAAGCTTTTAATTGTTTAACAATATTTCATCTTTGTTATGAATGAGTTTGTCTGGAATTTATAATTTTTACTTTTATATTTTACGTTGCATTTATTTTGTTCTTTAAGATAGATCCTCTGAGTATTAGCCTATGTCAAAAATATCAAATATAATGTTTTAATATCAAAATATAATTTATTTCATTTTTAATCTCCAGATCGTTGTTTGTATAGGTCATAGTTTCACTCAAGCTTTTTTGCTCAAAGGTGAAGACCCAACTTTATGCATGTTTTGTAAAACCGTCCTGGGTTTAAACAATAATGCTCGTTTAACAAGTTATTTCACTTAAGGATGTTTAGTAAGATTAAACTCTAATCTGTGCAAACATTAAACTTTGCTGAAATCAAAAACCTCAATTTGGTCTCTACACTTCATTATGGTAACTCTGCTAAACTATAATTACTAAAACTAAAACTGAAACTAAATAAATAAAAACTAAATAGAAATGTATTTGCAAAATAAAAACTAAACTAAAACTAGCAAAACCATTTGTAAAACTAACTAAAACTAAACTGAAATTTGTAGCAAAATTGAAAACGATACTGAAATAAAAACTAATTTCAAAAAGCAAAACTATAATAACCTTGCTCTCAGCTGCAGATCCAGTCCTCCGTGAAGACTTATGTCGCGCGCTGCGCTCCACTTTATTCCTATGGGTGACGTCGAGCGACTTCAACACTTCAGCACAGCATTCCGGGAAGGCAGCGCTACATTTGAACCGATTTGAACGCAGAAATGACGGGAAGCTTCAAAGCATCGCTTCAGTCGCGTCTCAAAGTGGATTTCCACGCCACTGCTGTCACAGGACTTCAACAAATCATACCAAAAAAGTGTGTTTTTGACGGAGCGGTCCCAGCGATAAAGGTTCGGTCCTGGTTTGGAAGCAGCCGGTGAGTAAAACTGCTTCAAATGTCTGTGCTATTGGCTCGTCGCGTGAGTAAACATCAGTAAACGACACGATCGCGTGCTTCGTCATTCAAATGCGCTAACGGTTACTCCATTGTTGTTCTGTATAACGTTACACTAGTCTGACGTGCAAAACCGTTTTGCTTGCTACTTCTAAGGTCTAGTCGCATACAGTAGTCCATAAACCGAATCATGTCCTCATAAACTGCTTGTAAAGACACAGAAATGTTGACAGGCCCCTAAATACAGTACATACCACAGAGACGGACGTCCATATTGCCGTTTCTCCTGTTCAATTTATTTCTGCCTCAGATTTGATTGTGGATCATTATCTGTATTAGCTGAGATAGCGATGGGTTTCTCCACGCTTGAGGATGTCACCGCTTCGTTCGCGATCGTCATTCTTTAGCTCCGCCCACACGATACGCCTCCAGGCGCTCGTTTTTTTCCGGAAAGACTCGGTACAGCCCATATTTCTTTTATAAATATGATAAAACTAAAGACTTTTCGGAGATATGAAGGATGCAATACTACTCTATATGTACTCAAGATTGACATGAGATTGACTGAAACTGAGTGTTTCACCCCCCCTTTAATGAGATTCCTAGTGGCCAGTCGATGAACTGCAGTTTAAGTTACTTCCGTATTGGCTTTAACAGAAATTGGGGGAGGTTGCCTCACCACTGTGAGTGCCCGTGATCACCACCAGAGGGCACTCCAACCCAGACTGTCATTCTATCATAGTCTACATCACCCATAATCCTTTGCCCGGACTCATTAGCACTCACTGTTTACACCTGTGTCTCATTGCCTCTGCCTATACCATGTTTACGCTGTCATTCACTGCAAAGTCTACACAAAGTTTAGTGTAACAACTGCGTTTCTCAGCGTTTTCCCTGGTTTCTTGTCTCTTGGTTTTTCTTGTCTTTGGATTTCTTGCCTGCTCAGTGGATTACCCGTTTTCCTGTCTCTCCAGTCTTGTTTGGACTGCTTACATGTGTATGAACTTTTGCCTGTTTTGATGACGATTGTGGATTACCCTACAATAAATACTGCACCTGGATCCTCAGCCTTTGCCTCAGAGCAGTCTGTTACAGGATGATACTTTGAAAATATTTACTTTAGGAATCATCTATTGTAATGATAACTGGCCTGTCAGGATTAATCTAGATTCTGAGACTTTATTTAACTTCAATTCTAGAGACAACCATTCAGGTCAGAACTGTTTGGCTTGGTTTCAGAGCTCAGTTGGAGGACCAGCTCCTGTTGCCTTGGAGGAAAAGGGGAGGATGGGGAAAGATCCATAAGGAAAACTCAATTTAGCTCCTCATTTTCACTTTTATCCGCCCTCTGTGCCACCTTTACGTCAGAAGGGGGCCCAGTGGTGGGTAAACACGTCAAGCCCAGCTGTCATTTACCCAAGCCTGTCTGCTGTGATCCCTCCATGGGCCACTTTAATTACTCGTCACCTCCTCCTCTGTCCCTGTGCTGCTTTTTCCTCCAATCGGTCTGGTGAGATGGGTCACACAGCAGGTGCTGGTAATTACTCATCCAGAATCCTTCAGTGTATCCAAAAGCATGAGAAAAAAAAAAGAAAAAAAAAACGTTGGCCCCTTTTCCATTTAGTGCAGGGCCTGCTAGGGGCCAGGTGACCTGCTCGTTCAATAAGATCTGAATAAGTAGATGGCTAGAGATTTTCAAAGAGGAGCTTAAAAAAACAAGAAGTACCGTAAGCTATACATACTTTCTTGGGGGATAAACTGAATTTACAGCGTAAGTTTGATTGCTTTTGGCAGGTGCTTTGTTTTAGGTCTATATTTATATGTAGATGCAGAACTTTTTATCAACACCGTAAATAAAAGTTTTATTTAGTTTCTAAAAATTAGTTACGCCCACAATGAATGAGGTTGCTTCTAATGTAAATTAAGAATAACAAAACTCGATGGATAAAGATATGGATAAAGAAGTTTGGAAACTAAAAAAAAAATGTTATAAAAATGTTAATTAATAAAACAAGCAAAATGCTTTTCCCAAACGTATTTCTAATACTCATTTTAAGAGTATAAAAGTCTTTCCTTTGCTTTGCAAGGGAATAAACGTATTTGTGGTTCCTAAGCATTTAAGACATTGGTCTGGGGAGGTGTGATCAATGAGCATAATTCAAATTACTCTGGGCAATAGGATAGTGCTAAATGCAAGTGAGGAGGCTTGAACAAGGAAACTTAAAATGTATTACATCCTGTAACATGTATTGCTCATGGTAGTAAAATGTAAAAAAAGTTAGTTGAGGCAAGAACACACTTATTTCAAGATAAATATGTAATACACAGCAAAACCAAAAGGAAAGCATGCTTGCATAAAATAGTCATATTTTTTGAAAGACATGATACTAATTCTTTATTTAAAACTTGCTCAGAATTGATATAAATCAAAGCCATATCTTTCTAGATTAAAATCCCATAATGTAAACTGCAGTATGTTATAGTATTTACCCTTTTCAGTATGGACAAAAATCAATGAATTTTAATTTCCTTTTACTGAATCACTTGTTCCATTGATCCTACATGGGCAATGTGGAACTTAGGAGACCAACTGACCCTGATGCAATATGGCATTGAGCAGAGGCTGGAGATAATTTAACTTTATCTGGGCACTGACCGAATTACTTGCTCGTGCTTGTATTATTTCTAAAAATACAGATGCAGAAGGAATAGCTTATGACTAACCGAATACTGAAGAAGCACTATTGAAATACTCTCGGCTGTGTGCAATTAACTCAGTTTACTTTTTTTGTCCCATTTATTCTTTTGATACAAGTGCAGTTCAGGTCGTATTGGTCTGAGTGCCAATATGTCATGCCCCCTTTTTCCACATTCCCCAGTCTTAAGAAAATCATTTGGGTATATCGTCTCATCTGTCATTGATCTGGTTCATGTCACGCTTGTGGAATATATTGATCTGTATCATGACCTGGTTTTCTCCAAGTGCCCGCTTAATCAAGGGTGAACTGCATCAACCCGAAGGATTTCAATCCTGTTGCACTCAATTCACAGCCAAAGACAGCAACTAGACCCAGCTTTCGCTGGAACTGAGCCAAATTAAATCCCCCCTCACAATTATATTAACCCGGCTTGGATTTATCAAACAGTTGTTTTTCTGAAAATAGCCCCCAGTATCTTTCTTCCTGTTTCCCTCACTGATGTTTTTTTCTCAAGTCATTTTTAAGACTTTTTCTCGGATTGGTGAACATCAATATAGCACCATGCCAAAATGCTTCTTGGAAAAAGAAAGCTGTCCCTCCTGACTACGAGACTGAAAGATGTCTTTGGATAATAAGTGGAAGGAGATGAAAAAACATATGGACTTACAAGTCATCAATGGAGAGACATGAAATCTCAACAGACAATTGCATGTGTTGAGAATAGACCATTCCCAGAGAGAAAATGTTTACAGAGGAAAACTTCCTCCATCATACACTAAATGACTGAGGATCACAATAGCAGACTTTTAAGTCATTCCCATACACTATAAAAAAAAATTCAGGTCTCCGATTGAAAACTTTCTAGTGAGTGATCGCATTTTTTCAGTTGGCTGAACTGAATTTCTGTTAATTAAATTGCATCAATTCACAGAATTTCAATTCGGCCAAATGAGCCAATGAGCCATTCACATAGTAGGCTTCTCTCAAGTTCAAAAACAGATATGCCGGGACTTTTTACTGCACCGAGCCGAAGTACTCTCAGAAGTGCTAATCCGCCATACATTAAAGTTCTCCTTTTTAATCCGATTGAAGTACATCGTTTTATTTTGTCACAATACTTGATCGTTCAACTATTCGTGTAACTGTATTTAAATAGGGAAAAGATGGAGGTGTTTGGTACTTCTAACTTGATCTCTGTTTGGTTCCATAGTGAATAAACTGGGCTTAGTGGGCTAAACTAAATGCTATCAGATCGTCACCGCGCGTCAGAGCGATTAAGTGCACGCACTGAGACGAGAGGGGTATGTATCAACTCGTTTTAGTTAAGGGAATAACATAGTTTAATATGAAAAAGCGGTGAAGTAACCCTTTAAAAGAGAAGAGAAGAGAAGAGAAGAGAAGAGAAGAGAAGAGAAGAGAAGAGAAGAGAAGAGAAGAGAAGAGAAGAGAAGAGAAGAGAAGAGAAGAGAATGCTGCAAGTGGGAGAGGAAGTTATTTTGATTATTTTAAAGATAAGCACAGATAAAACATTATAATAAATACTGCATTATTCCATAAAAAATGTCCATTTTAATTTCATGGTGACTTTTAAAGTGCGATCAGCGTGAGATGCTGAAAAGAGAACGCCTGGTTCCACAGTATTTTTATTTATTGGATTTTATGTTCTCTCCAGCTCTTCAAAAATAGTACTTGGTTTGAGGAAGTAAGCCACAAATCTTTTCTACCAACAAACTGGGAATGTGTGCAACAGATTTATTTGCCTTTCAACGCCCCACACATTTGTTGCCAGACAGCTCGCAGAAAAGATTCTTCAGGCTCTCGTCTCATTGGCTGCAGATCGGCTGTTCTTGTGCCAACTCCAACTCTTCTTTCTAAAGCTTCAGCCTTTTAGTCCACACAAAGATCTCTGAGACCTATAAAGCCTTCCTGCACCATTTAAAAAAACCTTTTTAAAGGGCTATAAACCATACCAAACGATGCCTTTAGAGGCTTTATTTAAAATGTCCCATTATAACTAAACCCATGGCTTCTCTCCTCACTTCAGCTTAACTGCTGAACTGTTATTCTGTCCGTTAAAAGGCTTTTGTGGGCTGGCCAGGGTCTCGTATCTGATTAGATTATGACTTTAAGTGGAGCTCTGGGTTGTGACTTTGAATATGTTGCCAGCAGGTAGTTAATCTTAAAGATAGCTGGAGGTGAAAGGGACAAAGGAGGCAGAGTCGCTTCAATACTAATCAGCTCAAAAGTCAATCATAACTGAAGACTCAGCCACGGGCCACATTTCACAGTGATGCGAGGCAAATTTTAGAGGATGTGTCCTCAGGCCAATAGAGAACCAGTCACTCATGCCAAACAGAAACATTAAAGAACCACTGCATCTACATCAATATGGACCCTTAGAAAAAAAGTATTCAAGTGTACTATTAGTATATTTCTTGACTTGCAAACTAAAAATGAGAAAGTATACCTTCAGTCTACTTTTTATGTACAGTACTTCTCAGGAACAAACTTAAAATGATATAGGCTACTTCAAAGTAAGTATTCTAAGTGTACTTGTAGTTGTGTTTTGCTCTTTTTAATGAGTAGCCTACTAAATATTTTTTTTAACATAGTTTAACGTACTGACTTATAAATAATAAACGTTTAAAGAAAACAGATATCTTCCTAACTATAAGCATGTTGTCAATGTTGTGTAGTCCACTAGTGTACAGAAGAATTTATCTTGACTCTTTCCCCACCACTGACATTTTTTTCTTCCTCGAAATTGACAGAAATAATGTGAATATTACTGAGCCGAATACATTATTTATTAAAGAATAGCTAGGCAAATAACAATCTAAACAAAGCGAGACAGCGTGCTAGTGCAGCGGACGCTAGTATTCATAGTTTTTTTTTTTTTTTTAAATGAGCTTTGCTTCAGAAAAATGCACATTGTTTGGGTTTCAAAATATTACTTGCTATTCACTCCCATTATAACATGCTTGGCGGAAAGAAGAAAGTCATATACACCTAGAATGGCTTGAGGGTGAGTAAATTATTTGTTTGAACCAACCCTTTAATATTTCCTTGATATAAATATATATATATATATATATATATATATATATATATATATATATATATATATATATATATATATATATATATATATATATATATATATATAGTAGTAATGTGTTAGTTGAAGAAACAATTAAAGAACAACTGAATAATTGGATAGAAAAATCGATAGAAAAAAGGCATCTTTACAGAGAATTTTAAGCAGACACAGACCCGCTTTAGACCCACCTTAACTCGGCTGTGTAAAGATGCCTTAAGTCTCACAAAATCAGTGGTCTCACTTTGAGGTAAGTGTTTTGGATTTTCTCTGTCTTTGTGATCTTGATATCCATCGTCCCTACATATACTCCAGCTGCTGCTCTGTCTGGAACAGGTAAACGCACCAAAACACCAAAATTACTACTGCAATGATTACTGGAATCCTCACCAAAACTGAACAAAAGCATGAGTATCTAGTTCCAGTTTTCTTGATATCAACATGTAACCATTTGTTGGAGAAGGAAAAAACTACTTACCATAGTTTATTTAAAGGTGGGGTAAGTGCTATCTGGTAACCGTTGTTGGTATTTCAAATCACCAAAACAAACACGCCCCTACCCCCAAAAGGGTCTAGTCCCAATTTTGATAGCGCCGCCCCCCAGAGGCATCAACGGCTATGGCAGAACCTCTGTGTATATCCAGTTCGAATATTCAATGAAAAAGTCATCCCTTCTATCACAAAAACACAAACCGTTCTTGTGAACAACTCGATAGTACACGAGCAAGACAGTCCAACTAACGAACATATTACAATTATGACAATATTAGATTTACAGCAATCACAAAAACACACACAAACCGTTCTCATGAACAACTTGATAGCACGAGCCGACAGTCCAACTACGACATAACGTTATTACAATTATGACAAAATTAGAGATAGCGATCAAACTTTTCTTATGAACAACTCTATTGAACACAAGCACGACAGTCCAGCTAACGACATATTACAATTATGACTGGATAAGGGTTATATAGATCATGAAAAGAGTAAGCAAACATATATTAGGAGTATCTTACTTGTTGGAGACAATGATGAGCTGATGCTTGAAGCACACAGTGAGGAGATTTAGATGCTCCATACGGTGTGGAAATGAACGGGTCTTCGTCGCTGAAGTGAGACACAATACGATCGCAAATGGACTAACAAGTGAACATGACACACGAGCATAGTCAAGCAGCATATATTAGGCTAGTTCTCGGCTAATGTCCGTCATGTGTGACTTGTGTGTTTTGAATAATGACGTGCACAGAGAGAGCGAGCGCTCTTCTCACCATCAATAGTAGACGCCCCCATACCTGCTGATTAGCTACAAGTTTGTTATTCCACTCGGCCCGTGTCCTTTTTTTAAAACGGTTTTGAAATAAGACTTATCCCACCTTTAAGGACCATTGCAAAATACGTTGTCTGGGTTCTTGTCCAAGGTCCTGAAAAAAATTAAAAATAATCCTGACTAGACTGTCTGTGGTGCTGAATTTCGATTAAGCCCTACAGTTATTTTGTTTTGACATTCTTTACTTGATTATGATGTTCTTTTTAGTTGTCATGCAGGAGCATTTGGCATTTCATTCCACACATTCCTCATTTTTAAAAGAAAGAGGCTGACTAAGCTAGAGCAGATTTTCTTAATGGTGTTATGCAATCATTTCTTGTAAGCATTTAGCTTTATTTGTACTGTAATACTATGCACATATTCTACAAGAACACTTCTCCTTTTTCTTGCGGCTGTTCCCTCCAGGGGTCGCCACAGCGAATCATCTGCCTCCATCTAGTCCTATCCTCTGTATCCTCTTCTCTCAGACCGACTACCTTCATGTCCTCCTTCACTACATCCACAAACCTCCTCTTTGGTCTTCCTCTTGACCTCCTGCCTGGCAGCTCTAACCTCAGCATTATTTTACCAATGTATTCATTCTCCCTCCTCTGAACATGTCCAAACCATCTCAACCTGGCCTCTCTAACTTTGTCTCCAAAACATCTCACATGTGCTCCGATATACTCATTCCTGATCTTATCCATCCTCGTCACTCCCAAAGAGAACCTCAACATCTTCAGCTCTGCTACCTCTAGCTCTTCCTCCTGTCTTTTCCTCAGTGCAACTGTCGCCAAACCATACAACACCGCTGGTCTCACTACTGTCCTGAACACCTTTCCTTTCATTCTTGCTGGTACACTTTTATCACTGCTAGCTGTCTCACGTCACCAAAGTCAGCTAAATCCCAGCACATAGAGACTCTTTCACCTAGATATTATCATATAGAGACTGTGTCTGTTCCCCGAATTAGTAAATACAAAAAACCATCAAAACCATTCAACAGTAAAAATTTAATTGATGTCCAACAAATAAACAACAGATATAATACGGATGAACAATTGATAAAGCTTGGGTTGCTGAATATTCGATCCCTTTCGCCAAAAACGCTTGTTGTCAATGATATGATTATAGATCATAACTTAGATGTGCTGTGTTTGACAGAAACCTGGCTAAAACCTGACGATTACATTACTTTAAATGAGTGCACCCCCCGAGATTATTGTTACAAACATGAGCCACGTCTGAAAGGTAAAGGGGGAGGTGTGGCTGTAATTTATAATAATATTTTCAGTATTACTCAGAAGTCTAGTTTCAAATATAATTCCTTTGAAGTTTTGGTGCTTTATGTAACACTGTGTAGTGTAAATGATAAATCCCGTCTGACATTTGTGTTGGCTACTGTCTACAGGCCACCAGGGCACAATACAGACTTTATCAAAGAATTTGCTGGTTTTGTATCGGAGTTAGTATTAGCTGTAGATAAAGTACTAATTGTTGGGGATTTTAATATCCACGTAGACAATGAAAAAGACGCATTGGGATTGGCATTTAGAGACATTCTAAACTCTATTGGAGTTAGACAACACGTATCAGGACCCACTCATCGCCTTAATCATACTTTAGATCTAATAATGTCACATGGAATAAATGTTGATACTGTTAAAATTCTGCAGCAGAGCGATGACATCTCAGATCATTACCTAATATCATGTATACTTAATTTACCTAAGGCTGCAAAGCCATCCCCTCGCTTCAAATATGGCAGGACGATAACCGCTGCGACTAAAGATTGCTTTGTCCATAATCTTCCTCATCAGTTCCATCTCCTCAGCATTACAGATAGCCAAGATGAACTTGATGCTGCAACCGAAACTATTGACTCTCTCCTTACTAGCACTTTAGACATAGTTGCTCCCCGGCGCTTAAAGAAGATTAAAGCAAATAATCCAACGCCGTGGTACAACGAGCACACTCGGGCCCTTAAAACAGCAGCCAGAAAAATGGAGCGCAGCTGGAAGAAAACAAAACTAGAGGTTTTTCGCAATTTGTGGAAAGAGAGCATGATTGCATACAGAAAGGCCATAAAAACTGCTAGATCTGCTTATTTCTCATCTCTTTTAGAAGAAAACAAACACAACCCTAAGTATTTATTCGATACAGTGGCTAAATTATCAAAAAATAAAGCTTCAGCTTCTGATGTTTGTAAACAACACAGCAGTAATGACTTTATGAACTTCTTTACTAGTAAGATTGATAATATTAGGAATAAAATTATAACCATGCAGCCGTCTATTACAGTATCACTTCAGACAGAGCGCTGTAGTGTCACTGAGGAAAAATTACACTCATTCACTGCTATAGGAGGAGAAGAACTGGCTAAATTGTAAAATCATCAAAATCAACAACATGTATGCTTGACCCTATACCGACTAGGCTATTAAAAGAGATACTTCCAGAGGTCATAGATCCTCTGCTTAATATCATTAATTCATCTTTGACATTAGGATATGTACCGAAAACTTTTAAGTTGGCTATAATTAAACCACTTATTAAAAAAACGCAACTTGATCCTAATGAATTAGTCAATTACAGGCCAATCTCGAATCTACCCTTTCTGTCAAAAATACTAGAAAAGGCCGTGTCTTCACAATTATGTTCTTTTTTAGAAAGAAATGGTATATGTGAGGATTTCCAGTCAGGATTTAGACCATATCATAGCACTGAGACTGCTCTAATTAGAGTTACAAATGATTTACTCTTATCATCTTATCGTGGTTGTATCTCTCTATTAGTGTTACTCGATCTTAGCGCTGCATTTGATACTATCGATCACAATATTCTTCTGAATAGAATCGAAAATTATGTTGGCGTTAGTGGAACTGCTTTGGCATGGTTTAAATCGTACTTATCTGACCGTTATCAGTTTGTAGCAGTAAATGAAGAGATGTCACACCGATCACAAGTTCAGTATGGGGTACCGCAAGGCTCAGTGTTAGGACCGTTGCTTTTCACCCTGTATATGCTACCACTGGGAGATATCATTAGGAAGCATGGCGTTAGTTTTCATTGTTATGCTGACGATACTCAGCTCTATATTTCCTCACGCCCTGACGAAACCTACCAATTCACAAGATTAACAGAATGCATAGCTGATATAAAAAATTGGATGAATAGTAATTTTCTGCAACTTAATTCAGATAAAACTGAATTTTTAATTATTGGACAGAAAAGCTCCACAAGTAGTAACCGAGAATACTGTCTAACACTTGATGACTGCTCTGTCAAGCCCTCGTCGTCAGTGAGGAACCTGGGTGTGCTCTTTGATACCAATCTTTCATTTGAAAGCCACGTTTCTAGCATCTGTAAAACCGCATTCTATCATCTTAAAAATATATCTAAATTACGGCACATGCTTTCAATGCAAAATGCTGAACAGTTAGTACATGCGTTCATGAGCTCAAGGCTAGATTATTGTAATGCTCTACTGGGTGGTTGCCCTGCTCGCTTAATAAACAAACTCCAGCTAGTCCAAAATGCAGCAGCTAGAGTTCTTACTAGAACCAGGAAGTATGATCATATTAGTCCAGTTCTGTCAACACTGCACTGGCTCCCTATTAAACATCGCATACATTTTAAAATCTTGCTTATTACTTACAAAGCACTAAATAGTTTAGCTCCCCGGTACTTAAGCGAGCTCTTAACGCATTATACCCCATCACGTCGATTGCGGTCTCTAAACTCTGGCCAGTTGATAATACCTAGAATATCTAAATCAACTGCAGGCGGTCGATCATTTTCCTATTTAGCTCCTAAATTGTGGAATAGTCTTCCTAGCATTGTTCGGGAAGCAGACACACTCTGTCAGTTTAAATCTAGACTAAAAACACATCTCTTTACTATGGCATACACATAGAACATTTTTAACTTTCATTATTCAATTCAATTGACTGATTGTTAGGCTGCATTAACTAGGTCAGCCGGAACCGGGAACACTTCCCATAACACCTGATGTACTCGTTACATCATAAAAAGAGTGGCATCTACGCTAATGTTAGTCTCTCTGTTTATCCCGAGGTTTATCCCGGATCTGGGCCCTGTCCGGATCGGATGGTGGACCTGCCTGGACATGACCAACGCATCCTGGAGTGTCTGCTGAGCCGTGTCAAATGGTGTCTCCTCTGAATTTGCCTCACTGGCACGACATGCTCAAAACCCGTCTTCGGCGCAATAATTCCGATCTTTCATGTATTCATACTCTTGTGTAATTGACGCCCCATCCTAAATAAATCTGTCTCTTCCGTGATACCCTGAATATTTTGAATAATCCGATCTAATATGATTTCCGACCTGTAAGGTTGCCAGAGTAATAATCTTACACGGTGTGTTAATAGGCCAGAGGAGAACTGGCACCCCGACTGAGTCTGGTTTCTCCCAAGGTTTATTTTTCTCCATCACGCCCTGATGGAGTTTTGGTTCCTTGCCACTGTCGCCTTTGGCTTGGCTTGCTCAGTTGGGGACACTAAAAATATGATTAAAGTTATTCAACTTATTATACAAATAAAATATATGAATTAGGTCTTATTTAATTCTATAAACTATAATACTGATCTGCCAACATTGTCGCTATATGATAAATTAAAATAAGCTGATAACATCACTGTTTTCTCCAGTACGACTGTACAGCCAAATCTAATTTTGTCGCAATATTATCCTGTTTGACACTGTGAAGCTGCTTTGACACAATCGTGATTGTAAAAGCGCTATATAAATAAAGTTGATTGATTGATTGATTGATCACACAACAGACCTGGGGGGGGGGGGGGGGGTGAAATGCTGTTTCATGTATACTGAGCTTTTTACACTGTTAAAGACTTGGATTCCCATCCTAAACATAGACAAAGTTTCAAAAACTAAGTTGGACGTTTGATGGAGTATTTCTGTGTTAAAAATACTCCTTCCGGTTTCTCACAAGTTTCGGAGAGTTTTTTTTCGAGTATGGGTCAGCTTGAGGTCGATAGAGCAGAAGGTCTTTGTATGGGCCGTACGGGCTCTTCTCCCGGAATGGTGCGCGCGCGCGCGTGACTAGAGCGAGAGAGCAAATGCACGCCGCCCATAACACTGCTCTCAGGTGCAGATCCACTCGTCCGTGCAACACTTCCGTCGTGCCGCGCTCCACTTTATTCCTATGGGTGACATCAAGCGACTTCAACGCGTCCGCATAGCATTCCGAGAAGGTAGCGCTGCATTTGAACCGATTTAAACGCAGAAATGACGAGAAGCGTCACAACATGCTTCAGTCGCGCCACAAAAGTGGATCTCCACAGTCACTGCTATCACAGGACTTCACGAAATCAAGTTACCAAAGAAGTGTGTTTTTGACGGAGCGGTCCTAGCGATAAAGGTTCACGGTCGTGCGCAGTGAGTAAAACTGCTTCAAATGTCTATGTTGTTGGCTATCGTCGCGTAAGTAAACATCAGTAAACAACACGATCGTGTATAACGTTAGTTAATTTATCAATGGCATGCGATCTATGGTGTGTGTTTAAATACATTTGTTTAGCTGACCACTATAGGTGTCAGTTTGTTTATTGTAAAACCACCCAAACATAAACCTAGCGTTCTCACAAAGCGTGCTTCGTCATTCAAATGCGCTAACGGTTACTCCATTGTTGTTCTATGTATAACGTTACACTAGTCTGACATGCAAAACCGTTTTGCTTGCTAGTGATAAGGTTTAGTCGCATACAATAGTCCATAAACCATATCATGTCCTCATAAACTGCGAGTAAACGCACACAAATGTTGACAGTAAATACAGACCACTAAATACAGTACATACCACAGAGACGGACGTCCTGCTGTTGCTTTTTCTCCTGTTCAATTTATTTCAGCCTCCGGATCTGATTCTGGATCATATCTGTATTAGTTGAATCTGATTGATAGATAGCCATGCTTTTTAGAGTAACGATTTCTTCTCCACGCTTGAGGACGTCACCGCGTTGTGTGCGATCGTCATTTAGCTCCGCCCACACGATACGCCTCCAGGCGCTCAGTTTATTCTGGAAAGACTCGGTACAGCCTATATTTCTTTTATAAATATAATAAAACTAAAGACTTTTCGGGGATATGAAGGATGCATTACTACTCTATAGGTACTCAAGATTGACAGGAGACTGGCTGAAACTGAGTGTTTCACCCCCCTTTAAAATTTTGCACCTTTTTTACATCTTCTCCCTGTAACCTCTTGGTTCTCTCTACAAGAACACTGATTATTTAAAAATCTATGCATCTATAATTTTCATAACCTTTATTATTTTGACCTTTTATTGTTTGTTTATATACTGTTTAGGTATAAAATTTGAAATATGTTTGTGTGATTATTTGCTTTATTGTATCATTGCTATACAGTAAATAAGTAATTTAATAATAAGTAATAATTTATATTACTATAAATTGGCTGCATTGTAAAAACAAGTGTAAACATGCTATCAATTACTTATTTATATCAATTACATATAAGTGTTCATTATTTTTAATCAATTATTTTTGCTATACTAACTTGAATACATTTTGTAGGTTACCAAATACAATATTTTTGACATTGTGGATACAATTTCAGCTGTTTTTCTAGATATATAAACCTCTGAAAACCTCAAGGTCCTCTTCTAGAACAGGTACTGCAGGTTTCACAATTTGTCCTTGTAGTAAAAAAAAATATTCAGAGTTTTCTTGGCATTAGGTTTAAAAACACTTTTTTTTTTTTTTGCTGATGTAACTAGTCAGCTTATTTTTATTTTTTCTGCGTGAAAAAAATATGGTCCAATGTGCATGAAAAACAACATCATCAGCATACATTTGACAGCCATCAGGGATAACATTAACATATATGCTGAACAGCAATATAGAGACCCAAGATTGACTTTTTGTGGGAAATCATAATCTAAATGTCATGTAAAGATACACTTTTCACACTGTTCATTGCTTCTTAAATGCAATATAATACTGACATCTGATGAAAAAATCAATTTACAACTTAATTACAATATTGTCATTGTTTTGTTTGTTTGTTTGTTTTTCAGTAAGGAATATAGTACCAACAGTGTCTTGCATTTTCCAAACTGAAGCAGTTGGTATTTTAGTACATTTTTCATGTTGTTTTGTTTAACTTTTGACAAAGAGGCCAAACTTTTTTTTTTTAAAGCAACCTTATTACACAATTAAACTTTTATTCAAATTAACTGAAAGACTTGAATCCAATAATCCAGTGTTCAAATTTACCTTTTGTGATACCAAAATAAAAATCAATACTGTGTATTTTCAAAGTGTGAATTCAAAGACAGGATTCAGAGTCAAGGAGGAAAACTATATACATGTGTGCATGAATCAGTATATGGTTTAATATGTAAACATTTGTAAACTCGTTTTTCAGACGAAAAGGTGAGCGAAGGGCAGAAATAAATGCAGTATGCGAATGTGGGTGTATGCTAAATACAGTGCTCATTCCTCACCTTCCACAACAGCCTGCGTCACTGGCTCTAATTTTGGACACTACTTTGGTCAGGTCATTAGAAGATGCATTGGGACAGGTCACCACCTGTGTGAAAAATAATAAGGGAATTAGGTCTTTGCAATGGGCTCCAAAGAAGTTTGAGAAGTTGTATGTTACTGATTGTACCTCACATAAGAAGTTTTGGAGGACGGGTCCTTTTTTAAGGCTGTGTTTGTTGTGTTATGTCTTCCAGTTTGTATTTCCACATCATGAAGGTCTTATAGATTTATGAATGAATTGCTTGTTTTAAAAAACGTTCCGGTCTACTGACTTTTGTAATGGCATTCGCTTCAAACATTGCAATGCTTGCGATAACTTTTGTTAATTCTGAACTAAATCAACTTCACCAGCTAATTACTCGTGAGCTGCATCGCAAATCGTATACGGTCTGACTAGGTACAACATTTGAATTTAGTTACTTTGCGACCGTTAAAAATGTATGGTTTATATAGAATGAATGTTATATGAATTTAATTCAGACATACTACATCTTCCATTTTGTCATTGTTATGTGACCTACCAGTGTCAGTTATGTCGCTTCCCCTCCATTCATAAATTCTTTCCCATGGCCTCATGGGATAGTAAAGTGCCAATTGAATCCGCACTTCAGAATTTCACCGGAAGTAGTAGGTCATCCAGGCACTTTTCGCGTACTGTTTTTTCGAATACTATAGATTCAAACACTGGTGTTACCCCTCCTGTATGAACCAAGTGGGACTCAAATTCGGGTCCGCCGGAATGTGAGTCGGACGCTCGAACAAGGAGGCTGAAGGCTGCAACCTCTAGTGTCAGTCGCTAGAGCGTCTCTTGAGATCAGAGGAGCGAGGCTTACTTGCACAGAAACTACTAGCTGGCCTCCGTTACACTCACCCCCCTAAACCTCCCTCCCATCAGGATCACGGCACCAATGTAACCCCTCCTGTTCGAACCTTCCCGCTCTAAGCGAGACTCGAACCTGGGTCCACCAGCATAAGAGTGGGACACTCTAGCAAGGAGGCTAAAACACTGCAACCTCCAGAGTCAGTCGCTAGAGCGTCTCTTCAGATGGTTTACTTGCAACGTGACTACTAGCTAGCCTCCGTTACACTGGCTGAATCCGAAAACCTAGCCTAGCTGCCTTAAATGTACCACCAAGATAACGGATTTCAGACAGACTTCTGAGCATAACAGTTTAATGATCTTTAGCAAAATAAAGAAAGCTTTGGTGAGAACTAAACAATTATTTAAAATTACAGTAGTAATTTCTCGCTAGAAATTACATAAGAAGTGAAAAACTTACATTTGCACACAAACTGACCAACTACATCTTGCAGATGCCATCTTACTTTTTCTTACTGGAATGGAACACATAGGATTGTGGGATATCAAAGGCAGCGAAGGATACATCTATGCTGCCTTCAAAAATCGATCAGATGAAATTCTTTCAGAAGACAGGAAGCGAAGCTAACATTGGATTCAGACGTGCCTTGATGCCTTCCTCCAGAGGCAGCATTTTCCAGTTTTCCGACATAGCCACTACTCTATTGACTTACTGTTTATTTATTTATTGCACACTTGCAATCGGAAGTATTCAATTTTGGGCACAGCTTTAAGGAACAGAGCTACCACAAAATCCAAAGTTCAAACAAAACTCTAAAGAGTGCTGCGTGCCTGTTTCTCTGGCACATACGGTGCACAAGGTCCAAAAATAATGGCAACAAATATCTGTGCATCTATCAAGATGTCCTTGGGAACTCCATGAAAATCATGCAAACTGGAACGCAGCAAAATACACAATGCTGAGTGGCCCAATTCACAAACAAATGACTCCTATGAGCCAGTTCTTTTTAGTGAATCAAAAACAACAAGACCACAGAGACGGACCCACAAACAGATGACTCTTATGAGCTTATGCAGTCGATTCTTTTAATGAAGAGTTAACAAAGATGGTCTGAAACCTCGTTGTGCATCATTTAACAGCTAGCAGAGAGAATTTCGTTCATTTGTGAGAAAAGAAAACCTTATATAGTTAAATGAACTGTGATCAAATCTGAATACACCAAGGAAAACAGCTCTTTTTTGAGACGTGATGCTGCTTCAATCACATTGGTTCTGATTTTGATGTTGGTCTGTATCCTACACCCTACTGTACCACACATCAAACAGTATTTCCATACAGGTCGCCAACTTCCTAGTCTGCACAGAAAGGCCATTTATACGGCTGAAAGCCAAGAAAACTAGAAGCAATGAGAAGATGAAAGGACGCTCACAGCAATCTAATCAAATTTGCCAATCTCCAATGGGCCAATAGTGATTTTTTTTTTTATACTGGCAGAAGAGGCTGTCCTTTAAGATGCATAAATCATACAGATCTCAATTTTCAGACCTTGACGACTGCAAGTCAAAAAGAGCAGATATTCACCTGTGCTGTGTTATTTATAATTCCGTGCAAGACTTATTAAAATCATCTTATTGCTGCAGGGAGTGTGTCGGAGTGGTTAGTATCCAGAGACAAACATCATTTGCTTAGAGGAAGCATTTATAATGCTTGTTTTGAAGTCAAGTCTTGGGTTTTAATGATCATTAATCAATGTACATATACTATTTTATATCTACAGCATTATCCACATAATCAGCATATATTTTTTAAATGTCACAGGTCAATACGAGTTGAGCAACTAACAGTCTGAATGTAAGATTTGGCCTTGCATAATCCTGTATTATTAATTTCATATTCAGTCATCAGTATTACCTTACCTTCACTCTCTCTGCCAGTGTTTCCATAGCAGCCACCCAGACAAAAATTCTCCATAGTAGGTAAGATCTATTCCATTATAGCTTCTCAGAATCAACATAATCAACACCCTTTGAGAGAGCCACAGCCACAGGAGGGTTTTGAGAGGGGATTAATATTCCAGACTGAATTTATTCTGCATAACTGCATATAATTAAGAAATTATGAAATAGTTTGCAGTCTGTATATGACTTTAAAAAAAAGGAAAGAAATTAACGCTTTTAGCATTGATTCATTACATTGGTCAAAGTCACAAAAATATTTCAATTTCACATAAATGCTGTTTCCGCAAGTGTTTTAATATTGATAATAGTAAGGAATATTTCTTGAGTACCAAATCAGCATTTTATAATTATTTCTGAAGGATCATGTGACACTGAAGACTGGAGTAATGATGCTGAAAATTCAGCTTTGCCATTGTAGAAATGACTAATATTTTAAACTATACGAATAAAGAGTTGATTTAAACAGTAATGTTTCAGAATATTGCTGTGTTTTTTAAAAAATAAAATCTACAGGTGCTTGCCATATAATTATATAATCAAAAAGCTCATTCCATTCAAAATGTGAAATTCATTCATTACACACAGACTGATATATTTCATCATTTTCAAATGTTTATTTCTTTTAATTTTGATGATTATAACTGACAACTAAGGAAAATCCCAAATTCAGTATCTCAGAAAATTAGAATTTTGTGAAAAGGTTCAATACTGAAGACACCTGGTGCCACACTCTAATCCCTACATTAACTTAAAACACCTGCAGACCTTTAAATGGTCTCTCAGTCTAGTTCTGTATCACGGGGAAGACTGCTGACTTGACAGTTGTTCAAAAGACAACCATTGACACCTTGTACAAGGAGGGCAAGACACAAAAGGTCTTTGCAAAAGAGGCTGGCTGTTCACAGAGCTCTGTGTCCAAGCACATTAATAGAGACGAAGGAAAGGAAAAGATGTGGTAGAAAAAAGTGTACAAGCAAATAAAGATAACCACCCCCTGGAGAGGATTGTGAAACAAAACCTATTCAAAAATGTGGGGGAGGTTCACAAAGAGTGGACTGCAGCTGTCGCATTCCTTGTGTCAAGCCACTCTTGAAGCACAGACAGCATCAGAAGCGTGTCATCTGGGCTAAAGACAAAAAGGGGTGCTGAGTGGTCCAAAGTTATGTTCTCTGATGAAAGTACATTTTTCATTTCCTTTTGAAATCAGGGTCCCAGAGTCTGGAAGAAGAGAGGAGAGGCACACAATCCACATTGCTTGAAGTCCAGTGTAAAGTTTTCACAGTTAGTGATGGTTTGGTGCCATGTCATTTGCTGGTGTTGGTCCACTGTGTTTTCTGAGGTCCAAGGTCAACGCAGCCGTATACCAGGAAGTTTTAGAGCACTTCATGCTTCCTGCTGCTGACCAACTTTATGGAGATGCAGATTTCATTTTACAACAGGACTTGGTACCTAAACACAGTACCAAAGCAACCAGTACCTGGTTTAAAGACCCTGTTCTTAATTGGCCAGCAAACTCACCTGACCTTAACCCCATAGTAAAACTATGGGATATTGTGAAGAGGAATATGCGATATGCCAGACCAAACAATGTAGAAGAGCTGAAGGCCATTATCAGAGGAACCAGGGCTCTCATAACACCTGAGCAATACCACAGACTGATCGACTCCATGCCATGCCGCAATGCTGCAGTAATTCAGGCAAAAGGAGCCCCAACTAATTAATTAAGTAATATTCATATAATATTCTTATTATATATTAAGAGATACTGAATTTGGGATTTTCCTTAGTTGTCAGTTATAATCATCACAGTTTAAATAAATAAACATTTGAAATATATCAGTCTGAGTGTAATGAATTAATATAATATACAAGTTTCACTTTTTGAATAGAATTAGTGAAATAAATCAACTTTTTGATGATATTCTAATTATATGACTCTAATTTTACTATACCATAATATTTTTTGAACATAGTGTAAATAGCTTGCAAAACTGCTTTAATACAAACAGATTATGCCTGACAATAAATATAGTGTCTGCTCTACCCCCACGTGGAAAATGCAATGCTTAAAATAACACAAAAATCGTTTTTAGAGAATTAATGCTACTAGATAAAAATTGTGAGGATGACAACGTGAAAATTTCACTAGCATCTCACGTAGAGTATACATCACAACATGGCAGCAAGCATCTTATTATGGATGATGATGGGGAAAGCAGGGCAGTAAATGGCCCCCACCTCCCAGCAATGATGTCACCCAAAAGGTCCCAAACCAGCCGTGAGTCGTGAGTGTGCTGGAACAGGGATTTGTAACTGGGAAATGGAGTTTGTTGAAGAACAGATTACAAGTCTGGTATCTGTGATGTGCCGTTTATAGATTTAGAAACTAGATCATCTTTATGCAAATCTTCTTATGCACATCCAAAGAGCCATAAAAGCAGACTCAGATTGAAAAACTTAACATTTGCATTGATATCATATCTTCGCTTGCCCACATGTAACTGTGTTCTAATGGATATGTTTGTAATATTATACTACCAAACAACATTTGTGGCAGCATATTAGTATGAATATTGTAAACATTTGCCATCTACCAATGAGCAGTAGGCCTAAACAACAGAACTTTTGCTGAAGTGAAATCAGCCAAGAGGTTTCACAACTCTTTCCTGAGTTAGCATTTGACTGGACTGCCAAATGTTAAGACGTTTAATTCAATAAACCTTTTTATTTAACTTGTGCCAAATAATAACATAAACAGAAGAAGGCATTTTAGTTATTTTCCCCAAATGACTCCCTTGAATTGTTGCCAATGCATCTACGACTGTTTGACGGAAGCATAATTTGCTGAATGTCTATGTCAATGAAATTGATACAGTTCTGCTTATTTAATTTAGTCTAAGTTCACCTCCCCATCAGTGAGCTCTGGTTCCCCAAACTTGTCTGATGCAGTGCTGGGTCTAGCGAGCAAGCAAAACAGCCTGAGGATATATCGAATTAATGCCACGGAATCTCACCTGTCTAAAGGTTCCACACCTGATGCTGTCTGATGTTGTCACTAGATGTCGTCAAAGTGTGGCTAGATAAGGCAGCTAAGAGAGTATATGCTCTCACTGTCCGTTTAAATTCAGCGAAATTAAGAGGGGATTAAAGCCATGATGGTCATCATGGCTTTAATCCCATCATGACCCAATTAGCCTCTGCTTGTTGATCCTATAACTACACCACCTTTCTCCACTAAACATGTAGTTTTGAGGGGGTTTTTTTATACTTCACTTTTGTCTTTAGTTATTGATAAATATAATATCTCAAACACTGTCAGCGTTCCTCAGTCTCTACTTGTTATGGTTTTGAGAGTAGCACATGAGACATGGGGTCTGTAAATAGATTTTTCTTTATAACTTCATCATAATACTAAAACTAAAATTATACTTAAGAAAAAAAGAAATGGATCTTAAATTTAAATTTCATTTATACAGCTTAACTTGGAGGTAAATCACTTTCTTGGCACTCACTTTAATGAGGCAGACTGTATGTGGCCAGTGCGCCCCCCAGTGTCTGAACAGTGGAACGGCAAACTCCAAGGAACATAAAATTAAAAGGATAATTTACCCAGACATGAAAATTACCCCATGATTTACTCACCCTCAAGCCTTCCTAGGTGTATTTGACATTCTTCTTGTCGAATACAAGTGGAGTTATATTAAAAAATGTCTTTTTGGCCTTTCCAAGCATTATGATGGCAGTAAATCGCAGCCTGAAAATTGAACCCCCCCTAAAGTGTATCCATCCTTTTTTATCCATACTTTTATAATCATTCCAATCGTTCTGGGGACCAACACAATATTGGGACATAATGTTATGCCTATATATATATATATATATATATATATATATATATATATATATATATATATATATATATATATATATATATATATATATATATATGATGGGTCAATCTCGAATTAACTACCTGCACAAAAACTTAATGTTGAGCATTTTAAGTTCAGAGCTGAGTTATTTTAGCTCTATTTGTATACTTTTATAGTATTTTAATTTCAGTTTAAGTTTTAGTGATTTTGTTTTGTTTTGTTTGTTATATTTTGCTTTGATTTATATTTAATTCAGTATTTTTTGTGCTTAAACTTTATTTCCACTAGCTGTCAAGGCAACATTTTTCATTTACGTTGTTTTTAGTTTTTCCATCTAATAATTATATTTAAAGGTGCACTATGCAACTTTCCGTCCACTAGAGGGCGCCTATTCAAAACAAAGGCGTAGTTTGAGCGCAGCATCTTGGAACATGTGATTTTCACCTCACAGCCGGTGGAAAATAGGACACTGGCAGAAATTACGTTCATGAATGCAGTTATTAACATTACTGTAGTATGAAGCAGAGCAGGACCGAGTGTTGTGGAGCTGAGCATGGCCGCTGGAGCGATTGTTACACAAACACACAGCTTGTGAGCCCCAGGGCTTTTATTATGACGGGACACAGTCCCCGGGCGCCCACACTATTTCCGCTTGTCCGGTCATCGGTATAAGGTGATGCAGCTCTTTTTATCATATTAGATACATTTAAGTGTGTTTAAAATGATGTTATGACGTTACTCTGTGCGTTCGCTCGGTGGCTGCTGTGACACTTGTGACACACAAAACCGGAAACCGAGGGTAACGCAGATATGACGCAATTGACAGGCGACTCCCTCAAACGCTATGCTGAAACGTCCCGGGTCATTGATTAAAATAGCAATTTTCTCACAATTTAAAAATAGTTGGAAACATTTGAGATATTGTAAGTACTCAACTGAACAAAATATATAACACTGACCTGGTTTCTTTTGGATATTTTACAGCAAAAATACTACATAGTGCACCTTTAAACTGTATTTCAAACAACAATGTCTGAACCACAAAACTGGTTCAGAGCACCTACATGCAAAGAGTTTGTGGCAAGGGGGGCGTGGTTCAGCGAGGTCTGCAGCGGGAGAGAGAGCCGCGGGACGAGCGGTAAGTGAGTGGGTTGGACGCAGATTAATAACACCTGTCTCTTGTTCCAGTAATGAGCGCGGAGACGGGATAAAACGCCAGCGGAACCAGAGAACAGGGAGAGAGAGAGTCGGACTGTTGATGCGACCCACAAAGAGACTGAATCTGACCCGGAAGCCGGAAGTGCTGTGAACCGGAAGTGATTATTGTTCATGAGTTTTGACTGGAGGCACACGCCTGAGTGTGTGATTTACGTTACTATAATAAAAGAGCATCAACAGTCCAGCCGACCCCCGTGTCCTCTTCCTTCCTTCTATACGAACATTGTTACACTGGTGCCGAAATCCGGGAAGGAAGTAGGACCGAGCCGCCGCCATGCAGACGCCCTCCGCCACGCCATTTGCGGACATTATCAACTCCCTCGCGGTCCTCCACCAAGAACAACACCAGGCGATGCTGTACCTTCGGACGGAACAGGAGCGCCGCTTCGAGGCGATAGTCCAAGGCCAGCAAGAGGACCGCGAGCGGTTCCAGAGCTGGATGGATCGGGAGGGCTGGCCAGCGCACCGGTTCACGTGCCCCTCCATAAAATGGGGCCGGAAGACGACCCGGAGGCCTTCATAGATCTGTTTCAGAAGGCCGCGGAGGCCTGCGGGTGGCCCCGGGCACAGTGGCCGGTGCGCCTCATCCCGCTACTATCAGGAGAAGCCCAGGCGGCCGCGCAACAACTACCGGTCGCAAACCTCCTGAAATATGACGATCTGAAGAGGGCCATCCTTCAGCGGGTCGGCCGGACCCCGGAACAACACAGACAGCGGTTCCGTTCCATGGAGTGGGGTGAGCGGGGCCGCTGGGGGCTGGTAGTGACAATGGCTCTGGTTCCGCCCCCTTTCCGCGCTCATTCTCCAACCCACTCCCCGCCGCAGGGGCGGCGGGTAGGCCTGGGCTGGCCTGCTGGCGGTGCGGTGATCCGGATCATTTTGTGGACCGATGTCCGATGATGGACATCGGAACAATGATCCGGATCCCGAACGTCCAGCGGACCACCCCCGATCAGGCAGGAGAGTACCAAATTCCTGTGAGTATCAAGGGGGGTACATATCAGGCCTTGGTGGATTCAGGATGTAACCAAACCTCGATCCATCAAAGCCTGATGCAGCCTGGGGCATTGGATACAAGCCGCATGGTTAAGGTGCGGTGTGTGCACGGGGATGTGGTGGAATATCCGGTTGTCCCGGTCACGATACAGTTTCGGGGGAAAAAGCATAGTATAGAGGTGGCGGTTAGTCCACACCTCCGGCATCCGCTAATTCTGGGGACAAATTGGCCCGCCTTTCCGGCTTTATTGGGGTCGTTATGCGCGGATGCCGCTTGGGAGAAAAAGGCGAGGAGGGGGGCGGCGCGAGTGCAGCTTGGGGAGACTGAGACGGGACCCTTGGGGACAGCTTCAGAGGAACCGAGCGGGATCGAGAGACTGATTCTCTCGGACCGCGATGACTTTCCTCTGGAGCAGTCACAAGATGAGACCCTCAAAAATGCCTTCCAGCAGGTTCGGTCGATTGACGGTCAGTCTCTCCAACCTGCCTTGCCTGTCTCGTATCCATATTTTGCCATAATAAAGGATCGGTTGTATCGAGTGACCCAAGACACTCAGACAAAGGTAGATACAACCCAGTTGTTAGTACCAAAGAGCCGCCGGGAAATGCTTTTCCAGGCGGCTCACTCTAATCCAATGGCGGGCCACCTGGGACAGGCGGCCACGCTGAATCGCCTCATGACCCGATTTTTTTGGCCAGGCATTCATGACAATGTGCGCAGGTGGTGCGCGTCTTGTCCTGAATGTCAGTTGGTGAATCCACTGGCCGCCCCAAAAGCGCCATTGCGCCCCCTTCCATTAATGCAGGTCCCCTTCGAGAGAATTGCGATGGACCTCATCGGGCCATTAGAGCGATCCGCACGCGGACATCGTTTTGCGTTAGTTATCGTGGACTACGCAACACGATATCCGGAAGCAGTGGCTCTCCGCAACATCTCCGCGAAGAGTGTTGCGGACGCACTGTTACGTTTAATCTCCCGAGTGGGGATTCCGAAGGAAATCCTCACTGATCAAGGCACGGCGTTTATGTCACGCACGTTAAGCGAACTTTACGGGTTATTGGGCATTAAGTCGATTCGTACAAGCGTCTATCACCCACAAACAGACGGCTTGGTCGAACGATTTAATCGCACTCTTAAATCCATGATCCGTAAATTCGTACAGGAAGACGCCAAAAATTGTGATCGGTGGTTAGAACCCCTCTTATTTGCCGTGCGGGAGGTCCCGCAAGCCTCCACAGGGTTTTCCCCCTTCGAGCTTCTCTACGGACGGCAGCCCCGGGGGGTGCTGGACGTCCTACGAGAAACTTGGGAGGAGGGACCTTCTTTGGCCAAAAACGAAATTCAGTACGTGCTGGACTTGCGAACAAAACTCCACACCTTGGGGCGGCTATCGAGGGAGAATTTGTTGCAAGCCCAGGACCGCCAAAGCCGGTCATATAACAGGGGTACGAAGCTACGCAAATTCACACTGGGGGAGAAAGTGCTCGTCCTACTCCCTACGTCGAGCTCGAAATTAATGTCAAAGTGGCAGGGGCCGTTTGAGGTCGCACGACAGATAGGAGAGCTCGATTATGAAGTGATACGATCCGATAGGAACGGGGCACGTCAAATATACCACCTCAACCTGCTCAAGAAATGGAATGAGGTGGAATTAGTGTTGTTGGCAACGGTGATCGGGGGAGAGGATGATCTCGGGCCAGAGGCGAGCATCAAAGCACAATCAGTCGCGCTGGCCCCTGGTGGAGATCACCTCTCACCGTTCCAACTCACTGATTTATCCAAATTGCAGGCGGAGTTCGCGGACGTGTTCTCGCCCCTACCGGGACGTACCGACTTGATTCAGCACCATATCGAGACCGAGCCGGGCGTGGTAGTTCGCAGCCGGCCGTATCGCTTGCCTGAACACAAGAAAAAGGTAGTTCAGGAAGAATTAGGGGCAATGCTCGACATGGGAGTAATCGGCCTGAGTCGGGCGGTGGGGGTATGTGGCAAGGGGGGCGTGGTTCAGCGAGGTCTGCAGCGGGAGAGAGAGCCGCGGGACGAGCGGTAAGTGAGTGGGTTGGACGCAGATTAATAACACCTGTCTCTTGTTCCAGTAATGAGCGCGGAGACGGGATAAAACGCCAGCGGAACCAGAGAACAGGGAGAGAGAGAGTCGGACTGTTGATGCGACCCACAAAGAGACTGAATCTGACCCGGAAGCCGGAAGTGCTGTGAACCGGAAGTGATTATTGTTCATGAGTTTTGACTGGAGGCACACGCCTGAGTGTGTGATTTACGTTACTATAATAAAAGAGCATCAACAGTCCAGCCGACCCCCGTGTCCTCTTCCTTCCTTCTATACGAACATTGTTACAGAGTTATTCAAAGAAAACTCTTGTATTGGGCTGTCAATGAATTCTGTAGCAAATTTATTTAATAATAAATTATGATTTGTTTTCTTTGAACAGATAATCTAACACATAGAAGTCGTTCTACTTGTTAAGAGTACAACTAAGCAAGAAAAAAATTGTATGATTCTTATTTGACATTTTTATTTTTGTGTGTAGAAAAAAAAGTCTACTAGCCAAAGTTTTAGATCTTTTCTCAAAGACCAAAAGCAACAGGTTCTCGCTGCAATAAATGGTGTGCTGCCACCCAGTGGTGAAACATAGAACACATTGATAGAGTTAAAGGTCTTTTTAAATTGGAATAAAATCATTGGTGACAAACAAAATTTTATTATTCTATTAAGTGATTAGTATATTTTATGTTTAAAATTCCTTTTATAAATAATTTCATTTTATAACATTTTGAGTATCAGTCAGCATTGAGGCACAGACACACTCCTTCAAGTACCCAGTGAGAAATGTGCTTGGTAGTGAAAAGATCAGCCTCAAACACCAGTCCAACACCCATAGCATTCCTCCTCATTGAGGTGGTGTAGACCGGAGTCCTCAAGGTGTTCTACAAAATAAGCCAAAGATACACTTTACTTCCAGATCACATAGATTTCCAGACAGATATTCTAAGATGTCATGAACTTAACACCTGATCCAAAAAAAGCATCTTGCCTGGAGTTTAAGGCGGTGTGCTTCAGTGGGAATGACTTTGAGAATGGGTAGTTGAGACACTAGAACTCTGGGTTTGCTGCGCACCAGACAGCCCTGTTCTGTGTCCCAGTCTGCCCCCTCCAGATACAGTCCTGATACATAACATCCTGACAAAAACAAAAACAAAGAACAACATGTGTTTGAGTATAAATGTCCTCATGTTAATTTTTTTATGTGCAGGGTGTTGTGGGCTCTTACCCTGTCCTGGTCTCTCTTTGACCTCGTCCTCACTCCTGTAGTGTGTAACCTGTGTGTAGAGAGTGGAGTGATCCAGAGGCCAGCTGTTCTTCCTGCAGGTGGCCTGGACCAGTGCTGTCAGGTACGATTCTGGGATATGCAAGCCTGACAACCACATCACACAGGGATCTCCCTCATCCACCTACATACATGAAAAACAAAAACAATACAAGATAAAATGTATTTATTTGTTTAGTAGCACATTTGATCAATTCAAATAGAAGTTGATTTACAGTAGCTGTGATAGTAGACATAATGAACATTAAGTAACCCCATAATGGAGTTAAAAAATCCACACCAAAAATGTGGCTAAAATTGCTTATTTCTCTGGATTTAAACCTTTTTGTAAATATTTGGGACAATGTAAAGAACACAAGTCAACAAAATATGTAACATTGTTCTAGTGGTTTTAGGATATTTTAATAAAAAGATCTTACATATTGTGCCTTAAAAGGGATAGTCCACCCAAAAATGAAAATTCTGTCATCATTTTCTGACCCTTAAGTTGCTCCAAAGTTAGTGAGTTTCTTTCTTCTGCGGAACACTAAAGATGATATTTTGAAGAATGTGTGCAACCAAGCAGATAGAGGAACCATTCACTACTATAGTAGGGAAAAATACTATGGTAGTCAATGGTTGCCCTTTCTGCTTTGTTATATTCTTCAAAATATCTTCTTTTGTGTTCAGCAGAACAAAGAAACTCATACAAGTTTGGAACAACTTAAGGGTGGGTAAATGATGACAGAATTTTCATTTTTGGGTGAACTATCCCTTTAAGGTAGCCTTGGTGAGCATGAGACTAGTTTATATGGTGTGATATTTGATTCTCACCCATGAGCTGTACTGTTCATGTCGTCTCTTGAAGTGGATCATCCAGTTCCCAAGAGATTTCAGAGTATCTGGTGCCAGTTTCCTCCATATAACAGGAATTTGCCCATTAAACAGAGCTCTCGCCACCTCATCTAACTCGCTGCTCATTCCCACCTCACCAGCCAGGGCCTTGAGACAGAAAGAACACATGGTATACTGTGAAACCTTTCTTTCATATTTTATGAACAACCAAAGTATAGCATAAAGAGCTGTTAGCTGTATTAGTTTTTATTAGAATTTTCTCTTTTTCCCCTCTCTTCATGTCACTCACTCGCTGTAGTTCAGCCAGAGAACGTCTCATCCTGATCGTAAGTTTGTTGAAGCGCTCCAGCTCTTGCAGCAGTACTACTGTTGTGGGGGAGATCTCCAACCCCAATTTCTTGCGGATCACATCCAGGTCAAACGCTTCGGGTAGTTTGCTCTGAATGTCCCGTGCCACCTGGCTGATGTACTCATCTCTACTAATGCCACCGCCAGAATCGCCTTAAGATTATACGAAGCAGTACATTTAAAGGCAAAAAGCATTTTAAAATAAAGAATAACAACAGAAGGTTGATATGCTTAATATAGTAATTGTATATGCTCCAGAAGGAAACAATGCATTAAAAGGATAGTTCACCCAAAAGTAAAAATTAGCCCATGATTTACTTATCCTCAAGTCGTCCTAGGTGTATATGACATTCTTCTTTCAGACGAATACAATCGGAGTTCTATTTAAAAAAATGTCCTGGCTCTTCTAAGCTTTATAATGGCAGTGAATAACTTCCTGTTTTGAAGTCTATAAAAGTGCATCTATCCATTATTAAAGTAATTACGGCTGCGGAGGGTTAATAAACCAAAGACCTTCTGAAGCAAAGCGATGAATTTGTGTAAGAAAAAATATCCATATTTTAAACTTTACAAACCGTAATCTAACTGTCAGGCCCCAGTGGTGATGATAATGCACACAGAAGAAGATGAAGAAGGACAAGGAAGATGACTTTAGTAAACAACACTTTAATGGAACTTCACCACTGGTAACATAGACTTTAGCCACAGGAGCCAAAGGATGGCCTCGAGCAGGGACATCCCGATGAGGATCCAGGTCCAAGCCAGGAGGATGCCCCAAGGCGGCGTCGCAGGAGGGTGGAACCCAGGTGGAGTGACGTCCGACGTCACCTTGGGGACAACTGAGGGTGATGACGACGAGGATGAAGCCCACCGCGTAGACGGAAGGCCGATGGGGTGGAGCGAGACTGAGGACCTTGGCAGCCGCGATGGAGTCTCCACGACAACCCCCCGAGGTGGAAGCAGGGATCCAGAGGCCAGAGGTGGAGCGGGAGCGACCGAGGGCGGAGGTGAAGCCTGAGGAAAGGCGGAGCTTGCCGAGGCTGAAGGGGTGGAGTGCCAGAGAGCAGCGAACGGCTCGCAAGTCTGCGGCGGAGGCATGGCGACATCTGACCCAGGTGAAGCCAACGCACCGAGGGAGCCCTGCGATGCCGAATGGCCGATAGTCCTTGCTGGAGCCGAGGGAGGAAGGAGTGAGGGCATAGGAGCCGGGATGACGGGTCGAGGTGGAGCGGAACCCCCAGAGGATGGAGGCGGAGCCACGGGCTTCAACCTCCTAGGGGTTGGTGACTCCCAGCAGATCCGAGGGTTGACTGCTCCACTGAGAGGAGGCGGAGGTGAAGATGAGGGACTGATGGGAGGAAACGATGACTGGTCTGTAGGAGTGGCAGAACACTGAGGAGGAGACTCAAGATAACAGATGGTGGTCACAGGACTATGGCAGTAGCTGGCAGTTTGGAGAGATAGTGGGAGAGGGAGGATGGGTGGGGTTAACAAGACTGATGACAAAGGTTTCAATGCGATGAGAGGGCACAGAAAATTGTTCTCTCCACAGAAAAGCAAACTGTCCAAGCTGATCAGGTACTCACTCTCAGTGGCGGGAGGGTGAGCGGGGCTCATCTCCCTTCCCTTGAACTCCACGAGGACTCCCTCGGAAGGGTCAGTTGCCTCGCACACCTGGTCAGACGGATTCCCCTCAGGCTTCGCTGCCGAGGTCTTCTCTCCGTCTGCGGTGGGCACGTCCTGCCATTCCTCGTCGCGAGGTGGTACTGGGCTGGGTCCTGGATCAGGAGTGGGGCTGGCGGCATCAACGATGGTGATCGGTGCGTTGCAGGATACCAGCACCCACTCCACATACGATGAGAAGCCCCCTCGAGGACCCTCCCCGGACAGCTGTGCTCGTGTGGCGGCGTTGAGTCCCACGAACAGGAACGAGCGCAAGCAGTAGTCCGGGAAGGTGGTCTGATGGGCGAGATCCATGAAAAATTCGAAATGTCTCTCGAGGCAGCTTTCTCCCTACTCAAGGCACATTAACTCGACCGTAGGAAGGGTCATGGCGCGCGCAGGGCTAAAAAATGAAAAAGAAAACACTGAACAAGAAAAAGAAACTCCTACAAACGATGATCTTGGTTGAACTTTTAGTTGCTTTGTTTGATCCGTTGTTCTGTCAGGCCCCAGTGGTGATGATAATGCACACAGAAGAAGATAAAGAAGGACGAGTAAGATGACTTTAGTAAACAACACTTTAATGGAACTTCACCACTGGTAACATAGACTTTAATCAGGACCGGTACAGAGACGGGTGTACTGACAACGACGGACAAAGACAGTGTGAACACAGAGGAACTAAATACACACACTGATGAGTGAGATAACGAGGGGGACAGGTGATACAGATAATGACTAATTAACATAACAGGGCTATACTAAACTAGTGAGGGATGGCGGTGGCAACAGACAGACATGTGACACTAACTTCCGCTAACAGTCATACGCGCGTTCAAGACAGAAACAACCATTCACTGCCATTATAAAGCTGGGAAGAGACAGGACAGTTCTTAATATAAACTGATTGTATTCGTCTGAAAGAGGAATGTCATATACACCTAGGACGACTTGAGGGTGAGTAAATCATGTGCTAATTTTCATTTTGGGGTGAACTATCCCTTTAAGAACTGTTTTAATAGACACTGGTAGATGAAAATGTGAGGTAACAATTATGAATATGGGACTACTGATAAACTTTCAGTATAAACTTTATTTGTACAATAAGCAGAATAATTGCAACAAAAAGGAAAAAAAAAATGGTGGAGAAAAGGTAAGAAAACATGAAGCTCGCAGTGTCAGAATGCCAGTCTGTCAGTCAAGTCTGAATCAAGATGCAACCCTTGAATGCGTTATGGCAATGACGCCTCAGATAGTCAGATGGCAGATTAAAATGAACAGAAAATAAATTATTTTTGAGTGATTCCATACAAAAGTGTGCATGCTAAACACAGAAGCTTAAACGTGAGTATGACACGTTAGAATGGTTCTCTTCCATGCACATTGCAGCAGCTTCTTTTCCTTTTAATGCCGATTGGCAAACCCACTTGAAAGTGCATACCGCGTGACGGCTGACGTAAAATAAAGGATCAGGCTTAGGATTGCAGATAACCGACCAGTAAAACAAAAAATGCTTATTCAGCCCTGATACCGATCCTTGAGATAAGGCTGGGGCATCTCTATACTTTAGTAATATAAAGTACTATAAATCAGGTACCTGTCTGTGGTTGTAGCTCAATAAGATGAGTCCACATGTCTCGAGCAGCCTGTGTGTAGTATCCGATCTCAGCATTAGGGTGCAAGCCAAACACCTCTGCCGTGTTAGCCAGAGGCAGCGACTCTATCTCGTCTGCAAAACATGGAGAGTTTGAGGGTCTTTCACATTCAAACCAAAGTCTTTTTGATGATGGATACTAAGCAGTAACTTACCAACATAAACCTGCTTGGGTCCGTGTGGTGGGATCTTGTAGTCCACATCTTTATTGTGAAAGAAGTGGAATGGTTGGAAGGTGTCAAAGATGAAGTCACCCAGATACTCATCCATGTAAACTGTGAGGATCCTGCGATCAAAGCTATCAATAGCTCTGCCACCATACATCACCTGCAAAAGGCATTAGAAATTATATATATATTCATTCAGACTGCATTTGTTGGATCAAAAATACAGTAAAATAGTAATACTGTGAAAAAAATCTATTTTAATATATTTTAAAATGTAATTCCAGTCTTCAGTGTCAGAAATCATTCTAATATGCTTATTGGTGCTCAATAAACTTTTCTTATTTTTATATTGTTGAAAATATTTGTGCTGCTTTATCGTTTTGTTTCAACTATGATTTTTTTTAAATAAAAGGTTCAAAAGAACAGCATCTATTCAATAGAAATCTTCATCAACTTTATAAGTATTTACTGTTACTTTTGATCAATTTTCTACAGTTAGCCCATAAAATGACAATATGATATTTACCTCTCCAATTAGGTATTTGAGACTTCCCCATGGTATCGCGGCATCTCCTTGAGTTTGGGCTTTGGTCAGGTAGGTGTCCAAGATTTCCATACACACCTGAGAGACAATGGAGCTACTTAATCAAAATGCAATTTAAAGCATCTCAGACTTGACAATACTACCTGAGGACTGAAAACTTACCAGGAAATCAGACTCATTAAAATCATAAGGCACATTCCAACCGATCTTGCCGTACTTGCGTCGTTCCTGTACCACAGCGTGGAAGAAGGCCAGCACATAAACCAGACTGCGAAAGGCTGGGTGGGCACAGCCCATGAGCTTATCATGAGGGATCTTAAAATATGTCGCCCTCATGTTCAGCTTCAGCCCGTTTGGAGGTTCTGTTACAACCTGGAGGTGAACATGAGAACCATTAGTTTACATGGAAATGAAAATTCACACATTAAATGTACACGCAATAAATGTGTCCTGACCTTGAAGGATTTCTGCAGGATGCCAATGGGGAAGTCTTTAATGGGATCTGTAGTGAGCCACAAGCGGAAGTCTGGGTGGGGTTTAGTGATTCGTTCCAGTGCTTTCTCTAGATCCTTCAGCCATTTCACTAACAGGTGACAGTTTTGTAGCATCAGCCACTGGCCTCGTGCCACTGCGGTTTCCAAAAGCTGCAATGCAACCTGAAATAGAGATGTCATATTTGTACCTTTTTAAAAAGGGTTTCTGTTATGATATTTGGGATGGTCAAGATGCAATGCACCACCGCAGTACACTGCGCTGGTGTCATTTATGAGAACTATAGCATATACTCTAGACTGTGTTTTTGTATCTTTGAACATTTACCTTCTCCTGTCCCTGCCCCATGGCAAGAAATTTGAGTCTGTTGGTCCCAAAGCCAGAGCGTTTGGCTAATTTGGTCAGATCATTGGCTGGTTCTGAGCCTGGACTCAGAATAAACACAATGGGAGAGTTTGGGGAGCTCTGGTCAAAGATGGCTTCAAAACTGATCACCGGGGGCTGTACGTATCTGAGTGACGAAGTGACAAAGTGAAAGTTAGAGCCATTGTTTCTGATTGTCTGACATTAAAAAGCTTGGACTTTTAATAGATGAACATTCAGGCCGGAATACACTACACAACATTTGCACACACAAAAAAAAATCCCAGTGTCAATGCTAGTTGCTGAAAGTCAGAGCCAGTGTGTGGATTTCTGGGTTTTTCAGTTGGATGGACACAGAATATGATTAAATACAGTCAGAAGATATAAAAAATAAGTTTGACATTGTGAATTGCATATTGTTTTAATTTATGCATTTAGAACAATTTTAAAGTAAAAGTTGTGAATTTAGATGTAATTTTCCCTCTGCAGTCTTTACTAGAAGTGTACATTTCCTGACAATTATTAATCAAATATAATTATTATAATAAGACCATAAGGTTTTATGTGTTCATTTCTTTTTAATCCACATAATTTTTTCAATATAAAAAAAATCTAAATTTCCTATATTACTTGAATTTGTATCCATAGCATAATTTTTTAAATAATAATTCATTAAATGTACACCCCTTTACATGATTGGTTTGTAATATGCTGCTGTTTTATAAAATCCATAAGTGTTTTTAGTTTTCACTCACTTCTCTCCCATGGTAAGCGTGATGTAATCACTGACGGCACGATAGACTCTGTCCAGCCTGAAGCAGCGGATCAGCAAAAGCTTCTGGAAGGGAGTGAGGTTGTCCTTATACTTCATGGGAAAGGAAGCCTGCTCTGGAGCATCCAAGTCATACCACTGTAGCAGGAAAAAAAAGACATTATGGGTGGGACTACATAAGTTATGTGTGCTATCTCACAATAGGTTCATCTGGTTGTTTGTTTGATGATTTCTTCCACTCACTTTCTTCCATTCCTCAGGATTATTTTCTATATCATCAGCTAAAGTGCCAAATTCATTAGGAAAGAGTTCCATAAGGCGCACTATATCCTCCCAGCCCTGATCAGGCAGCCAGTCGCACAGCTTCTTACGTTTGCTCTTCTCTAGCGAGAGGTTACCTGGAGAGAGGAAGAAGATTGGGTGTGTATGTGCATTTCTATGCATGTTTATATTACAAAAGAAAGAAAGAGTGGGAAACAAGTCTTCCTGAAGCTCCTACCTTTGAGGAAGAACTCAAGTTCATCCTGGGGTGCTCTGCCATCTGCCTGCTCAATCTTAATAGTCATGTTGAAGGAGAACAGAAGTTTGTGTCTTTCAAAGAGACCTAAACAACAAAGCAAAAAGAACTTTGGTTCGAATCTGTTGAAGAAACAACAGTGATTTAATCTAAACTTGTTCCTGTCATCACTAACTGCTAATGTTCATGGATTAGAAAAACGACAATCTCGTCATGAAGTTTTAATAGTTTATTCAAATTCATTGGATTCTATTAGACTTGAAAGGATTAACAGGCTCACCAGTACAGCCATAGTTATAGACATTCTGTGTAAGTGTGTCCATGATGTTCTTCAGTCTGCTGGGCAGGATTGTGTTGGGTAGAGACTTGGACAGTGAGATGTCAAATACTTCTAGGAAAGAAGAAAGCGAATACTGATACATGCTATTGACCAGAGCCATCTCAGCCAGCACAAAAAACAGGACAGCCCCCCGCTTGGCAGCCGGACGGTAGCCGTCTCTCAGTGTGTCAATATCAATGGCTGTCTTTTCTGCCAGCTTCAGTTTCTCGAACACCTGTTGGAGTCAAATAATGAGTGTAAAATCATAAACTGCTCATATAAGTTTCATTAATCAGTATGTACACACTGCCATTATGATAAATAAAAAAATTAATTAATAAATCAAAATCAAAAATGATTAAATTAAAGCCTTAAATTAATAAAAAATGACAGTAAATCTTTTAACATGAAAAAAAATGAAAATAAAAATAAAGCAGCAAAAAAAAGTTTTCAACATTGTTTCTTGAGCACCAGCATACTGGAGTAATGGCTGTTAAAATACAGCTTTTTCATCACAGGTATACATTAAATTTAAAAAATATATTAAAATATGAAATATGAATGTTATCATTGTAATCATATTTGGTAATACTATAATTTTTAATGTATGTTTAATCAGATAATGCTGCCTTGGTGAGCATAAGAGACTTCTTTCAAAAACATTTAATTAAATCTTACCAAACCTAAATGGTAGTGAGCTCCTCTGATAAATATTTATGAAATAATTAGTAGGCCATAATACATGTGAGTAAGTGAGCAATGAACTGACCTCGCTGGCTTTAGACTTGGTTTCCTCCAGAGTTTGTATCAGTTCTACATTATCCAGCATGTTTCCAGTGGAGGTGGCCAACTCTCTCAACAGCGAGTCCTCCAGGTCTTTCAGCAAAAGTTTGTTCTCACTAGTCTCTTGAATAAGCCGTTCTCTCTGCTCTTCCAGCTCCTTCCGCTCAAATCCCACGATAACACTCAGCAGCTGGTCTTCCAGGCCCTTCAGGGTTACTGAAAAAGTTTTAGCAGAAAGATTAAATGAAAAACTGTAAAATTTCAAATTAAAACCAATGTTTTATTTGAGTCTTAAAATTCTGTAAACAGTTTTTTATCCAAAAACTAGGATTTTTTTAAATGCTGTAATACGGAGAACAATCAATTGGCATTGGACTCTGTGGGATATATTAGTAATAAATTGTAAATGTTTTACACATCTATTTGTAATGTGAATTGGCATAAAGTTTTCGCTCACCTGTGTAATTGATAACCATGGCCTTCCCAAATACAGCAGGAGAGAACTTGGGGTTTGCAAGTTTGGTATTGAGGTAAAGTTTGAAGTTGGGATCATAGTCAACTTCCTTATCACCAAGTATGATAACCTGACGCCCCTCTGCCCCTTTTACATTCTTCTCAAGGACATTGTCAATAACTGGATCGATATATTCATCCACATCTTGGAACAGGAAGGGGAAGCCATACTTAATGGCCAACTCCAGAGCCTTCAAGAAGTCTGGGTCATTGAATGACGAGATCTGCAAAGCAGAAACATTACTATAAAAATAGTCCAAGATCAGTTACAGAAAAAACTTTGTGTAGAATAAAGTGATGGAATGAAGTGAAACCTTCAGATTGTTCTTCTCTTCCTTCTTTTTGACCCAGTTGAGGGCTTGCTGCTGGGGGTCAATGCACAAGGGGAAGCGGCTGGATCTGGTGGTCAGGATGCCATTCTGCACTGAAAGTTCATCTGGAGGAAGACCTTCAGATCCCCATCTAAAGGAATGCACAGGTTTTTTTTCCCCCATAAACAAATATACATTCATTCTTCTACACGTTTTGATGATTTACCTGCTTATCTCCACTTCATCAGTGAGCAGGTTTTCTATTCGGAAAGGCTGGCTCAGAGGAATACCTCTCTCCAGGACATCTGCCTGCCACACCTCATAAACCATTTCATTGCGGAAGTCCCAGCTGAATGCTCCCTCGTAGCTGAGAAAGGCAGCGCAGATCAGACAGTCTCCTAGAAGACGTACTCGCCGCAACTTCAGCTCCTTCAGGTCCTCCATCCAGCTACACGTATATAGACATACAATAAAATAATCCTAAAATTGAATTTAACTTGGTGATCTTTGATCAGTCATTCATTTTATATTATAGGTTTTAATGAGCAGTTTTTTTAATAAGCTGACCGCTCATTCTCTGATCCCAGGCCTGAGATGAGTTTATCTGCAGCAATGAGTCTTCTCTCCATAACTTCGGCCTCTTCCTGCAGAAGTTGCTTTTCTGTCATGGCAGCCTCATATTTGTCTCCAAGAGCTCCAAGCTCTTTCTGGATGGCACTGAGCTCATTCTGGATTCGCTCCAGCTCACGTTTGCTTTGGAAGAAATTCCTCTCCAGACGAGCAACCTTTAAAATGTAATTTTGTGATTTAATTTTATTAAATGAGATCAAATTAATTACATTAATTTGTGCATTTAAAGTCTCTGTAATGTAAGCATATTATACCTTCTCTCGCTTAGGTTTAATGTCTCTGGCCACGTCACAGTAGCCCATGACGGCCTCCACGAACCTTAGCATGCCAGAACCAGCTTTACTGATGGCTTGCATCTCCTCCAAACTGGTGTTTAGGTTCCTTAGGTAGGCTGGGTATACAATATGACAAGGTGGAGGCATTACGTTCAGGACTTACTTCATAGGTTGTTTTAAGGCACTGGGATTAAAGAGAAGCATCAAGAAGATGAGTATATGGATCCTAGTGGTTTACCTCTGACTGTCTTGACTTGACCGGCACTGATCAAGTCACAGTCCATCTCCATAAGACTACGCAGGAAGTTGCCCTCTGACATCATGCCCTTAGCTGCCTTCCAGCTTATCTCTTTTTGGCCCCGTATCACTAGGATGCACTCGCACACAACCTGCACCTGTTTAGGTGGCTTGGAGAAGGATCTACAATACCACAAATAAGAGGGTACACAAGTGAAGAGCCATGAATCAGAAATGTCAACTCGCTACAACATCCGGTGATGAAATGTTGTGTGTAAAAGAATAGACCAGCAATTAGCTTTTCCTACAAATAAACAAAAATGAGAATTATTTGAGGATCACTGCACATCTGCACAAGGGCTTTTCACACTTCTTTAATCCTGGTCTAATATAAACCTGGGTAAATTATGTAAATACATAATGGCTCTAAAATAGCATATTCTCATATTATATATTGCTGACTGCACCATCTAGAACTAATGTATTTTAGTTTATCCTGAATTAACTTTTTTGACTATATTGGTAAGAATAAAACAGCTTCCTCTTCACTCCCATTTTCCTTTACACTTTACCCATTTAGAATGACAATAACCAGGGGTTAAGTACCATGTGAAAAACTAGGAAAAGATTGGTCTTACACTGTTTGTCTTACATAAAGCTAAGGTACTTTTTTATAAAGCTATGGTACTTTTTGTTGTGGGGCCAATGAAAATGATCTACAGCAAGTAAAAAATTATTTTTGCAAATACATTTTACTCACCACAAAAAAGAAAAGCCTGACACTTCCCGTATTTATTTCCTATTTATTTTATATTAATATTATAATTATTATATATTTAATTATTATTATTACATCCATAATTAATTAACTGTACTCTATAATAATTGTAATATCTCATATACAAATGTAATACCCATATTTTTCCAAAAATAAGACAACCCTATAAGACGTCCCCTTTTTTAAGATCTTTTAGAAAAAAGGCTTCCCTATAATTTTCATACTGCATATTTTTATATTCAAACTTTGTATTAAAAGTATTTTAAATACTGGTAAAATATTCCATCGGTCACAATTAAAAATAACCTGAAGCCCATCTGAATTTTATAACAATTAGGATACTGTCTTAAAATCTGGTACTGGAGAAGTTTGGTGCCATCATCGAGATACGCAAACATGACAGTCATCTCTTAGACCCTGAATATAAGATGATTCCATTTTTTTTACAAATGTATATTTCTAAGAAAAAAAATATTATATTCAGAACAATATACGGTATGTTTATTTAAAAAAGAAATCTGCCCAGGAAGAATCAAGAATGAATGCTTTTGCTTTGATTTAGTATTAGAGTGCAGAAGAAAAGTTGCTACCTGATTTCTACAACATCGTTTTTTTCCAGGTCTTGCAGAGCGATGCGAGCGGCTTCTAAAGCAGGAAGAGCCTCGGCTAGAGAGCTCTCAGCATCCCTCTTCTCCACCACTATTATCTTATTCTGCACCTCTATCTCTTTAGCCTTCTCCTCTGCCAGGGCTTTCTTCTCCTCCGCTGAAAGAGAGAGTTTTCATTCTGTTTTTAGCTTCAGTTGCTGTTTAATAGAGTGTTTGTACCTTTCCTGATTCCTTTCTTTTCCCACTTTTCACATTATTTTAATAAATGTGTGACATATATAAACACATCTGTAACATGAATAAAAAAACAACTTGATATTAATTACCCATAGTTTTACTCCAGCCATGTTTGTATGTGATGTTGTACTTACCAACAGCAGTATTAGAGCAGATCTCTTCTAGAAGAATCTCACAGGCTGAAGTCTTCTCTGCCAGCACCACTTTCTGCTCAGCTAGTTTGGTGTTAAGCTCTGCTAGCTGCACACTTGCCTCCTTCAGCTTATCCAAACCCCCTTCTAGACGTTTATATTGTGCTGAAAAATGCATACAGATCAGTGTTATACTAAGATTACATAAATAATAATATAAGTTTTATTAATATTTTGAATTAGCTTTTATTTTTTTTGTATTTTCAGTTTATATTTAATTTTTTTAGTATTCATTTTTATTGAGTTTGCTATGAGCTGATTTTTTTTCCCCATTTAGTTGATGTTTTTCATCTAATAATTATATTTTATTTTACTGTAGATTTCGTTTTAGTTTTGTTTAACAAACAACACTGATATAGATGCAGTACATTATTTCAAAATCATAAATAAAATGTTCCCAAATAGCTCAAGAGAAATGTGTTCTTACCCAGTATGTATTTATCTTGGTCCTCCAGTAGGTTGGAGTAGGTGCTAATAAAATCCAGGTAGTTTTTAGGGGTGACAAAGTTGCTGCGACGCAGTGTTTGCTGGAACAGTTTACTATACTCCCCTACAGAACCGTGCACCATGCACACATGAGCAATCACCGCCTCTGAATGACACTCTGGGATCATTGGACTCTCGCCTGAAATACGATACATAAACTAGCATGAATGAGTGTGCATTGTTATCATGTATACACACACAGGGTTAGTAAACAACAGTCTATAAACTGCCTTGAAATCCCTAGTTAATACAAACCTAAGAAGGACTTGGCAACTGCATGTAGAGCCTGAAGAGGCCATGGGGAAAACCAGTCGATGTTTGTATTATTAACCAACCCTGATTCACAAAAACACACATATAAAACTCATGAAGCTCTGAAATCAAGGAAGTAAGACCAAACCAAAAAAATTGTGATGCATTGCTCAAAGACCTGGAAAATTCCTGCAGCGCGTTCTGAGTGTGTCTCCAACAGGCGACATGGCCAGCACTATGTGCAAGTTGTTGGCACTCTTGTTGACAAAGTATTGCCATACACTCTCTTTCGACGGACCAGAGCCCATTTTCAGAGCCTCATCTCGCAGCTGGTTTAGGACTGATTCCTTCTCGTCATCAGGGAACAGTGCTGGAACCATCCCTGACAACACAAAGAAACTGCTGTTAGCATCTCTTTCATACAGTCCATAAAACTGTAACATGATTTGTTCATGCTTACATGTTATACAAGAATGTAAACTAAATAGATCAATTTACAAAGGTGTATGTTACCTTATTAGACTTCATTAAGTCAGTTGTTTTAAATACCTGATGTTAGCATGTTGTTGATGAGCTCCAGAAAACCTTCCTCAGCCACATGGGCATCAGTGAACAGAAAGACCATTTTCTTGTTCTCTATACCCAATTTAAGGTACAGAGTTTTCAGATCCTCACGAAAGTTGGTCTCTGAGTACCCTCTACTAAGCACAATTTCAAACACCTATAAAAAAAACAGCATAAAATGATTCTTACTACTTATATCAATTTAAAAAGAATACAGGGGGGTAGATTAATCTAGATAAAATATATAAAAGCAGAAGAAATACAAGAAATTGTGCATATTGAATATGAAAAACTATGTATCACCTCATAACCTGCAGTAAAGGCAGCCAGCTTTGTAAGAGATTGTTTCCCTGAACCACCTACACCAACCAGCAACGCATGACTACGGTCCATTCTGATGATGCGATGAATGACAGTCAGGTGTTCGAGAGCATCATCAAACAGCACCAAATTCATTCTGGACTTATTTTCATTATACTCCTCCAGGATCTCCTATAGGGGTCAAAAAAATGAAAAACGAGCATGAAAAGCCAAATAATAAAAGCTTCAGACTGCCAAGCTTGGTCATTTTTAGAAATACTGATGGATTTCTACTTTGGAAAGGGCATTTCTAGGTAATGCATGAATTCGGGGAAAAAAATTATAGCTTGACTGCAGCTCATACTGCTTTGGATAAAATCATCTGTCAAACACATGAATGTTAATGTAAATCGAACATTCAGACATCTATGCACCTGAAACAGAGCTTTGGATGCATCATAGTCCAGTATATCCTCATAAACTCTTGGCTCAGACTTGAGAGCTGTTCTGTAATCTCCAAACAGAATGGGGTCTCTCATGGCTGAATCAAGGTCTGATCTGAAGTGCTCTTCAATCAGATTCTTTATATGCCCCTGGACCTGTAGAGAGCAAAACCAGAGCATAAGATGACAAGTGTGCAGTTTAAAGGGATAGTTCACCCAAGAATTAAAATATAACCCATGATTTACTCACCCTCAAGTCATCCTAGGTGTATATGACTTTCTTGTTTCAGACGAATAAAATCTGAGTTACATTACAAAAGTCCTGGCCAATCCAAGCTTTATAACTGCAGTATAATTGTTCAGTTTTTGAAGTCCATAAAAATGCCTCTGTCGGTCATATAACTGCTCCACACGGCTCTAGTCTAGGCGGTTAATAAAGGCCTTCTGGAGCGAATCAATGTGTTTGTGCATTTAACTAATGAAAAGTGTTAAAAGTGCCTCTGCATTTCAAAATGCGTACTCCACCAATTACACTTGACAGACGAACAGTAAGCATTTTGAACTGCGAGAGGCACTTTCAACACTTTTTCCATTAGTTGAATACAGAAGACGATCAGCCAGAACTTTACTTTATAAAGTTTTAAATATGGATATTTTTCTTACACAAACAAATGTATTCACTTCAGAAGGCCTTTATTAACATCCCCCCATTTATATGACAGACAGAGGCATTTTTATGGACTTGAACAACAAAAAATCAGAACAACAATCACTACAATTTTAAAGCCTGGATTGGCCTGGACTTTTTTAATATAACTCCGACTGTATTCATCTGAAATAAGAATGTCATATATGCCTAGGATGACTTGATGGTAAATAATTCATGGGTTAATTTAAATTTTTTGGGGTGCACTATTCCTTTAAGATGGAGACAATTACAGGCTTTTGGAACATGCTACTTGGAAGTAAGCATACCATGATTTTGTCAGTTTCATTGATAAGTCTGTCATGGAAGACCCTTAAGCATTCATTCCTCCATACACGTACAAACTGGGTGACTGTACAGAACCTGGAGTTAAATGAGAGAAAACCATTTTTATTATAAAAATAATCATGACACAAACTGGTCATAAAAGACACTGAATGAGGCATACTGTACAATATGGAGCATCCTCTATGCTCCATATTGTACAGTATGCCTCCTCCAGTGTCTTTTATGACCAGTTTGTGTCATGATTATTTTTTTATTATTTTAAAGAGAACTGCATATGGCCCAGAGTGTTATAACACAATATAACATAATACAATAATATTAACAACAACATAACTATATATATTAACTATAATATATTATGAACAGAAATTAGGAATGTTGATATAGGTATATTAATAAGCCACAATATATTTTGTAATTTCAGATACTTCAAGAACTGTGTGTTCTTTAATAAAAACAATAGTTTTTGAGGCAAAAAATAAATATGATTTCAGTTTACATCATGATTGTTTTTTTTTTATTTTGTATATATTAATAATGAGTTTGCTAAAGCCCCCTAGCGAGCCCAGGCCTTCTGGTTAAGAACCAATGGTAGAGACTGTATTGAAATACTGCAAACATCAAACTAAAAAGGACTTCCTCAGTGCTTTCTTATTCATCTGAATAATGAAAAACTCCTAACCTTTCAGGATTGGTCATTGTCAAGCCATGGTAGACTCTGGAGAGATCTCGCAGGTTAAAGATGTAGTGAAACTTGGAGGGTGTTGGTGGTAGGTCCTTAATTATGGTTTTGTACAATTCCAGAGTACAAAAGGTCAACTTGTCACAGATGTTTTGAATGCATTCCTCAAAGCGCTTTAAAATACAAGAGCAATAATTCTGATTAATGTCAATCATTAATTTCATGAATTAGCCCAACTATGGTAATGATCCGAAGCCTAAAAGAGAAATTCTTTTATGAAATCATGAAAGAAAATGTCATTTCATCAGATATGGGCAGCTGAATTATTACCTTGGTGTGTCCTTTAAGTATGGAACAGTAGATGAGGTCCAGAGACTCTTCTTCCGGGAAGGGGATGTTGAACACACTGAAAAGAGAGATGAATCGAGGGTCTACCTCATTCCTACCACCCCCTGCCTTCCCCATTGCTGCAATGAAGCCCAAGTCCTTTATGAGTTTATAGTTAAGTTCCTTTCCTCTGTCATACATGCCCCCCCTGTCCAATAGCAGCTTTAGAAGAGCTATAGGCTGCTGGGTTCCATATTCATCCACCTGAGATCAAACAAAAATGAATCCATGATGAGCCGTGAGGTGAAGGTCCAGTCTTGGATATGACCTACAGTATAAATTAATTCTTACCCTTGGCATGTTGAGGTCATCCATAAAGACAAGGAGTCTTTTGCCCATTGGAGGACCAAACGTGTCTTTGGTTCTCTTTTCAACACTTGCCTCCAGAGTCCTCTGCAGGTCCATGGATGTTGTTCTCGACGAGAAATTTATAGTCATCATTATCTGGGAAAAAGTGCATATTGTTAATCTGTGTGTGAAGTCCAATTGGACTGCATTCATTTATAGTTTTTAATTTACAGAAGCAGCTGTACATTATTCATAGTGATGGACTTACAGTTGTATCAGTATTGAGATTATTCAGGAAGTTCTGTATGGTGGCTGTTTTAGAGGTACCAGACTCTCCAACCAGCACCACTGGCCTTTTCACCTTCACCATCTGTTCCAACAGCCAGTTAGCACGAGTAGTGTCCACTGTCGGGACTAATAGAGAGCAACGGATCAAATACATTTTTATTGGTGAAGCATACAATACTGAATAAAATTAGACTAGACTAGTAGAGAGAAAGGAAAAGGTTGTAGAGGAAGGGACAGCAATACAAATAAGGGATAAAGAAAAGAAATAAGCTGCTTTACCAAGAATGTCGATGAATTTCATATCAGGGTTATGAATGTATTCTGATACCATCGATCTCCAGGGAACCCACTTCTTTTGGGTTCCATCAAAGTGAAAATCATAGAGAGTTGGCAGGTAAACTGCAAAATTAAACAAAATATACAATAACAAGAAGCATTTCGATTAATAATAACACCAGCAATTTAATTTAATTTAAGAAAAATATTTATATGAAAAAAGGGGAACTGGCTGATCTTGTATATGGATCTGTCGTTTGTCATTGTTATTAAAATGATGTATACAGTTTCATGTGCTCTAAGAAATACTTATACTTTCTTAATTAACTGTCGATGTATGGTAATACGTTAATTTTGGACGTTGCTTCCACCTCACCTGGAATTTGTCCAGGGCCAGCAAGCACCTTCTCATCATGAATACTGCTCAGAGAGGACAATTTTTTGATAAACTCATCAAACTTCTGTCTGCCTTTTTCCAGGAGAGTAGCCCCCAGCGAACAGTACAGTGCTTCCAGAAAATAACACTCCAGCTCCTCAGAAAGGAAGTCCTCATTCTCCAGCAGAGAATCCAGCATCACAGTCAACTGCATCACCTACAAGAAAAAAAGAAGTTTGTGCAACACGCTACAGAGATGACTTACACTGTAGGGTTGTTTAGGTATCTACTGAATCACTTACCATGTTTAAATCCGTCTGTGGGATCACAGTCTTCAGTTTCTCTGTCTGTTTTCCATCAACCATACCATCCACTATCATATCAATGGCACTTGGTACATATTTTTCAAACAGTTTGCAGAGTTCTGTCTTTTCCTGTTAAAAGAGCAAAGGCATGTTGAAAATATAATCTTAGCATCTTGTCAGAACATGAATTTTACTGTTTTATTATTCTCAGTGGTGATTTGTCAGAGATTATATCTATCATGTATTTTGTTAAATTGTATGCTCCCACACACAGATCTTAAAACTACCTTGAAAATAAATGGCAATAATCTTTTCACTCCCAAATTTCCATTATATTTAATTTAGCCCTTCCCCCTTTTTTGGTAAAAACAAATGTTTGTTATGGCTGTCAACCTCCTCTGACATGTAAAAAGTGCACTCAGCTTTCTTGGTTGATAAACCTCTAGTAGAATTTTTTGGGAGAAGTTAAGAACACTGTAAATTATATATATAGACATACTTTAGGGGCTCTGCTGTTGACCCATTTTTCCCAGAAGGGAGCGTAGCGGAGGTTTTTGGGATCCACAAACACCATTCCACAACGAGAAACGGTAGCAGGGGAGGCATACTGCAGATCTCCAACCTAAAATACATCAGTTTGGTTTGCAAGTCTACAACAGTTACAGTCCTTTGACAAAATGAATGGTTTACATAATACCTCAAAAAGCAGAGCACAGTGGTTCTGTAGACGAATTCTCTCTCCATTAGCCAGTGTGAGAAGCTTGTTATCATCCATAACTGAATTCATGTTCTCCACCCATAGAGCGTCTACATCTCCATCAAAGAGGACGTACCTGTAAAGCATAGCCAAATTCATGTTAGAATTCTGTTTTATTTCATGACTTCGATATAAAATAGATGTAGAATAACTTTTAAGCCTTTATTTTCACCTCCTTTCTTTTTTGTCTGTGGGTTTATTGATGTCACGGAATATGTTAGACAGTATCCCATCAGTCCAATCTCTCGTGATTGGGTCCAGTATCCCATATAGCTCAATCACACTCATCGCTTTAGGGTTCAGGCTGTACATTTTGGTCAGCAGGCCCAACCTACAGATACAATTGAACAGTTACGGTATGTGTATTTGCCTGAGAGAACAATTTGTGTTATGAATATGTAGCAGAATTTCTAGAATATATATATAATGTGTATAATATGTAATTTATGAGTAGACAAAGACCTGGTCTGTGACTGGCAGAGTGTGTTGATCACCACAGATTTCCCTCCTCCTGTTGGTCCAACCACCATGGTTGTGTGTCTGGTCATCATAGTCTCATACATTTGTACCACTTTGTCCACCTACATTCACAAATTAGCCATAAATCTTTACATTTAATAATTACAATCCTTTGAAAATGGGTTTAGAAGGGAAGAATCACCTGGCTTGACAGCATAATATACTTATTCTCCAGGAGGGTTTCCTCTACAGCGTCATTAAAGCTGGGGTAACGTACACGTGGGCAGTCAAGCCCGGGGAACAGATCCGAAATGAGGCCCAAAAACAGAGGAACATCCTCAAATACAAACTTGGGCAGGTTCATATCTCTTAGAGCCCTCATCAAAACAACATCCTAATAGGAGTAAAGAAAGGAGAAAGATCAAAAGGAAAATAAATAGTAGTAATTAGAGGAGGTGATGGCAGCTCATTAAGGTGGCTTGGAAAATGATGAAGAGAGATACCTCACTGAGATCTGGTGAACCTCTCTTCAACTCCCCTGCCATTACTAACACTGACTTCAGTGCCCTAAGCCCAAAGTCATAGTGTGACTGTTTAGACAGCTGCTCCCGTGCTAGTTTGTATAGCACTGTCATCTTCTTTGCCAAAACCTGCAAATAAACAATTTATGCACATTTTTGTTTGCTTAATCACAAACTGAAAATTGGCTCTGAAAATACTAAATTATGTTTATTAACAAAGTTCAGGAGAAGCACGTTCAGATAATTCACATGAGTGGAGAGCACTCAGCAGCTCAACAATAAAGGAATACACATTTCAATTTACTCCCTCTAAATTATATATAAGTGTGAACTTGTGAATCTTTTAGATTAAAAACAATTAAATTGTATAATTTATTCTCTCTTTAGGGATGATCAATGATGAGCAATGATTTTGTGAGATGTTATACAATCTTAGAAAATATTTTTCTTATAGACCATCTTTAAAGAAATAGTTTAATGTTACCAAAAATATTAAAATTCTGCCATCAATTACTTACTTTCATGTCGCTTCAAACCCACAAGACTTTTATTCATCTTTGAAACACAAATGAGGATATTTTTTAATAAAATCTTTTTTGAAATTGTCTTGTGTCTTTTTTGTGTTTTAAAGATGAACAAAATTCTTATGGTTTGTAACGACAAATTGCTGACAGAATTTTCATTTATTTGTGGGTAAACTAAACATTTAATCTACTGACAGCCCAGCCCTCATTTTTAAATAGAATAATTCCCCACCTTAGCCATAAGAAAGCCTTCCGAGAAGAGCATGATCTCGCAGATCTGCTGCAGGTCAGGCACGATGACTACCACTGGTCTGAATAAAGTTTTCACTGACTCAGGAAGTTCTGTGCGGCCAGCATAACCAGGGTTCATTGTGATGAAGATCCCAATACGGTTATCTAGACTAATTTCTTGACCTTCAAACTAAACACAAAAAAACAAAAGTCAGAGCCTAAAATCAACCATCTTTCAGTATACAGGTGCTGTTCATATAATTAGAATATCATCAAAAAGTTTTTTTAATTTGACTAATTCCATTCAAAAAGTGAAACTTGTATATTATATTCATTCATTACACGAGACTGATATATTTCAATGTTTATTTCTTTTCATTTTGAAGATTATAATTGACAGCTAAGGAAAATTCCAAATTCAATATCACAGAAAATTAGAATATTACTTAAGACCAATACAAAGAAAGGATTTTTAGAAATCTTGGCCAACTAAAAAGCATGAACTTGAAAAGTATGAGCATGTACAGCACTCAATACTTAGTTGGGGCGCTCCTTTTGCCTGAATTACTGCAGCATTGCGGCATGGCATGGAGTCGATCAGTCTGTGGTATTGCTCAGGTGTTATGAGAGCCCAGGTTGCTCTGATAGTGACCTTCAGCTCTTCTACATTGTTTGGTGTGGCATATCGCATATTCCTCTTCACAATATCCCATAGTTTTACTATGGGGTGAAGGTCAGGTGAGTTTGCTGGCCAATTAAGAACAGGGATACCATGGTCCTTAAACCAGGTACTGGTTGCTTTGGCACTGTGTGCCGGTGCCAAGTCCTGTTGTAAAATAAAATCTGCATCTCCATAAAGTTGGTCAGCAGCAGGAAGCATGAAGTGCTCTAAAACTTCATGCAGCAGGAAGCATGAAGTGCTCTAAAACTTCCTGGTATACGGCTGCGTTGACCTTGGACCTCAGGAAACACAGTGGACCAACACCAGCAAATGACATGGCACCAAACCATCACTAACTGTGAAAACTTTACACTGGACTTCAAGCAATGTGGATTGTGTGCCTCTCTTCTCTTCCTCCAGACTCTGGGACCCTGATTTCAAAAGGAAATTAAAAATGTACTTTCATCAGAGAACATAACTTTGGACCACTCAGCACCCCTTTTTGTCTTTAGCCCAGATGACACGCTTCTGATGCTGTCTGTGCTTCAAGAGTGGCTTGACACAAGGAATCTGACAGCTGAAACCCATGTCTTGCATACATCTGTGCGTAATGGTTCTTGAAGCACTGACTCCAGCTACAGTCCACTCTTTGTGAATCTCCCCCACATTTTTGAATTAATTATCACTATTGCTTGTACACTGTTTTCTACCACATTTTTTCTCCTCTCACCTCTCTATAAATTAAAGCTCTGTGAACAGCCAGCCTCTTTTGCAATGACCTTTTGTGTCTTGCCGTCCTTGTGCAAGGTGTCATTTGTCGTCTTTTGGACAACTGTCAAGTCAGCAGTCTTCCCCATGAAAAACGCTCCGCGTCCACACAATCATTTTCAATCGTTTTCCAAATATATATATATATATATATATATATATATATATATATATATATATATATATATATATATATATATATATATATATATATATATATATTTATTTAATATAAAAAAACAATGCTCTATCCTATTCCTTCTTCCCAGGACCCACCTGGCTGTTCAGCTCCTCCAGTGTCTTCGACTTGCGTTATTTCTGCTACTCGTTTATTTACTCTTTGAAATTTTCCCTAGAAAAGGCACTGAGTTTTTTAACAGTATGTACAAACTGACAATTAATATTTAACAAGTTCTGTCAAAACAGAAAGCATACAAAACAACTGCTGTACAATGTCGTTCACCATCTTGGCTGAATTGGTCATATGACTGTATCACATGGCTAAAAATGCGTCATCGTATTAAAAAGCCTCCGTTTTCACAGTCCACACTACGACGCAAAGACGGCGTTTTCAAATGTATCCGCTTTGGAGAGCGTTTTCAAAACGATAATTAAAACGCTGTCTCAGTGTGGACGGAAGGCCAAAACGGAGAGAAAAATATACGTTTTAAAAAGAAAACGTATTAGTGTGGACATGGCCTACATAACTAGACTGAGACCATTTCATGGCTTTGCAGGTGTTTTGAGTTAATTAGCTGATTAGAGTGTGCCACCAGGTGTCTTCAATATTGAATTTTTTCAGTTATAATCATCAAAATGAAAAGAAATAAACATTTGAAATATATCAGTCTGTGTGTAATGAATGAATATAATATACAAGTTTCACTTTTTGAATGGAATTAGTTAAATAAATCAACTTTTTGATGATATTCTAATTATATGACCAGCACCTGTTTGACCATAAATGTAGCTCTGGACTAAAATTCCAGAAACAAACTCACTTGAAACCTCTTGAGGTCCAGCATTAGAGCGTTTCGGATTGTTTGGATTTGGGATGAGATAACAGACAGCACTGAGGCGTCAATGCGGTTGAACTCATCAAAACAGCCCCAGGCTCCACACTGAGCTAAACCAGAGAGGATTTTCCCTACAGCCTAAAGGAAAAGAAAAACAAAATCTAAATTAATAAAATACAAAAATATTTGGGATCAGGTAATGATTTTTTTTTCTTCCTGAAAATTATTTTTTTATTCAGCAGGGATGCTAAATTTATCAAGTGACATTGAAGAGATCTAAAATGTTACAAAATATTACAAATAAATGCTGTTCTTTTGAATTTTCTATTCATTAAAAAATTCTGAGGGGAAAAATATGGTTTTCACAAAGATATTAAGCAAAACGTCTCGGTTACGTATGTAACCCTCGTTCCCTGAAGGAGGGAACGGAGACGTACGTCCCAATTCGTCGGTTCAGTTCTGACGTACGTCGAACGTGACCGACTGAAAGGGAACAACAGTTTTCAACTGTGATAATACTCAGCATATTAGGATGATTTCAGAAATATCATGTGACACTAAAAACTGGAGTAATGATGCTGAAAAATCAACTTTACTATCAAAATAGAACAAAAAAAATATAATTTTTAAATTTTACATTTTTAAGTTTTAGTTTTTACATTTTGAACATACATATTGAAATACATCATCTTAATAATTTTGTTAAACTAAATGCATCAACATGCAAAGCAATAATCTTTCAGTAGAGTTTTAAGTCTGCAGTCTCTTACCATGTAGTCCATGCCCTCTCCACAGTTGGTGACCACACACAAAAGCCCCAAAGCTTTTGCCAGGTCTTTAGTGGATTCAGTTTTCCCTGTACCCGCAGGCCCAGCTGGTGCTCCACCCAGGAACATAGACAAGGCCTAAGCGCATCATACAATGCTTTAATAAGACGTGTACTAATAAAACAGGCCATTTAGGGTGTACAACTGTGTAAATCAAGTACCTGGGTAAGTGTGAGATAGATACGGTCAGTCAGGGGGGTAATGACCAGCCTGCCGTTCAACCCCATGTACTCATAGCCGTAAGAGAACTGAGCACTGCACTGCCTCACAAACAGCTCATCGGGCTCTTTAACCCAGTAGAATCTCAACTGACTCTCCCATTCAAACTCACGGGCATCTGTAATACTGCCCAAAGAAAAAGTGTTTTTAGGATGGAATATTTAAAAAATACTGAACGTTACAACCACTTTTGAGGGGACAGTTTTCATATCTTACCTATCTCTGACAAAAGTGTCCACAATGTCCCTTGCGTGGACATCGATGATGAGGACAGTGTTGATTTTCCGTCTGTCATTCTTATTTAAAGGTTGTGTGATGCGCTTCACCAAGTCATTGATCTGCTGGTGCATTTTCTTTGCGTACTGTTTTAGCGCCTGCTTTTCTCCTTGATTCATCCTTTTAAAGACGTCTTCCACCTCCCAGGTCCACCACACCTGGTTTGCTGCCAGCACTACCATGCCCTGGTAGTCAAGCATCCAGTCCACCCTGATGGAAGGGCAGGCGACCATATTATAAAATTCTCATAAATTCAAACTAGACACAAAAAAAGTTCAATGAGATACAGTCTAGTAATGTCCTCACCTAGTCTTTTGGTGGTTATAGAAGTAAATAGCCTCTTTGGTGATGAGTCGGTTGGTTCTCCTCATCTCCAGCAGCACTCCAGTCATCCAGTCCTCCACACGGCCCTCTGCAGGGACAGGTTGTTTGAGCTCCATCACCTCCCCCTCGGCAGACACCAGTGCCCTTGCCACCATCTCTCCATTCATTCCCGTATCAAAACGCAAAGCTGCAATGTTGTCATACATCTGTCGATGAGGGAAAATAATTGTTATTGAATAATTTATGGTCGGTCTGTTGTGCACCTGTTATTTTATTCAGTTCATTTGAATGATTTTAATTTAAGCTTAAACAGCTTAGAGCAGGGGTTTTCAAACCAAGATTTGGGGACCACCATTGGGCCACAAAGGATTGCTAGTGGGTTTGTGAAGTTTATCAGTGTAAACAATATAAAAATAAATAAATAATACAAAAAGATAACTCTAATATCTAAATAAACAAATACATTTCTAAATAAAATACATTTTGATTTAAATTTGATTTAAATAAATAAACTAGATAAAAAAGTTTGTAGACAAACTTTAGCGAGAAAGTTTGAAATAGTGCAAGTTTAGTAGTTAGATAGATAGATTGCTAGGGTACTCAAAAGCCTCTTTCAGACTGGCAGTACAAATCCTATTTTTTATGCAAAGCCGAACGTCTACACTGTGTATCGCAACTGTTCAGAACCGAATTTGTGTGTCCATGCTGCTCTTTCATTTTCTGGAATATCTGCATTGGTTTATATGGCAACGACATTATGTTGGTAGGCATAAGCAGCAACAACAACCACAATATAGAGACGGTTGGTAATACAGATGTTGCCTGCAGCCGCCATGCACTGGACTACTGCGTCTTTTGAGGCAACAACAGAACCATGTAAGGCATGTAATTTTCTGCTCGACCGGCACACTTTTCAACAACACACCTTTGTTTCTGCAGCGTCAACAACATCTGCCGTTTACTTTTTACGTGGCATGAGAAATTTACATAAAATGAAAAGGATTTCAAGCCACTTTAAACGGATTTGGACTGAAAGTAAAGTGGTTGCTAGTGTGTTACGATCTGGTTGTTAGGGTACTCTGAGTGGCTGCTAAAATCTTGCTTCATGGTAACTAGGTACTTATGTTGTTGCTAGGGTGTTGCTATGTGTTTGCTATGTTACTCGGGGTGGTTGATATGCGGTTGCTAGGATACTTAGGGTAGTTGCTATCGGGTTGTTAGGGTACACAAAACACATTTATAATATTAATTTTTCCATGGTATTAATTGGGTCTTTATACTTGAAAATATATAACTGCCTTTTAAACTTTAGGATGGGGCTCCTTGCAAGAGGAGGAGCATAGTTTGGGGTCCATGGCATCTAAAAGATTGTAAGCCCCTGTAGTAGAGTATGAGTAGCCTAATAAAAGCAGGTTTTATTGCACATGAAACCAAATTCTACTTGTTCTATCCCTATATTTTATCAAATTCAAATATGCATGTGAATCATTCATTAATATCAATAACATGCAAAAATACAAAATTTATAAAACAAATGTTCATCTTATCCTTTTTTAGCACGCAAAATGACCTTGATCATGTGCTCCTGCACACAAGTAGGCTCACTGCTCCCCAGAATACTGAGCAGCTCATCGTCAGAAATGAAGAAAAAGCGTGGGAAAGCGTTTCTCTTGGAATCAAGGTAATCATTCAGGCTCTTTTGACACTTCTCCAAACCATCGCTTAGGTTCTGCAGGTCAGCCAGACGATTTGGTACCAGACAGCATCTCTTAATTCCAGGGTCCTTTACTGTGTCAGTCATTATCTGGTGATATCCAACAGAGTATAAGGGATTTACATTCTTCCCACAAAAACACTTTTACATATTAGTTGTTGGTGCAGAACTCACCTTTTTGAACATTTTGTCAATATTTTCAAATTTTTTAGCTTCCTCAGGTAGCTGTGACCGAATGTCCCCTCCAATGAAGATGCTTTCGAGGTACATCCATTTTTGCTGTACTAACATCCATACCTACAAATTTAGGAGCAATAGTAAAGAAATTACTAAAAGGAAGTGTGGTTTTAAAGTCAAGATAGTGTTGGTTTACACTGACCTCAATAACCTCACTAATGAGTGATAGATTCTTCTCCCACTGCTGCACGGTGGCCAGGAAGGGACCTACAAAGTGGCTGCCTGCCATACTTTGCAGGTTCATGGCATCATCATCCAAGTGCTGGAGGATGTCATCCACAGCACCAAGAATGAAGCCATGCTCCTGTGTGCCTTTTAAGAACCGCTGCACATTGAACTTCATAATTTCCCATGTTTCCTCCACTTCTTTTACTCCCTGTAAAAATACACAAAAGCACTCTGTAAACTAATTTCTAGGGCTGTTTCGAATGCCATTTTTTGAGCTTCGAAGCTTAGGTGGCAATCAATATCGAATATTCGAAGCTTCGGTGGGTGGGGCTAAATATATAATAATAGTGTCGGTTTGCATTTGTATCATCTTTCACGACTTCACGTTTCACTCTTCGGCATCGTAAATGTGTTGCGGCAGACCCAGTGGAGTGCAGTGTTGCATTTAGTGCAATATGATCAGGTGGCACACATTCTTTAAATATTAATAAACATTTAATAATCTTTTAAATAGAACAGTTTCCGGTACGCATTACACGGGCAGGTTTATGCTCCGAAAACGGACAGTGCACAAGTGATACAAAACACAAAGTCTGTTGAGAGCAAGAATTTTAATAAGGTATTAATAACGAACCTTTCTTTAAAACAAATGAATCCCAAAACAGAAATTAAATTAGTAACACACAGTGATTTCAATTAACTGTAATAAATAAAGAACACGGTAGCATGCTTATAAACAGTTGAATAAGAATAAATGAATTGTTTTTAAAATGACACAAAATGTAATATCTATTACAATTAGTTTTATTCTATATAAGGGATTTATTTTGTCTTATTCTGACTTTTTGTTAATTTAAATCTTTAAAATGCGCGATGCTTTTATTGAAAGCATGTTGCAGTGTTTTTTTTAATTTATCATTATTATTTCAAGCATGAGTGAGAATGAGTCCGCGACAGAAGTCACGTGTTGAAAAAAAAAAAACGAATATTCGAATCTCAAAACTGAAAATCGAATGCTACCTCACCGAACGAATATTCGAATATTCGATTATTCTAGTACAGCCCTACTAATTTCACAATCATTTATGAAATTTTATAGAATGTTGGCAACCAAACATCCAATAGAAGTCAATGGGAACAGAAACTGTTTGGTTACAACATTCTTCTTTATATACCAACTATACTATTTTATGTTCCACAGAAGAAAAAAATCATGCAGGTTTGGAATTTCTTGATTGCAGTATGATAATAATTGTGATAATAATTTTTTGGTGGACTTTCCCTTTAATGCTTAGGCTGGATTTCAAACCATTACTATTATAAGAAGTGTAGTTGAATTTCATTTTTGGTGAGATTTCTAACCGTCTCGATGCCAAGCTCCTTTACAGCTGAGGTGACAATATCACTGATGACGTTGCCATACTTGTGCAGTTCCATGGAGAACATGTTCTCCAGAGTGAAGGTGTTTGGGTTCATCTCAAAGCTGGTGCCTGTCCTCTCCATTAGGCCCTTCCAGTGCCTGCCACAACCAAGTAAGCACTTGAGTCTCGTGTGGCATAAAGTATATCCAAACAGCTAGAGACCTTAGCTTAAGCTACCATTTTGAATATCACACTATTCAGCCCTTAAATATATTTACTAGCTTAAAGGCAGAGACATATTACTTTAAGTTAAAACGTTATAAAATCTTATAAGCATTTACCTGTCCCTGAGAGCCTTATTTTTTAGGTCCAAAAGGAGAGGGAGTGACTCTCTGAATTCTTTCATACGGCCCTCCAGGAAGAAAGATACAGGAAGAGCTCTTACATCCTTTGGCAGCTTCCGCAAGCTCTTGATAAGTCCTTCTATACCGTCCTGCAGGAGCTTTATGTCCAGATTTACCCAAAGGGTCTGTGACCACTCTGTTTTAGCTGCCTGAGGAATACACACACACCTGTGTCACAGCTGTTCAGAACCAACATAACAATAAGTAAAAGTTTATATAATGAATTGACGTGCTAACTTTCTGGCTCTTATAAATCTCATAGATCTGTCTCAGGCCCCTCATCTCCTTCTGTACATTGAGAAGCTCTGGGTACATAGTGATTGGCAGGTTGAACAACTTCTCAGCTTTAGCCAGTTCCTGACGGCTTGCCTCTACCTTAGCCAACTCCTTCTCGTAGGTATCCATGATCTCTAAACCTATAAGAGTGTACATAAACAATGATGAGGTGGGTAAGATATGAAAAACAAAACACATCAGGATAATGTCCTAGTGCTCTTGCCTTTCTCTAGGTCGTCTCCCACTGCTCCAGGCCCATGCATGTTAAAGCTCTCTGCAAATATGGAGATTTCCTGTTTATACTCCTCAATCTGATTCAGAGTGATCTGAGGAGAGAGAGAGTGAGAGAGAGAGAGAGAGAGAGAGAGAGAGAGAGAGAGAGAGAGAGAGAGAGAGAGAGAGAGAGAGAGAGAGAGAGCGAGCGAGCGAGCGAGCGAGAGAGAGAGAGAGAGAGAGAGCGAGCGAGAGAGAGAGAGAGAGAGGGAGAGAGAGAGAGAGAGAGAGAGAGAGAGAGAGAGAGAGAGAGAGAGAGAGAGAGAGAGAGAGAGAGAGAGAGAGAGAGAGAGAGAGAGAGAGAGAATTGAAACATTTAGAAATCAGGACGAGATCAGGAACCAGTTGCATGCTTCAAAACATTTTTATGTAACTGACTTAAAGCTAAAGTTATTACACATCTTAAAGGAAAAAATTAGATAACTAACGTTTAAGACTAGTCTAATAGTTTGTGCAACCAGCCACAGGTGTGTTGCTTCTCTACAATAACTTAGCTTAATTGGTCAATTATTTGTACTACCTCTGCAAAAGTCTTCTTTACTTTTCCCAAACTGCGGTCAACCCGTCTGGACTCTTTAAAAAGTTCACTCCACAGATTGCAGATGTTCGCAGACAGTTGCACCTCCTCCTCTAAAGTCTTCAGAACAAAAGTTTTGGAAAGCAGATAATGATCAATGAAATGACCACAAAACAGTTTAGTGCATATTTAATATTTTGCATGTATACAACCAAGTCAGTAAGATTATTAATCTTTTATTTTTTTGTGAAATAAATTAAAACATTTATTCACCAAGGACAACTAAGGACAGTAACAACATTTACAATGTAAAAATATTAATAATAATTATATAGAATATATATATTAAAATAAATGTCATTTTTATTACATTTTAAAGAATCCTGAAAAAAGTATGCTTCCACATAAATATTAAGCAGCATAGCAATAATAAATGTTCTTTGAGCAGCAAATCAGTATATCTAAAGGATCATGTGACACTGAAGACTGGAGTAATTAATTCAGCTTTGCTTAATTTCAAAATATACTAAAATATAAAAGATATTTTAAATTGTAATAATATATCATAACGTAACTGTTTTCCTGTATTTTTGTCAAATAAATGCAGCATTGGTGAGAATAAATAACATTTTAATAACTTTTAAAAACATAAAATATCTCACCAACTCCAAACTTTTGAACAGTAGCGTATACAGTAATTTAGTACGTATGGGTTCAACACAAGCACATATCATCTTTTAATATAGCAAATTGTTTTAGACTAATTGGTTTAAACATTAACTGTTGCTCTACTGTCTGATATGCTCAGGTCTACTCACCTCCACATTGTACATGCTCATAGTTCTGTATCGCTCTTGAATATCACTGATTCTCATTTCCACTGAAAGAGACATATCTTTAATGTCTGTGATGGTGCCCAGAACAAATTTCAGGTCCTCCAAGGTATTGGGGCTCCTCTTCAAATTATCTGACAATTTCTGTTCACAATAAACACATTTTATAAGCAACATTTCACTTACATGATTCTTAGATGAAGATTTAAAACAGTGTAACATTTGTCCTCACCAACAGCTCATTGCGCAGGTTGAAAAGCTCTTCTCGGGCCGAGTCATTGAGTAGCCTGCCCAGAGAAGTGACCCACGCTTGTGCATTCTCTTGGATGGCACAGGCCAGTGGCTCCAGGTTCAACCTAATTATGTGTTCATGCTTCACCAAAGGCTGCTTTGCCACCTCATTGCTGACCTTGACATAGAACTGAAACTTCTCATCATACATCACACAGGAGGGCTTCTTGGCCGCAAACTTCTCCATGACAATAGCTTTGTCGAGTTTCCAGAGAGAGCGGTAGCTCATCCAGGTTTTGAGGTAGAGGCTGATTCCATTAAGGAGACGCTGGATTGTCTGGGAGACGGCTGTGGCTTGCTCATTTATCTGTGGAAGCTGGCACACTTCATTGTAAAAAGTGAAGACGAATGGTTTGTCTTCACCATCCACATTCTGCGGAGGGCAATGGATGCAACTGCCATGCATCCATCGAACAAATTTCTAAAAAGATAAAAACAGGGAAAAAGGTGTGTATCTATTTTGCACTAAAACTGTGTGCATGTCAGAGAAGCAAGTCAGTTTCTGTTGTTAATTTATTTATATTTCAAAATGTTATCATAACTCGTATTTTGACTGCATTTATTTGTAATTTGAATAATAGATTGTTATTTAGAAGAAAAAAAACAATTATTGCTCATTACATTTATTTTGCTGAAAGCTGCACTATGTAATATTTCCGTCCGCTAGCTAGAGGGCGCCTATTCAAAACAAAGTTTGAGCGCAGAATCTTGGGACGTGGTCAAAAAAAATTAGGAAAAATATTATTAACATTACTAACGCCAGCACAGGGACTTTTATTATGACAGGACACAGTAGCCAGCTCCATTTCCGCTTTTCCGGTCATGAGTACAATCATTTGATTTTACTTCAGGGTTTCTACTGATACAAAGCCATATGCTAATCGCTAAAGTAACCCTTTAACGGATTACAGCTTTCACACTGCACGTGGATGTGGTCCGTCAGTCCATTCCAGGTGCAGAGTCTATTTTTTGCTGTGCTGCACTGCTGCATTAAAGTGATAGAACATTGTTCGCATTAAAATAAACATGTACTGACGCGAAAATCTAGTAATTTCACCACAGATGCATATAATTTAAAATATACTCTTGTTTCAAAGTCAACACATTTTTCCTGGCATTTAGGTTAAAAAAAGTGCCATAATGGAGAGCACCAGTCCTTTCTTGGAGGTGGAAAGCAAAGTTTTTTTATGACCTGCAGGATTTCTTTTAAAAGGGTTTAAAAACTAAAGAAAAGATGAGAGTCGGCTGTTTTTGAATAGCCTATTGTAAGTTTCTAATTTAAAATGTTTGTGATTTTAGGCTTTAACCTATGTTTAAATGTTTTGCCACTTGTGTGAGCTAAATCTAAAGTACAAGGCTATATAAATATGAATTAATGATTAATTGAATAAAATGTTGTTTAAATGTAGTACGTTAACCTGACTTCTATGAAAGAGTAAACAAAGAGAATTGCAATTCTGACTAGCCATGTTCAGTAACAACTTTTGGATTTGAAATAAAAAATAATGAATAAATGCTGTGTTTGTGGTATGCAACAGCAGATCAGTTGCGGACTGCAAACGCAGAATATGAGAAAGCACAACAGGGCGTGCGGATCCTGCACCGCATACGCAACGCAACACGCACCGCACACGCACTGCAGACGGAGTATGTGCGAAACGGGCGTTAAGCGTTTCTGCCAAATAAAACCGGAAACCAAGGGTAACGCAGATATGACGCAATCGACAGGCGACTCGGCTCCTTGGTTAAAATAGCAATTTTCTCAAAATTTACAAATAGTTTGAAACATTTGGGATATTGTAAGAACTTAGCTGAACAAAATATATAACACTGGCCTAGTGGTTTTTGGATATTTTACTGCAAAAATAATACATAGTGCACCTTTAAGTGCTGAACTGTCATACAGGGAGATAAACAAGAGAAAGAATGTTAAAAAATTATATAAACACCTAAACAGACAATTTTTTGAATATTTGCTAGATGTGTGTGCTGGAAAAAATTGTGTTTGTACACAATTGTGGATTAGACCGATCCATGGAGCAACAAAACACCCTTGTAGCCAAAAACAATTCACTACTTTATTATCAAGAAGATATTAATCTTCAACGTGCGTTCACAAGAGCACCGTGCCGCATGCGTGTTGTGTTGACGTGAGAGCAGACGTTGGAGTCATTTGGATTACTTTAATAACGTCTTTATATTTTACCTTTCTGGGACATGAAGATGGTAGTTGCGTAGGCTGTCAATGGAGGGACAGAAAGCTCTCAGATTTAATTAAAAAGATACGGGTTTGGAATGACATGAGGGTGAGTAATTAATGACATAATTGTCTTTTTTGGTTGAACTAACCCTTGAATCCCTCCCTGTTCTAACTTGTACTATTCTGAACAGTGTCTGAAATTTTACATTACTGGCCCTTCTTAACGTAAATAATTGATGAATTTTGCAATGTCAACAGTTATTGAACTGAAATAAATCAACATTGAACTGACTTGAGTTGAATAATGACAGATCACAATTGATTTACTACAGAATTAGATCTATATTGTATAAAGCGCTATATAAATGAAGGTGACGACATAAATGTAGTTTGTAACATACCCTCGTGCTCTCCACGCAGTCAGCGACACACTGTTTAATAAGCTTGTACACCTCACTGTTCTTGGGAAGCAAAGCAATCTCAGGAGCAGCTAGGATGGTATCGATTTGGAAGAGCGGAGTAGTGCCCATTAGTGCGTTGTTAAAAGCTTGAATATTCCTGAAAGACAAATGTAATGGTAAGCATAAGAGCATTAGATCTATGAGATCTATGTAAATGCATCTGTGAAAAAAATCAAATAAACCTACTGAAGCAACATCTTGGTAAGAGAATCAAAGATTTTGCGCTCCCAGTAAGCGTAGAACTGAGCCATGTGCTTGGCTTTGCCAGTGCTGGTCCCTATGATCAGACTCTCCATCTTGGTCAGGAGAGGAGTGATAGCTGCATATTTATTCACCAGCAGGTTTACCACATTTGCCCTCTCAATCTCAATGAAATCACAGAACTCCTTTATTCCTGGAATAACAGGCAGAAAACACCTTAACACATTGCCACTTTGTACCTGATGCTCTTGCAAGTTATTGAGAGTAATCTAGTCATTGCAAATAACAATATAACCTGGTAGGTGTCCGGTTGTATCTGCCATTGGGAACTTGAAAAGGTTTGCAGATTCAATGGTTTTAAGTTTATCGTCAATGTCTCGTTCATTCTTCTGAATTTGGTTCAACAGTGACTCAAATTTGGAAGTGGCCTGTTTTCCGCGTTGGATGAATTTTGCTATACCTGTTAAATGAAGTTTAATTCAAGAAATTACATTGGTAAGAACTTTAAGAAGTCATGCAAATGGTGGGGCAGCCACTACTTATTTCACAGGGTACACAAAAATGACTACTATAGCCTGCACACAAAAAAATATATATATATTGACCTAAATGTAAAATTTATGTATTTTAATTTCATATAAAATTTCCATCCAGCTGGATTACATGGTTTTAACAATGTGATGTCTTACATACTTGAAAAATGTGTGACGATGTATGCATTTGAAATAAAAATAATGAATAACTGCATACAACCATGGATCAGTTGCGCACTACAAAGCAGCATATGTAAAAGCACAACAGTGCAACACACACCGCACACGGACTGCAGACGGAGTATGTGTGAAGGAGTTGGCAAAGGCGAACGGCGCATGACATACGTCACAACCAAACATTAGCGATTGGTTATGGCAGATCCAGAGTGGCTCTGGGCAGCTCCAATAATAACTTCAACAGAGTACCCCCCTTCAAGGAAGTTAACGCTTGTCAATGGAGAGTGGCCAGACTATCTGTACCAATTAAATGTACGAGAGTCTGGTAGGACCAGGCTAGCAACATACATCTCAGGGGATCAGAATTAGGGAGCAGACATCCTGTCGAGGCAGGGGCCCGGGGAATGGAGACTCCATCCCGAGGTGGTGGAGTCAATATGTCAGAGATTCGGCCCAGTGGAAGTGGATCTATTCGCGTCTCGAGAGATGACACTTTCCACTATGGTTCTTGTGGTGTGGCAAGCAGCGTGGCGAGGGGCCGCGAGAGCGGCCGGTGACGAGTGGTAATGAGTACAAGCTGCGTGACACACCGGTCTCGTCTCGCGGCCAAGGGACGGGAGCATAAAAGGAGGAACGAAGGGAGCGGAAGACGAGAGAGGACCAGGCCTGGATTTATGTTGAGTTTTGTTATGTGTTTTGCGGGCAGTCGTCTGTGAGGGGCTGCCCGCGGTTTTACTTTCGTTTTGTTTATTTATTTGTATATTAAAGTAGTTGAACATTCGCCGGTTCCCGCCTCCTTCCTTCCAATCTACGAACTTTATTACATTGGTGCCGAAGCCCGGGAGGAAGGAGGGACACGCTGTCAGAGAGCCCTCGCTGCTGAGGGGATCGCGGTGCTGAGGAGTTCGGGCAGCGCGGATGATGAAAGACCGCGAGTGACTGCCTGAGGCGGTGGTGCTGGAGCGAGTGAAGACCGGTGGGACGGAGAGCTCGCTGCCGTGCCCCTGGGTCGAGTTGGGGTGGCGGCCGTCCTGGAGGGAGCGGAGGAGTTGCCGGCGTTCACCGTGGGCCGGAGCCTGCTGCTGTCCGCCGGAACGGGGAGGAGCAGGGAACGCGGAGCTCGCTGCCGACTGCCCTCCATCGGAGGAGCCACCGCCGGCCGCCAGGGGGCGGAGGAGGATCGGGCCGTACACCGGGCGTCCAGCACCATCGCATAGCGCTGCGAGGAAGAGCCTCTCGGCTGGTGAGGACCGAGCGGCAGTGTGTCGGGGAATTTTTTCTTTCTTTCTTTCTTTTTCCCTCTCTCCCCTCTCTCGTTCTGTAGCTCGCGAGTGCCTCCCTGGCCTGCGAGGGGCGATGGGGGTATGTGGTGTGGCAAGCAGCATGGCGAGGGACCGCGAGAGCAGCCAGTGACAAGTGGTAATGAGTACCAGCTGCGTGACACACCGGTCTGGTCTCGCAGGCAGTCGTCCGTAAGAGGGGCTGCCCGCGGTTTTACTTTCGTTTTGTTTATTTATTTGTATATTAAAGTTGTTGAACGTTCGCCGGTTCCCACCTCCTTCCTTCCCATCTACGAACTTTATTACAGTTCTCCCTCACACATTCAATCCTGCTAGGGAGTTCTGAGAGGGTCCGTCAAGACAGGGTCAGTCTACTGTTAGTAGCCCCGTTGTGGCCGGCCAGAGTATGGTTCTCTGACATAATTTCACTTTTGTAAAGCCCTCCATGGGAGATTCCCATCAGGAGGGATCTGCTGACACAGGCAGAGGGCTTAATATTTCACCCTTGAAGATTCCTCCAAGATCGCTTCTCGGCTGGTCTTACCCCATCCACACTCAAGGTGTACGTGGCTGCCATTGCGGCTTTCCACACTCCTCTGGGTGATGGGCCTATGGGTAGACATCAGCTGGTCATATGTTTCTTCTGTGGGGCTTGGAGGATGAGACCTGTGGCTTGTACCAGAGTTCCTACATGGGACCTGGTGGTGGTTATTGAAGGGCTGGTTGAGGCCCCCTTCAAACCTCTGGAGTTAGCTAAGGCCAAGAACCTTTCCCTCAAGGTTGATTTTTGTTAGCTATTTCTTCTCTGAGAAAGGGAAGGAGATCTTTGGGTCTTTGCTTTCGATATTTCAGGGGTGCCTGGAGTTTGCTCCAGGCAATGTTAAGGCTATCTTGCATACTAGGCCAGGCTATGTGCCTAAAATGCCATCTAATATGGCACGGCCTACGGTTCTGCAGGCACCTCATATGATGGTGGATGAAGAGAGACTTCTTTTGCTCTGCAGAGCTCTCAAGATTTGTATTCAATGCCTATGTATATGGCGAAAGTCAGACCAGTTTCTGATGTGTTTCGGGTCACCCAAGAAGGGGCTTCCAGGTTCAAAACAGACCATCAGCAACTGAATTGTTTAGGCTATATCTATGGTATTGCCTTCACCATTGGCCCATAAGGGCTCATTCAACCAGAGGCATGGCATCCTCTATGGACATTCTTTCAGGAAATGCCCCGATCCAAGAAATGTGTGATGCACCCTTGCCAACCCAAACACAATATTAGTAAATTTACAGTATGAACATCCCTTCTACATCTGGCACTCTAGTGCTCTTGTCCTAAGTGTTCCTGTACAAAGCTTCACACTGGGAGAGGCAGGGCTCGTTGTGGCATAGTGGGTACTCATTCCCCAAAGTGTCATAGTAAAAGCAGTTTGAGTTCCCTCAAAAGGGAAAGTCTCGGGTTCTGACTGTAACCATTGTTCCCTGAAAAGTAAACAAACACTGGCTGTGTCCGAAAACCTAGGCAGCTGACTTGATGCCTCGCTGCCTTAAACCCCGTAAGTTCCGCCATGATTTTTTTTTTACATCTACCACAACTACCACAATTCCTTGCGCTCAGGCAGTTTGGCGTGACTTTGCTTGGAACGCCACAAAGTCGTAAGTCATTGTTTGGAAGTCGCAACATAAGCAGTGTTTCCACCACAGGAACTTTACCCAGGAACCAGGAACTTTGGGTGGTACTCGGTGTGTTTTGACCGCAGAAACCAGGGTCTAAATGAAGTTCCGGGTAAATATTTCCCCCTCCAAACGGCCCTGCTCGCGTGGTAGTACTTTTTCAAAGTTCAGGAACTTTCGAGGACAGGACTTGGACGCTGAACATGCTGATTGGTTTAGCATTTTATTTCAACCAGCATTTTTAAAGTCTTTTGCGAGGTTCGGTCTACGTTCAGTAAACATGCTCTCTGTCTGATGGTACGCGTTCGTCTCAGCCATCTCACGTGCAATGTCCATAATAGCTGATAATAATATACATTGTCATTTTAAACCTAGCTTTACAAGCTTTCTGAATATGCTGCTGAATCTGCATATTAGTGCTCTTTTCTGTCGTTGTTAATGACCTCTTTAGTAAACCTATACATAACCAGCAAAAGCAGCACAGCTTGAATCTCTTCCATACTCGTTATTAATTTTTTTACAGTCTTTTTTTACAGTCTATTCACCATGTAAACGACCTGACCAATTACTTTTAAGTGTGCATCCTTACATGATGTGACAGCGCGCGCCGCCCTCATGTTGACAAGAGAGGAAAGTTCATTTTTCTGAGGGGTAAACGTTTTATTTCGTAAGTTATGAAGATAATGTTGGAATAATGACACAGCGTATATTGCCCCAGGCAGTTTTTACTTTAACTGCACCTGACAGAAGAATTATTATTTTTCTGAGATGATAATTACACTTTACAACAAATAAATAGCTTATTATATAATACTGTATTAGTCCTGGTGACCGTTAAGAGTTGCTATGGCTACAGTTAACACATTCCAGCTGCTGGAGAAAACAGCGTTGACATTTTTGATGCGGCAGAAAAAAAGCATGTCACAAAATGATTGCGATTGAAAGTCATCACATGTAAACACCAGATCGGTTTAGATAACGTCTCATGTAAACAGTCCACTAAATCTTTCAATCGGTACACGCAAAAATGATTACTGTCCATCACTGACTTGGAGGAGCAGTCGCGCGCAGTCCTACATCACCGGACTCATTTGCCTAATCTTCTCGGTACATTAGATCGAGGTGGAAATGCAGACAGTTGCAGGTCTGGGGGGAGAAAAGTTCCTGTAAAAAAGTTCCTGGTACAAATTGTTCCAGGTAATTTTGGTGGAAACGGGGCTTTACAGGCTCAAAAACCTACCTGGAATGCAGTATCAGGGCCCGATCACACAGAACGCGTTTTTGCAGTGTGAGGCGCCTTTTTTTAACAGATATCGGTTGGCAGAAAGGTTATGCTCGCATTTTTTTTCACACAAAAAAAATGTGTACATTGAATGCAATGGATGTCGCTTTGGATAAAAGCGTCTGCCAAATGCAACAGCAATATTCAGTAAGTTAAAATGTATGAAAAAAAATTGATTGAAAAAACTAGATTAATGTGCATTTAAATAAATTCAATTTATTGGTTCTAATACAGAAAACGTACTTTCGTTCCATATTCATTTATATATAAATATGCATCACATTAAGTTTATTAGTTTATGTTAACACTGTGATATAAATGGATGGAACATTTAAGTTATACTTTATTATTTCAGCGTAATTAAACATTAAAGTACTGAGTAATAAATTAACTAATAACTACATGTACTTACTATAGGGTTAGATTATGGTTGTGTTAGGTTAATTGCAGTAAATGGCCCATGCTTTATAGATATAGTAACAACAACATGTAGCATGCATAACAAAGAAAATATAAAAAATAAATAAAGTTACCAAAATGTATGTGCACTTCAAATACATAAATCTTAAATTTAGGCCTAAATCTTTTTTCTTCGTGAGTGTAACTTACCCAAAGAATTCCAGTTAAGTCTTTTGTGCCCATTGCTTAGAATTTGCCTCAGTTCCTGCACCTGATCAGCCATTAGTGAGAACTCGGCATCATTTAGATTATCCATCAGAGAATGGTAATGGTTTACTAACTTCTTCAGTTCAATTTTGTACCTGCATGCATAATAGTAAATAGTAACAGAAGAGTCAAAACGCACACTTCAAGAGACATTTTACGGAAGTCTTTTTTAGGTCAAATATCATGAAGGTTCAGTGAAATTAATTATAGTAAATTAAAGGTCCCGTTCTTCGCGATTCCATCTTTCAAACTTTAGTTAGAGTGAAATGTTGCTGTTAGAGCATAAATAATACCTGTAAAATTATAAAGCTCAAAGTTTAAGCCAAGCAAGATATTTTATTTAACAGAAGTTCCCTTTCAAAGCCTACAGCAAACGGCTGGTTTGGACTACAGCAGGAAGTGCAGGGATGTAATGACGTCACTAGAACCCTGCAGGAAGTGCAGGGATGTAATGACGTCACTAGAACCGTTTGTTGACTAACCCTCCGCCCAAAAAAACACTCAAAAAAGGGGGCGTGGTCTTGTTGCTCTCCCACGTGGAGAAGAGCGCGCATTCAGCGCTTGCATCTCCCCGTTATGGTAAAAGGCGGGACCTTTCCGGGCAAAGTGCGCTAAGCTGCTGTCCAATCACAACACGGGAAGCACTGGCCTAATCAGAACTCGTTACGTATTTCTGAAGGAGGGACTTCATAGAACAAGGAAATCATCAGGCCGTTTTTAGGACAGAGAAAACAGCGCTGTACAGATAAGTAAATTGTGTAAAAAATACTATTAACTCATGTTCTATTGCACACTGTAAACATAATCAAAGCTTCGAAAACACGCGAAGAATGGGACCTTTAATAATAGGCAGACTACCTGAGAAACCTGTTTTCCTGCAGAGCCACATTTTGTGCCACACTTGGCAACAAGATGCCTAAGCGATCCATATATTTGGTCTCAGATATGATCTCCTGCAGTTCAGGGGTAAAATTTACAGCGTAGCGCACATCCTTTTCCACACCCCTCTCTGAGCCCTGACCAGTCTGCAATCACAGTCATGTTCAGACATAACATGTTATTTCAAATACATTATGGCTATAGAGTAGAGGTATACAGTATACAAAGAGTACAGGTATACAGAGAGTAGTATACATCAATGCTATAAGGACCGTTATCAATTTTGTCAATGTTTTCCACACAGCTAACAGACAGGTTTCCCTGTCACTGCAACGTACGGTATTTGACTGTATGGAGTTTTCATAGACAGTCCGAGCGCTGTCGACCATGATCAGCACACTTCCCTTCATGAGAAGAGGCAGAGTCAGAATAGTCTCTGCTTCCCAATGGTTAAAGAGCTCCTCCTCATATTTCCTCATGCGTGAAGACACCTCTGAGAATTTGGATTCCACCTGCAAAGGGAAAAATAAAAGACATTAATAAATGTAATTTATGTAAAAGCAAATATGTGAGCAAAGCATATGCAAAGGTTTCTCTTTTCCTGCATACTTAAGTTAAAGTTTGTGAACTCTGATTGATTTACCCAAATAGAATACAGGAATGTGCAACACAAATTTGAAAAACTGTGTTGCCTGAATGACTAGTAACCAATAAAATATTTTGTATATTTGGCCCCTGTCCCTGATCAGGAATGATAAGCTATATTCAACAAACACTAATCAGTGCCACCTGCTAAAAATAGCATCTTTATGCTGTAGTGTTGACAGCGTGCTCTAACATCGGCTGATAGCATTCATGATGTGCCTTTATAACAGGGATATCCTAATTTTGTTATAGTTATACTGAATGCCTACAAGGTTGGACACTAAGCTTGTCATACTAGCAACAAAAACTTTTACTTAGTGACAATGCAGGAAGACTTACTACTTTGCCCTCTTCGCTGTCCATCAGCTCACATGCCTCCCTGAAGCGTTTAATGGGACACTGCATGCGGTCTAGCAGGAAACGCTTCCAAATAATGGCTCCTGCCACAGGAGGATGATTCTTATTCAAAGGTGGATTATCCCGGAGTTTCATAAATATGTCATTTAAAAGGTCCATCTGGGCAACAACAACACCAAAGAAGACACTTAAGAACAGCAAGAACAGCAAGCTCTGTATCACCATGACAGCACTTAAAAATCAAACATGTCCTAGTTTTTTTTAGTAAGCAGGCCATGAGGCACCTCTTTGCAGTACTGAACAAGAATATCATTAAATTTCTTCATCAACTGATTGTTGATGGCATCTCTGGAGCGGATGTTCTTGAATTTCAGCAGCAGGTCAAACGCTGCAGATGAAGAACGCAGCGTCTTGAAGGAGTGATCAATGAAACTGATAGCTTCTCTTTCAATGGCCTTAATAAAAAGAGAGGATTTAATACAACACAAATATCAAAAGAAGCAAACAAATGAAACTGACAATATAGTTGCAGCCAGATTTTTACCTGGACGTCAGTTTTAAATTCTTGTATGACCATTTTCCAGCTGCTCATTTTGCGGCTGTCAAAAGGGTCAAAGGGAATCTCCTCAATGGGTTGGACGAGGCAGTTTACACGGTGTAAAACATCATCTATTCGCTTTGGATCACCCGTCACTGCTTTTAACTCCGGTCCAAAGATAATGTAGAATTCGTCCAGAGTCTATCAGGGAATATTCATTTGTGAAAAGATTACTGTCTGTAAGGACAAATTTCTTCATGTAAAATACACGTTATGAAATTAAATATGCTTGATCTAATTTGGCTAACCTGCAAAATGTTATACAAGTCCTGACAGATAGAAGCCATATAGTCTGTCTTTTCAAACAGCTTTTTGCGATTAAATTCCCAGCGAGGATCACGGTCTGATTTCTCTATCCGTGCACGGACCTCAAAATAACTGGCCTTCCACTGATCTAAGACTTGCTTTCCATCCAGAGCTTTGGCTTTGGCCACCACTCTCTGGTCTCTGCACAATATCAATTATTGGGGTGATTACAATTATTATACATTACCATTGTGTGTTTTAAGGTGATATTATGCAGCTTCTAAATTGATTAAACATTTAATAATACTATAAACCAAAAACTAAAAATTCCACCACAAAACAAAAGCCACTTCAAATGCAACGTGTTAATCTATTTTGTGTCACTGCTGGCTTGTGGTTTGACTTTTACAGATTTTGCTTACTTACTTAAACAGAACATGGACATTTACGACTCTCGCAACCCTTTCAGACAGTTCCCAGGCCACACGTTCCATCAAAGACTCCAAGCACTCATCTGTGTTGTAATGCCTGGATAATATCCAGATCATACGCAGCCCATTCATCAGTTGTGGAATAGTGTCCAAGACCACTTTGAAATCCACTCCTGTGACAAGGTTCTGTAAGTAATAAACCATTGATGAGAAACACTATATTTTTAGAGCCTTGCCACTCTGCTGGTGTTGGACCTCTTTTGTTACAATGAGAAAAATTACAATATACAGGTTCAGAACGATACAGGGATTACTAAATAATAGATTTTGTTGTTTGGATGTTTTGTTATATTTGTAGTACTTGAAATTGTGTCTTGAAAACTGAATCTACTGATTCCTGAGCCTTATTTTTTTTTTTTGACACTCGCACTGATTTTTACTATCAAGCTGCTTTGAAGCAGCTGGTATTTTACAAAGCACTTTTTTAATAAACTTGACCTATTCCTGTGTGAGGCAGCAACATAGGAATGGCTACTTCTCACCCTGAATAGTCTCTCCATTGTGGAGAGGAATTGTACATTACTGGAAGACTCCTCATGGTATTTTCTAAGCTCAGCTGTCGTCTTTTCCAGCTCCTGCATTATGAATGAGTCGGCATGGGTCATCACATCCAGAATCTTTCTCACCACTGGCAGGTTCAGCTGCTCACACAAACTACTCAAGACAGCAAAACGTTCACGCCAGAACTCAATCTCTGCCAAAGGACCGGGTCCCTTCAGAAGTGAAAAAACAATCAGTCAGTTAATCCTTTAAATGCTCTGTTTAGGTTAGAGCAGAAAACTTAACAACAACTTAACACTAAGTAGAATTTCATTTTGATTAATTCATTTAAAGGGGTGTTTGCATGCGATTTCACTTTTTTAACTTTAGTTAGTGTGTCATGTTGCTGCTTGAGCATAAACAGTATCTGCAAAGTTATAGCGCTGAAAGTTCAATGCAAACAGAGATATTGTCTTTTAAAGTTACATCAGTTTATTGCCTACCAAAACGGCCGGTTTGGACTACAACGAGCTTGTTTCTGGGTCGGTGACATCATAAACCCTTGCAAGTCACCGCAGATGTGACTTCTGCTCGTAATGGTAAGGGGCGTGGCGTTTCCAGACAACCTGTGCTTGGCACTTCAGCCAATAAAAATACATGAAACTACATTTGGCCATCTAACCAATCTACGACCATTGCGTTTTTCGGAGGGATGGGCTTCATAGAAGCAGGAAGCAAACGAGCCGTTCAAAGGAGAGTGGAGACAGTGTTGTGGAATAAAGGTAAAATATGAGAAAAATACAGTGTTTAAAAAAAAAAAGAAGTATCAAGACATGTTATACTGCACCCCATAAACACAACCAAGCCTAGAAAAAAAACGTGGAACCACCCCTTTAAAATTTTACAAACCTGTGGTTTCTTCCTTTTCTGCTCTTCGATGACTATTGTGATTTGTGTGTGCCAGTTCATCACACATTGCTCAAGTTTCTCCACCATCCCTGGATTAGACAACAGCATCTCCACTTCACCCTCCAAATCCATATCTGGAATGTGCAATTTAAACTCACCTATAACACAGAAATCAAAAATTTTAAGCAATGTTTGTTAACATTCATAATAAAAAGTGTTTATTGAGCACCAAATCAGAATTTTAGAATAATTTCTGAAGGATCATGTGACACTGAAGACTGGAATAGTAGCTGCTGCTGAAAAATCACAGGAATAAATTAAATTTTAAAATATACTATTATTTTAAATTGTAATCATAGTTCCCAATTATACAGGTTTTTTTTGTGAGCATAAGAGACTAAAACTGAAAAAAACTAGCATACCTTCAAGCTGCTGTAAGGCTTGGTCTATAACCAGCAAGAATTTATGTGTGCTGTGGAGGAGATCATCTCGGACCTCGAAAGCTCCATGAGATTTCTCTGGAGAGCTCTCTTGAGAGTCTTGAGAGCCAGCAACACCATTATAGCCACCATCAGTGAGCCTCAGCTGGTTCACAGAGAGAAGAGGAATATACACCTGCAAGCAAAGAGTTCAATTTAGATTTAACTATATATGGAACTATATATATATATATATATATATATATATATATATATATATATATATATATATATATATATATATATATATATATATATATATATATATATATATATATTTCCATGGTATAATTAAAAGTTAATATATTTTTTGTGGGAGTGAGAGGTTTAGTCACGCACATGTTTGAGAAGCTCTCTAAGCATCATCAAGGGGTGTTCCTCTATCATGCTAAACTCAATAAGTCTGGGCATCAAATTATTAGCGTCATTCACGTCTGCAGGTTCAGTGATGGTTTCTGGATAGGATAATCGACCAGACATATCGGTTAAATGTGCAAATAAATGTGCAAATTTTGGGAGGGACATTTTAAAAGCACTCCACCTACCTTTAGTGTTCCTCAGGAAGTAGAGGACATTGTATTTTTCAAACCTCTCTGGGATATTGTTCATGTCTACATGAAGCTCTACGTGATACACAATCTGAACCTCAATCTTGTGATGGGAAAAGAAATGTCAACACATCATCATTCAAAAAATAAATAAATATAAATTGTATATATATATATATATATATATATATATATATATATATATATATATATATATATATATATATATATATATATATATATATCCTGTCGTAAGTATATAATATAATATGAATTACACTGAAAGGTGGTTTTTCAACATTTGTCGCCTCTGACAGGGCCTCAACTGAAAGATCCAGACTCTGAGAGTCTTCTTGGTTTGAGGACGCCCGGATTTTTCTTGTTTTACCTTTTCTTCTCTCTTTATGTGTGGGTATTGGGAAAAAGACAAGAACAACTTGAAACTATGATAAATTTCTTTCTGATCATATCAATGAGGATTGAGGAAGCACACTCACTTGAAGTAGGGGTTTTCTCTCTGTCTGAAAGGAGTGTCCCTTCAGATGTAACAGATGGACTTCTCGCAGAGACAGAGTCATTCTCCGTACTTTCTACCGGATCTTGGTGTGTATGGACAGGAAAATTATTTACTATTACACAAGTAAATTACTTGGTAAGTTTTTTTAAATTAATAAATAGAAGACCATAAGACTTTTTTTTCAGATTAGTTAAAACTATATCTGGCTTCATATTTCAAGCATTACAAACGATAGGAGAAAGTCGTTAGAGAGACGTACGTTGTACGTTAACTGTTAAACTTACTGTAAATTAATAGTAAATAGATAGTTGTGTTGAAATATAAACGTACCAACAGGAATTTCCACTTCAACCTCTTCTTCTCGTATATGCTTGAAGAAAAATAGCGCGGATGCCGCCTCTTCCTCTGTAACTATGTTTAAGAAGCTTAGGATTTTCTGCTCTTCCTCTCCATCACCGCGACTGAGTAACTCCTCAAAACAGCCTGAATCAGGCAAATAAAACAGCTCACACACTACGTTTTTAATCCACTCCACTCGAGGGTCATCGTGAGGCATTCTTGTTGTTGTCGGGGAGAGAGTAACTATATAATAAAGTTTGTAATTTGCATGAGAAAAAGGTTTGGACAGTAGACCATGTCGCAACCGAAAACGCGCTCTCTAAGTATTAGTTGACGTTGCTATAACAACGAACGTCACGCGACGAGAAGGGTTTGTCTGCAGAGCCGCAGTTACGAGTTTTTCGGTTTTGTCCTACAGCAGTTTTGCCCGTGCATGTACGTTTCGTCGTGAGAATTTTGTCGTCGAGATGCCTGTTACGTTTTTTTGTCGGTTTGTCCTATTTTATCCGATTTTGCTACCTCTCATTAAAACAGTAGTAGCACAATTCAAAACCGAAAAATGCTAACACCTATAGATTGTGCTACTACCCATAAATACGTGTATACTATCTATGGTGCTACCAGCATCATATTCATGTGGGTTTTTTAGGCTTCTTTTCAACATCCCTAACAGCAGGAGCAACAATTGCCGTTAGATAGCTTTAGAACAGAACAGTCGCCAAGATTTAAAAATGAAATGTGACAGCACGGGTAAAAGTACTGTAGTGAAACTGAGCATGCGCCGGTAACTGCTGGTGTGGAACTGCTGTTGGGGTAAAACGGTGGCTTTGCAGACAGATATTATTGCAAGAGAGACCCTTTTCAGACTGCGACCAGAGACTGTAAAAAAACCCGACTGCGATACGCGTTTTAATTGTCATAAATATCGTATATGCAAAGTACAACTCAAGTATTTGCAAAGTTTTTTGTGTTTTTTTTTAATGTATGTACATTTATAACACCAATACTTATATTAATTTTGCATCAAATAAAAATAAAATAAAAACAAGTTACTGCTGCTCTGTAACTAAATTCGGTGTTTCTAATACAGCGTTTAGAGTGATGCTAAAAATGAACATGTCTTCACTGCCGTTATCATATTATCAATCGCACACTATTTTTTCCCTCTTTTTGAAAGTTGTGGAATTTTTTATTTTGCTAGAGCAAATGGGGACACAAAATATCAGATCGCCAGCACACTAAAAAATAAATATATTTTTTTATCATTTGTTGTAAACAGAGAAAATAATTAAACGTTTTAGCCTACTGTGAAATATATAAAATATATTTATTTTCGGAACGATCTTATGTTCTTCATTACCGGTATTCATATTTAATTTTGCAAAAATAATTTGGCTGTGTAATCCTCTCATTTAATTTTAAAAAAAGTTGTTTTCCAGGTGTATTTGCTGATCCGTTCTTTGCTGTCCACTTTGCTCTTTTTACTTCAGTGCTCTTCAACCTTCTTAAACTTTCCACCAGGTGGCGATAATTCTAGAATCTAGATCAACCTTGAGCACCACATTTATGTATTTACATGATATGGTTAAATTGATACATAATTATAATTGTTAAACTCATTTTCAAACTAATTTCCAAATTCCTATTTTGACTGCATGACGTATTTGATGTCACTGTGTGGGATCTCACTAAATCATTTTGGATTTACCGTAATTGACTACAACAAATTTAGTTTGACTCTCAGTTAGAGCTAAGATATAATATGGAGCATGGAGGTCGACTTGACTTTAATACTGCTAATTGTGTATTAAAGAACAAGTGGATAAAGAACTACTTGAAGTCTAAAGGCAAATATTCTTATATTAAAGAATTATGTAGAACTACATTATTGCCGAAATACAAACCTTTTTGGAACTTAATGTATAGTCAGATTGAATGGAAAGAGGTCTGGAGTTTACCTACTGTCTCAGCAATAAAATGAAAGAAATTACATATAAAGTTATTCATTTGAAATATCCAGTGAAACAAGTAGTCTCAAGATTTTTTGGAGCCATGGAGACAACATATGTCTTTTGTAACACAAAAGAAGAATCCATAAAACATTTATTTTTTTAGAATGTGTATTTACCCAATTGTTTTGGATTGATGTTGAATATCTGATATTTAAATTCACAAAATTAAAGATACGACTATCTGTTAAAGATATATTTTTGTTTTACAAAAATAAGAGATTGAAATTTGGTGGTTAACTTAATAATTATGTATGGAAAATACCATATACACAAACAGAAATAAACACATAATAAACTGAACATTATACTATTTAAAACTGAACTTAAACATTATATCGAGGCCCTAAAAGATGCAAAAAACAAAAAAGCAAAACTAATGTTTAGAATTTTTGGAATTTTTTGTAAGTTTTTTACTTTTTTCCCCTTCTTCTTTCTGTTGTTTTCTTTGATGCTATTATGAATGTAATAGATAATAATACACTGTATTACATTGTTCTTGTTATGCAATAAAAGAAAAGAGAAAATAACTCACTAATCATTATAAAACCTCTAGGAGCATTATAAAAGGAAACAAGTATAATACAGAAATAAATATAAAACACTAGAAATAAGGAAATAAAAGGAAATAAAAAGTAGAAATTGTTTTACACAAGAGGCATTTATTTATATACACACATGCTGTTTATAGCAGCAATTTTTTAATGATCTATGTCAAGTTACACTCTTAACTTACTTTTACATGGCTAATGAATAAGGATGCAATCGAATATTTAAGATTGTGAACCCCACTTCAAATGTTTTAGCACATAATGTGCTAAAGTCACAGAATGTGTCATAAACCAGGAACCGGATACCCCAATATTGCACATTTTGTATGTTTCCGCAATCAAACCTATCCACCATTAAACTCGACAGCAGTAGACCCCACGACTTGAAATGGGTCTGTCAGATAAGGGACATTCAAAATGTGTACTGCTGTGGGTTCCAGGACTGGGAAACTCATATTGGCTCTTTTGTATCTGTAACTAATTAGAGAAAACCTTAACACAAGACATTTTTTAGATCATCACAGACACACTTTTCCCTGATGATACACAAAATCAAAAAAAGTTTGTTTTCAAGGAACAATATGCAGAAACAATGCTGACGAACTCCCTGATGAAGTATAAACAAACACGCTTTCCATGCTACACTTTAACCTGCAGTTGGATTGATTCATCCCATTTGTGGTTAAAATATGTCTAATCCAACAAGATTGCATGTAAACGGTTACCATTAATGCCACATACTCTATAGTATGTGTGTTACAATTGAAAAATGAAAGTGAAAGTAGAAAATACGGTGACGTCATGGTACCATTTTTGTATCACCCACCACATTGTTTTTGTTGTTGTTTTTTTAGCATATACTCTAGATAGAATGTTACATCAAAGCTTAACTTGTACATTACGTGATCTATGAATCATAATTTACTTCCACAAAAGTACTAGAAACAAGACTTTACAGGTGATATTCTGAGGCATTTTAAACAACTTATGTCCACTCATCTTCTTGTCCACCATTTCTTTCTTCTAGCCATCTCTTGGTGCTTCTGTCGATTGTGCGGCTGCCGATGTGTTTTGATTGTCCTCAGTGCTTCTGAGGCTCAGAGCCACAGCCAGAATTATGACAATAAGCACTACAGCTACAACTCCCCCCATTATTACTTTGTACTTCATATTCTCCAAGCGCTTCTTCTGTTTCACCTTAGTGGAGGTCTTTGAGAATTTTTTGCTCTGAAAAGAAATACAACTATTTAAATAATTTAAAATTACAACAAAACAAAAAAAATACATAAAGTACTTTTTTCATGTTTGAAAACAATATAAGGACTGTTACAAAGACTTCATCTGAACATGCAAGGTTTTAATGGGCTTAAACTTGTTTTGTTTTCCTTTAATTATAAACTTTGTTTGAACCAACACCAACCAAGCTGTGTGAATAATTAAATCACATGCCCCCTCCCCCTGACCCTGGTTTCTCACAAGGTTGTCTTCCTCCACCACTGTCACCTGATGGAGTCTAGGTTCCTTGCCAATGTCGCCTTTAGTGTGCTCAATTGCTAAATTAAAGGGATAGTTCACCCAAAAATGAAAATTTGATGTTTATCTGCTTACCCCAAGGCTTCCAAGATGTAGGTGTCTTTGTTTCTTTAGTGATGATACATTGATTTCTTAAAACACCAAACGATCTGTTTTCTGTGAGAAACCGAACAGTATTTATGTTATTTTTTTACCTCATAGCAGGCGACTCTCACCTAGTATTCCCAACAGCATTACTTGGATAGAGCGGATCGGTCAAATGATGCATCTATGTACTCGTTCGATGATCAAGCCGGGTTTTGACCTTCTTCAACCATAAATTCTGTTCGGTTTCTCACAGAAACCGATCGTATCGTGTTTTAAGACAACAATTTATCATCACAAGTCGCGGGGTTTAATATGGATTTGTTTGTATGTGTTTTTTACTCTCATGGCTCTCATAGACAAAACCCATTGACCCGCATTATACGAGCAATGGTTGGACTTAATAATCTTCATTTGTGTTCTACTAAAGAAACAAAGACACCTACATCTTGAATGACCTGGGGGTAAGCATATAAACATCAAATTTTCATTTTTGGGTGAACTATCCCTTTAATAGATCCCATAATAATATCATTGATTTAACTGCAGTGACACTTTCATATAAAAACAATATCTAAAATGAATTGAGCCGATGACAACACAATGCTATCGAAATTAATCAATATTGAACTCACTTGAGCTGAAAGGCAATATTGCCTTAGGTGAGAGCTGCTTATAAAGCTTCAGTTTCATAATTGATGAACTTCCCAACATTGACAGTATTGATCTGAACTGAAATAACATTGAACTGAATAATTACAGTATTTTGTGGAGCTGTTATAAATGTGACTATATTTAACAGCATTTTCCTGTATATTATGTTTATTACTGTGTGAAGCTGCTTCGAAACCATCTGTATTGTATAAAGCTCTGTATAATTCACTGTTACTTGACCAACCAAAGCTCCAGTGGGATTTTTAGAATTCTTGCTTGAAACCAAAGTGAACGTGTTGCCAGACAACATGGCGCATCCTGCATAATCAGCCTGCCATACGATTACACAAGTTTTTGTTTATTCCATAACAAAAGGAAATGGCTTTCTAAAATTAACATGCTAAACTAAAGTCAGGACGCAAATTTGTACACTCTTTTTTCCGCACACCCCACCTAGACACTATTAATAGACTCCAATGACATGCCCTTGCTTTCCCTAGAAACACTTGGAATTGCAGAAAATCAGTTTACAGTCAGAGTCCTCAGTGAGCCATAAAACGTGTTCATAGGACCATAGAATGATTAAATAAGCGAGCATGCCTTTATGTCAAGCTGTTTTATGTGCATAAATGAAATGATAGTTTATGTTATTGTTATTTAATAAATATCAAGTAAAAGCAGACATCACACTACCTGTTGCTCTAGTTGAATGGCTCTGTTCTCCAGCTCCCCAAGCTTTGCTGATCGCTGCTCAGACTTGTTAAGGTTATCTAACATGATAACTTTAACTTCCTCCACATCCTCCTGGGCCTGACGGAGGCGGCTTTGCCCATTCTCCTGGGGACAGAGGAAATGGTTTATTAGGAAAGGAAAACATCCTCTATCATACATTAGCATCATACATAAATGTTCCTGTGAGGGACTAGATGTTATTGAATGCCCAAATAGATATTTAACACAAGAGAAATGCAAATCAATGAACCATTAAAAGCAAAAAGAGGCAATGAAGACTTTCTGAACGCCTCCTATCTTAATGGCCTTAGAGTTCTGTTTACTCCAAGCACTGGGAAAGGAATTCTGGAACAGTGCCTTTGCTCTCTCACAGTTTAACAAGGAACAGCTCAGGGGAGAGACAGACGAATTGTGCATTTCTAGAAGCCAATGTATCAAAACCCACAATGAGGCCTTTGTGAAAACATGGCTGAATTCTATGAAGTAGGGCATTTAGAGTTTGTGACCTTCCTAACATTAGCGGTCTCCATACAGCATCAGACATATCATTCGTATATCAGCTGATTCAGACTGTTGATTCCGCTTTTTGTGCTCAGAAGGATGCAAGTGACTTGAGGTCAAGGTTTAGTTGATGAGTGGCTCATCATAGACGGGAAACTGTCATGAAAAGATCAATGAATTTATTCATTTGGCAGGAAACACCACTAATTATTCATGCCCCACAAAATCTCACAAAAAACTAAACACAATGGAACAGTGATTCTCAAAGTGGGTCGCAGGTCACGGGGGGGAAAAACGGCTAAATCTAAATACTAAAAAGGTTTATCAACTTTTAAAAGGGAGGAAACCCACATATTTTGACGCTGACGGCTCAATTTAAACTCCACACAGTAGTGCAGTGAAGATAAACATACTTTTTGAGGTAAATATTAACAGCATGAAACGTCAAGAGATTTTTATCTGCTTACAATAAACCAATTAATACATTTCAATGTTTGATTTGAAAAACATTTTTGAAGCTTTTAAATACGAGTGGTAAAAAACAGTGACAGTCTTACAGATGGATGTAAACAACATAAGCAAACAAGATTTTAAATGGGCCACACATGAGCTCCAAAAGCTCAACTAAATCTTCACAAACATTAGAGCATGTTAATGATTGGTTTTCCGTTGCTCGTTGCATATGAACATGGACTACAGGATACACATCTCTTTTTACATCCTTTCTTTGCCTCCTTCCTTCCCTTCCTTCCCCTCTCATTTTGACTGTTATAATGAATGTGGAATTTCCTTGAGACAAGGCAAAAATCCCCTCTTGTGTTCAAATAAACACTTATGTTGTCATTTCAAGCCACCTGAGATGAACCAACAATAAGGGTTAAAGACCTTCTGGATGACCTTCAAATGACATGTAACATGATAAAAACCTAGGCAGGCCTAAATTTCAAAATCAGACAACAGCTCACAAGGAACTAAATGATAAGCCATAACCTGATACTATACACTGTATCATATACCTCAAATAAAATAAGTGAATTGAAACTTGCTACTCTATGTATAGCCTGTTAAAACTAAAATCGTACAATTATCAAAAATCAAAGTTAGTTTATAAATGAACTTGGACATTTTAAAGTGGAAAACACAATGGACCTAGAATTAAACCTGTTTGGACCACATCATTAAACGTACTCAAAGCAAATGTTTGCAGGTTTTACATCGAGTTATCAGCATTTAACAAAGTTGCTGTTTGTATATAAGTTTAATCTATTTTATTTTATTATTTTTTGCTTTATAAGCAGCCCTTACACGGTCACGCTTTCATTTTAATAACTAATCTAATTTAAGAACAAATCTACAAATCAACAAATCAATTTTTTCATACCCTAAAATTAACCATTACCATGGTTTTACTACAAATAAAAAAACCTGGGTAGGCTACTCCAATAATAAAACCATGGTTAATAAGGGTAATGACTGCGTGTATTCAGCAAAACGAAACAAAAACAAAAAACGACTTACTGTCATTGTTTTAATCTGTCGCTTTACTACCCCAGAAACTGTCACCGAGTGTACTGCATCTGAAAGAGACACCAGCAGTTGAGGAGAAAATACAATACAAGCTCGATATCTATAAAATTCACGCGCGTATTGGCAACTTTTCCAATCTAAGGCTTTAATCCTCTGCCTTGCTACTTTAAAGAAGCGTCTCACTTTATCTAACGTTAGCCTTCCCTACAGGGCGGGTATATCACACTGCGCAGCTGCATGGCAATATATGTAAACGCCCATCATAACTTGTTGCCACACTGTAACTTTTATGAGATCGTTCTTGGCATGTAGGCTACCAAAACGTGCGTTCAAAATAAACGCTATACTATAAGGCAAATAAACGTTAACATATGCTTTTTGATTTTAGTATTTTTCTCTCTCTCATGTAATACCATTGTTTAGACTAGAGCATAAGAAACAACTGGAAAACAGTTTTTTAATTATATTTTACACCGGGACTAAAAGGAAAAATAAAATAGCATGAAATGACAAAAACTAGTTTATTATTATTATTATTATTATTATTATTTATTTTATTTTTTTTTTATTCTCTAATACATTTTTAACCAAACTTTTTAAAAGACGACTCTCAACCATGTTATAAAATATATATTGGAATTGATTTATATAACTTTTTACTTATGTGGGTAAAATGGCCATACATGTGTTTTCCATTTAATGCCATGTATCTACACCAGCTCTAATTTGCATATTAATGTGTTCTTGCAACATGTAATGAAAAAATAAGTATAATAATGGGAGTAATAGTTGGCAACATTTTCATAAAAAAATATCTTATATTTTATGGGAATATTGATATGTAATTTATTTCCCTATTCATTTTTTGTGTCTCCTAGAAAGCCTGATAAACATGATTTAAGTCCTGAGGCCTATTCAATGAAGCCCGTTTAGCTGGCTAACCAGATATGTTTAAGCTTAGTTTGTGCCAATCCTGGGTTTTAGATACCATTAAAGTGGTTTGACTTTTAGCTGTGTTCATCTCCATAGTAACTTATGCTTCCTGGCTAACCTGCTGCAAGGCACATTATGTTCTGGATAGACCTTAAAATGAAATTGGACCAATCAGCTGTGAGCAAAGTGACACAACTCTAATGCAATAAAGTCACTCCCACTACATAGCAAATGGTTTTGAAAGACTAAAGCATAATTTTAAATGATTTAGATATAATTTGTGTAATTATTATACCTGTAAAAACTGCTGTTCACTCTCTCTCTCTTTGGTTCGGAGTAATTGAACGGCTACAGGATGTCCTGTTAGAACATGGCGTCTCACACCAGTCTGTACTTCAAGATGATTTATTTAGCAAATGTTGGTGTATGTGTGTGTGGTTTCATAGATTTTCCTTCTCTGACATCCATTTCTGTCTGGTTTGAAGGCTAGGTAGGTAGTTACGAATGAATTGCTTCCAAAAGTGGTCAGCTAACAGCTGACTATTACTCCATCTCATCATTTGCTAAGGATTTCGGAATCCTGGTATGTCACTTGAGGAAGTGAGGCATCCCGCCACCCCATCAACAGGATGTTGGGTGTAACTGGATCTGGGTCGGCGTCTCGGCGATGTCTGAAGATGTGTAGCCAATTGGTTTGGCATTAAGTATACCCCCTATTGCAGCTCTTCAGCCTGAGAACAATCCGCAATACTTCTTCAGTGACTCTGTGCTCCGAGGGTCACTTGTAGGGCTGTTTTCAGGGATCGAATTTCGCGCTCCCAGCATCCACCGAAATGTGGTGCACTGGGTGGATTTAACGTGAACTTAATTTGCTGGCTTACAAGTTGAGCCTGGAGCTCAGGCTGAAGAGCTGCAAAGGCATCCCTAAGTTCCTTTTCCCCACCTTTGAAATTCGTTCCTTGATCTGAAAGGATTTCAGAGGGTTTTCCTCACCGTGTAATGAAGCGAGGAAGGGCCATCAGGAATGAATCACTGTCCATACTTGAGAGGAGATCAATATGCACTGCACGTGAGCCGTGAGGTCATACACTTGAAAATGATCCCCCAGCGTTTTTAATTTCTTCGCCGCACCTTTATGAGATAGGGACCAAAGCAATCAATCCCTGTAGAATAGAAAACTGGCTGGTGAATTCTCAACCTGGCTGTTGGGAGGTCTGCCTTTCTGGGGAGATGGCCTGCCATTTCTGGCAATCAATGCATTGGCGTTGATGATGTTTGACTGCTGCTCGTCCTCTTAATACCTAGTATTTCCTCCTGAGTTCTGAAAACACCCTCTCTGGTCCAGGGTGGTGCAGACGATCATCATAGTCTTTGATGATCAACTTGGTGAGTGGGTGATGTGGGTCAAGGATGATGGGGTGGATGTTATCCTCTTCTAGCGTACTGATCTGTCTGAGACGACCACCAACACAAATGAGATTGCTGCCATTGTCTAGTTCAGGGGCTAGACACAGCAGTCGACTACTGCTTGGCAATGGTTTACCAGATTTCAAGTGCAACATCTCATCTGGGAATGATTCCTCCTGGATCTGACGGAGGGCTGTGAGCTCAGCTTCTTTATAGTCCTCTGCAGTAGGAATTAAAGGGGTACTTCAGAACTGGGAAGATGAACCTGTATTTAAACTGGGTCATCAATGTATCAGAAATGTGAAATTATTTTTGAATTTGGTGCTTTCTAGACTGAGAAAAGACAGAAAATGTATTTTTGTCTCATGGGGATGAAAGACTACAATTCCCAGAATGCTTCACTGCCTTGTTGAGGCCATTCCCATAAATGAAATAAATGAGCTCTCATGATGAGAGCTGAGGTAATTGCGACTACACTCGCCACGGCATACATTCACAACGCGAGTTCAGTCTGGCGCGTTTCAGTTCATGCCTTTGCAAGTTTAACTTTCATAGAAATTAATTTGAGTTAAAGTTGACTTGAAGTTAAAAGACATTTCTCACCATAGCTCTGTTTAAATGAGTGTCTGCTGTGAGCTGAGCTCTCCCTGCGAGCTTAGTGTGATCTCTCATCCCCCATGCGCGGGTTCAAAACATGCGGAAAGGGCTCCCTCAGCTGGCTGTAGTCTTTAGCCTTTGGCCAAACATTCCTCCTACGATGCAAATCTCGTCAATTTGCATCATAGGAGGAATTTTTCCAGAAATAAAATGCATAAATCTCTTGTCTCAGGGGGATATAAGGGGGGAAAGCACAATCATTTGAATATACTCCAGGGTTTCTACTGATACAAAGCCATATGCTAATCGCTGAAGTAACCCTTTAAGGAAGAGATCTCATTCGATGGTTCTATGAGGGCCTTTAGGTAGTCAGTGAAGGTGCGAAATTTATGAGGATCTGGTAATGGCAGGGAAGTTACCAGTCCACAGAAAGTTGATCTTTTCAGTTCACTGTCTTGGGCAAATGGCGGCATTTCTGGCCAGCTGGTTGGTGTCTGACTGAGGAATGCTGGACCTTGATTCCATCTGCTGTCTTTGGTGAGTTCAGATGGGAGATCTTCCTCTTGTAATGGCATCCGCTGGGTTGTCGCTTGACTGTACATAACGCCAGGTATCAAATTCAGTTAAGTCCTGGATCTCTGCCACTCTGGTCCCCACAAAAACCTTAAAGCGGCAAGACTCTGATAAAAGCCAGGTCAGTATTGTAGTGGAGTCAGACCATAGTATGATGCCGTTGAGTGGTATTGTTAGCTCTGTTTTCAGGACTTTAGCCAGCTGCGCCCCTGTGAGTTCTGCACACAGCTCAAGACGTGGAATGCTTTGTTTCTTGGGGGCAACACGGGACCTAGCGGTTACAAAGGCCACCTCCACTTTACCTTGAGGGTTCTCTGTTCTTAAGTACGCTACAGAGTCAGGTCCTCGGGCTCCCCCACGAGACCCAATTTCTCCACTCCATCATGCAGGATGATGGTACTCTCTGATCCATCGTCCAACACCGCATAAGCCTCCATTGCCCTGTTACCATTCCTGATCAGAACCTTGGTCACTTTGAGCAGCACTTTACTGCCGGATGTTGGGCGGTCAACATATAAAACTGCACTAGAAGGAACTGTACTCTGCTGAGGTGGCTTGACTTGATCATTGACATCATGTAGTATCAGAAGGTGCAGTAGTGTGCAGTTAGTGTGCAGTTAGCTGCTTGATGTCCACGACCACAGCGCCAGCATCTGTTCTTTGTCTTTATCCAGTCTATCTTCATGTCTTTGTTGAGAAGCTTGATGTTGTCACAGCCATTCAAGTAATGCTTGTTGTTGTCACAGTATGGACAAAAAGCCTGTACCTTCTCTGTTCGGAATGAAGCTAGTTTATACACGGCTGAAGACATCGGCAGGGACGGTGACTTTTCAGTCCCAAGGAGAGATTAACTTAAAGAGACTGGTCTGAAGGTCTGTGTGGCTGCTTAGGCTCTCTTCTCACCTCTCTGATGCGTGTCGAGAAATCCTGCTTTGGGTGACAAGCATACTGGCTACTGTCTTCCTGAACCTGAAGCTCATATTCCAGCCATTCAGCAAAGTCCAGCAGTGTTGGAATAGCAACCAGATCTGAGATCATGTGGCTGCTTACTTAGGAGTCGAGACACATGTGATCCACATTCTAGCTCTACACTACCTTTGGGACCCAGCTGTTGCAACATACTGACAAGCGAGCGGACCTGCAGCCCAAACATCCTGAAGGCTTTGACATCTCCACTGCGTATATTAGGTCCATCCATCAACTCAGCAATTTGTTGCAGGGCTAGTTGGTGAGGTTGACCATACATTTTATTCAGAGCTCTCATTGTGTTTGTGAATGGAAACCTTGAATTGCTATAAGAGTCCGCTACCAGGAGCGCCTCTTCCAGTTTTAGATGGTTGGTGAGGATTTGAAACTTGAAGTTTTCTGTGGCGTCGCCAGGCAGGATGTTCTCTAATGCAATTCTCAACCTTGAAAACTCCCTAGGGTCAGGAGAGGTCAGGAAAGGAATAGTAGGGGCTGGACCTCGGTAGGTTGGATAGATGAAGTTAATTGGTGCTCTGAAGGGTACTCAGCCTAGGCTGGCCTTCTCTGGTCCTGTGAAGGGACCATAAACTCAGGCAGCTGGAAATGTTAATGTTTCTCAGGTCGTCGATCAGTTCTGTGCTTTCCTCTGGCACAGCTAGGCCTGATTGTCTCTTAACAGCAGACAGCAGCCTCGAGCGTGGAGCTGGTATCGGATGGTATGGCTGGGGAGTCTGGAGGTGAGCTGCTGGAGAGTGAGAGCATGGTGATGGAGTTTGTGATGTGACTGATTCAGGTGGAGCTCTCCACTCAGATTTCAGGTTTTGAAGCTCATGGAAAAGTGCAACATTTTGTTGATGCATCTCTTTGACTGCTGAGATGATCTCAGAGAGCTGGCTAGCTTGTCGTTGCAAGGTGGCGTTCTCCCGCTTCATCTCCTCTGACATGACTGTCTCACCTGTCGTAATGCAGCATTCTCCTCTCTCAGTCTTTCAGAAGTGCTGTCCCACTGATCATTCAGTATCCATTCTGACCGTTCTGATGCTTGACTGACTGGTGAAGTGGATCTAGAATGACCTGTAGTACTTGGCGGTTTATCATCATGTACACCCTGGTAGCTAGGCGACTGTGGTTGCTGTCGACGAGGCCCAGGTCCACTAAGCTCGTAGTCTTCGAAATAAACAGGAGGGTTAACTCTTCTTCTTGGTCGCACAGCAGGGGGATCTCTTTCTGGGTGAGACATAGCTGCAACAGTCCACTCCTCTGGCTCGAAGGACCTTGTAAAAACTGCTGTTCACTCTCTCTCTTTGGTTCGGAGTAACTGAACGGCTACAGGATATCCTGTTAGAACATGACGTCACACACACATACACCAACATTTGTTAAATAAATCATCATGAATACAAACTGGTGTGAGACGTCATGTTCTAACAGGACATCCTGTAGCCGTTCAATTACTCCGAACCAAAGAGAGAGAGAGTGAACAGCAGTTTTTACAATACCCTTAATCAATTCACATAATTTTAATTAATCAATCATTAATAGGCACTTTGTTAAAATGTATATAAATAGCATATATAAAGGTCATACAAATAAGCTTTAAAAATCAATAAATAAAGCTATAAAAATGACACGTGAGCTTAAATGTTCAATTCTCTCTATAGATCAACTAAACTAACTTCATAACTTTTACTTGCATTGATGTAGTAAGATTTTTCTTTAATTTGTCCTCTTTTTATAGACAGCTCTTTTCTTCTTGCTGTGTAAATTTATTTAAATTCTTCATATTTTTCAATCATGTAATATTCTACAAAAGAGAGAAATCAATCTCACTGCTTCTCTCGTGAGAAGTGAATCTCAGTTTTACTGATCTACAGCATGTGATTGGCTGTTCTGATGTCACAGCTAAACTCCTGAACTCAGGAGCAGTGATCAGTGTAAGTTGACAGAGAAAGATGATCAGCATCATGAGACCAGCAAAGCCTGAATAGATTGGTTTGGTTTTGTCAACTTGAAATTAATCCTGTAACCCTGAGTCTGTTAAACTACCTTAATGGTACATGCCCCTAGTGTCCACATGTATGAAATCAATGCCCTGTTTTGTTTCTGAAAGTCATCTTTTGATTAGAAACATTATAACATTTTTCTAGGATGTGGACTTATAACAATTTGAAAATTAGTCAGATTTAAACAATATGCCTGATTACAAAATATTAGTCCTGAATAGCCCTGAATGTACTCTTTACAGGACATCAAGACTTAAAACTCTGACATATGGTTTTAGAGATATTTACTAAAATATAATGTCCTTGTTGTGGCACCCAGGAGATTAAACCGATTCACAAATCACAATAGTCACTGGAAATCTGGAGGGAAATGTGAGCTGCAGCTGGTGTAAGAAAAACAAGATAAAATCACAGCTGGGTAAAAAAAAATAAAAAACTACTGCGCTTAAGTTGCCGTACTTGCTCTTTTTTTAACCACTTTGTTTTAATGTAGAGTTGTTAGAATTCAATACAATAACAATAAATAAAAAAAACATTAATTACCTCTGTCTGTGTCCATCACTTATGTATGAATGCTAAGGTCAGTGTCCGTTAGCAATGTCAATATCTAAAACTGAATATCAATGATTTATTTTTGTTGTCCCTCTCTTGAGATGTACTGCATGCCAGATGGCGGACATGTGAAACTGAACACAAACCCAACAGTATTTCATAATTATTTACCGTTAGTCTATGTACATTTCAAATGAGAGGATCAAAAAACATGTCACACTCATCATTTGTTTTATTGAACGATTGTGTTTATTTACAAAATATTGCATTTCCAGGCGGTTTATGCTAATAAGACTCATTTCCAAGGCACTTTACATCTTTTTATCTATAGATGAATAAAACATAAATTGATTAAATGTTTGATTAAAAAGTTTAATTGTTTTAAAAAAATCTTTTTGATTAAAAGGTTTGTTTATCATGGGAGAATAATACATTTTTACATATAGTATGATGATAATGGAAGCTACAAGAAATACAGCGTAAGACTTTACAGACATTCGCACAGTTGTCATTCTGACTACATGCAGATAGACTGACATACAACGCCTTGACCTCTCTCCAAAGCAAAGTGCAAAAGCTACCCAGCAGACGAATACAAGGCCAGCCAACAAACATTTAGAGAAGTGATTTTCAATATCGGTGTTCGCATTTTTTAAATAAAAACTACAAACTGAAAATGACAGTACAGACTCCTTGCTCTGTTTCTATACAGTAAAAAGTTATGCTTCTGGGGTTTCAGAAAGCTCCCACAGTGCAAGGCAAATCTTTGACGCAATATTAAATTATGATTACAGTACTGACTGCATGTGGTACAGTGCAAGTGTAACACTGCATGTCAAATAGAATGCAGTGATTTATGATGAGGATAGAAAAAATCTAAATGGCCTTGTTCAGGTGCTCTTGTTTCATAAAAATCTTTCATTCAATCTATATAAGGAAATCGGTTTCTCTGTTTTGAAACTTGGGGCATTGCGTACTTCAGTAAAGATTTAAGACAGAGAAAAAAAATTCCAAACAGTATCATTTCCTTTAAAGAAAAGGTGTTTTGGATAATGCAACAGTTTTAAGAACACATTCTGGTTTGACCTTTTACAAATGACATACATACTTACATACATACTTATATTGACGACAAAGTACAGAGTACAAAAGAGAGACACTTGGAGATCTAAAAGTATTACCCTAATTACAAGTTAACGTCTTATGTAATCGAATCTAACAGTTTTAAATATACTTCATAATTCAATAGAGAGAACTTTTACCCATTACCTTCTCGGATTCAATGCCAGTGTATGATTATTTAAAGTGTACCTTCAGTATAAACAATATTGCAGTAATTGAAGTAATTTATTACAGTTGTGGCATTTTATCAGGCTTTAGACAACCATAAAGGCAGCTGAAGTGGCCATTAACATGATGTTTTAGGAGGTGACAAATATGCAAGACAATAGATAGCATTCTGTCAATAGACTACTTAAAATCCTCCATTTAAAGGTTTCAAAGCTGTCATTATGGAAGCTCCTCATAATAAGGAGGTGTGATACCATGAGATATGAAGGTTTCTGAGCAAAATGTGCAAATAAACTGTGTGTGTGTGTAGGTATGCGTGTGTGTAACTGACAGAAATCCTAGGGTGGTGTGATGGTGGGAGGTTTGGGTGCGGGCGAACCAGTTGGGATCACACCAGTGGCAAGGAATATGATAATCAGCACAATGACGAGGACTATCACAACAATAAGCACAATCAGCTTCACGTTCTTCCACCAGTAAGCGCGAGCAACCTTCTGAGAAGTGTGCTTGAAGTTCTGAGCCTAAAAAGCGGAAAACAAAGACCAATTACAATGTCAACAAGTGTGGGACTACAGCTGCATACAGTAGCCTATTTAAGTTTGGGGTCAGTAAAATCAGCATATTAGATTAATTTCTGACAGATCATGTGACACTGAAGACTAAGTAGTAACGGGCTGCTGAAATGTCAGCTTTGCTCTCGCATAAATAAATTGCATTTTAAAACATATTACAATGGAAAGTTATTTTCAATGGTAATAATATATTTTACAATATTACTGTTTTTACTGCATTTTCTATTAAATAAACACTCTATTGTTTTTAGAAATAGGGCTTATTCAACTTCTTTCCTACATTGTGGGCAAATGCATTTGTCTCAGTGCATGCATTGTTTTAGTTTGGCAGGGTCGCCGCTAGCTTAGCTTAGCATAATGAATGGAATCATATATTGCCAGCTAGCATGTCCCAAGTAAAAGTGATCAAAAAAACACAAAAAAACCCCACCTAATTACTTCTTGTGGCCTGCGTTTTTCACGAGTAGAAATAGTGATGCAGATTAAGACTAGGCGATTTCCTAAGCAGACATTAACATGGGACTATATTTTGGGGAAGCACAGGCGAAGCACTGCTGCTTGGGCGCAGCGATATCACGGCTCATCCTCACATCCTCTGGCTGTTGAGCGTTTGCAATATGTTGCGTGATATCTCTGCCCAAGTAGCAATGATTCGCATGTGCTTCCCCATAATATAGTCCTAAGTCAATATCTGCTTAGGAAATAACCTAGTCTTAATCTGCATCGCTATTTGTACTTGTTGTGAATATGCAGGCCACAAGAAGTAATTAGGTGGGGGAGGGTTGGATCACTTTTACTCAGGACATGCTAGCTGGCCACATAGGATTCCATTCATTATGCTAAGCTAAGCTAGCGGTGACCCTGCCAAACTAAAACAATGCATGCACGGAGACAAAAATACATTTGCTAAATGTAGGAAAGAAGTTGAATAAGCCCATTTCCAAAAACGGTGGCGTGTTCCTTTAAATAAATGCAGCCTTTGAGAGTGTATGGGACTTTTTCTTTTTTCTTTTTACATAAGACAATCTTTTCAAATCCAAACGTTTGAACGGTTGTGTGCATAGTAAAAACAGTGTGCAGGGCTTAGAGCTGTAATATGTGATAAGAATCAAAGTTTTTGTACTGAAAGACACACCCCCGCTTGCAGATCTTCAGATTTGCCCATAAGATCATCCAGTCTTTCTCCACGGGCCAGGATCCGATCAACATTCTGGGTCATAATGTCCTTGACCCCGTCCACTTGAGACTGTAGAGATTTAACTGGATCCAAGTCCTGTGAAGACTCTCCTTCCATCGGCTCCTGCACTCAGAGAAATGAAAAACCAAAACATGATCAAAATGCTACAAGCACACAGCTCCACAAAATGACTTGCATTGTTGCAATACTGAATTGGAAGGCAACAAAAATCTATGAACAATGAAACTCATCATGATGAAGCAGTTTGTATAGAGACTGAAATGGCCAGCCTTATATCTGGCCCATACATAGAAATTGTATCGTGCAAGGTATACAATTTTTTTTTTTAAGTTTTTTTGTTTGTTTGTAATAATCTCCTACACTATGTAACTTTTCCGTCCGCTAGATGGCGCCTATTCAAAACAAAGGCAAAGTTTGATGACACCGGGTTTGAGCGCGCAATCTTGGGACGTGGTCTTCACCTCACAGCCGGTGGAAAAGAATCGGGCTAGGACTTGGGCGGAAATCATGTTCATGGATGCGGTTATTAACATTACTGTAGTATGAAGCAGAGCAGGACTGAATGTTGAGGGAGCTGAGCAAGGCCACTGGAGCGATTGTTGCGCAACACACGGCTCGCGAGCAGCGGGATTTTATTCTGACAGGACACAGGTGCCATTTCTGCTCATGAGTATGAGGTAATGCAGCTCTGTTGATCATATTAGATAAATTTGAGTGTGTTTAAAATGAGGTTATGACGCTACTCTGTGCGTTCTCTCAACAGCTGTTGTGACACTTGTTGCACACTGCTAAGAATAAAGCGTTTCTGCCAAATAAAACCGGAAACCGGGGGTAATGCAGATTATGATACAATTGACAGGCGACTCCCTCAGACCAGTGTTCCCAACTTAGCAATTTTGTTGCTAGATTTCAGTTCAGATAGCATTTATAATAAAAGCAGTCCTAGTAATGCCTTTAGATGCTAATGATTGGGCGTGACATCTGAAGTGTGATACTGGTAAATGCGACGTAAAAAGATGGCTTTACCACATTTCACACATCAAAACACCAACTGTTATGCATTTCAAGATCCATAGCCATCTTTTGCATTGTTCATCGCATAATTTAGGTACTTAAAGATTAGATCATGGGGGAGGTTTTGTTCACGTTTAGCCATGTTAAGTCCCCTTGCACTACTGATACTTCTTAAACAAAAGGTTACCAGGAAACCAAAAGCAATGCTGCGTCACTACCGCCCTCTCTGTCTTTCCCTCTCCATTCTCCATTCTAGTCAATGGCTTTGCGAGTTGGTGTCACTCACAACACAAGGCCTGCAGTGCAGAATGGCAGAAAGCTATTAGGTGACATCAGATACACACAGCCAAGTACCACACTGTGGAGAAATGGTTCCATGTGATAGGCCTATCTATGTCATAGCAACAACTTAAAAAAACATGTATTCATCTGGTTATTAAATGCTTTACCAGTTTTGAAAGTCTTTAGATACTTTTTCTAAACTGATTTTCCATTAAGACTGGAACTTAGAAAATGTCCATCTGGTTTATTAAACTCGATCTTCCTTACTCCTTGTATAAAACAACACATTCTTGTTCCCTTGAAGTCCGTGTAACACCAAATGTGTTCAAGAACAAGCCAACTTGTAATCGAATAAGTTCAGTTATTCAAAATACTGTCGACGAATTTTATTTCAACAACAGTGCCGCATGAAAATAGTTTATACGATACTGTTGAAATGTGTTTAGAAAAAAAATGACAGTTGATCAACTTGATTATAAGCAAACCAGCATGAGAATCTCACACTTCTGTTTCACTTCAACAGTCAACAGGGGACGTGTGATGTGATCAGCACATTTGCCAACTGTAGTTAAAAAAACATTTAAACCATGTCGCCAATCAATAAGTGTCGGTTGTCTTGCAAGCCGGTTAAGTTATGCTTCACAGCACAAGGTAAATTCAATCCATCTATGTAAACAAATCTGTACAACAAAGTTGAGATACAAATTGGATGAAGCTTAAGTAACAAGGTATTATCTAAGCAGCACATTTGTTTAAGCAATCCAATCAAATTATCGACATTAACTGACAATAGGAACGTAGAAACTATAACTTGAAAAACGAGCTTCGCCCTGTTTTGAGTAACGTTACGTCAACTCGCATCAACCGGTAAAACTAAACCAAAAAAAATAAAAAAAAATCAACCTAACGTTACTCTACTGGAGGCTTTTGCAGCACTTTAAAAAATACGTTTTACACGGTTACAGAGAGGAACTCAGTTTACACAGCTAACGTTAGTCAGTCTACTTTTAAACTAAACAAGCGATGTAACTTAACAAGCACCTGCCGGCTATATAGTTAAGTTCACAACTTACCGTACTATTTGGATCACCCAACCCCATGTCTGATGTTTTTATTTACTCCACGAAAAAAAAAAAACAATTACAACGTCCTTTGGAGTTAAAATGTTTGTTGTTGATTCTTCGAATGACCAACAGATGTACACCGTGCCAACACTTCCTGGTCTCTAATTCAGTCTATACCGCCGATGATTTGGCATTGGCCAACCTCTGTAGCGCCACTTCCCATAGCATCCTCCAGAGGGCGCTGATTCATGACACCTGTAAGTTGAGAGCGCACTCTAATCGAGCCATCGACATTTCAGGTATGAGATTGTTCACGGAAAAGCCAGAAAAGCTGCCTTGTTCGTTTTTCCTTTTCTAAATAATGGTATTAAACGCAATTTTACCTTATGTAATAAATGTTTCTCAAAGTTTGTTGTGTTGAAAAGGTTGTAGCATGACATTATTAGGGCAAAACATTAGACTTCTATACACAAAACAGAACACTTCCGCCACGGCAACAATTGGCTCCACCTAAAAGCCTCCGGCATTACAAGTATTCATGCAAAACATTATACCATTCCACAATGACATCATACTACATTCAAAACAATATAAACCGATAATAAAGAATTATCCAACAATTCTTTGATAACTTTTATTTTTCAAAATCAGATGTAGAATATACACCTAAAAGAAACCTCAAAGTTATAAAATTAATTTTAACAATTTAAATAAACATTTGTAAAAAAGAAAAAAAAGAAAAAAGTGTGACATTGACAACAGAAACTTCACATTTACTTTTACTGAAGCTGCTAAAACGAGTTATTGCTAAAAATATCTTAAAAAGCAATCATATTCATGCACTGCATACTGCCGTTTTTTCCCTGGTACATACTTTTGACATCTTTCAATTTCACTCAGATTATGTGGTAGTTTCCTCAACAACATTTTTAACATGATCCTGACATAATCTCTCTCTTCACTATATTGTTATGTTTAGATATTTTACATGCCATGGAGAACATAAGAGACTGGATTTACATTTTGGTTTAAAAAAAATAAAAAAATTGTATAAAAAGTTTTGTATCACTTTTCAGTGGCCTTGTTTAATGATGATATCGGTCATGCAGTCAATCTTGTGCAGCTCCAAGTTCTGTTCATGGAAAGAAGAGCTTTTAGATTTACAGCATTCAAATGTTGTGATGTCATGAGATCACAAATAATTCTACATATTTAAGTTACAAAATATTCAATGCATACTAATGCAAGACAAGTAGATCTTTAAACATTATAACCAACATGCTAATATTAAATCATATATGTAAACAGACCTCAATCTACAGTAGTTTTTGAAATCATTATATATATCTATATATATACAGTGAGGAAAATAAGTATTTGAACACCCTGCTATTTTGCAAGTTCTTCCACTTAGAAATCATGGAGTGGTCTGAAATTGTGATTGTAAGTGCATGTCCACTGTGAGAGAAAAATCGAAAAATAAAAATAAAAATAAAAATCCAGAAATCACAATTTATATATATATATTTTTTTTTTTTACTATTTATTTGTATGTTACAGCTGCAAAAATGATGATAAAGCTGCTTGGCAATTTCCCCGTAGCCCTTTCCAGCCTTGTGAAGGTGTACAATTTTGTCTCTAGTGTCTTTGGACAGCTCTTTGGTCCTGGCCATGTTAGTAGTTGGATTCTTACTGATTGTATGGGGTGGACATGCAGCTAACAACCTCAAACATGTGCATCTAATTTAGGATAATAAATGGAGTGGAGGTGAACATTTTAAAGGCAGACTAACAGGTCTTTGAGGGTCAGAATTCTAGCTGATAGACAGGTGTTCAAAAACTTATTTACAGCTGTATCACACAAATAGTTAAAAAATCATATATTGCGATTTCAGTTTTTATTTTATTTTTTAGATTATGTCTCTCACAGTGGACATGCACCTACAATGACAATTTCAGACGACTCAATTTCCAAGTGGGAGAACTTGCAAAATTGCAATTATATATATACACTAAGAAAGTAGTACTCACTTTTTCATTTGCCAAATGCAGAAGGGCCACAAAAGCCAACGGTACTGAGAGATTGGTAGCCATGGTGGAGGGAAGTCTGGTGGGTAAGGAAAGAGAAATTTACGTACAGTGACTGGTAGATACTAGACGTGCCGATTTTCGGTAATGCGATATATGATAATGAATATGCACGATATTGTTATCGTGGGCACTTCAAAATATTGTAAATAATAATTTATTAACAATTATTAAAATTTGTATAATGCACTCAAGAATACTTTGCCCATCAACCGTATAAATGCTCAACACCGCTGTATTCTGCGTCAAAGGGACACACGCTCAGATGTAAATGAGAAGTACATGAACGAGTGAAGGAGACGCGATGAATGAAGTGCCGCTCAGTGACAGCAGAGGGCGCTTTTGGAACTGCAGAATGCAGCGGTTACCCCGGAAACCCCGCAAACAAAAGCAACCATGCTAGCGAAGTTTTTAAAACAGCCATTCGTTTATTTTAATCTCAATGTTGTTCATCACAGGCTCAGCACCAAATACTTAAGGGGGGGGGGGGGGGGGGGGTGAAATGCTGTTTCATGTATACTGAGCTTTTTAAACTGTTAAAGACCTGGATTCCCATCCTAAACATAGACAAAGTTTCAAAAACTAAGTTGGATGTTTGATGGAGTATTTCTGTGTTTCTGACGGAGCAGTCCCAACGTTAAAGGTTCACGGTCCAGCTTTGGAAGCAGGCGGTGAGTAAAACTGCTTCAAATGTCTATGTTGTTGGCTATAGTCACGTAAGTAAACATCAGTAAACAACACGATTGTGTATAACATTAGTTAATTTATCAATGGAGCATGCGATCTATGGTGTGTGTTTAAATACATTTGTTTAGCTGACCACTATAGGTGTCAGTTTGTTTATCGTAAAACCACCCAAACATAAACCTAGCGTTCTCACAAAGCGTGCTTCGTCATTCAAATGCACTAACGGTTATTCCATTGTTGTTCTATGTATAACGTTACACTAGTCTGACCTGCAAAACCGTTTTGCTTGCTACTGCTAAGGTTTAGTCGCATACAATAGTCCATAAACCAAATCATGTCCTCATAAACTGCGAGTAAACGCACAAAAATGTTGACAGGCCACTAAATACAGTACATACCACAGAGACGGACGTCCTGCTGTTGTTGCTTCTCCTGTTCAATTTATTGAAACTGAAACTGAGTGTTTTTGAAACAGAGTGTCCCTGAGTGTCCTCTGAGCTAACAAATGTAGCTATTGCTCAGTATTAGTTAACGCATTAAATAATGAGACCTTATTGTTATGCGTTACTTGTTGTTCTTTACAGCAATTAATCGTAACAGGAAAAATTTATATCAGCACATGCCTATTAGATACAAAGCACCAGGCCTTGAAACAGTACCTTTGTACAAGATTCCTGATAGACTGGCTGAATGATTTTTCTCCAGGTACTTCTGTTGTCTCCTCACTCTCCACCTGCTGTAAATGGTAAAAACAGTAAGTAATTTGAGAGAAAAAATAAATAAATAATTAAACTGGCCACAATAAATGCAGAACAACAAAGAACAAAGTAAAACAATTGGATGTGACCGTGCTCACAAATTTGACAATCAGATAAAGTTGTCAAAATGAGTTTTATTCAACCAAGAATGATCTCCAAGACTTTTTTCAGTCTTTACTTGATTAGACTATTGCAACTCGCTTTATTATGGTGCTCAAAACAAAATTTTGGATAGATTCAGAGATGCAAACATGTATGGTCAAAAAAAAGAGAGAGATAAAAAAAACTCAAATCCACAGACCTTTATTTACAGATAAAATATTATAATGGGAATATATGATCGTGGAGAGTTTTACCTGCTGACTGTCATAACCAAACGCGACGCGCAGTTTGAATGCTGAACAGTGATGATTTTCCGTCGACTTTAATTTAACGATGAAAATAATATGAATATAAGCTATATAATATAATATATAGCTATGGAATGGCTTTTCTTATATATAATATAAGAGTGATAGCTGAAGGATCATGTGACGATATACATTTCTGATTATTACGACAGGCTGAATCTGAGCAGTTGTCTGCCTGTCTGAGTTCTGTCAACAGACGGAGGCAGACGTTTCATAATTCTCCATGCGCGAAAAACCCTGTATAACATTATAAACCAACAATTTCTAACCTGCAGTGATCTCACCAGAACTTTGCCAGCAAGACGGGAAGGCGCAGTACCGAACTCTGGTCTCAGGGAGAACTGTGTTGCAGTGGCTGGATACCACATCCAGACATTAAAAGATGCGCAGCCAGAAGAAACACTAGCGGTTAAGCCCGCCTACCAACTATTAGTTTTAGTTTAGGACTATTAGTTTTATGACATTGAAATGAAGGATGATTACTTTTACCAAGCCTGCAGTCTCCCTCTCATTTACTGAAGCTTTCGTGCCTCGATCGCCCCCCGGTGACCGGTCCCAGTATAGCCGCCCCTCTGTGTTTTCGAATGGACGCGAGGCAAACTAAATAATAAAATTACACTTCAAAAAATGTTCCCCAAAGTTAGTTTATGTCACTGAAGGCAGTTATCATCACGATGATTTCATTTAAAATAAGTTTAGTTTGAGTAAGTTATTTGATGCTATATAAACAGGGGGTGTGACGTCATGATTGACAGCTGAGACTGACGGCTTCTCTGAGTGAAGTTGTCACTGAGGCACTAACGGACTTTTTTTGAAATTTTTGGGAGCAGATTAGAGCTTTAGCTTTAATTTCTACATTTCCATAACTGTTTATTTCACACCAACATAATTAATTGTTCTGCATCTGCGAGAGTGTGGGCGGGCTTTTGATATCGCAGCTGTACTTCCTGCTCTACTTCCTGCGCTCTACTGCGCAACTCCGGTCCCGAAATCGCTACTGCACAGACTCGGTCCCAAGATGTTCGCGCCGTGCAAGGCCGCCTAAAAGCTTCAAATCTGCCAAGCGGAAACGGATGATGTCGAGTCGTCCATATTGTTTTACGGTCTATGACTTTTACACAAAGTTCAGCATGCAAATGCTTTCTTCCAAAATTTACTTTAAAGACAGTGAAAAAGTAAATCAATAACTTCACCAAGGTCAGAAAGATACAATTACAAACCTTGGCTGGTTTTTCAGGACTTTCTGTTAGGAGACCCCACATAGTGGTCTTCAGCTTCTTCATGTCCATCTTCTTGGCCGTTCTGGCATAGTTTATCTCAATAGTGTTTACCTAGATGAGGAAACAATTTGTGATTTATCTGTACAAAACAACTGAAATAAGAACGAATAACTGACAAAACAAACAAAAATCTCACTAGATGATCACTGTGTAGCATAATAACCAAATACATGTCCTCTTCTGTCCAACATTTTACCTTGTGAGGCTCAGGGACGAGACAGTCCTCTCCGTAAGTAGAGATGTCATCTGTGTCCAGAGAGAAAGGTGTCGGTCGATCTGTTTGGGAGTCATCAGCTCCTCCAAAGCCTTCAGCATCTTCACTGTCCCCTTCCTATTCACAGAAACCACTAACCGTTAAATGGACTGTCTTCCATGTCAATCTAGAACACGTAACAGTATTGTTTAGAGTACCTGAAGACCAGGACAGAAGTTGGCTGTGTCATTGGCATTGTTGTAATCGTACTCTCCTATGTCTTCACTCAGCTCTCCCGATAATCTTTTCTTTCCTTCTGCACTGAGCTTAAGTGAGAAAATAAATCAGTCAGATTTGTAAGATGAACAAAACAAACCAAACCAATCTAGCAGTCAATATATTGTACAGCATTCTTCTAATAATGTTGTAGATTTGCCACAATCAAAATGCTGAAGTGTATTAAACATTCATGCTCTTACTGTGTTGGTGGGTTTGAGGCTGAGCTGTGACAGGTTACTGGGTGGATACTGGAAGTCTGCTGGAAGTGTGGTTTTCTTATTGCTGCTATTCAAAGCCGACTTGCTAATTGTGGTTGCTGCCTGGAAATAAGCATTTCATTGTCAGTTTGTCACCAAATAATCTGCTGCTGACAGACTTCTACAAGGTTTAAAAGTTTTGCTAGAGGGATTAAATAGCGTTCTACAAATTGCTGTTATGAAGCTTTTGACTATGGAAGTCATGCAAATAAAGAATTAGCAAACAGGGACTTACTCTAGTTGTTCGGAAGTAATTATGAAAGTTGATATCTCCTTTAAAGTCAATAATGAGAGGATTCTTTGGTGCTCGCTTCCTAGGTTCTTTGTCTGGTTTGTGATCTTCTACAAAGGATAAATTAGACATTTAAATGGCACAACACTCAAAACAATAGATAATAGAATATTAAAAATTATGATATGGGTGCGTTCACACTTGGCCAACTTTAACTTCACAACTTGGTCAACTTCAAAATACCATCATATGCAGACTATGAACACATAACAAGTGCATTTATCTCAGCACACAGCATTGTTTTGGATGTTCAGTAAGTTACATTTAGGGATGAAACGGTGTGGAAATTTCACATAACAGTTATAGTGACCCAAATTATAACAGTTATCAATATCATCACGGTTTTGTTTAAATTAGATAAAGTGTTCAAAAAGAACCAATGCACACACTGAAAACATTTTAACAAGTTTTATATTTGAAAATCAACAAACAACAAATAAATCAAGCAGCTCTATGCACTTTTTAAAAGAAAGATTGTATTCTGCGGGATTTCCTTCCTTATATTGGTCGTCGTCAATAGCACCACATAATGCATAAATAATAATTTAGTGTGAATATAAATCTCTAACAACAAATCTCTATAAATATGTTCAAGCAATAGTCTCATGCGTCCTATCGGCTATGATGCATTTAAATCTAGCATATTTTGTGTACAAGCCCAAACAGTATCCCAGTAAAATAAATCATATCCATATTTTCATAGGATTTGACAGTTTATATTTTATTAAATATCAAAAACCCAAAAGGTGTGCATTATACCAGACACCTATGAACACTTTACAGTTAGTTTTATACAAACGTGCATACCAATGTTGTATGTAACTTTAGAGACGGTCTCTAAAGTTGCTTATCTCGAGCATCAAACGCTATGGTTCTGCTGTGTTTGTTTTAAACTATTTTCGCTGCTGAAATAGAACAAAAACATTCCACTGTATGCTGAATGAATCTCCTGCGTGCGTCACACGCTCGGCTTTGAGTGCAGATTTCAGTAAGAGTGCGCTCTAAACAAAACTCCAGCTTATCTGAACACATCTGATTATTAGACATTGCATTCATAAATTCAATAGAAACACGTGTGATGCGTTATATTGCGCAACGCGATTATAACCGATGGCTTCTGAGAAGCCTATAATAAGTAGGGGACTATAGCAACAGCGACGCGAGTGACTGTGTTACACACCACAGCCGAAATACACTAAACAAACAGCGGGTGTTTATGTCAAGCCCTGATTATTATTCCTTAAATGTCACCCTAGTCGTGTTTGAACGTGTTCGTTCGACTTTGGCTCAAGCTTTACGTTATTATTTCCCAGACCTAGGTTTGGTATTGAGGTCAAAGTCCACTTGCCTTGCGTGCACAAATCTTGAAGTGTTTCCCCTATTACAGCGACTTTCTTCTGGCATGTTCTGCTGCAGACAGGGTGACCAGAGCATCTTCGATTCATTTTTCCTCAGGACTTTTGTAAAAGCCAAAATATGGCCACACCTCAGATTTTTTACTTTTAGAAGGCTGGAAAATCTCCTGGTGCTGTCACTGCCTGTCATTTCTTCTCATTCAGAAAACAGCGCTCCGTGCTGTGCGCGCCTGCACCAGACTGGATAGGCTTTACCGCGAGTTTTCAAAATCGTGATAATCACCGACTGTTTTAATGATAATTAAATTTTAAACGATATTACTAACCGTCAGGACATTTTATTGTGGTTTATCATGAAACCGGTAATTGTTTCATCCTTAGTTACATTTAAAATACGTACGTCAATACGTCATAAAAGCTGACTAATCAGGTTGTGGAAGTATCCCTATGTCTTTAGGTTCAGTATCTTCAGTAATGCCAGTCTGAACTGAACTGAACTACAAGTGTGAACGCACCGCACCCTAACGCCGCATTCACACGGGGCGTAGGCGTTAACGCTTGACGGAGGGCGTGGCTGAAGCTGGGTGCTGACGCGATCGTCATAGTGACAACAGCCAATCACATTAACTTCCCGCTTGGACCAAAACACAACACAAAAAAGCACCTTTTTATGACAGCTAGTCTGTGAGACAAAATGGATGCCGATTTGGTTGTATGTGTAAGTGCGATTGCCCGTGTAGTTGTTGTCAGCGCACTGAACAGGTGCACGAAGCTGTTAAGTACATTAAATCCTGAAAAAGCACCGACAGCGGGAAGAATATCACGTATTGGTCCGGGAGCTGCGTCTGGATTTTTAACGGTCTATGGTCTGGATGGTTCACGAAGCGGTAATGAACGCAATTGGCTAGCGTCTACTGTAGGATATTTGCATACGGCGATCTGATTGGATGACGCCTGCGCTTGCGCTTGAAAGGTTTAGAATTCTTCAACTTCTGCCGCTTGCAACGCGAGTAAAGCACCGCGACGGAACCCACAATTCAGTTCGGCAACGGATGATGTCACCCATTCAAAGTAAATGGGAAGCGTTAACGCCTACGTGTGAATGCGGCGTAAGAAGGCAATAAAATACATTCAAATACTCCAAGGCTAATCTTTGACTTACGCTTATGTCCAGGTTTAAAGAGCCAGTAGCCGGGTCCGACCCAGGTTGCCATGGTCCTGGGACTGAAGTACGAGTATTCTCTGGGCTGATCAGACAACTGCAGACACATGGTGGCAATATCCACCTCACCAATTGGAATAACACCGCTATTAATAACACAAATACACTTAAGTGAATTGACACAAAAACAGCAGAGAAGACATTTAAATGCAAATAAAATGTTATATTCAGAGAATATTCTTCAACCACTTCTTACTTGGAACCTTTTAAAAAAATAACGATGCCATTGGAATAGTTTAGAAGAAAAAAAATTAGATTCCGATCATCAGTTCCAAACGCACAAGTTTTGGTTTCCATAGTGGCCACCTGATTGCACATAATTCTACTAATCCCGCATATTTCACGCTCACATCTGAAGCGCACACACATAGCCTACCGTAATAAAGCCACCTCGGACATGATACAAGTGCAAAAATTTGCTTCTTTTTCCAGCTTATTGTTGGTCAAATACACTTAAAAAAATTCTCAGTGCACATCTTGAATAGTGTAAACATAGTCGCAAACAGTTCAGGAAGAATGAGTAACAGAAACAGTGTTTAGGATCCATGCTTGCGTTAGTTCTTAAAGGGACAGCAGTTATTTGTTATTCAAACTACAAAAAGACAAATGATCACACTGCTCTTGACTGATCGACTTTTATACTTTATATACTACAAATACTTGAACTTTTCTGTAACTTTAATAGTTTCATCTGTAGGCTATTGATCATTGTTTATATGAGGAAAAAGCTTAAAAGCTTTATCATATAACATGATCTCTTCATAAGAAATTGATTTTTGATTGCCTAGACTTTCATTAGACGCACAAAAAATTATTATATTAAAAATATCTATTTGACAGTATATGCAGAGTTTTTTCCCCCGTGGTATTGAAAATAGCATTGAATATCGATGTGACATGTTTTAACTCCATCCCTTAAAGAATCGGAATCGGAATCAGAACCTATTGATTAGTCATTTTGTTTTCAGATGAAGAGTAGGGGTGTGCCATATCATATCGTCCGCGATAATACCGGTATTCATTTTTACATGATAAAAAAAGTGTCATATTGAGATATCAATGATATAGCGTTGCGATGACGTATGACACATTTACTTTCCCTAGCGCGCACAATAACACCTGTCTGAGTGAGAAGAGCAACATGTCAGCCTCCGATAATGATGATGATGATTTAGTACCTAAAAGGGAGCTACTTGGTTACAAGAGGTCAGCTCTCTTGACAACTGACATAACATGAACAGCTTATGGCTGATTTTGATGTTTGCCGTGCAATATTTAACCGGAAGGGTAACATTGACGTTTATTTTTGTCAGTTATGACTTTAGTTAGATCTAGCATTGTGCACGCTTCGAATGAGACACAGAGATAAAGTAGTGTATAAAGTAATACTTTTATTTGAATTAATGGATTATAGCATTTATTTTAATTATAGAGACAGAGAGAGAGAGAGAGAGAGAGAGAGAGAGAGAGAGAGAGAGAGAGAGAGACAGAGATACATGCGTGACTGTGTCTGTTCAGCGTCTCTCTTAACAATGCAGATGTGCGTTTATTACTTTAAAATAGCAAGTAACCCCAACATTGCTGAGGAATATAATGTAGTGATCCAGCAGCTTAGATATTTTGTTGCTAAAAGTCACGGGGCGGCGTTGATAACCAGCTTCCGTGCTCCTGAATCTGCAGCGCGATCTCTGTATGCGAGTGACGTGTGTGTGTGTATGTGTGTTTTTGTGTGTTTGGGGAAACTACATGTCACATAGGCTATTCTGACTACACAGACAAAGGAATCTTACAACCTTTACGAGTTATATTAATGCTTTTTATGCATTAGAAAATTCATATGATCTTACCAGATGAATAAATTATATTAACCGGAATAAACTAACGTTATACAGAAAGGGAGCAGAGACTGTGACCGATTGCGAGAGCGATTGTGTGACAGAGAGTCTATCCATAACTTGGGTCAAGCGCGAGTTTAAACCGTAAAAAAAATAAACACTCTCACAAACACATTCGTAAAAATCACGCAAGATGACGATACTGCAACTAGGGCTGTGTATTGCCAAGACTCTGGCGATACAATACGTATCACGATACGGTATATTCCAATATATTGCGATATTGTAACAAAGGCAATATATTGTGATATTTCTTTTTTGTGTTTTTGTTTTTTATAATTTAACAGAATAAAGAACACAACCATAAGCCTAAAACACGAGACAAAGTATTTTATTTAATTAATATAGTATAATTTATATCACTAATCATATGCAATGTGCAATCTAAGTTGAGGGAAATGTAAAGTTACTGCAGGATTCTTTGTGTAAATGTTTTAAAGGTTCACAGTATAGCAGTGGCTATTTAACAACAGAAAATGCAGTCCATTTCATGACTGAATGACTGTTTGTTTTATATTTAACACAGTAGCCCCGATCACACAGAACGCGTTTTTGCAGCGAGAGGCGCCTTTTTTGAATGGATTTCGTTTGGCAGAGAGCGTTATGCGCACTGCTTATGCGCCCTGGGCGCCTCGCGTTTTTGAAGGAGCGCTCCGAGCGCATGAAGTTGAAAAAAAGTCAACTCTGAGCGGAAAAGCGTGCAACATCATCGCGCTTATTTTCTGTTGTCCAATCGAATGAATGAAGCGGCAGGCCTTCCGTTGTGTTGACCGTTACATTGATTTGACTGACAGTACAGGTGATTCGGGGGTTGCCTAGAAACATTAAAGCGCACTGCTCATTTTTGAATTAAAAAACGCAACCAAAAAAGGGAGTGCAGTGCGCCTCGCGTTTTCGAACCTGAAAAACGCGTTCTGTGTGATCGGACCCTAAAGCTGTTTTCTATAAAGCAGTCTATTGTATAAAGTGCTATTTCAAATAACGTTACTGAACTGCAGAGCTGGTGCATCCATATCCACATCGCAATTATCTTTCGTTCTCCTGCCACCGCTGTCAGTTTTGGAGTGTGTTTATTTTGTTACTGAGAGGAAAACGTGCAGTACATTCTATCGAAATGCTTCTCAGCAGCGCGGGTGACGTCAGGATGTTAAGAGAGCTCTCTGTTTCAATGTGTTTCCCGAGTATTAGATTATAACTTGGCCTATTTTGCAAACAAAATGATTCTTGTCGATTTCCTTAGTGGCTTCTTTTTAGCTGAAGCCAACATGAGTCCACACTTCAGCTCTGTATACTGCAAGAGCGGAATAATTCTATCGTCTTGAGAGCTGGGTTTGCTAATGTAAACACTAGTGATGCACGCACTTTTACCTTGCGCTTCTCCGGCTCCGCGTCAGTTATACGTTCTGAGATAACACTGCCATCTAGCGGTTGGGTGTTATACAGTCTGTGGTTTAAACCGAACACAAAGCCACGAATCTTGCATGTAAATAAATAATTATATAAATATCGATACAGCGTTTTTGAGAATCGATACAGTATCGCCAAACGTAATATCGTGATATTCACGTGTATCGATATTTTCTTACACCCCTAACTGCAACATTAATCTTTTACATCAATCTGGACTTTGTTGACTTTGATGATGAAGGGAGAATTCGCAAGTTTCAGTCAGAATTTAGACAAGAGTGCGCGCGCACTGAACACAACGCTTGGTTTCAGCGATGACTAATCTGAACGCTTCTGATTGGCCATCATGCTCTACAGAAACGCGTGTTATTGGTTATAATGCTCAACGCTGCAAAATGAAATCTGACAGAATGCAGCAGTCGGGTGGATCTAAGGAATGGATCTGTAGGCTACTCGTTTCAAGTATGTTTACAAAGTTTGTTTAACCTATATGATCACTTAAACATATCTTCTATTGCATACATATTTAGAAATAAATTTCCATGACTTTTCTAAAACTTTCAGGTTTATTTGTTTTCCCAAAACTTTTCCAGGCCTGGAAAATGCTATTTTAAAATTCCATGACTTTTCCAGGTCTTTCATGACCGTACGAACCCTGTATATTATATATATATATATATATATATATATATATATATATATATATATATATATATATATATATATATATATATATATATATATATATATAAAATATATATTTAAGATTTCCAGTGAAAACACTAGTAACTTGTACCATATGTCAGTAAAGTTACACTTTGAATTAAATATTCTCTCATAATTGACATTAGCTCATTGGAAAAGGATAAACAATGACTTTAATTTTATTTGCAAAAATAAATACTGCTGCCTACCAGCTGCAATAACCAATAAAACTTTGTTCCATATATTTTTTGCTATATCGTCATAAATATCGTTATCACAAATACTCCTGAAATATCGTGATATAATTTTGAGGCTATATCGCCCACCCCTAAGGAAGAGAACATTGTAGCGTGCCTCCCATCCATTAAATCGAAATAATCTTTTGTGCTTTGTTACTATTAATATGACACAAAGTCTGATTTACAGTATTAAACTGCAATTATTTGCTTATTGCGAAGCAGAGCCTGTTTGTAATGCAACAATTAGCAAACACTTTAGTGCAATACATTTCACAAGTACTAACCGTCCTTTCTGGGGGCTCTTTGAACAAGCTTCTCTGTGTTCCTTAAACTCCTCACAGTCTCCTGGTCTGCCCTCATCCACGTCTGCATCAAAATTATCCCCAAAATCTGGACTCTCATCCTCATCTTGCTCAATGTCTGCATGGACATCAAATGCATGCTCTCCCTGCTTCATCTTCTCAAGCAGCTGGTTGAGGTTTGTACTCTATATTGACAATGTGAAAGATGTTCACATCAATATAAAACACACTTAACATTGCACTTAAACTACTGTTGAAAAGGGGTTAATAAGTTTTTGCTTTAATTTAAAGAAATTAATTATTCTATTCAGCACTAACACATGAAATTGATCTGTGTAAGTAAAGATGTCATGATGTAGTTAAAAAAAATAGTTTCCAGAAAAATAAGTAGCAAAACAGCATTAAATTGCAATGGCTGCTGAAAATTCAGCTTTCCCATTACAGGAATAAATGACATTTTAAAATATAAAAAAAATATTAAAGTAAATTATTTTTAATTTGACTAATATTTCACAATGTTGCTGTTTCTGATAAAATATAAAAAATATGGAGAGCACAAAAGACATTTCAAAAACATTTAAAATCGAATTGATCCCAAACTTTTTAATTGCTGTGTATATGCACACCATCAGTAGGTTGAGCCTTTAATTAGTCATCAAAACAGTCTCACCTGTTCAGGAGTCCATCTAGTAAAAGAGAAATCCTCTAAGGATGGACATATTGGCCTGTCCTCTAGCGTCTTCAGATGACCTGGAAGAATCAAAATGGCATTCAATGCCTTGAATACATTGTCAAACAACTCAGATCGACTGTAACTCACAACACGTGGAAATGTTATGAATTCTGAATATTGCTCTGTCCTGTAACTTGGAACAGAGTGTGATGTGCAAAGCTGTTAACCTGTAAATGGTGAGGCAGGAACGTTCTGATGGGGCACCTGCACTGGAGGCGAATCCGACTTCAGCAAGGTCATATGTGAAGGAAAGCGCAGCTCACAGCGACTGTCCTCACTGAAGAGCACAGACAGGAAGACTCCTGCTGTACTGTTCTCATCAAAGGAAGCAGCCATGCGCTGGAACATGGGGTCCACCTGCACAAAGGATGCTTTAGGTCTTCCTGTAAGTTTACATCACATGCTTTATGGGGTCCTCACAACAACAAAAGGTACTTGTTCTATTGTGAATTTTTTTAAAACTATTATCACCCAGCAATATATTAATTTATCATACATCCTACATTACAGGATTCATATAGTTTACATACCTAGAACAATTTATACCAAATATTGTATATATACACTGTGTGATTGTTTATATTGTTGCAATATGTAACTCTTATCGCCCAGCGATTTATATATACAGTTGGATATACAAGTATGTCCAACTTTATTCACACACATTCATACAGTATACTTGTAAAGGTGATGTATTGTGTCAAACTGCTTGATTGAATCACCGCAAAAGTTATAGTACATCATTGCCCAGCTCTAATCCGCTAAATGCAACTAAGTCATGAGATATTACAAACATTTACATCATGATTTTCTATAAAGCTGATTTAAAACAATGTGTATTGCGAAAAGTTGCTATACAAAAATCGACTTGACTCAATCACACTTAGATATTTATTCACCTCACACTTCATTTCTGATTCAGAGAGATTGATGTTACTGAGGTTCTGCTCCACTGTCTTCTTCTGAGGTCTTTTCTTAGTCTGTTTAGCAGCTACCTGCTCTCCCTGACTGCCCTCGGCTACAGCCTCCTCGTCACCATCTTGACCTGGAATAAGATGAGATTTTAAACATTCTGTGCAGGGTATGAAACCTGCTAGACACCATAAAGTCCATGATCACATAACCCTCTCTGACCAATCTGACCTAAGGCACAAGCCATCTCAATTTTTGTAACATGTCTGCAGACCCATTACTTGAATATCTACTTACATTCTTTTGGTTTGGTCTCAGAGCCCAAGCCTCCCAGAACTCTGTAAGCATCAGCGTGGACCGCATCCACCCTCACTGCATAGATTTTTGTGCTGGCATCCAGGGTCCCTGCTGCCACCTTGATCAACACACAATCACATTCCAATAATCAATAGTCATCATAATTTCCAATAATGCATGTAAACGGTTGAAGTGGAGCTAAATACAAATTCGGCTGATTTCTACCTTGAAGTTCATCTCTGAGTCTTTTTGCTTGAGGATGTCTGCCATGTAATCAATGAGATGAAGACCAAATGCATTTTTGGTAGTAATTTTCTGCAAAAAGAAGGGGACAAGTAAATTAGCCCTGTTGAATTTTCATGAAAAATACAGTAAAGTTAGTGTACATTGATTTTAACTCACATTTTCAGTAGAAAGCTTGATGCATGTTGAATAATGCTCAGATATCTGTGCTGATGACAGTTTGGGGACAGCAGCGGGTGTCGCTGTAGAACTATGGTGAAAAATAAATACATAAGTTTGAACATTTTGCCGTCTTGTTTTTTAAACGGAGCTGAACACGGTGTTTTAACCAACCTGTGGCAACCGGCCTCGTTAATGGAGGAGTCGGTGACTCCGTGAAGGTCGATGACTTTGGATCTCCGTCTTTGACGCCTCTCCTGTTCATCATCGTTTCCCTGGATGTTATCCAGCAGAGGTGTGCTGGTGGCTGACAGAGCGGCTTTCTGCCCTACTGCCGGGGAAGACCACTGCAGTGGCCGGGAGGTCGGGGTACTGAATGCGCTCATAACGAAGCGAAGCTATGGAGCAATATTGGTGTGTCACATAAACATATAGCAATAATATGCAGCTTTTCCATTAAGTGCAGTAACTAACACTGTTTTACTCCAACACTGGTAACGTAAAGTTAAATACGGAGACCTCGCCATGTAAACAACATCACGAAACGTTCATTTAGCTGCTTAAAATGAGCACACCAATACCTAGCAAACATGTCAACAATATAAACGTCATGTAAAACCAGACGTTTATATAACTGAGGCTCATTTCCAAAAGCGAAATTCATAATTGCAAACACGTCAGTTTAGCATTGTATGAACGCTTGTTAGCTAACGTTACGTTATAGCTAAACACACTTCTGAAAACATAACATAACAAATGATACATTGTGGCTTTAAAAACGTATCTTAGAAGAACTAAAAACAAAGAAAGTTTAAATTACCTGTGATAAACTGATGATTTATAAGCAGTACAACTGATCCAAACTTTCTTTATTCCGTCTGTTCAGGCGACCATTTGAAAATTAGCGCCGAACGGTTACACGCGTCATCAATGATGTCATACGTACAGACGTAAAAGTCAGATTGTACTTGTTTATTTTATTGGTCCGTGTTATTATGGAACATAATATAAATAACGTCAATGTTTTTTTTAAGATTATTACTTATGATTTCAAAAAAGGTAATACTGGAATTCGACAGCAATTGCTAAATGTGATAAAAGACTGGTAAGCTCTCATTCTTGTATCGATGATCTGGGTAGAATAAAAACAGATTTATTGTCGTCCATTAGATGGCAGTAAAGTCGCAGAAAATGTGATAGCCTACATTATGGCAAGCCATTTTAACTTATATTCATTCACAGGATATGAATTCTTGATATCAACAATTCCGTTTTCACTTGTTAAAATTATAATTCTTGATATTAACAATTGAATTTCAAGTAGGCTAGTAAAAACTAAAATAGTTTCTTCACTAGTGAAATGTCACCATAGGCTGCCATTCAAATCAAATAGTTAATATCAGGATCTTGATATCAGCATTAATATAAACAATTCAATTCCTGATATCAACAAATAGCATTTCGGATATCAAGAATTGAAAGGGGTGATGAATTGAGAAATCAACTTTCCCTTGAGCTTTTGATGTATAAAAGGTCATGATAATAGGCCTATAAGAATATCATGTAAAGTTTCAGAGCTGAAAACTTCCTTTTTGTTCAAAGAAAAGCTTTTATAGACACCAGGCCCATAAAATGATCATCTGAGCATCTATACGTCATCGCGCGACGAAACACGCCTCTACAGAATAATAAGCATGTGTAATTCAGTAGCCCACCTGCTGAGTCTGTTTTTTTTGTTCATACAATATTCAAATGGTAGCCCAACCAAACCGGCTTGGTTGCCAACATTCTTCAAAACATCTTTTTTTGTCCTATCACAGAAGTCATACAGGTTTGAAATGACACGAGAGTGAGTAAATGATGACAGCATTTAAAAGAAGTACATTTACTTTACTGCATCCTAGCTCAAAATCATCAGTGCTACTGCCAAGGGCATTTCTGTGTGACAAAAAAAGCAATATTAAGTTTATCTGCATTTGCAGCAAATTCGATAATATCTATCATCATTTGTCCTTGTCCTAGTACAATAATAATACATTGTTTTCATGAGGATTACAGACGTTGGGGTGCTTACACAGTGTGTCTTTGTAAAATCGAAAGTAAATCTTTCTCGCCTGCAATCTCGTCTCGCATAGGCCTAGTGCCAGGACCGGACGAATTGATTACTCTAGATGGATTAATGACCAAATAAAAGTATGATGCCCGATAACACTAAAAAAAGAGTTAATAAAAGCGTTGTATACCACGAACTCAATTCGCTCCTGACGCCCGTTTCACACATAGGCTACTCCGTCTACAGTGCGTGTGCGGTGCGTGTTGCGTTGCGTTGCGTTGCGTAGCCTATCTATCATAGACCGTAAAAATGCGTTGCAGACCGATGTCAGACTGGCGGAGGATTGTTTGCCGGCTGTCAGTGCTCGCGAGTATGCAGATCTGTTCTATATAGGCTTATGCCCTTGAACAATCATAATCAAATAGCCTACACCCATTATTATGTCTCAATGTCCGTCTTGGCAGTGTCTTGAGTGAATATAGGTTTGGGAAGTGTGTCAGTATTGGGTCCGTGTATTAGCCTACTAGGCAGTAATAGGGACTTTAAGCAACAGCCACTGATAGAACGGCAACAGCGACCGGAAGTAAACGTTTAACTGCCGTAGCCAAAGAACACAAAAATCACTAAGCAACAATAAAGAGACGGCGTAATGGTTCATTTAACATAATTTGACCAAATATAAAGAAACATGTAATTTAAAAAGCAAGGGAATGGTTGCTTTTGGCATTAAATTATAAACAGATACAATTAAAATGCCACATAACTATATTTACTTATCTAATCTGTCACGTATTAATGACTACGGCAAATCAGCTGTTCTCCCGTAGTAGACGGTTACAGTAGAACGTCACGAAGTAGCAGTTAAAGTCGCGCATGCGCAATAGAACGCCAGAACGGCGTTGCCGTTCCATCCAAGGGGGTAATCTAGCGCTCGGAAAGCGTTCCACCCCTAGGGGCTGCCATTGCTAACCAAGCCATCACCTGCTGTTAGCATCCCATTGACTCCCATTCATTTTTGAGTCACTTTGACAGTGAATAACTTTACATCTGAGGCGTTTAAAGACTCCATTCGTCCATTGTTTATTTCTAAAGAAACACGACAATGTATAAAAGGCTCCATTACCTTGTATCTTACACTATCGCCCCGCAGAAGCTGTTTTTGTAAAAATAGGCTAACGATTGCGTCATAACCAACGCGACCCTGTCGCACAGTTGAGAAATTACCGTATAGACCTGAGGAGACGCTCGCAGGCAATCTTTTACTGTCTATGAGACAGTCGGGGGGACGTGGAGACATGTCCTGGAGACTAGTCTGATAAAGTCCAGGGGGAAGAATGGGTAGAAGCCCATAGTGAGCCAAAAGCAACGGGAGAAAATATTTAAACAACGTGATTCAGCTTTCGCTTTCCACATCTACTAGAAGACCTACAGCGGTCCGACAGGAGGCTCACGTCACATCTACGTCGTCAAGCTCAGTCTGAGCCTGCGCAGTTCGCTCAGCCATCAGGAAGTGAGTGCCCCTAGGTTGACTTCATTATTTCGCCGTAGACGTCAATGGGGTCGCTGTGTCCATTTCTTTTACTGTCTATGGTTCCATCAGTGGCTGTTGCTTAAAGTCCCTAATTTAAAAGTGAAAGCAACCTAGGCTACCTATCAAATAACAACCACTGAAAAAATAAAAATAAAACAACAGTAGCCTGACTTAAACGATAAAAAAACGACTTAAAAAAGCATTTTTGTATTTATTTATCATTGTAGTTATTTGTCCTCATATCATTCGTTTATTAGCATAGTTCTTATTTTATTACTGACTGTTTTTGATTACAGTAATTTAATTATTTGAGAACTTTTTATATAGCCTAAGGCAGTTGCTTATTGCAGTATTTAGCTACTTTTCCCAGATATTTCTCACCCTAAGCGATCATGTTATTAAAGCTAATAGTAGGCCTACACCACTGGCCTTTTTTTGTAGATACCAAAATAAACAAGATTTGTGCATTTTGTTTGTTCTATTGTTGTGTATGACTATTGTGCATCTAACATAATACATAATTATGGTAAATGTGGTATTTTAATTAGCCTATTTAAAAAAAACATCGCAAAATTTTGTGCACATTTCTGGAAATTACCTCCACAAAATCAGTCATATTGGTCGCAAAAATCACAAAAAAATATTGTGAAATCCTGGAGGGACTGTCTAAGTCTTCAGTGCGTCATGCCCATTAAAACCCAGCGTTTTGGATAGAGCCTTACAACCAGGGTAGAAAATAGCCTATTACTTATTAGTTATGATGTTTTTGAATGTAAAAAACACACAAATATCATAATAGTTGACCTCAGACAAAAGCATAAAAAATAAAAAGCCATGCAGTTCATGACACCTTTAATTGTTGATGATATCAAGAATCCAATTCCTGATATCAATGTAATTTTAGATTATAGCTATAAAATTGCTTTCTTGTAACAATCACATTCATATCACAAATTAATACTGTCACTAATGGCAATTGAATTGTTGATATAAAAAATTGACATTTCTACTAGAATCATAAAACACGGGATGTGATGTTTAACTGTCCATTGTGCTAATGGATAGTATGCACATGAGGTTTGCCTCGATGTTGAGAGTGGCGAGAGTTGTATCTCAAAAGTGGGAAAAACGTTTTTTTTTCTTCTTTTTTTTACCCCTTTTTTTCTTTTCTTTTTTGGGGGGCACACACATCATCAGTAGTGTACTCTTGAATCAGGGGGCATTCATTCAACACTATACATGTGGCCAAAGGTGGCCAGCTTCAGGGTGATCAGATCTGAGCTTGTGTCCCTTGCCCAAAAAAATAAATAAATTGGTATATAAAAAAAAAGGGTCCTTCCACTTAATCCATATCGACTTTTGCTTTCGATCCTTGTTGAGCGTCTGCTGCCATCTATCGCAGTTTCTTGTGCTCATAGGCCTCTTCTACTAAATTCTTCCATGGGACTGTGAGCTTAATGATGTATACAGACTTCAATTAAGGGGGTTTCCAGAGTACCAAGTCTGGCCTAAGGGTGGCGATTGCTATCTCAGGTGGGAAGATTAGCTGCTGGCCAATATCAACTAGCATCTTCCAATCTTGGGCCATGGCTAGCTCTCCAGCTTTTGGTTTGTTAGAGGGATGGTTGGGCTTATTCTGTCCCTCTCGGATGAAGGTTGGGCCGTGATGGAATTGGCTGCTCTCAGGGGCAAGGAGTTGGTGGTATTTCTCCTGCTCTGAAGAGCTGCTGCCAGACTTTTCAGGACCTAGTTGTGTCTCCTAGTAATTCGATTGTTGATATCAAGAATTAAATTGTTGAAATCAAGAATTCAATTCAAATAGCACATGTACATCTCGGAGACATCTATTCGATGTGCGTGTTTAAATCTCAAAGACTAATTTTTGAGTGTTTGCTCATCTGCAATATGTGACGTCTATTGGATGTTTCCTGTCAGATGTCAAATAGGAGCCCATTCTCAAAAAATGCGTATAAATAGTATGAGTTTGCAATCTCGTGGAATTTATACGGCGAAATGAAGTTTTTGGTGATATGGTACGTGATTTTTTGCGTGCATATGATACGCACCTTATGGCATATTATACATACAAACCCCCCACCCCACCACCCTACCCAAGAGCGTGTCATATGCATGCCATAAAGTGCGTATCATATGACGCAAAAAACTGCGTAATGAACGCCAATCCATTTCACGAGATTTCACACTCGTAATATTTATACGCATGACCATGAGATCGTGTTGCAAATAGAGGTTTAAACAATGTCTTTAAGATGTTTATGATTAAGAATGTATAAAAAAATGGACATCTTAAAGACATCTATCAGATGTTTGTAAACATCAGATGCTTTCCAGATTAAGTGATCTTTAACAGACATCTTGCAGACGTATAGGCTTACGTGTGCTATAACAACAACTGAATTTGAATGGCAGCCTATGGTGACATTTCACTATTGAAAATACAATTAATGATATTGAGAATTCGAGTTTTTACTTGTTGAAATTCAATTGTTGATATCAAGAATTAGCATTTAACTAGTGAAAACTTAATATTTGATATCAAGAATTCAAATCCTGTGAATGAATAAATGTCAGAACGGCCTGCCATAGATATATTGTCGTGGATTTATGCAAAGTCGGGCTTCTATTATTTTACTGCAGTGCTTAACTGAATGATTAGTGTCAACGCACTTAGATAGAACCAACCCCCATCCCTCGGTAAGTTTTCAAGCCTCGAATGTCTGTTGGCAGTCTGGTCCTGAAGGTGATTTATTTTGATGAAGACCATAGATGAAAACTCAAGAGAATAAGAGAAGAGAATACATTTTAGAGAGGAGCACACATTTGCTTGATACAATTTAGTCTCAATCTTGTAAAAATATCAAAATATTTTTATTGGATATTTGGACTGGAGTCATGGATCTTGCAGATGTGCAAACAAGTCTAGAGGTAGTTTAGAGGTAAGCTGGTTAGTTTACCTCTAACAGCACAGATAAAAGTGTTTTATCTATATTGCACCTTGAGGTCTGAATTGGCAACCTGGCTGGATAAGAGGCAAATACTGTGATAGGCCTAGCCTATATTTTAAATGCATTGCTCGAGTATTCAACCGAACCATCAAGAGATATTCCTCCAAAACTGGAAAACCAAATAGGCAGGAGCCGGGACGAGTGTGCACATGCCCATATCATTAACTATGACATTTGCCCAGGTACATGTTAATGTCAGTGAGACTGAACCAGAGACGCTGGTCTTGAATGCATGTGCTGATAATGCAGTTGACCTCAATATATCCACATAAAGATAATAAAATCCACTTTGTGAATTAATACTTGGTCTTTTCTTTTCTTGTTTGTTGTTTACCTTCTGTCTTTCTGTATTCTTTCTCTTTCCTTTTTCTTCACATTCACTTTCCTGAGAGCTGTCACCATGAAATCAAAATGGAATATTGGTATTTATTATAAACTATTGATCAGTGTACAACAAATTTCTTAAATTCACGTGCTCTCGTAATCTTCAATCAAAATCACATTCTCTCTCGATGATGTGCTTACAACATTAGGTCAAAGAAATAGCAAACCACAACCATCCAATGTTCCAAATAGTTCCTGATGGACAAAATCAAGTCTCGCACTTAATTTTTTCTTGTTCGAGAAGCTTTTAATTTAGACAATGGGAAATAAATCTCTATTGCAAATTCTTCATCCCAACTTTGTAAACTGAGGTGCACTGTAAAAAAAAATCAGGTCTCCAACTGAACATTTTCTAGTGACTGATCACATCTAATTTTTTCAGTTGGCCAAATTGAATTTCTTTGAATTAAATTGCATAAATTCACAGAAATTCAATTTTGCCAACTGAAAAATTTAGATGTGATCAGTCACTAGAACATTTTCAATTGGAGACATGATTTTTTACAGTGTGTATACTTTCTAACATCAACTTTTGTGGCAATACCCCTTCACGAGGGAGTCAGGACCCAACTCCGGCAGTCCTACATTGATTTTATTTGAACTATGAATAGCTGGAGGAGGGAAGGTGCCTCGAGGTCTTTCCTTTGTGAGTTGACCTGGTGAGAGGTGACCTCTGGGCAGCCTTGTGACTGACATAAGCATTCATTATACTGCCTATGTTGCAACAGCAAGTCTCTAAGGATGCATACTGCTAATCTATTAATGCAGGAGTAGATAATGAGACCACAAAAGATTTTCAGGGTGATCCAAACCAAGGCAAGGTTTCTCACAATGTTGAAATGTTGTCACTTAAGTGACAGAAACAAACTTAAAGGCAGTCACAGCAGGTAGGAGGAGAAGATGAAGGCCTTGAACTCCCAAGTAGCAGCAGTCCGAATTTTTTTTCTATTTTAGTGGAGAAAGCCTGTGCTGAAAACAGCATGGAACATATGTTATATGCTTAATATATAATATTCTGAATGAATTAGTTTGAGTCTTTATCACAATAAAGTTGAGCCTGTGTTGTCTCGTAATCTTTCATGCAGGTATAAGAGCAAATATTTAAATATTTAAGTGTTTATGATGTCCTTCTCTGATTCAGTCTTCAATTAGTCCAGGATATAATAGCGAGATGGCCTTGAATCTGGTATTTGGTGTATTTTGGTTTTTGAAGTCTTAATCACATGAAATATCTGCTTAAAGGGTTAGTTCACCGAAAAATGAAATTAAGAGTGGGGTGAGTCATACATTTCATTAATGACTCACCCCAATGTCGTTCCACACCCGTAAGACCTCTGTTCATCCTCAGAACACAGTTTAAGATATTTTAGGTTTAGTCCGAGGCCTTTCTGTCCTTTGAATGTAAGTGTATGCCCACTTGCTGTCCACGTCCAGAAGGTAATGAAAACATCATTAAAGTAGTCCATATGTGACATCCGTTGGTTAGTTAGACTCTTTTGAAGCGTCAACAAAACATTTTGGTCCAAAAATAACAAAAACTACTACTTTATTCAGCATTGTATTCTCTTCCGTGTTCCGCAAATAAAGATTCAAAAGGTGATGAATCAAGATTCGGATCGCGTGTCAAACTGCCAAACTGCTGAAATCACGTGACATTGGTGATACGAATCACAAATCAATCTGCTGATTCACAACCGTTTGATTCTTTTTTTGAGGTTTGAAAACAAACACGGAAGAGAAGACAATGCTGAATAAAGTCTTTTTTGTGTGTTATTTTTGGATGTATTGTCAACGCTTTAAAAGAGTCTAACTAACCAACGGATGTCACATATGGACTACTTTAATGATGTTTTCATTACCTTCTGGACGTGGACAGCAAGTGGGCATACACTTACATTCAAAGGACAGAAAGTCTTTTAAATCTAAAATATCTTAAACTGTGTTCTGAGGATGAACAGAGGTCTTACGGGTGTGGAACAACATTGGGGTGAGTCAATAATGAAAGAAATTAATTTTTTGGGTGAACTAACCCTTTAACATTGCACTGCAGATTATTTTAAAACAGTGACACTAATGCAGACTTGTGGCCAAAAGTTAGAAAACATGGAACATCCTAAAATTAGCTGCAAACTATTAGAAGCTGCTTATTTGATAAGATATAATTATTTGTAAATATTGTTGTTTCTTTATTCTGGTTTCAGTAATTTCCTAAACAGTAATTTCCTGTTCTAGCTCTTTTTTTCAATGAAGAGTTTCTGAAAAAGGATATGTGGCTGGACTGAATTATTTTGATTAATTTAGTCATTGTTTTATAGCATGAGCTATATAAAAAGTAGTGTTAGACAGACTTTATTTGTTTAAGTGAAACATTTACACTGCCATTTTTTCGCTTAATCGTTATAGTTCAGTTTGATCATATTTCTCATCAAGGATGTTATGATATTTTGATCTGCATGACTTTGTCGGTCTTTACAGAGGAAAAAAATTATATATAAAGAATCCAACAGCCTAGGTTCATACCAGTGATTTTCCTCTCAGGGGAAGGGTTACATCTTGATTCAGGTTTTTCTGCTGTGTGCAGAGTTAATTAAGAGACAGTCTGAAAGAAAGAAAGAAAGAAAGAAAGAAAGAAAGAAAGAAAGAAAGAAAGAAAGAAAGAAAGAAAGAAAGAAAGAAAGAAAGAAAGAAAGAAAGAAAGAAAGAAAGAAAGAAAGAAAGAAAGATAGGAATGTCATCATGCTCCTTGTGTCCCCACCAACCAGCAAGACAAATTTTTATCAGGCAAATTGATCTCTTCCAACCTGATATTTTTGGACCATGCTAAGCCTAATCTGAGCTTGTTTTTTAGCATTAAAACAGGCCATAAAAAAAAAAAAAACGTTCTACCAGAAAGACTGAGAGGGCAGGTGAATGTTTGCATTGTATTATTTTAATTTTTTAAAGTATTAACAGATGGCATTGAGCTACAATGATTCATGTTTAGTTGTAAGTTATTTGGTGTAGACCCCATCCCTAGTCTGAATCATAGGGGGGTGCAGAGGAAGCTGATCCGGCCTGAAGATGAAGGGGCCAGGGCCAGGGCCAGGGACAGGGACAGGGACATAGGGATAGGGACAGGGACAGGGACAGGGACAGGGACAGGGACAGGGACAGGGACAGGGACATAGGGACAGGGACAGGGACAGGGACAGGGACAGGGACAGGGACAGGGACAGGGACAGGGACAGGGACAGGGACAGGGACAGGGACAGGGACAATCTGGTGGTGGTGGGTAGGACGGAGGGGAACGTCAGTGTCTTCAACTGCGAACGTGAAACAGAGTTCTTTTATACTCTAAGTGTCAAGTAGTGATTTGCCATATTATGAATGATGTGATAATAGACATCTTGGTAGAACTTATGCTAAAAGCTATCATTGTTGCATTTTTTGTCTACCAGTAAAGATTTCTCTAAAACATGTACATTAAATAAATAAGTTGTTGAAAACACCAATGTTACTCAAACCAATCCTCTTCCTAGAAGTTTTGGTTTTAAAGGTCCACTGAAGTGCCTTGAAATGCTCAGCATTATTCAATGTGTTAATGTAATTTCCACAGAAACAGTAAGAGGACATATTGATCAGCAACACACATGTGACAGTGTGTACAGCAAACAAGCTAAAAACCAAGAACTAACTTCATACATTCATTATTTTTAAATGTCAAAGGATTATTTCACCACCCTATGTAAACCTGCAAGGCTTCCTGCTGATGCTTCACGCCTTATTGCCTGTATCCACTTTTGTCTCCTTAAAAGCTGTAATGTAATTCAGGTTTTTTTAGATTGTTTGCTGTACACCCTGTCACACAGCAGCGTTTAGGTATTGTTCTGTCTTTTGTTAGAAATGACAGGGAGGCAACTTCACACAATACAAAGTCAATGGAGAGGGCTGGATTGTCTCCATCCCCTTATCCCCTAAAAAAATATTGTTGGTTTAACTTAAAAAAGTAAGTAACCTTGTTGCCTTTAAATTTTAAGTTTATTGAACTTAAAAATTTGAGTTGATACAATGAAGAAAATTGGTTTAATAAATAGAAACTCAATATAGTATTGTATCTGAACCACACTTTTTTTTTTTTTGATAAATCATGAAAATAGCACATTTTGGCATGTTTCACTGTCATCACATGTGCCATTCACCTTGTAAATAGTAAATATGTAAACAAGTGACCGATTTTAGCCACAGTTTAAAGGGACGGGAAACTTTAGATTCTAGAGAGCATTTGATTGGACAGCAAATCTGATGATTAGCTCAACTGCAGCATGATATCATCAAAATCATTGATTCATGTCGTTGGTTTAAATTAACCATCATTTTTAGAATGTAGAATTGTTGGGTAACCCTTGCATTTTTTATTTCCGGTACTTCCCAATCTACGGAGCCCCGGCCGCACATGACATGCAGTAAAAAACTAGTAGGCTAAATTGTGCGCACATTTTACTATTTCGTTCCCTTGATTTATAAATAGTGCGCACGTTTAACTAATTCTTTCCCTCGATTTACTAAACCGTGTGCACGTTTAACTAATTTGTTTTGCACGATTTATAAATCGAAGGAACAAAATAGTAATTTGTGCACACTATTTACTGGACGCTCTTTCTGTTTGCTTTAGTTAGTTGCTTGTTTTATACTAAATGGCCTAAAAGTTTACTTTTAGAATACATTTTCTATAAACTTTGTCTGCATTAGATGTTTGTTTTACTGTGCTGGAAAATATGATCTGGAATTAATATTAATTTTATGGATAATATTTTCTTTTCTTATGGTTTGGCATTTAATAGCTTTAGTAACTATTTGTTCTAACCAAATTATATATGGTTAGAACAAAAATGCTAAATATTGGCCGGTGTATATTGGTTAACCACTGTATTCAGTTTATATATAAAATTAAATTGTAATAATTTATTCAAATTAAAATATAATAATTAAATGGAATTAATTAAATTCAAATATATGATTAGATCAAAAATACCAAATATTGGCCGACCACTACATGTTCTGAAATTACACATACATTTCTTTTTATTAAAATAAATAAAATAAAAAATCGAATTAATGAAAAATAAATACTTAAATGCAATTAATAAAACTAAAATTATAAATGATTAGAACAAAAATACCAAATACTGGCCAATATATCGGCCGACCACTAGTAACTTTTTTCATATGAAAAATACTGATTTTACAAAAATAAATATATTTATTGTTAAGTTTTTGAATGACTGTGATTTACTGTGGGGAAAAAAAACCTTTGACAACAACTGTTGGTTATTTTAGTCTGCTTTTGTAAGTTTTTGGTGGGCAGTAATACAGTTTTTTTTCAGCTGTCATCTTGCTCTTTTTTCTACTTTATTCTGAGGAAATTGCACTCAGGTTTAGGTAATGGAAATCCAGTTTGAGCCAGGATCTCTCTGCACGACGCATTTCTTCTTGACCTATGAAGGGGTAAGTTGAGGGGATGGGTTGTGCTTTTTGGGATGAAATGACATATTCAGACATACATAGATTGTGCCCTCTAATTCTCACTCTTTCCACCTTTTTCAATTTCTTTTCATATTTCTATTCCATGTATTATGCATAATAAAAGCCTGTGTTGGTCTACAATATTTTTCTTTCATGTCCAGACACACTTATCTTAATCTCATGTTCTCACTTCCCCTGTGCTACTTATCTGGTTATGGATTCATAATGTGAGACCGGTTATTAATATGAGAATATTGCAGCCAAATTCAAGACGTTTTGGCCTCCTCCACATGAATGCAATCACTCCATCTCCTGCGCTCTGTCCCCTCACCTCTGCCATTTTCCTCTTTGTCTCCAAGAGAGTATATGTCCATCACATTGATTTCAACAGTCTTTCCAGACTTTATAAATAATAATCAACATCACCTATCCAAACACTAGAGATCAGCAATACTTTATTAGACTCATTTTAGAGTATAGGTTTACGGGAAATGCTTAAGGTTATGCATTTTACATTAATTATCTTATTATTTTAAGCTCTTAAAGTGATAGTTAACCCAAACATTAAACTGTCATAATTTACTCTCCCTCAATTTGTTCTAAACCTGTTTGAGTTTATTTCATCTGTTCATCTGACACAAAATTAAGAATGTTGGTATACAGTTTTCAGAATTTTTTTACATAAAAAATAAATAAAAATAAATACATGACTTAGTGTGATTTATTTGCTGTTTTTCTCATGGGGACCCAAAATGTCCCTACAAGAACAAGGATTTAGGACATTTTGTCTCCCTAGGGTTTACACACACAGTCACTTTTCATTATGTTTTGTTCCTATACTGTACAAACAGTATATTCTATCAACAAAACCTGTCCTGCAAAAACTCTCTGCATTTAATTTTCAAAAAACATCGCTATGATTTTTAAGCTGTTTTCCACACACACACACACACACACACACACACGTGCGCACGCACGCACACGCACACACGTTATGTGTTTTATGGGGACTTTCCATAGGCCCAATGGTTTTATACTGTACAAACCGTATTTATTATCCCCCTACACTGCCCCTGCTCCTAAACCTACCCATTACAGGAAACATTCAGCATTTTTACTTTCTCAAAAAAAAACTCCTCCTGTATGATTACCAAGATGTTTTCCTCATGGGGACCAAAAAATGTCCCCACAAGGACAAAGATTTTAGATATTGCCATCTTTGTCCCCATAACTAGAATCAGTATCCTTGATTAGTCTCTTATTTTTCGTTATTCCTCTCACTTGGAGTCTGGTGGTGAGAGCAATTATATAATTCCTGCAACTAATTGTAAAGGTTAGAGACTAGTGGAATACATTTCTAGATACTCACTAAATGCACTAAGAATGCACTAAATCAGGTGTAGGGGTCACCTCGTCCGTCCTTTTCTAAAAGCTCAGTAAGCGCTTTGCAGAAGCCCAGAGCACATGAATACTGATGAATGACAGGGACGCTGCCTGTGAGGAGACGCCACAATGCTTTTTTTGCGAATCACAGCCACGCTAACACCTTATATCTGCCAAACACTGACAAAATCCAAAAGCAAACTCCCAAAAATCACCTAGGCAACAGGACCATCCTGAAATTCTGATTTAGAATCTGTTTGATAAACTCCAGTAAAAGCTTTTCGGTTGTACCTAAACACACATACTTCTTGTTTTAGCTTTTGGATGCGATCGATCCACTCCTTCATGTGAAGGAGCCTTTGAAAGTGTTTATTGCATCTCATCATTCACCAAAACCTGCTCGCTAAAGTAAAATCTAAACAGATCAGTCCTGCTTAGTCTATTGATTAATGCGGCAACATGTCGAGGTGGATCTGGGGTTTATCATGACTTTTTGTGTTATCTTTTAAATGCAAGCAAATATGAAAAGAAAAATAGACAGAATTTTGTTTTTAGATTTTCTATGAACGTATGAAAATGGGAACATTATGAGGTCTGCAGATGTCAATCAAACTCTACATGACAAGAACTTTTAATACAAACACAAACAGATTTAGAGATAATATTTGGTTGCTACGATTCCTTGTTTAATTTTATGTTTCTATTTCTCTCTTTTTTTCTAGCCTTATGGACATCATCACAGTTAAAGCAGAAGGTTTATGAAACAGTTTCTTTAAACACTGCAATGTTTTCAGCATGATATATTGGTGCTACATCTTTAATATTTTATTCATATAAACAAAGGCTGCTGGTAAGTATCTCAATAGATTAGTAAATAAATAGGCTACCTGTCTTAAGTAGAACTGTAAGCTGTCTTGACCAGTGCTGTTTTATTGGATGTTTTCGAATGTGTGCTTAAAAATGACCTTTTTGATGTCATTCTGGATGACCATTTTGTTCAGTTTTCATCACAATACAGCTAATTCTCGGTTGTCTTGTAATCTTTTATGCAGCACATTTTTGTGTGTGCAAGAACTTCATATTCAAGACTCTTGAGGCTCTTGATTTTTTTGTCGTTGTTCCTCTCAGAAAATCTTTAAGCACATAATGTGTCTCATTCACTAATCATTTCTTACCATTTGCGTGCTTCTGTGTGCATAAAAAGTTCTCAAGCTCTATTGCCATGCCATTTACATCAATTGAATTTGCTCTTACCTTCCATAATGTTGATGAGTCATATTTTTTAATGCCATGTTAGCAACGAGGCAGTGTTTAACTGTCAAAGGAACTTGACATGAGAGACATAAAAGAGGAACGTCACCCATCAATAGAAACCCATATGTGAGTCTTGAGTAACCCAGTCGGCACCTGGTGAAGACGACTTTATGGAAGACACTTCTTTTTATACTGGGGTTTATTTACTTTTTATATTTGTCCTATTCCTTTTGTCAGTTGCTGGTGATGTAAATTAATGGTCTGAAATCACAAGGTCGTATCTGACTGTCAGATACTTCAAGATAGTATAGGGGTTTGGTTTGATGGTCAAATAAATAAAGGAAGCAAATAAAGTAAACAAAACAAAAAGAAAAGAAAGAAATTGAAAGATAAGGATGACTTTTGTGGAGTTACAGTAACATTTCTGTCTCTGCAGCATTAAGAAAGAGCACCTGCTGCGATCAGGCATCCAACCATGCCGTCTTTCTGTTCCCTCCAATTGTTCCTTCTGTTCTCTGGCTGGTTTCCTTTGAACATGTACTGATCCCCCCCCCCCCCACACACACACACACACACACCATCCCCCAAAACTTCCTCTTCGTATTTCTTTTCTGCTTTCTTTTTACTCTACCATGACCAGTGATGCCAGTAACACGTTACTTATTAACGTGTTACTCTAATCTGACAACTTTTTTCCAGTAACGAGTAATCTAACGCATTACTATTTCCAAACCAGTAATCAGATTAAAGTAATTTTATCCAAGTCACTGTGAGTTACTATTTTAGTCATTTTCCTTAGTAAAAAATAAATATATATATATTTGCTTTCTTCTTGTGTCTTGGGGAGAGTATTTTTTCAGGAAATAGTTTTTAATTTCAACTTAAAATGTCAGGAGATACATTGTCGACGTTACTGTTAAAAATACGAGTGAGTGTTGGCAAAAACGGTTGTCATTTTGTTGAGGCAGCAGGGATGTTGTCAGTAACTGCTGAATGTAACTAATAAAGTTACTTGTAATCTTAGTTGCTTTTAAAATCAAGTAATTTGTAAAGTAACTGTTACTTTTTAAAGGAGTAATCAGTAATGAGATTACTTTTGTGGCAACACTGCACATGACACACTTGGTTAGTCCATGTAATAGCACAACTCCCATGACAATCTGGACCTGACGACATTGACTAAATGTTAAGGAGCCAATTAACTTCTTTAAAGATAGTTCTGGCTGGAAAATGTAACCTCAAATGGTGCTAAGGAATGAAGCAAACTCATAAAAGGCCTTAAACCTTGTTGACAAAGAACAAAAAGAGAAGATTCTTCATCTCCAATTTTTTAAGCAAAGTTTTTATTGAATAATATGTCTTTCCAGTTTTCAATCTTAAATTTGTTATATCATTTTACAGCTTGTCCCAAGTGTCTTCAGTTTCAAATAAGTTTCAATTAACTAACAGCTCTGACTGCTTACTCATTATTAATACATATTCTTTCTTTTCTACCTTGGCCCCAAGATCCTCATTAGCTATGGAAGGTCTGCCGTATCCAGCCTACCTGACCTCGGACCACCTGCTCTGCATGCTTGCTCTCTCTACTCATCTGTTTGTATCCCACCAAGCCTGTCGTCATCATACGTAGGTAGACTCCCCATGACAGACTCTTCTTGACCTCAATTGTCATCACATCACACTGTGCTGAAAAAGCTATACTCTGAAACGGTAACTTTCCAAGCTGCTCATAATAGTTGAACTATGAGGCATTTTAATGAGAGCATTTAACTTGACAAGATCATTTCTTGAGATTATTGAACAGAATTACTTTAAATACAACAAAACGAGAGAGTAAACAGCAACATTTAACTAAATAATATATACGATTTAAAATGCTGCACTGGGGCTGAAGGAACTCTACAGATGAGGAAAACCAATTTCTTGGCCCCACTTTATATTAGGTGGCCTTAATGTACTACTTACATCAAAATATAAGTATAAAGTACTTATTGTGTTCATATTGTAATGCAAAACCCTTTTGCTGATATTGAGGTGTGTGGGATACGGGTAAAGTTTGGGACAGGTGTGGTGGTATGGGTATGTTTAAGGGTAGGTTCAGGTGTAAGGGAAGTATCAATAGTGTAATTATACATGTAACTAAATGTAACAGAAATGTATTACAGATACGTTTTTACATAAAAATGTATGTATAAGTGCATATCAAATTATAAATTAAAATGTTAATACAAAGTAGTTAAGGCCACCGGCCCCACTTTATATTAGGTGGCCTTAACTACTATGTACTTACATCAAAACATAAGTACAATGTACTTATTGTGTTCATATTATATTGTAAAGCACTTTTGCTGATATTGAGGTGGGATAAGGGTAGAGTTAGAAACTCTCGAAACCTCACAAAACTAATTTCGGACAGCCTTCTAAGGCAGTGAAACAGTTTAATGATCTACAGCTAAATAGAGAGAGCTTTGGTGAGAACTAAACACATATTTAATTACTACATTGGTAATTTCTCACTAGAAATGACATCAGTAGTGGAAAATATTGGTTAAAAAAAACATACATTTACACACAAATTGACCAGCAAACGCAACTTTCGGACACCATCTTATTTCCCCAGCTCAACTGTCACTGAATGGAAAGCACAGGATTGTGGGATATCAAAGGAAGCGAAGGATACATGTACGCTGCCTTTAAAAATCAATCAGATGAAGATATCTCAGGAGACAGGAAGTGAAGCAAACATTAGATTCAGACGTGTCTTGGTGCCTTCAAATGTGTCCTCTGATGGCAGCATTTTCCAGGTTTCGGACGCAGCCCAGGAGGGCAGAGGAATTAGTCAGTATAAAGGGAGTGATCCAGGTGCAGGGAATCCAAGGAGAGCGGGAAAGATGATAGGGAAGTGCAATCAGGTGTGAGAAAGGGAGAAACATGGTAAATGGAGTCCAGGACAGGCGTGGATGTGACAACTATCTTCTATTAGAGAAAAGTGAAGCCGCCAACGTTCGAATATGGCACTGATTTGAGATCCAAGTCTGCACAGTGACCCCAAAGCGGCAATTTCCCCAAGTTTCTCTTGAAGCCAACACAGTGACTTAAACTGCGATTCATCGGCTGCTAGAAACTCTCATTGAGCCCCATGTTAAAATGCCCAACTTTACAGCTGATTTTTTTTAATAGCCTTATTCGTTTACATTATATATATTCTGCATAATTAAGAGTGTGGCCACTTTGAGTGGCAGATGAATAGCTGTTTTTCTGCTGTCTGTTACTCATCATGTCACCTCAGCTCCAGCCACATCCTGCCACTTTGCCCATTGTCAGTTATCTGTTCTGTGAGTGAATCGCAATGACACACTGCCAAGATGGCAACAGCCAGCTCTTCTCTACTTTACGCTTCAGAACTGCTCTTCAAAATCCTATGGGCAACGTCACGGACACTACGTCACTATTTTTTTTACAGTCTGTTCTGCTCATGTAAAAAGCAGGAAGTAGAACTGCGATATCAAAACCCTGCCAACTCCAGCAGTATATGTTAGCTGCAGAATAACTGTTGGCGTGAAATAAATGTAGAAATTAAAGTTAAAGCTCTAATCTTCTCCCGAGAATCCTGAAAAAGTTTTAGTTGATGCTTCATTGACAACTTCGCTCAGACAAGCTGTCAATCATGACGTCAACTAAAACCAAACTTATTTTACACTTGAACTTATATCAGCGTGATAAAAATGACCTAAAATGACTAAGATTTTTTTGGGGAAAAAATTATGTAAAGTGTAATTTGATTGTTTAGTTTGTTTTGCATCCCATTAGAATACATGGAGGGTGGGGTTTATGAGCTATACTGGGACCAGCCACCAAGGGGCGATCGAGATGCTTTGGCTTCACTTTTCAGGACGTGTGTGGCACGCTTGGCGTAAATTAACAGTTTAGAATTTGAATATGATTGGCTGTAAAGCCACTACAACAGACAATGCAGTGTTACTGTACCTTGTTACTCTTTACCAATACTTAGAAACCGCAATATCTTTCCCAGTCTGCTATCCAATTTAAGCTCCTTACAAGGTTGCTTTCTTACTCCAAGCAGTTTTTGTCATTGTTGATTGGAGGTTAATAATTTATATTGTTTAAAAAAACTTTGAGATATAATGGGATACAAATGAATTTAAGTAAATACACGCACAGAGAGAGAAACCATGAGCACGTTCAAGTGCAAAAATATGCCTGAATGTGAAAAAATAAATTCTGCAGAACAGTTTCTCACACATTTGTGTGTGTGTGTCAGTGTGTGTGTGTGTGTGTGTGTGTGTGTGTGTGTGTGTGTGTGTGTGTGTGTGTGTGTGTGTCTGTGTGTGTGTGTGTGTGTGTACTTGTCTACCTATCTAACAGGGGACCTTGGCGTCGTTACACACTCACCAACAGGGGACCTCTGAGCCAAGAGGGGACATTTTTCAAGTCCCCTGTTGGTCATGCATTAAATCATGTGAAAATGAAGTAAAAAACTAAAGAAATGCTCTGGTGATTTTTTAAATGTTTGACCAAGTAAGGACCTACAGGTGTGTGTGTTTAAATCATGTTAAAATCAAGAAACAACACTCTGGTGAATTTTTAAAAATTTTGACCAAGAGGGGACCTAAGAGTGTGTGAGTGTTTAAGGCCATGCTCAGCAGCTCCCCTGTAGGCTGGAGCAGGAACTGTAATAGCCCTTAAACACACGTCGTTCACACACACACACTCCTCTATTGTTTGAATGGCCTGCTGTCCTCTGACTCTAGAGCTGCTGTTTAACAGGCTGCTTACTAAAGGAACAAACATTAAATAGATTATATCTCTTTACTAAATACCCTGACTAGTTTCAAACTTTGCATTACTTTAAAATTAAATACTACAGGATCCAAGAAAAAACGATTAAAAAATCTAAACAACCAGGATGTAATTAGAAATAGATCTGCCATCAAAATGTGTGTGTCCTCAGTTTCTACAAATAAATATAGTAAATACCATCCATCATGGCCGTGGAGAGACCGTAAAACTTTATTAAATTATTAAGGGATCTCATTCAATGCTTTTGTAAACATTTTTTGTTTCTGTGTATATATATAACATTTTAATGACAGTGGCCTATAATTATTGAAAAATAATGCATTATTTTATTTATATTTAAAAAAAAGGGTACGGTAAATGGGACAAACTTTGCATCTAAAGTTCTTTTAAACAAGTGTTAACATAGACATTATTAAAAACATTTTATTTTAGCCAAGTATTTGTAAAAATAATGTGTGACTTTTGGCCCATATAAAAGGCCCATCTTACCACCTTATACATTTATGAGCTTTTTAAACTAACCACTTTTGATTTATTTATGTTTAACAAAATGATGCAGGTCCCCTGTTAGATAGTAAATCAAGACGCCTGTGTGTTTGCTGTGACATTTCTTATCATCACAAACACACTGTAAAGATTTAGAGTTTTTACAGCAATACCTGAGTTTAAAGGGTTAAATCAAGCAGAAAAAGCTCTCTAATGTATTAATTGCAGGTCATTATTGAATAGTGATTACGTTACACATACACTGACTCAGGTCCCCTGTTAGATAGTAAATCACGACGCCTGTGTGTTTGCTGTGACATTTCTTATCATCATAAACACACTGCAAAGATTTAGAGCTTTTACAGTAATACCTGAGTTTAAAGGGTTAAATCAAGCAGAAATAGCTCTCTAATGTATTAATTGCAGGTCATTATTGAATAGTGATTACAATACACACACACACTGACTCAGGTCCCCTGTTAGATAGTAAATCACGACGCCTGTGTGTTTGCTGTGACATTTCTTATCATCACAAACACACTGTAAAGATTTAGAGTTTTTACAGCAATACCTGAGTTTAAAGGGTTAAATCAAGCAGAAATAGCTCTCTAATGTATTTATTGCAGGTCATTATTGAATAGTGATTATGTTACACACACACTCACTCAGGTCCCCTGTTAGATAGTAAATTACGACGCCTGTGTGTTTGCTGTGACATTTCTTATCATCACAAACACACTGTAAAGATTTAGAGTTTTTACAGCAATACCTGAGTTTAAAGGGTTAAATCAAGCAAAAATTGCTCTCTAATGTATTAATTGCAGGTAATTATTGAATAGTGATTACGTTACACACACACTGACTCAGGTCCCCTGTTAGATAGTAAATCACGACGCCTGTGTGTTTGCTGTGACATTTCTTATCATCATAAACACACTGCAAAGATTTAGAGCTTTTACAGTAATACCTGAGTTTAAAGAGTTAAATCAAGCAGAAATAGCTCTCTAATGTATTAATTGCAGGTCATTATTGAATAGTGATTACAATACACACACACACTGACTCAGGTCCCCTGTTAGATAGTAAATCACGACGCCTGTGTGTTTGCTGTGACATTTCTTATCATCACAAACACACTGCAAAGATTTAGAGTTTTAACAGCAATAACTGAGTTTAAAGGGTTAAATCAAACAGAAAAAGCTCTCTAATGTATTAATTGCAGGTCATAATTGAATAGTGATTACGTTACACACACACTGACTCAGGTCCCCTGTTAGATAGTAAATCACGACGCCTGTGTGTTTGCTGTGACATTTCTTATTATCACAAACACACTGTAAAGATTTAGAGTTTTTACAGCAATACCTGAGTTTAAAGGGTTAAATCAAGCAGAAATAGCTCTCTAATGTATTTATTGCAGGTCATTATTGAATAGTGATTATGTTACACACACACTCACTCAGGTCCCCTGTTAGATAGTAAATCACGACGCCTGTGTGTTTGCTGTGACATTTCTTATCATCACAAACACACTGTAAAGATTTAGAGTTTTTACAGCAATACCTGAGTTTAAAGGGTTAAATCAAGCAGAAATAGCTCTCTAATGTATTAATTGCAGGTCATTATTGAATAGTGATTACGTTACACACACACTCACTCAGGTCCCCTGTTAGATAGTAAATCACGACGCCTGTGTGTTTGCTGTGACATTTCTTATCATCACAAACACACTGTAAAGATTTAGAGTTTTTACAGCAATACCTGAGTTTAAAGAGTTAAATCAAGCAGAAATAGCTCTCTAATGTATTAATTGCAGGTCATTATTGAATAGTGATTACAATACACACACACACTGACTCAGGTCCCCTGTTAGATAGTAAATCACGACGCCTGTGTGTTTGCTGTGACATTTCTTATCATCACAAACACACTGTAAAGATTTAGAGTTTTTACAGCAATAACTGAGTTTAAAGGGTTAAATCAAGCAGAAAAAGCTCTCTAATGTATTAATTGCAGGTCATAATTGAATAGTGATTACGTTACACACAAACTGACTCAGGTCCCCTGTTAGATAGTAAATCACGACGCCTGTGTGTTTGCTGTGACATTTCTTATTATCACAAACACACTGTAAAGATTTAGAGTTTTTACAGCAATACCTGAGTTTAAAGGGTTAAATCAAGCAGAAATAGCTCTCTAATGTATTTATTGCAGGTCATTAATGAATAGTGATTATGTTACACACACACTCACTCAGGTCCCCTGTTAGATAGTAAATCACGACGCCTGTGTGTTTGCTGTGACATTTCTTATCATCACAAACACACTGTAAAGATTTAGAGTTTTTACAGCAATACCTGAGTTTAAAGGGTTAAATCAAGCAAAAAATGCTCTCTAATGTTTTAATTGCAGGTCATTATTGAATAGTGATTACGTTACACACACACACTGACTCAGGTCCCCTGTTAGATAGTAAATCATGACGCCTGTGTGTTTGCTGTGACATTTCTTATCATCATAAACACACTGTAAAGATTTAGAGTTTTTACAGCAATACCTGAGTTTAAAGGGTTAAATCAAGCAGAAATAGCTCTCTAATGTATTAATTGCAGGTCATTATTGAATAGTGATTATGTTACACACACACTGACTCAGGTCCCCTGTTAGATAGTAAATCACGACGCCTGTGTGTTTGCTGTGACATTTCTTATTATCACAAACACACTGTAAAGATTTAGAGTTTTTACAGCAATACCTGAGTTTAAAGGGTTAAATCAAGCAGAAATAGCTCTCTAATGTATTAATTGCAGGTCATTATTGAATAGTGATTATGTTACACACACACTCACTCAGGTCCCCTGTTAGATAGTAAATCACGACGCCTGTGTGTTTGCTGTGACATTTCTTATTATCACAAACACACTGTAAAGATTTAGAGTTTTTACAGCAATACCTGAGTTTAAAGGGTTAAATCAAGCAGAAATAGCTCTCTAATGTATTAATTGCAGGTCATTATTGAATAGTGATTACGTTACACACACACTCACTCAGGTCCCCTGTTAGATAGTAAATCACGACGCCTGTGTGTTTGCTGTGACATTTCTTATTATCACAAACACACTGTAAAGATTTAGAGTTTTTACAGCAATACCTGAGTTTAAAGGGTTAAATCAAGCAGAAATAGCTCTCTAATGTTTTTATTGCAGGTCATTATTGAATAGTGATTATGTTACACACACACTCACTCAGGTCCCCTGTTAGATAGTAAATCACGACGCCTGTGTGTTTGCTGTGACATTTCTTATCATCACAAACACACTGTAAAGATTTAGAGTTTTTACAGCAATACCTGAGTTTAAAGGGTTAAATCAAGCAAAAATTGCTCTCTAATGTATTAATTGCAGGTCATTATTGAATAGTGATTACGTTACACACACACACTGACTCAGGTCCCCTGTTAGATAGTAAATCACGACGCCTGTGTGTTTGCTGTGACATTTCTTATCATCATAAACACACTGTAAAGATTTAGAGTTTTTACAGCAATACCTGAGTTTAAAGGGTTAAATCAAGCAGAAATAGCTCTCTAATGTATTCATTGCAGGTCATTATTGAATAGTAATTACGTTACACACACACTGACTCAGGTCCCCTGTTAGATAGTAAATCACGACGCCTGTGTGTTTCTCTCCTCAACCCCCACAACCCCCCACTCACAATTTACATTTCAATAAGGGAGACTTGAAAAACCAGTTTGTGAACCACAGGCCAATAGAGCTCAAACTACCAATGTGGCAGAACCCTTCTCAAATAAACTAGAGAAGATGCTGGGATTTGCCCTGCCAAATTAAACTAAATTACAGTTTTTACAATCGCTAGGCCACGTTTCTCAATACTTTGGTCATTTTCAAAACTTGTTCCCCAAAAACCAACTTTCTGCTTCACATCAGTTATTTCACATTCAAAATCCACAAAAACTAACAAAACACTTAATTCATGTCTCAAATCAAGAGCCAATGATCCACAGTTTAGCTTGCACAGACTGAAGTTGTGATCACTCTGTGAAGAGTTTTGAAAAAGTGACCAAAATTTGTTTGACAAATTTGAGAGTGCCAGAGACTTTGACTAAGGAGAATATTCTGAGCACACTGTGTGATGTTATTGAGATCTTTTATGAAACTTTTTAGAGGTGACAAAAGTGAGAGTTCCAGAGTATCTAGCTGAAGAAAAAAGTCTGAGCACAGCATGCGATACTGTTGAGATCCCTTCTGAAACTTTAGAGGAGACACATATGAGCAATACAGTCTCTCTAGCCAAGGAGACAAATCAGAGCATAGTATGTGATGTTGTTGAGATCTCTTATGAAACTTTAGTGGAGATAAACATGAGAGAATGTCATTTTTTGTCTCAGGATAAACATGTGAGAAGCAGGAGACTTAGCCTTATGTCTCAATTTGATTCACTTGATCTCATTTCTGTCTAGGAGAAAGATGTGAGTTGAGAAGGAGATCTCAGGTTTGATTTTCCTTTCCTCTAGGTTGGCCTTTGGTTCACAAACTGGGTTTTTAGGGCCCTATAAAATCCGTTTAATTTTTTCCCAAATTCCGTTTTTTCCGTTTTAATTTTTGCAGATTCCTTTTTTTCCGTTAAAATGTTTGGTAATTCAGTTTTTTTACCCTTTACTGTAATTTTGGTGAAAAAAGAGTTTGCTTTTAATGTTAATATAATACAACATAAAACAAAAAATAGGAATGACCTTAAATTTATCGAGGTAACAAACATCACATTTACTTTTTAGGACAAATATGATATTTGACATAACACTGCACTTCAAATACTTCAAATATTAATGGTTATTAGCTTTAAACTTTCCGGTAAAATAAATTATAATAGTTTATATAAGTTAAAATGAAAGTGCTCCATTAGCTTTTTCTTTCAAGTAATTTTTTTTAAAAAGAACTAAAAAAAAAAAAATCATAAGAATCATATTTTACAGTACTCTTAAGTACTATTAAGTAAAACATTTAAATTTGAAAATTAACATAAAAAAAAACATTGCACCATGAAATCATGTAGTGAATTGTTCTGTGTGTTTAACAATCACCATTATGATATCCAGAGCTGTGAAAAATAAAAATACACGAAAACACAACACTGCCAGAAGTCCCCCAACTTCAAAGGCCCCTTTAAATGATTAAAACTAGATGCTTAATTTTAACTTTAAGGTTACTTATCATGTAAACTACCCATATAGAGCATGTTAAATGCATGTTTGGAACAGACTAACAGAGGGGAAAACGGTCGCATTTGCAGCAGACACACGACACAGAATTTCATTACAAATATGTAAAATTCCGGGGAAATCTGCGTTAACACCAGATTCCGCGTTTATATGCAGATTCCGCGTTAATATGCCAATTCCGCGATTCCGTCCGCGATTCCGTGATCGCGGAAATTATAGGGCCCTAGGTTTTCAAGTCTTCCCTTATTTATTATTATTAAAATGTAAATTGTGTGGGGGGGTTGTGTGGATCTACTGTGTTTGTGGGCCCAGTTTACAGCAGTTAGTTCACCTACAAAGGAAAATTAGCCCATGATTTACTCACCCTCAAGTCATCCCAAGTGTATATAACATTCTTTTTTCAAATGAATAAAATCTGAGTTATTTAAATTTATATTAAAAAAGTCCTGGCTCTTCCCAGCTTTAAAATGCCAGTGCCTTGTCGGTCCATAAAAGTGCATCTAACCATCATATAACTGATCCACACAGTAACTGATCCATAGACTAAAATACTAGCTTTCGGTTTTCAGTGCCACACGAATCACATTGCGCTTAAAGGACAACTCCGGTGAGAAATGCCCCTCGGGGTAATTAACAGATGGTTACCGAGTAGATCGTTCTCTGGGATGCGGTTTCATGAAAATCGAATTTAAAGAGTTTTATCTCTAAACACAGATTAGCTTATAATGTTTGTCTATGGGGCATGGAATAAGTGAAATTAAATCGCTAGTTAATACCACTAACAAGGCTCAAAATAACCTCACACTAACAAGGCAGCATAATGAGGATCCCTACATGCAAACCGCAGCATTGAGAACTTGTTAGAGTACAAACGGTTTAATAAGAAGATACTTTCTAAAGACAGTACATTACACGTTTACAGACTGCAGCCATCTTGGAAAACAGTCTCGACTAGTCGAGCCACGAACGTTGTGCTAAGTGAGCTGATCGATAGGAATTAAGTTTGTGAAATCTAATTACATGGACTTTTTTTTCTTTTTTTTTCTCTACTGCGTTCAGTGCTTTCTTCCGGAAACAATGGCCCATATGAGATTCCAAGTCACAGTTCATCACTTAGCACATCGTTCGTCACTCAAATCTGTTTTTAGAGATAAAACTCTTTACACTTGATTTCCATGAAACCGCATCCCAGAGAACGATCTACTCGGTAACCATCTATTAATTACCCCAAGGGTCATTTCTCACCGGAGTTGTTCTTTAAAGAGTAACCCTTCTTCACCCATGAATCCTTGACGTATGTGCACTGACAAACGCAGAAGAGAGAAGATAGAGCTAAACAAAACTTAGCGTCAGGGGTTACTCTTTTCATAATAACACTAAAACACAATTTCTTTCAATAAAAATAGTTTGTTTAGTCTATAAAGTTTAAAATATGGACATTGTTCTTACACAAACGTGCAACTTTGCTTCAGAAGGCTCTTCATTACTCACGTGCTATTTGGGTGAACACCTAAAGCACACGCCCCAAAAGCTGTATCTCTGACAGTCCACGAATGCTAAACTAAAATGCTAAAATTAATACAAAATTATTTTTTAAAAAATAGGAAGTATCCCAGTAAACATAGTTGCTTATGTCATAGTAGGTTCAGTTAAGTGAACATACACTTTGAGAAAAAGTAACTTTAAAATGATTAACTTATAAAAAAAAAAAAAAAATATATATATATATATATATATATATATATATATATATATATATATATATATATATATATATATATATTATTATTATTTTATTTTTTTACAGTGAGGACAATACAGTGTTATATTACAACTACTGACAGACCGTCCTGAAAAGCACTGTTTATTTCATGTGTATCATATCTTTTGTATTTATTTGTGCTTTCACTTGTAATGTGTTTGGGCTAGTGGTTTAGATGTGCTCTTGAAATTGGAATAGAGAATAGTGTGTGTGTTGAGTTTGCTGCTCAACCCCCCACCAGTAATTTACATTTCAATGCATGAAGACTCTCACAGGTGAGACACAGAACCTCACTACTGTTACCTATGTCCAGACCAAATACCCTGCCAAAAATAAATTGAAATTACATGATGAAATGAAATTACAATCGCTAGGACATATTTCCCAATATTTAGGAGAACTGAGTGAGGAGTTTATAAATTTGCTAACCAACTTTCAGCTTCACAGCAGTTAATTTTACATTTACAAATCAACTCATTCTTCCAGAGCACTAGCAGCGCAGGTTTACATCAACACTAACATCAGGAACATTATACAATTAAAATGTCTTTACAAAATTAGAATGACACTCTCTGCTGCTTATAATTCACTGCATACTTACATTACAGTACAACATTATTCCTAAGTTTCCTCTTTTGAATGGATGGTAATGGCCTAACACTTGTGTTGGTGTTCAGTTTCATCAAAGTTGCTTTGATAGTGTTTGATTTTTTTAGCAGTATAAATTGCATTACAGTATTACTGTATACATGTTGTAAATTGCTGTCTCATTCAGTTTTGTATTATGTTATTGTTTTGTCCATAAGTTTAACACTTTTGAAAACAGCATGTAAGGATGTGCAAATTGGCCTGTAGAACAAAGATTTGATTGTGTTTGTGTCAAAGTGAGAAAAGATTTCAGGTAAATTGAAAGATGTTGCCATTGAATGCATTTTTTGCTAAAGCAATGTTGATCCACAGTTAAGCTGTGATATAAAATGTTCTTTTACAAAACATTTCTCAATAATAAACACACTTTTTCAACTTTTTCAACTCTTCACACAGTGATCACAACTTCAGTCTGTGCAAGCTAAACTGTGGATCATTGGCACTTGATTTGAGACATGAATGAAGTGTTTTGTTGGTTTTTGTGGATTTTGAATGTGAAATAACTGATGTGAAGCAGAAAGTTGGTTTGGAGAACTGTGTGAAGGATTTTGAAAATGACCAAAGTATTGAGAAACGTGGCCTAGCGATTGTAAAAACTGTAATTTAGTTTAATTTGGCAGGGCAAATCCCAGCATCTTCTCTAGTTTATTTGAGAAGGGTTCTGCCACATTGGTATATTGAGCTCTATTGGCCTGTGGTTCACAAACTGGTTTTTCAAGTCTCCCTTATTGAAATGTAAATTGTGAGTGGGGGGTTGTGGGGGTTGAGGAGAGAAACACACAGGCGTCCTGATTTACTATCTAACAGGGGACCTGAGTCAGTGTGTGTGTAACGTAATCACTATTCAATAATGACCGGCAATTAATACATTAGAGAGCTATTTCTGCTTGATTTAGCCCTTTAAACTCAGGTATTGCTGTAAAAACTCTAAATCTTTACAGTGTGTTTGTGATGATAAGAAATGTCACAGCAAACACACAGGCGTCGTGATTTACTATCTAAAGCCCCGTTTCCACCAAAATTACCCGGAACAATTTGTACCAGGAACTTTTTTACAGGAACTTTTCTCCCCCCCAGACCTGCAGCTGTCTGCGTTTCGACCGCGATAAAGTTCCGAGAAGATTAGGCAAATTAGTCCGGTGATGTAGGACTGCACGCGACTGCTCCTCCAAATCAGTGAAGGACATGTAATCATTTTTAAGTGTACCGATTGAAAGGACTGTTTACATGAGACGTTATCTAAACCGATCTGATGTTTACATGTGATGACTTTCAATCGCAATCATTTTGTCACATGCAGTTTGTCTGCCGCATCAAAAATGTCGCCGCTGTTTTCTCCAGCAGCTGAATGTGTTTACTGTAGCCATAGCAACTCTTAACGGCCACCAGGACTAATACAGTATTATTTATATCTATTTGTTGTAAAGTGTAATAATCATCCCAGAGAAAAAAATCTTCTGTCAGGCGCAGTTAAAGTAAAAACTGCCCGGGGCAATATACGTTGTGTCATTACTCCAACATTATCTTCATAACTCACGAAATAAAAAGTTTACCACTCAGAAAAATTTACTTTCCTCTCTTGTCAACATGCGCGCGCGCCTTGACGCCGTCACGTCATGTAAGGACACACACTTAAAAGTAATCGGTCAGGTCGTTTACATGGTGAAAAAAAATTAATAAGGAGTATGGAAGAGATTCAAGCTGTGCTGCTTTTGCTGGTTATGTATAGGTTTACGAGGTAATTAACAACGACAGAAAAGAGCACTAATATGCAGATTCAGCAGCATGCAGCATATTCAGAAAGCTTGTAAAGCTAGATTTAAAATGACAATATATTATTATCAGCTATTACGGACATTGAACATGAGATGGCTGAGACGACCGCGCGCCACCAGACAGAGAGCAAGACTGATATTTATTGAACGCAGAACGAACCTCACAAAAGACTTTTAAAAATGCCTGTTGAACTTAAAAATGCTGCGTGAGCTCAACCAATCAGCATGTTCAGCGCCCAAGTCCCGCCCTCGAAAGTTCCTGAACTTTGAAAAAGTACTACCTCGCGAGCAGGGCCGTTTGGAGGGGGAAATATTTACCCGGAACTTCATTTATACCCTGGTTCCTGCGGTCTAAACACACGAAGTACCACCCAAAGTTCCTAGTTCCTGGGTAAAGTTCCTGTGGTGGAAACGGGGCTTAACAGGGGACCTGAGTGAGTGTGTGTGTAACAATCACTATTCAATAATGACCTGCCATGAATACATTACAGAGCTATTTCTGCTTGATTTAGCCCTTTAAACTCAGGTATTGCTGTAAAAACTCTAAATCTTTACAGTGTGTTTGTGATGATAAGAAATGTCACAGCAAACACACAGGTGTCGTGATTTACTATCTAACAGGGGACCTGAGTCAGTGTGTGTGTGTAACGTAATCACTATTCAATAATGACCTGCAATTAATACATTAGAGAGCTATTTCTGCCTGATTTAACCCTTTAATCTCAGGTATTGCTGTAAAAACTCTAAATCTTTGCAGTGTGTTTGTGATGATAAGAAATGTCACAGCAAACACACAGGCGTCGTGATTTACTATCTAACAGGGGACCTGAGTCAGTGTGTGTGTGTAACGTAGTCACTATTCAATAATGACCTGCAATTAATACATTAGAGAGCTATTTCTGCTTGATTTAACCCTTTAAGCTCAGGTATTGCTGTAAAAACTCTAAATCTTTGCAGTGTGTTTGTGATGATAAGAAATGTCACAGCAAACACACAGGCGTCGTGATTTACTATCTAACAGGGGACCTGAGTCAGTGTGTGTGTGTAACGTAGTCACTATTCAATAATGACCTGCATTTAATACATTAGAGAGCTATTTCTGCTTGATTTAACCCTTTAAACTCAGGTATTGCTGTAAAAACTCTAAATCTTAGCAGTGTGTTTGTGATAATAAGAAATGTCACAGCAAACACACAGGCGTCGTGATTTACTATCTAACAGGGGACCTGAGTCAGTGTGTGTGTAACATATTCATTATTCAATAATGACCGGCAATTAATACATTAGAGAGCTATTTCTGCTTGATTTAACCCTTTAAACTCAGTTATTGCTGTAAAAACTCTAAATCTTTACAGTGTGTTTGTGATGATAAGAAATGTCACAGCAAACACACAGGCGTCGTGATTTACTATCTAACAGGGGACCTGAGTCAGTGTGTGTGTAACATATTCACTATTCAATAATGACCGGCAATTAATACATTAGAGAGCTATTTCTGCTTGATTTAACCCTTTAAACTCAGTTATTGCTGTAAAAACTCTAAATCTTTACAGTGTGTTTGTGATGATAGGAAATGTCACAGCAAACACACAGGTGTCGTGATTTACTATCTAACAGGGGAACTGAGTCAGTGTGTGTGTGTAACATAATCACTATTCAATAATGACCTGCAATTAATACATTAGAGAGCTATTTCTGCTTGATTTAACCCTTTAAACTCAGGTATTGCTGTAAAAACTCTAAATCTTTACAGTGTGTTTGTGATGATAGGAAATGTCACAGCAAACACACAGGTGTCGTGATTTACTATCTAACAGGGGACCTGAGTCAGTGTGTGTGTGTAACATATTCACTATTCAATAATGACCGGCAATTAATACATTAGAGAGCTATTTCTGCTTGATTTAACCCTTTAAACTCAGTTATTGCTGTAAAAACTCTAAATCTTTACAGTGTGTTTGTGATGATAAGAAATGTCACAGCAAACACACAGGTGTCGTGATTTACTATCTAACAGGGGAACTGAGTCAGTGTGTGTGTGTAACATAATCACTATTCAATAATGACCTGCAATTAATACATTAGAGAGCTATTTCTGCTTGATTTAACCCTTTAAACTCAGGTATTGCTGTAAAAACTCTAAATCTTTACAGTGTGTTTGTGATGATAAGAAATGTCACAGCAAACACACAGGCGTCGTGATTTACTATCTAACAGGGGACCTGAGTCAGTGTGTGTGTAACGTAATCACTATTCAATAATGACCTGTAATATTCAATAATGTAAATACATTGGTGTACCTGACAATAATCTTAAATGAGAGATGTGGACTGATCATATACTGTAATTATGAAGACACAACAGAGAATGAATTTCTTAAAGAAATGACTTTTCTGTAATGTATTAGGTATTATGTCTAAGGTATATTGTGTTTGTGTGTGTGTGTGTGTGTGTGCCTATTGTGATACCAGATGCCTGTGTAAACAAGTTAACTTATTTTAATGTGTTGACTAACATACTAAAGCACAAGAAGACTTGTGGACTAACTAAGTATAGTGTGTTACTTGATGTTACATCTTGTAACTTTATTGCGACTGTGTAATAAATATATTTAAAAATAAATTAAAGTATTAAAGTATATTTTAGGTTACAAATAAATACTTCTCAGTACATTCAAAAGAACACAGTTATTATAAAAAGACATATTATTACTTGACACATTATATAGTCTGTACGAAGCTTAACTGCATATATGTTATTTATTTGTAAAGACATGTAATGGTGGAGATGGCATATATATATATATATATATATATATATATATATATATATATATATATATATATATATATATATATATATATATATATATATATATATATATATATATATATATATATATATATATAATGAAGACAGACTTGACTGCCAGCTCACTTCACATTCACACACACACACACAGCTCCACTGCAGACTAATGGAGGTCCCCTGTTGGATAGGTAGACATCGGTCACACACACACACACAGCTCCATTAGAGTCTATGGAGGTCCCCTGTTGGATAGGTAGACATCGTTCAGGTCCCCTCTTGGCATATTTTAAAAAAAATAAAAAAATGCTTATTTGAAGTTATATTATGAATAAGGACCTTAAAAGAAAATTTTGTATGTGATTTTTGTTTCTTCAAAATGACTAGAAACACAGGTCCCCTCTTGGATAGTGTAGAGTGATAGTCCCCTCTTGGTAATATAGACGTGTATGTGTGTGTGTGTGTGTGTGTGTGTGTGTGTGTGTGTGTGTGTGTGTGTGTGTGTGTGTGTGTGTGTGTGTGTGTGTGTGTGTGTGTGTGTGTGTGTGTGTGTGTGTGTGTGTGTGTGTGTGTTTGTTAGTGTTCATGCCTTTGGTCTAAATTTAGGGGAATGTTTTAAACAAGCTGTCACGTAAGCAGCAGTAAGTGGAAGGTGTTGATTTTATTCCACTACATTAAACTCTATTTTGAGAAGGTAGAGGACAGCTAGTGGTTAAAGGTATATGAATTATACTTGAATGAACATGCTCCATTAAGTAAACAAAAAAGATTATCTTTGAACTTGAGCATTTAAAACACTCACACTTGTGAGAGGAGAAGGTGAGGTCATGGAAGTCAAACCATCTCAGATACACGCCGCTAATCTCATAAATCTCAAAGTGCTATAAAAGTTGTGACTTATATCACATTAATTCTATACACATATTGATTTCCATTTTTTTTTTTTTTTTTTTTTGTTAGGTGTTATAATAATAAGTGTTCTGTTGGCAGTATATGACCCAATCTTGCCCCCTGGAAAACCATTTTGCTCTTAAATCTCCAGATATTTACATTATGTCATATTTCTAACAGGATTGCCAGAACTAGATTCCCCAAAATCAGATTCAGTGATTTAACTTAGTGATTTAACTGTGTGCTTATGGCTTCCAGCCAGCCTTCCAAGCATCTTTGGTATGATGTTATCTAATTGTAATTTCAGAGATTTTATTATCTCAGGATGCATCATCTAGCAATTATCCCATTGTGATGCCAGAAGGTTTTGCCTTTTCATATTATTCTCCTCAATGTAAACTACTTTTTAAAAGTTTAGGGTACGATTTTCTTACTCTTTATAATATTGTTCCCTTTATTAACATTATTTAACTATACTTTAATTTCTAAACATTACAATCAGTTAATATTATTAATGAAGCTAAGCTTTGCAAGCATGGATCAAATTGATCAAAAATAGACAGTAAACACTTTTGCACTGTTAACAATATAAGAAATGTTTATTGTGCATTGTGCACAAATTACATTGATTTCTGAAGAATTATGTGACACTAAAAAACATAAAAAATCGACCCCAAACTTTTGAATGTATTGGGGGCAAAATGTAGCAGAGTATTGTATTACAATTGTATTCCACTGAAGAGTTTCTTTAATTTTTCAGTTTTATGCCAAAGAAATTTTCTTTTGCCCTTTTTTAAAGGACACTGTAGGGGGGGGGGGGGGCAGTTTGTTACCTTTTATATGACAGGTAATATATCACTGAGAGCTAAGACAATAGATAAAATAATAATGGGAAAACAGTAAGCACACTCGTGCCTAGAGCAAAAAATCCTTTCAAGTTTCCATGCAAATCTGCGTATGCATGCATGTGCATGCGTATGTCTTCGTGAATGTCAAAGTTGTTTTCTGTATTCTGCATCCAGCTGGCTGGGATCTAGCAATATAGTCTTTTAATTCCATTAGTGAAGGAAGGGTGAAATGCACACAGAGAAACAGGCCCTCCATCAATGTGTCATATCTGTTATATTAACAACCACTGGCTCCCTACACATACTCAGTAGAACTCCAGCTGTCTGCTAGACCATTGATTTAGTCACAGGAACCCACTCTGTTCCTCTCACTTGTGAAATGGCTCCCTCAAGACAACAGTTTGTCCTCGCTTTCATTGGCTGTTAAATCACGTCTTATAATACGACACTAATTTTCTCGATATATAGATGCGGAGATGCAGTACAATAATAATTCATTAGCAGGCATAAAATGGCAGTGGAAGATGCTAATGATAGGGTTTATGCAGTATTTGCAGCTTTTAGTTTCCATCATTACAGCCCATTTCAATGCAAAAAAGGTACTTGATGCAGTAAATATGGTGTTTACATCTACAGCTGTGAAACAGAACATAATGCACCTGCCTCCCATCAGTGTGGTCGTTGACAACATTACAGGCTCTCAACGTGTTTCAAGTAATGTACTGAGACAGAGGCTGGTGTATTAGCTGTCAAAATGCTTCATAGTAAACAGTGCACTATAAAAAAAGTACATGAATTATGGTAAAGGTGGTGGTGGTGGTGTGTGCGTGTAGGTGTGGTGAGGTCTGTGTGTCTGTGTGTGTGTGTGGGGGGGGGGATATAGTAGCAACATTTTATCTTTTACAATCATGGGTTTTGGCATGGTGGTTTCACTGGGTGGAGGAATTATAATAGTGGAGGCAGGAAGACGATAATGCTAATACTCATCCTGTGCTCCACTACTAAGGGTCATGGTCTTGGTGGGGGTTACCACACCCTCCTCCGGGCTGGAATGTCAACATCCCCTCCTGCAGAGTAAGTGAAAGATAGATAGAAAGGGACAGAAAGGGAATATGAATGAGAATAGAAAATGTCACCCCCTTACTGCTTTCCATTAGACTGCAGAGAGGGAGGAGAGAGGGAGGAGAGAGGGAGGAGAGACCAAGTCTTTGCCATGAGCAGGTAAAATCTGTCAACTGGTTGAGACTGCCACATTCACTATATGGTCTCAAATGAGATTTGATCAAGTCAAAAAAGAAACCTAATCTCAAAATATGAACTAAAACAGTCTATTTACACTACTAACGGGTTTAATGCTATATTTCATGCATTCTGACTTATTTACATTGTTAAAGGGTCATGAAACCCTACAGCTAAATTTTTGAGATTTTAACAGAGGTATGTGTGTTGAACATCATTGAACATAATGTTAGCATCTGTTAGATTTAATTAAAAGGGGAATCTGGTCAATTTTTATGTTTTTCACCCTATTTTCGTCTTCCGGGTTTAAAAACTACATTGCGTCCACGTCACAGCTTGTGACGTACCATCGCTCTAATAGTGCTACGTGACGCATCGGTGTCTCATTATTATTAATGAGACTGAGTTTTCTTATCCTATGAGAAGACACCGTCTCTTAATTATTCATGACAGCACGTGGTTCTTTCAAATGACAGAAGTGACAGTCTGCGTGTTCACGGAGTAGATGAGAGGAGTTTATGATGGGTCGTAAGTGTTTGTTTCCCTGGTGTAAAGATTCGGGTGTGTTGCATGGCTTTCCCCGCGATGCTGCCAGGGCTAGTCTCTGGCTGCGGGCGGTTGGTTGGCCATCAACTAGCGACACCTCAAAGCTTTATGTGTGTAACAAACATTTTTCGAATGAAAGTTACGAGAACTGGAGACAGGTGGACTTCGGTTTTGCTCAGCAACGCAGTATGCGTCTTGCCGGCAATGCTGTACCAAGTCTGGAGGACTTTTCTATCTGAACCATCTTCCCCTGGGGTTTCAGGAGGAGAAAAGTCCTCCACCTCAGCAGAGCCCTCTGTACTGCTTTTACTGTAGTCTTTCCCTGTCGCTGTCCATCTTTATTATGGGTGTTCTGGGACGCGCGTAAGTTAGATCTCGGCTATATGTACATAACGGTTGTTTTTTTTTTCGATCTTTTTTTTTTTCTTTAAAAAAATATGCATTTATACTGTGTATACAAACATAATTCTATATTTATAAATGACAATAATAATTGTGTATGCATTTCTATATTTTAAACAATTCCGATTAATCTAATATATGTAGCAAGGCATTCGGTTACTTTAAATGGTCAAACAGACGGTTGTCAGTGTATTTTATTGGACTTTAATTTTGCCAGCTTTAAAAATCCTGCATTTCGTTACGTTTAACCCCATATTTTTGTTGAGATTTGGCATGGGCCACTGCTCTGCACTGATAGATGACAGTTGCTCGCCCCCCTCTTTCTTCCCCTGCCTCGCTCTGCCACACCCACCCCCTCCCCTCTTTTCACGGGCATGCACGCCCATTTAAGTAGCATTTTTCAAAAAGATTACGAGGTGGATTTGAGCTGAAAGAGGGGGTTTCATGACCCTTTAAAGAGTTGGATTATCATGCTAGACATGCCCAAATAAAATAAAATAAAACAAGTTGGATGTAGGATTTCTGTGCCAAATACACTCCTTCAGGATTCAAATTTTGGAAAGTTTTTTCTCGAGTATGGCCCTGTATGATGTCATAAAGGGCGGAATTGCATGTATGGGCACTTCTCCCGGATGAGTGCATGCGCCCATCAACGAGCTTCATTCATGTTGCAGAAGCCGTCGGCAGCACTGTGTAACAGAATCAGCTATTTGGTCAGGATCTGGTGACTATAGAAAAGTTCAAAAGAACCGCCTTTATTTGAAATATAAATATTTTGTACATGTAAAAGTCTTAATTGTCACTTTCGATCAATCTAATGCACCCTTGCTGAATAATTATCTAACAAACAAACCTTACTAACCCCTACATTTTAATATGTTATATAATATAAACTGGGACCTAACATATAGTTTATATTAAACACACAAACACATATATACACTCACCAAGCAAACCGAATGGGACAAAAAAGGTGATTTAAGTGACTTTGAATGTGTAATGGTTGTTGGTTTTAGACAGGATGGCCTGGGTATTTTAGAAACTGCTGAATTACTTGGATTGCTAAGTATTACATAGAATGGTCCGAAAAAGTACATTGAGTTCTGTGTTCTGTGGGTGAAAGGCATTTCTGCCAGAAAGACTTGGGAGAATAAATACTGTGACAATAATCCATTTATTAACAATCCAGCAAGCAATAAAGTACTTTGGCATAGGCCCCCTTCCGTAGCTCGCAATCAGAGGGTTAGGACTCTGCATATCCTGCCTGAAGACGAAGGCAGAGGCGCAGCCGACCCCCAAAAATGAGGTGGAAGAATGCTTCCACCCGGACGGAACCTATCCCCCAAAACAGTAAATAAAGTAGACCCACCGGTCTTGTGTCCTGGAGTTCCTATAGAGAAGAAGAACAAGAGTTAACATGCGAAGCATGGACATGGAACGCTGTCTGCTGATGGCTAAACTAAACTTGAAGTTATATTTTGTAGATGAGCACTACGCATGAGCAATTAATATCTGCTGCTGCGTAATTGTAAACGTTTTTGGCCCTTGCTGATACCTTCAAAATTATTATTATTATATTTATTTATTTATTTAATTTTGTTTTTGTTTTTTAAAGCAGGGCCACACGGAGACATGGCCGCAGGGCCACACGGAGACAAGGCCGCAGGGCCACACGGAGACATGGCCGCAGGGCCACGCGGAGACAAGGCCGCAGGGCCACACGGAGACATGGCCGCAGGGCCACGCGGAGACGAGGCCGCAGGGCCACATGGAGACATGGCCGCAGGGCCACACGGAAACAAGGCCGCAGGGCCACGCGGAGACGAGGCCGCAGGGCCACGTGGAGACGAGGCCGCAGGGCGACACGGCCTGTTAGACCACAGAGACAAGGCCGCAGGGCCACACGGAGACATGGCCGCAGGGCCACACGGAGACAAGGCCGCAGGGCCACATGGAGACAAGGCCGCAGGGCCACACGGTCTGCTAGACCAAAGAGACAAGGCCGCAGGGCCACACAGAGACAAGGCCGCAGGGCCACACGGCCTGTTAGACCACAGAGACAAGGCCGCAGGGCCACACGGAGACAAGGCCGCAGGGCCACACGGAGACAAGGCCGCAAGGCCACACGGTCTGCTAGACCAAAGAGACAAGGCCGCAGGGCCACACAGAGACAAGGCCGCAGGGCCACACGGCCTGTTAGACCACAGAGACAAGGCCGCAGGGCCACATGGAGACAAGGCCGCAGGGCCACACGGAGACATGGCCGCAGGGCCACACGGAGACAAGGCCGCAGGGCCACACGGTCTGCTAGACCACAGAGACAAGGCTGCAGGGCCACACGGAGACATGGCCGCCGCAGGGCCACACGGAGACAAGGCCGCAGGGCCACACGGAGACATGGCCGCAGGGCCACACGGAGACATGGCCGCAGGGCCACACGGAGACAAGGGCGCAGGGCCACACGGAGACATGGCCGCAGGGTGACACGGAGACAAGGCCGCAGGGCCACACGGAGACAAGGCCGCAGGGCCACACGGAGACATGGCCGCAGGGCCACACGGAAACAAGGTCGCAGGGCCACGCGGAGATGAGGCCGCAGGGCCACACGGCCTGTTAGACCACAGAGACAAGGCCGCAGGGCCACACAGAGACAAGGCCGCAGGGCCACACGGCCTGTTAGACCACAGAGACAAGGCCGCAGGGCCACATGGAGACAAGGCCGCAGGGCCACACGGAGACATGGCCGCAGGGCCACACGGAGACAAGGCCGCAGGGCCACACGGTCTGCTAGACCACAGAGACAAGGCTGCAGGGCCACACGGAGACATGGCCGCCGCAGGGCCACACGGAGACAAGGCCGCAGGGCCACACGGAGACATGGCCGCAGGGCCACACGGAGACATGGCCGCAGGGCCACACGGAGACAAGGGCGCAGGGCCACACGGAGACATGGCCGCAGGGTGACACGGAGACAAGGCCGCAGGGCCACACGGAGACAAGGCCGCAGGGCCACACGGAGACATGGCCGCAGGGCCACACGGAAACAAGGTCGCAGGGCCACGCGGAGATGAGGCCGCAGGGCCACACGGCCTGTTAGACCACAGAGACAAGGCTGCAGGGCCACACGGTCTGCTAGACCACAGAGACAAGGCCGCAGGGCCACACGGAGACAAGGCCACACGGTCTGCTAGACCACAGAGACAAGGCCGCAGGGCCACACGGAGACAAGGCCGCAAGGCCACACGGTCTGCTAGACCAAAGAGACAAGGCCGCAGGGCCACACAGAGACAAGGCCGCAGGGCCACACGGCCTGTTAGACCACAGAGACAAGGCCGCAGGGCCACATGGAGACAAGGCCGCAGGGCCACACGGAGACATGGCCGCAGGGCCACACGGAGACAAGGCCGCAGGGCCACACGGAGACATGGCCGCAGGGTGACACGGAGACAAGGCCGCAGGGCCACACGGAGACAAGGCCGCAGGGCCACACGGTCTGCTAGACCACAGAGACAAGGCTGCAGGGCCACACGGAGACATGGCCGCCGCAGGGCCACACGGAGACAAGGCCGCAGGGCCACACGGAGACATGGCCGCAGGGCCACACGGAGACATGGCCGCAGGGCCACACGGAGACAAGGGCGCAGGGCCACACGGAGACATGGCCGCAGGGTGACACGGAGACAAGGCCGCAGGGCCACACGGAGACAAGGCCGCAGGGCCACACGGAGACATGGCCGCAGGGTCACACGGAAACAAGGTCGCAGGGCCACGCGGAGATGAGGCCGCAGGGCCACACGGCCTGTTAGACCACAGAGACAAGGCTGCAGGGCCACACGGTCTGCTAGACCACAGAGACAAGGCCGCAGGGCCACACGGAGACAAGGCCACACGGTCTGCTAGACCACAGAGACAAGGCCGCAGGGCCACACGGAGACATGGCCGCAGGGCCACACGGAGACAAGGCCGCAGGGCCACACGGAGACAAGGCCGCAGGGCCACACGGAGACATGGCCGCAGGGCCACACGGAGACAAGGCCGCAGGGCCACACGGAGACAAGGCAGCAGAGACAAGGCCGCAGGGCCACACGGTCTGCTAGACCACAGAGACAAGGCCGCAGGGCCAACGGAGACAAGGCCGCAGGGCCCCACAGAGACGAGTTTGTTTATTTATTTATTTATTTTTTATACCACCACCACCAGTAGCAGCATAGGGATTTACCTGAACCATAACTGGAGCTTGCTGAGCTTCGAGGATGATTTTGGTCCTCTTAAAATCACATTTAGGTCTTATGTAATTCTCCAATGCAGAAGAGAACCATCTGCCCAGGAACTTGATGGCTGCAGTAGAAATGCCACGTTCTGCAGCTGTGGGGGCTGCCCCGATCCTAAAGAAATGTCTGGTATAGAGGGAGGTGGAAAGACTGCATCTTATAGCACTGCAGGCAGACGAGAGGTGTGGGTCCGAACCCGCCTTAGTGCCGTTATGAAAAATAAATATAAGTCTTTACCGAACATTTAGATAAATAATCACGGAAGTGAAGGTAGGATACATACCATATAAGATTAAAGGAGTTCATTGAAGTGTAGCTTACCTGACGCTTAAGACACATGAGAATTCTTAGTATTACCTGAAGATTTGGCCATACTATAGGATTAGAGTGCTGAAGATGATCATCTTGACCATCATAAAAACTTGTTTAGTAGTTGTTGTGGCTGAACATAATCCTGAAGAGTGTCTGTTATACAGATGAGATGGTCAGCAGTACTGTAGGTCTTTCATAAGGTAAGTTTTAAATCGCCTTCTTGATATGGGAACCCGTTGGAGAGTAGGAAAAGTGCAGAATGATTAGGGATACTGTGCTTAGAGATATTTCCTTTAACGGAAACAAAGCCCCACAGCTAACAGCAGTAGGCCTCATGGTGGAAAAGGCAAAAATAGAGATGATGCACAATAGTCCACATTAGGCCATGGACAAGTTCATGAAAGCTATAGATACTAATGAAAACAGGATCAATGAGCATTAGTAAATACAAAGAGCATACCACCACCTGTGATTGCATGAAATTATGGCTTGAAGTTGAAGTGTTGAGCTATTTTGAGTCAGAACTTGCTTGTACTAGAATACATATAGTGCCATGCACACAGCACCTTGATAGAGGAAGCAGACTCTGCACATTTGAGTTGCATTTGTAGAGAATCCATGAGAATGTCCTATATGTATACGAGTTGGAGAACTGCAGTTCTTTGCATCGGCAGTTGGAGAAGTTGAACCATTGGTGTGACTTCTGCTTACAGCTTGATAAAACTGCTAGCTTTTGGACCCTGAAAAACATATGAAGAAGATAATTATGCAATTATCCTCATTGATGCCCTAATCCTGGTTCGTAATGTGCGATTGAGACAAATATCAGAATCCTGAAAACTCCTTTTACCCAAGCGAACATGTCTTTGATAGTTATTTAGATGTTCTCACCGACAGCTGCTGGGTTTTTTTTTTTTTTTTTTTTTTTTAAATAATTTTTATATAAATTCCCTAACTGATAATTCAGCCTGCAAGGGAACACATTCGACCCATGAAGAGTAGAGCATGCAATAGATTCGAGTCACAGTGTAGTAAGATTAGACCAAAACAGTATACGTTCAAAACTGATTTGGCTGAAATTAAGCATTTGACAGTTTCATGCATTTTGTATTTTTTATTTATATTTATTTATTTATTTTATTTATTTGTTATTATTTTTTTAAATATATTTTTTCCATTGCATTGCAGCTGTGGAATGCTTGGTCCACAGAAGTGCCCAGAAAACTTTGTTTGCCTCCTGCATGGTGCTGCAGTGATCCCCCTCCATCAGGACACTGCCACATTGGGAATATGTTAGCCTGACAAGCCAGACCCCCATCAAGATGTTTGGTCTGGAAACTCACCATTGACAGCTCAATCCGAGGGGCGGATAAACGGCTATCTTTCAAACTCCCTCTGCACGCGATAGGATAGCGCTACACCAACCAGAGCAACGAAGGCTAACAGAGCTACCTGACAAATTAAACCCTCGATTTGATTAACTAATTTATAATACATAATTAATAGATGCGCATGTTTAAGGCAAATATGAAGCATCTTCAAGGAGCACATTCGCTACACTTCTTCCTCATAGAAAGGAAGCCATGTAAATGATGAAGACGTTTTCAACACTGGGATCCGCATAAATTTGATCAAAACATGTAAATTAACTCTCCTGGATGACAGGCCCAAACTTTAAGCTTGATATTTTATCAGTTTAAATTATGTTGTATGGCGAACTCGCTGCTTGCAAAAAAGCATTATTTCACGAGCCACCCATACAGTGATGTCGGTGCTGTACTTTTAAGAACTACTCAGAGCACGCTAACATGTTAATTTACTTCAGCAATCTCATAATACTGAGCTGATCCGTGATTCAGCTTAGTTCATTGTGACGCCCCTATTAAAGGGTGCATGTTACTTTAAACCCCATGAGATTGTCTTGCATTCATGGGGAGAATGATAGAGGCAAATATGCTGTACCGTCGGTTCCGTTCAAAACTATTGTTAATGATATAGCCCATGCATTATATTTTCAAGGCATTATGTGGTTAGTTTACGACACAAACAAGCCACAACAATGACCGATCGCGTTGCACGAGCAGGTGCTGCGTCCCAGACGCATGCGACAGCACTAAACATGCTTGCAAAGAAAATGAGAGAAAATACTACACCCAATCGTCATCGAAAAAGCATAACCATATCCATGCGATGAATGCTTGATGTATGACGCCAGATGGTGATGAAGCAGCCGTATCTTTGATAATATGCCCAGTTAGACCTCCATTAAAGTGATTGACTGAATCTGAACTCGAGATTTCCTCGCACAAGCGACTTTTGCCGCGAGCCCAAGGAACAAAATAATAGGCTGACATGGACTTAAACGTCACTGTATTGTACTTAGTTACTTTATAGTAGGGCCGTCGATCGACCACTACGAGATCGTCAACTAACTGTAGCGTCAGCGTCTGCACCGTGAATTGGAGCGTCAGCACGCGTTGAATGAATTGGGGCGTCAGCATCTGCGAACTCAAACATGAGTAAGTACCGATCTTTTATACCCAAGTATTAGAATGTGATTGGATAGATAGAAGTTGAAGTGACGTAACAATTATGTCTTCCTGGCAGAACTTATGCAAAAGCTTTCATTTATGTGGGTGAAAATTCCTGGTTGAAGTCAGAGGTCATAGGAGAATGGACACACTAGTTTGCGCTAATAGAAAGGCAACAGTCACTCAAATAACCACTTGTTGCAACCGACGTCTACAGAGAGAACTGGAACCTTGAAGCTTTCAAATACATGGAATCTTGAATCTGATGGGCTACAGCAGCAGAAGAACACCGGTGTCCACTAAGAACAGGAAACTGAGGCTACGATTCGCAGGCTCACTAAAATTGTACAGTAAAATACTGGGGGAAAAGCTGCCTGGTCTGCTGCGACATTCAGATGGTAGGGTCAGAATTTTGCATAAAACAACATGAAAGAATTGATGCATCCTGCCTTCCTAGCAAACATGTGGACCTTTAATGACTGTTGAAAAGTCGTCCCTCTGGCATGTCCCATCATGGTTGAAAAATAGTTCCAAAATGAAAGTTGAACGGACATCTTTGACATTATCTGTAATGCATTTTTACGAAATGTTCTGTTACATACTTTTTCAGATTTATACCATCCTACCCTGACTGTTTTTGGCCAGGGAGACGACGTTGCCATCGGACCAATGTCAGGTGGGTTGCATCCACAGTTCAGGTTGCCGCTGGCGGTTTAATGGGTATTTTCTTGGCACATTTTGGGGCCTTCAGTGCCAGTTGAGAATCTTTTAAAAGCCACAGCCTACCTGAGAACTGTTGCTTGCTATGTCCATGTATGTATGTGCAATTTACTCATCTTCTAATGGCTACTTCCAACAGGATAACACACCATGTCACAAAACTCAAAAAAAAAACATGACATGTTTCTTAAACATGACAACGAGCTCACTATTCTCAAATTGCTTCTACAGTCACCAGACAGCAATGCAATATTGAACATTTGGGATGTGGTGGAATGGGAGATTGGCACCATGGATGTGCAGCTGACCAATCAGTTATGATGCTATCATGACAATATTGGCCAACATCATAAAGGAATGCTCTCAGCACCTTGTTGAATCTATGCCATGAAGAATTAAGGCAAAGGGGGTTCTGAAGTCAAAATGGGGTCAACCTGGTACTAGCAAGGTAAAGTGGTGAGTTAAATATGTTATATGTTGTAGTGTATATGTATATGTATATGTTTATGTCTGGCTCAGGTCCTTTAATTACTCTTTAACAATCTTTAACAACTCCATGTTTTTGGAGTGTCTTGTATTTTTAATGAAGCTAATGGAACAAACTTTTGAGTGAATATGTGAATGAATGTTATCCAGATCAAATCTAAAACCAGGCTAAATATGGATCTATTTTACTCATGGGTTTTGATTATTTATTTTAGTATGAGTATTAAAAATAATAGTTTAATTTCTTCTCTATGGGGAGATTGATTACGAAATTGCTGTTTGTTACAGAATTTCAGCTTGACCTTTGAGTTTCTCCTCAACATTATGTTGGCATTAGATTAAGGACAGAAATGCCATTTGAATCTAGATGAGTGAGAGATTAACGGTGCAATACCAAGGGCATAGAAATGTGGGAAATTAAATCTACTACAAAGTCAAGAGAAGGATTGAGAAACAAATCCAAAACCTAAAACATAGAAAGAGCTATTTTTATGTGTCCACAACAGAAGAAAAAAAAAAATCAACAGCACATTCTTCCTTGTTCCACATGTCCTGTCAACAAGAGGCAATTTAATTTGTCATTTCCAATGTGTTCGCTGCAGGCCAAACACATCATTGTTGTTATTATTTAATCACATGTGGAGAGCTTGATGGGAAACTGAAGGAAAAAGATGTCAGAAAAGAGAAACCAGAGGGGCACCCGTGCAGCGCTTATACTCGCGTCCTCTTACAAACCCGGTCTCCGGAGGCAAAGGCTGAACCAGGACTTAAAAGGTTATTCTTGTTATCCTCTCTAATCTGGATCTATTTTAGACAACAGTATTTTCACCTATCTGGTCCTTTTCAGTCTTTAACATAAGAGAAAGTGTTTGATATGCTCTGAAAACATTAATTTATGCACATTGCAGCATATTGCTTTCAAACAGATGTAAATGCTTTTGGACAAATACTATTTTTATTTTTTTTAAGTTTTTAAGGCCTCATGCATTCCCACTCATGACATTGACAGGGTCCCTGAAGCCCAGTGCCAGCACTGATTCAGCCAGCCTTGATTTGTGAGAAAAAGAAGATTGAGAGACTTATACAACATAAAACCCACGCACACATTAATTTGTATGCTGTATAGGCATAAGAAACAAAACAGGGATAGTTTTATGATGACCAGTTTGGATTCTCTGCTCAGCACTCTCTCAGATTCAGTTAAGACCGCTACTTTTGATTTAAAAAACATTTATAACATTTATTGTTTCTTTTTTTAAATGCAGGTAACATATATGTTTTGACTTAAAATAGCATTACTGCTCACATCAACTAAACAACTTAAAGGGACAAAAGCGACTGGTTTTCCAATACAAACATGTTACAATGGCACATTGAGGGAAATAATATCATTTTTGTTTTCGTGAGGAACTGTAACATCTTTTGAAATTGAATAACTACACATTTCACCATTTGTTATCATTGTTAGTGCAGACAGGCTTTAGAAAGACAAGAATTTGTATTCAGGCACTGATTGAAAAGTGTGAATTCACAAATGATTTAACTCTCACCACAGAGGTCTTCTATTTTAAGAAGCAATGTACACACATTTATATGAGACTGCCATGGTTTTTATGGGACAATTTTACACACCTATACGCATTCTGCTTAGCTTTAAAATCCATATTTTAGCATACAAGGCTGTGAGAGTTGGAGAGGCACTGACTATACCAAAACTCTGATGAAAGAGAAGACCACCATCTCTTCTTTTGCTATTCCTCAATAGGATCAGGTAAAAGAAATGTAAACACTGTTATAATTTAGAGCCATCCTTGAAGTGGCACCCTCACTGAATTGTAGAAAAAAACTCCTCATAGAGCCTCTGACTGGCTTCAAGATCTTCTGAACCCTAAGTTCATTAGTATTAGCGGGACATCCCATTGAATCATTGTGAGGTGTACTTGTCAATCATACCCTCTGTACTTTTTTCCTTTCCTTGAATCGAAGAGCATAAGGAAAAATAAAAAACTCTTTGGCTTCCATGAGTGGCGAAAGATCAGCCATGATAACTAGACTTTGTCTTTACTTCTCATTTACTCAATGATTTGGTCCATTGATTGTTTTATTCAGCCAAAGTTTTTTGTTTTCAGCCTCATTTATTTTCCTATCACGCTAAAACTTTTTAGTCAATCTCATTACACTTTTTTGTCATCCCTCATCATTTCTAAAATCTTAACTCAATGCATGTAATTGGTAGGGATGCATTGATTATAAAAGGATAGTTCACCCAAAAAGAAAGTTATGTCACTCACCCTCAAGTTGTTCCAAACCTGTATAAATTTCTTTCTTCTGCTGAACACAAAGATTATATTTGGAAGAACATTTGTAAGCAAGCAGATCTCGGCAGCTATTGACTACCATAGTATTTTTATATTTTAGAACAAAATAAATGTATACAGGTTCCCTTTCGAAAGGGAACTTGCACTGCGTCCTAGAACACTTTGAGGAATGCCTCCAGCGTGACGTGTCTGAAGCTACTATCGAATCACGTCAATCCTATTGACTGGCAACAGCCCATGACATCATCAATGTGCGACAAGGAAGTATATAAGGGCGCCTTGTAAACATGACACCATCTTTTACGTCTTCAGGGACTGTTCTGTCTGAATTGCTTAAACGAATTAAGGTAATACAAATTCATTATTTGCTGCCTGGGATCAAGAGCATCTACAGTCAGTTTGTGTTTTACACATTGACATTGCTGTTTGTGTAAATTGTGAGCAGTTTTCCAAGATCGCTCCGTTCTCATCTGGCTCTCCTCTTGAAGGAGGGGGGTTCGGCATCTGGGACTGGTGATGTGGTCTCGCTCATGCCAAAGCTGGGCACTGGCACACATCATGGGTTTCCCAGATGAAGCTCGCCAATCATCATGAGAGGGGTGTATTCCTCTCAGATGATCTGGCGGCTGACGAGAATTATCAAAGCAAGTGCTCTTAGGGATGGCTGGTGAGATTGGTACTCTCAGCCACCCTGACCGTGTATGCTGAGCTGATGGATGTTATGGAACGTGCTGCAGGCAGTCTGCAGCTGCCATGTTGGCGCGATAGAGGAGAGATCGCTTGTGCTAGATTGGATGATCGATTTCTCCCCGGCCATAAACCATCGGCTCAGTTGAGCCTTCTGTTCCTTCCTCTTACAGAGATCGAGAGGGCACGGAAGAACCCATATTTGGCCTGATGTTCATCGTCATCAGCGATTTAATTTCACTGATTTTGAGGGAATATGGGTGTGTTGATGCTGCCTATTGACAAAACGTTTGCAAACTATCGTAGATATGAGTAGCCATCAACACAGAGCTCCAACTCTGCCATCTCCTCTCTTACAACGTTGTACATTAATGGCAGGGCATACACGACAGCAGGTCAGGCTGTTATAGCTTTGCACACCATGGTGGTGTTTCAGGCGTACCAGGCCAGAATCCGGAGTATCGCCTCTCATGTGGCCCCTCTGAGGAGGAGTAGGTTGCATGCGAGGCAAAACTCCTGTAAGAAGAAGAAACCTGACCTTCATGTTTCTTCTTCGTTTCCCCAGGTGCTTCTTACATCAGGGCTGGGTGGATAGATATCGGCCCACCTTGGCTTGATCACTGAGAGCGCCTCTTTCAGGCATGCAAGGGTGGTAGACACCATGGTCATATGAGAACTGTGCTGTGAGTCTTCGCTCTACATGCCGCAGGTGAGATGGTCTGTCATTTTTTGTTTGATAACACTAAAATGTATTTCTCTACAGACCTTTGACCCTGTATAGAGTTTAGGGGTATGTGTTTTATATGTGTTATATGTTGAACAATAGTGGCAGCTGCAACAGGAGATAGCCTCGAGAGGCCTCCTGTGGGCCCTAGTTATGCTCACAATGATGTTGGTTTGTACAGAATGTTTGTCGTCAGCTAGTAGGCCCTCCCAGGCCTCCCTGATGATAAGCAGCAGCGTCGTTAATTAGCAGCCAGATGGTACTTGCTATTAGTAGGCCTCACAAGGCCTCCCTGAAGGCGAGATACAGATTGGGAATTCTCTGTAGATGCAACACCAGATAGTAGGCCTTACCGGGCCTCTCTGGATATGAGTTCCCATGTCTGAGTCTCTTTGACAGTTAGCAGGTATTGCTAGCATGTAGTAGGCCCCACCAGGCCTCCCTGAAGGCTTGCTATCAGGTGGTAGGCCTTACCAGGCCTCCCTGAAGGCTTACTATCAGGTGGTAGGCTTCACCACGCCTCCCTGAAGGCTTGCTATCAGGTGGTAGGCCTCACCAGGCCTCCCTGAAGGTGAGTTCTCAAGTCTGGACAAGCAGCTAGCATGACTAGCTATCAGGTAGTAGGCCTCACCAGGCCACCCTGAAGGCTTGCTATCAGTTAGTAGGCCTCACCAGGCCTCCTTGGAGACAGACTATAAGGTGGTTGGCCTTACCAGGCCTCCCTGAAGGTAGCGTGACTTGCTATTAGGTAGTAGGCCTCGCCAGGCCTACCTGAAGTTAAAGTCAGACATATGACATCTGGACACCTAGCCTTACTGGCTATCAGGTAGTAGACCTCACCAGGCCTCCCTGAGGTTGAACTCAGTCACCTTGGCAGTTAAGTAATTTATTGCTGGCAGGTGGCAGGCCTCACCAGGCCTCCCTGAAGGCTTTCTATCAGGTAGTAGGCCTGACCGGGCCTCCCTGAAGGCCAGTTCCTATGCAGGGCAATTGGACAGCTAGCCTGACTGGCTATCATGTATTGCTATCAGGTGGTAGGCCTCCTGTAGGCCTCCTTGAAGGTGAAGTCCGTAATGCCTCACCGAGGCAGTGTGGCGGGCTATCAGTTTGTAGGCCTCATCAGGCCTCCCTGAAGATGAACTCAGCTGGTCAATCCAAGGAAGATTGGTCAATCCGCGAAGACATAAGTGCTTTGTAGATCCTTGGATTGAGCAGTTAGACTCCCCTCGCTAGTAAGGGTTGTAAAGCGCTACGCTGAGTATTGCTCTCTGGGATACCCGTCTCTGAGATTCGGTAAGCATGCATTGCTGGCAGGTATTAGGGCTCACCAGGCCTCCCTGAGGGCTTGCTCTGAGGTGGCAGGCTTCTCTAGGCCTCCATAAAGGTGATTCTGGATGCTGTGGCAGTCAGCATGGATTACTATCAAGTGGTAGGCCCCTCTTAGGCCTCCTTGAAAACTTGCTATCAGGTAGTAGGCCTCTCTGGGCCTCCTTGAAGGCGAAGTTGCTGGATGCTGTGGCAGTCAGCATGGATTACTATCAAGTGGTAGGCCCCTCTTAGGCCTCCTTGAAAACTTGCTATCAGGTAGTAGGCCTCTCTGGGCCTCCTTGAAGGCGAAGTTCCCTACATTGGGTGAGATTCGGTCTGAGAAGGACTGCCAGGTTTCAGTCCCTCAGTCTGGATGCCTCACAGAGGCAGTGTCCGGAGACTCTGTTTTCCTGAACAGACAGGGTTGGCCGAACCGAGCTGTCCAAAGATAAATTGCACCAGGTCAGGCCTCCCTGGAGGCAAGTTATCAGGTGGTAGGCCTCATCAGGCCAACAGGAAGGTAAACTCGACTGCTTGGGAAGTTAGCATGCATTGCTGCTAGGTAGTAGGCCTCACCAGGCCTCCCTGAGGGCTAGCTTTTAGGTGTTAGGCTTCACTAGGCCTCCATAAAGGCGAGTCTGATTGCTCTAGCGGTCAGCAATATTGCTATTGAGTGGTAGGCCTCCCTTAGGCCTCCTTGAAACTTGCTATCAGGTAGTAGGCCTCTCTGGGCCTCTTTGAAGGCAAAGTTCCCAAGATTAGGTCTTCTTTACCAGTTCTTTGTAGAATAGAACCTTTGGTAGTTTGGCCTACAGCTGGGGGTTACCCACCAGGCAGTGCTCCCCTCTCTAAGGGTCATCTATGAGCACACAGCCACCTAAGTTTGATCGGACGGTCGTAGGCCCCTCGCGTGCCCTCCCTGTTAGATCAGTCCGTAGGCCTGTCTGGCCTCCTGAGCACTTCTGTAAGATAAGTGCTCGGTAGATCCAAAGATCGAGCAGGTGAACTCCCCTCGCTAGCAAGGGTTAGGAAAGTGCTACACTGAGTACTGCTCTCTAGGATACCTGTCTCTGAGATCCGGTCTGAGGAGGATACTGGTAGCTCGCAGTCTCTCAGTCTGGATGCCTCACCAGACACCAGGTCAGGCCTCCCTGGTGGCATGCGGGAAAGGTTTTTCCGAATAGTGACTGGCTGGGGTGCCCTCGGGCCCCCTGGCCACATTCCCTTAAAGGGACCCCTTCTGTTGAAGTCCCAGGCCTTTGAGCAGTCTGAGTAGGACCTCATGTGTATGCATTAAGGTTTCTCTTGAGGCTTATAGCTTGGGCTATGAACGTAGGGAGTGCTGTCACTGACAGCCCAGTGTGACCAGAGGGGGAGTGGTTTAGGCTTTTCAAGTTTAATTTGCTTGTCCTAACAGTTGTCACTGCCAGTGGGCATGCACTCCCCTCAGCATGGCGGCATTGGCATATCATTCCCTGAAGCGTTCTAGGACGCAGTTCGAGTTCCCTTTCGAAAGGGAATGTCTCAGGTTACGTATGTAACCTATGTTCCCTGAGAACAGGGCCTCGGGGCCATGCCTCGGGGCCTGCCTGCCGAACAGTGCCTTCAGACCATAGACTGTAAAAAAATATGGACGTAGTGTCCGTGACGTCACCCATAGGATTCCGATAAGCCGTTCTGAAGCTTAAAGTATGGCCGAGCTGGGCGTTGCCATCTTGTGAGCGAGTCATCGCGTGTCACTCCCGGATAACAGAAAATGGGCAAAAAGGCGGGATGTGCGCGGAGCTGAGGTGACGCAATAACTATAGACGGCGGATAAATGGCTATCCACCTGTAACCACGCCCTTAATTATGCAGAACCTTAAGGCTTTATATAACGTAAACGAATGAGTTATAAAAAAATTCACCCCCCTCAGAGTTGTCATGAAGATCAAAATTAGCCTTATAAGCCAAACCCACAATTTGTACCAGACTGTAAACATGTTTTTTTCTGCTTTAAAGTTGAGAATTTTAACATGGGGCTCAATGAGATTCTGCTCCCTTCTGGAGCCTGTCCCTAGTGGCCAGTTGAGGAATTGCAGTTTACATTACTTCCGTATTGGCTTCAAGAGAGATCGCGGGAGGTTGCCGCTTGCTTCAGACTAAAGATGTTTGCAAGGCGCCCTTATATACTTCCTGGTTGCACATTGAAGATGTCATGGGCTGTCGCCGGTCAATAGGATTGACGTGATTCGATAGTTGCTTCAGACACGTCATGCTGGAAGCGTTCCCCGAAGCGTTCTAGGACGCAGTGTTTCGTTCCCTGTTGTCAGGGAACATAGGTTACATCCGTAACCTGAGCTGTTTGGAACAATTTGGGTGTGACTAAATGATGACTTTTTGATTTTCATCAAAAATCTATGCCATTAATTACTCTCCCTTATGTCGTTCCCAACCTGTAAGCCTTCGGAACACAAATTAAGATCTTTTTGATGAAATCTGAGAGCTTTCTCTACTCTCCATTGACAGCTACGCAAATGACACGTTGACGCTTAAAAATGTTCATAAAAAGATCGTAAAACTAATCCATATGAATTAATCGCTTTAGTCCAAAATTTTCTGAAAGACACGATCGCTTTATATGATAAACAGATTGAATTTAGGCTTTTATTCATGTACTGTATAAACATTCATCAACTCGCTCATTAGTTATGGTAAACAGAAGCTCAAACAGGTTCACTTGATGTGCGAGGATCAATGAGGTTCATTCTTGTGTGTTACGCAGCAAGTTTGAGCTTCCTCAAGGACCAATGAGGTTCATTCTCATGTATTACTCAGCAAGTTTGAGCTTCCTCAAGCCGGTTCACTTGACGTGCAAGAACCAATGAGGTTTATTCTCGCATGCAGCAAGTTTGAGCTTCCTCAAGGACCATTGAGGTTTATTGTCATGTGTTACGCAGAAAGATTGAGCTTCCTCAAGAACCAATGAGGTTCATTCTTGTGTATAACGCCGCAAGTTTGAGGTTCCTCAAGCAGGTTCACTTGACGTGTAAAAACCAATGAGGTTCATTCTCATTTGTTATGCAGCAAGTTTGAGCATCCTCAAGGAACGATGCGGTTCATTCTCATGTGTTACGCAGAAATTTTGAGCTTCCTCAAGAACCAATGAGGTCCATTCTCGTGTTACACACCAAGTTTGGTTCTTGTGAGTTACCCAGCAATTTTAAGCTTCCTCAAGGCAGGTTCGGATGAGCTGCTGTTTCTGTTCGTTGATCCATGTTCATATGTGAATAAAAGCCTCAATTCTTATGGATTAGTTTTACAGTATTATCTTTTTGAAGCTTCAAAGTGTCAGTTGCATAGCTATTTATAGTAGAGAAAGCGCTCAGATTTCATTAAAAAGATCTTTATTTGCGTTCTGAAGATGAAAGTCTTATGGGTTTGGAGCAACATGGGGGTAAGTAATTAATGACAGAATTTTCATTTCTGGCTGAACTAACCCTTTAAAATGATAAGCAATATAATTAAGCAAATAATTATTTTCATGATATATGAATAAAATTAAAAATAAAAATAAAATTTATCACACACCAAAAAACTAAATCCATAGTTTTAATGCTAAACGAATAAGCATCACAACATTATACACAATATGAAAAATGGTTATACATTTTGATGCTTTGTGAAGATTACATTTAACAGTGTTATTCAATTATTAGTCTTTTTAAAGGTGAATATCAAAAGTAATATAATGTAAATTTAATACAATGTAAAAAAAGTGCAGTCTCAAAAACATGAGTAATTAAATAAACAATATTTATAATTTTAAAATAACAAAACAACAAAGTAGCATTTTAAAATGTGTATTAAATGAATAATTTAAGCTGTAATTACCAATCTCAAGGCCAACTAGCACTAAATATAAATGAATTATTTAGATATTCACCACAAGTCTCCAAAACTTTCTTAAGAAAAGAGGGCGGCAAGAAAAGATTGACTTAGATTAACTCTTTTTGACATCTTTTGTAAGAACAACAAAGATCAACCCTGCTCCGCAGACAAGAGCAGAGCTCAACATCTGACAACTGAGCTGAATTTCAACGAGACATTGATAGCTCTAACCTACTGTGAGACACACACTTGTGTCTTTCCCTCTGCTCAATAACTTCAGTGGCACATTATGTCACAAGTGATTAACATGATCTATCCTAACTAGATGAACCTGCTTGATTTGCTTCACGACTTTAATGCCAAATGGAGATGTTCAAACTCTTCCCTTCAAAGCACACACAGGCCTGAATACAGATATATTAGACGACGCAGAAGCATACAAAGACCTTTACAAAAGCATACATGAAATGAGAGCAACTCAGCACTAACACTGAAAGCAAAAGTGGAAAGAAAAACTTGAACCATAGTCACTGAAAAGTCCAGTTACATGTTGGTGCATGTTCATATTGCAATATAATAAACTAACTCTTTTATAATATATTACAAACACATATACTGCCAAAAGCATATATTTACAAAATATCTATCTTGGTAAATTCATTAACAGGCAATGCACAGTCATTAATAAGTCATTAACACTTATATTCTTAATAGACTGTTTGTTGATGTACTTTCAGATATGAAAATACATATGAAAATATATAAATCAACATTGAATTACATTTCAAACGATGATAAAAGGCATACAACTTATGATAAAAGATGTGAGATGGCACTCATGGCCTTCAGAAGAAGCTGAAGTTTACATGTACCAGGGTTCCTATAAGTGTGCAGATGTTGTTCTGTGAACCTGTCACATTGTAATACAGGCTTTGCAAAAAGAGTGTTTGTGAAAGATGGATCAGCGCCAACTCTATTAGACAGAAAATCCACAACACGCGACATGAGTAATCGGCAGCGCTGTTACTCCTTTCACAAAGAAAGAGAAATTAGGGCCTATACACAGAAAACCTAAAGGTACAGCAGCGAAACACCTCAAAAAATCCAAAAGGTCTAAAAGAGTGGAAAATGGCCATTACAAATACATTATGACACAGAAATTACATAAAAAGACTTGTCACTACCCCCTTTAATGAAAACTAATGAAAGTGGTGCCAAGAATTCTTGTGATCAGTTTCATATGAACACTTCAAGTCAGTGAAACCAGCAGCACAGGCCTCCTGTGCTGGACGGAAATCAAAGCACATCTTTCTTTCTGAATAACTGATGAACTATACCAGCTGGACTCATGTAGAGGTTTAACGCACACACACTCAAAATGTTTACGTATGGACACGAATAATATCTTTGACAGAAATCAAGCAGCCATGCAGAAAGGCCTTGGGAGGGATGTGAGGAATGCTGGAGGGTGGATGAGTAGAGTGTGAATGCTTTCATACACAGCTGTTGTCCTCCCCTCTGTGTTCTCTTCTCTTGGGTAATTACTCTGATTATAGAGAGATAGAGCTGATGAGAGCAAATCCTCCTGTGCTCACACACTCATAGATAAATGCAGTCCACAGAGGTGCCACAAAACCAGACGAAAAATCCTTTTGTTTTTATTTTTTTTATGTGATTACCTATGCCTTTCTTTATGTTGATCTTAAAGGGATTGTTACCCCAAAATTAAAATTTTGTCATCAATTACTCACCCTTTCTTATTATCTGTGGAACACAAAATAAGATATTTTGAAAAATGTCTTTTTTGTTGTTGTTGTTGTTGTTTTGTTTGTGTCCATACAATGCCAGTGGGTTTTGGTGTTGTGAAAATATCGTATTTGGCTTTCTTTGTTATTATACACATTATATATTATTATTAATTATTATTTCTCTAAAAGTCAATGGTTTGCAATAATTATGCATTTTTTGTTTTGTAATAAGCTTTTTATGCTCACCAACACTGTGACATTTGATCAAAAAACTGTATAAACTACATTGTTAAATATTATTGTTTTATTTTTTAATATACACTCACCTAAGGGATATTAGGAACTCCTGTTCAATTTCTCATTAATGCAATTATCAAATCAACCAATCACATGGCAGTTGCATCAATGCATTTAGGGGTGTGGTGCTGGTCAAGACAATCTCCTGAAATCCAAACAGAATTTCAGAATGGAAAAGAAAGGGGATTTTGAGCATTGCATGATTGTTGAGTATATCACAATCTGCTCAGTTACTGGGATTTTCACACACAACCATTTCTAGGGTTTACAAAGAATGGTGTGAAAAGGGAAAAACATCCAGAATGCGGCAGTCCTGTGGGCGAAAATGCCTTGTTGATGCTAGAGGTCAGAGGAGAATGGGCCGACTGATTCAAGCTGACAGAAAAGCAACTTTGACTGAAATAACCACTCGTTACAACCAAGGTATGCAGCAAAGAATTTGTGAAGCCACAACACGCACAACCTTGAGGCGGATGGGCTACAACAGCAGACCCCATCAGGTACCACTCATCTCCAATACAAATAGGAAAAAGAGGCTACAATTTGCACAAGCTTACCAAAATTGGACACTTGAAGAATGGAAAAATGTTGCATGGTCTGATGAGTCTCAATTTCTGTTGAGATATTCAGATGGTAGAGTCAGAATTTGGCGTAAACAGAATGAAAACATGGATCCATCATGCCTTGTTACCACTGTGCAGGCTGGTGGTGGTGGTGTAATGGTGTGGGGGATGTTTTCTTGGCACACTTTAGGCCCCTTAGTGCCATTTGGGCATCGTTTAAATGCCGCTGCTTACCTGAGCATTGTTTCTGACCATGCCCATCCCTTTATAACCACCATGTACCCATCCTCTGATGGCTACTTCAGCAGGATAATGCACCATGTCACAAAGCTTTGATTCATTTCAAATTGGTTTCTTGAACATTAAAATTAGTTCACTGTACTAAAATGGCCCCCACAGTCACCAGATCTCAACCCAATAGAGCATCTTTGGGATGTGGTGGAACGGGAGCTTCTTGCCCTGGATGTGTATCCCACAAATCTCCATCAACTGTAAACTATCCTATCAATATGGGCCAACATTTCTAAAGAATGCTTTCAGCACCCTGTTAAATCAATGCCACGGAGAAATTAAGGCAGTTCTGAAGGCGAAAGGGGGTCAAACACAGTATTAGTATGGTGCTTCTAATAATCCTTTAGATTAGTGTATGTTTAGCTTTAATGAGCATAAGACTTCTTTCAAAATCAAAAATCGAATCCAATCTTTTGACTGGTCATAAAATGGGCCAAGCCCAAAATGACAAAAAATTTTTTATTGTTTTTTAATTTTTACACTTTTAATTGTCCAAGAAATTTGTCAAATTTAAGCTAATGTAGGTTACACTTTATTTTAAAGTGTCATTGTTACAGTGTAATTATATATTTAAGTACTGAGAAATATTAATTAACAACATGTACTTACTATAGGGTAAGGGTAGGATTGGGGTTTTGAGTAAGGTTTAGTTAGTTTAGTTTATGTAATTATGCATAATTAACTCTAATTACTGTTATTAGGTAAGTAAAATGTGTTGTTGCCAACATATTTAAAAAGCAATTGCTGTCTCAAACAAACATCAAAGACAGAGTAGTTTTGGCAGAAAATGGGAATTTGTGGAGTGGTAAATCATAATGAAACATGAGTGGCATGGTGATGCTCCAGAACAGTGTCTTTGAAAATCTGCTAATATAAAAAAGCACTGGAGGAAGAGGTGTCATTGTGTGGGGAGCCTTTTTAGCTACTGGTATTGGTGAGCTACTTCACTGTGAAAAGTCATTTAATGCTTTGGAGTACAGGAGAATATTACAGAATGGCTTGCTTTCCACAACTGAAAAGTTTTTATCTAAAGAGGAATGATCAGATATTATTTTTCAACAAGACAATGCTCCATCAGGCTCATGTTTTGGCAAGTCCAGATTTGAAACCTATAGTGAATATTTGGTCTCACATTAAACTCAAACAAGCTGGGGGACATTTTTAACCACCTATTCATGATCTGTTTGAAGCCCTTAACATTGATGGGAAAACACTAGGTGTGTCTCAGTGAGCTCCCTAGTTCAGTAGTCAGGGCACTGATCAGGACATAAGTCAATGGTACTCTTCTTCCTGTCTGCAGGGTTACCCCCATGGTTAAAACATGTAAAGATAACAAAGGGGAAGGCTATCTACAGTATTTGTGCAATTCTTGCTAATATCCTGCCCAGTGATTTGTGATTAAAATTGTTAAGACCATTAAAATATTTGCCAATTTTGGCTTAGCACACTATATACACATATAGTGTGAAGACAGATGCGACTCTGCAAAAGCCTTACTGATGGTTAAAAAAAATGTGTGTAGATCAGGAACAGAATGTGGCTCATTTACTCCTGGAATGAGCTGTTAGCACCTGCCAAACAGTCAAGCACATTCAGATCACATTCATTTACAGTGCACTATGTTCAGAAATATTCAAAACATATTGCACCATAACTAGACTTCTGCCACTGTGCGAACAATGAAAGCTGAGCCAGACAATCATACTTGCTCCTCTGTTTTGGAAAAACAGATCACTGTCACAATCCTGGTCAAGAACAGCAGCAGGTGTTCTTTCAACCCCCCATCCCACATCCGTTGCGTAACTTTTATAACCCCTCACCGCTTTTGTCCCATAATCCTATGTACCTCGGTATCATATTGCATCGACTGTATCCAGGGAGGTGCCTGAAGAGCTAATTTTACTTTGGCCTTGTGCAGTGTGAGGGAGATGTGTGCACAAGCACATGTATGCTTGTACAATAAAATAACTACAGAATTGGCACTTCACTAAGCCTCAACTTATATATTACAAAAAATTCTCACTTGCAGTCTCCGCGTAATAAAAAAAAGGCATAGCCTGGCTGTAAAATAAGCTTTGTGATGTCATTAATTTCAGCCTCCGTAAAAAACTAACATCTAATAATTTGTTATCACTTTATGAGCACATTTTACTGATAATCAGGCTGCTCATCTCGTCTACAACAGCAACAGTAACCAAGGTGGCAACAGTAACCAAGGGGCGGAGCTTAGTGAAGAGTCAATTAAAAAAAGAACATAAAAGAAAGAAATGAACAGACGGGGAGAAAAAACAACAACTAAAAAGACACGTTCAAAAGAAAGAAAAAAAAATCCTTGTGCAAAAATTCTTTGCGCATCACGTTTTTCCCCAGATCTATTCTTCAGAGCAGCACAAAATCAGTGGCATTTTAGAGCTTTCACCACTAGCTTTTGTGCTTCCAGGCACATGCTGAAAAGTCATTTCATTTGCCTGTGGAAGTGTTGATATTGACAACTGACATAGTTTATGTTCATTTCACAAGCTGGATCACTGCTTTAACTGACCATGAAACCACCGTAGCTTTTTCAGTAATATAATCTCTGCCCTCTGTTTTTTTTCTTTTCTTCAGTCTCAGCCGGTTTAGAGCTTTTGAAGGCAGAATGTGCATGCAGAGAAAATATGATGTGAGGTCTCAAATAATCTCCCCACACGAAGATAAGCCACTGAAGAAACAACATGTGCTCAAATATCATTTGAGCAAGGTGGGCTATCTTGGGTGATTAAAAGGGGTTTGTTTTTACTTATTCCTGTTCCAATTATAAGACCAATATAAGTGGCCATATATACTATAATGACTCATTGTTCCACTGCATCACATGTCCATTAATGTAAACTTTTCAAATGTCTTCAGTGATAGCAGGATCAATAAATCAGGCTCTAATTTAAGTCGGCACAATGCAATGCCAATTTTTATGTTGGTAAAAAAGCATTTGCAAAAAATCAATGTAAATGTTCCTCTAATCATAGTTTAACGGTATGAATAGAATGTGTCAAGAATGGAAGATGACGGATCGTTTGAAATGAAAAACACTTGCTGTGTGTGTCCTCGACCAGCTAAAACACACCTGCACACACTCAAGGTAATCCTCAAGATTTACACTGGGAGAGAATTTAAGAGGATTCATCAAACGATTGCATCTTAGAAAGATGGTGACATTCGTCCTGCTTGACTCTTGTGTTTCTGTGCTCTTATTCCTGTATGTTATTACTGGAGTAAAAACTGGAGGTCTCTGACACGGTCTTGGAAATACTGCGAGAGGACGAGCCATTGGAGGCGAACTCCCTGGAAGGGCTGTGAGCTGCCGGCTTCCCAGCAGCCCCTCTGATGCTCCCAAAGGTAACCTTGTGGCCATCTTCGCACGGCTGCGTCACGCAGGACACAGTGGTCTCCATTCGACTGGCCCTGTACAAACTGGTCTGGGTTTGAAGGTACCGGGTGGACTTGAGCTCTAGACCCTCGTAGGATCCCTCAGGGACGCATGGACAGCAGCGGAACGCTTGCTTAAATCCGGCACGGAACCTGAGGAGGTGTGCAGAAGCACAGAATAATACATAAATGTGATGATGATGAGTTTGAAGGTGAAAATTGACTAGAGGATATTATTACTTTGTCTTTTTAAATGCTTTTGTGATGGATTTTCAGCATCTGAGGCGGTAAAACCAGGATTATATTACAGAATAATACATCACAACATTGGACTGTATAAGGTACAAAGATGGATAATTTCGAACAATAATGATATCACAGTAAATATTACAGCGACTCTGGAAAGAGATGCGACTGTGTGTGTGTGTCAATTACTGTGTTTTCACTCCAGGTGAAATTACCTGTCATTGAGGCAGCAGTAGATAATGGGATTGTACATAGTGGAGCTCATTGCCAGCCACATGATAGTCAGATAGACCTGCTGAATGAAGGGATGCTCGAACAGGTGCGGGTAGAACTGGTGAATTAGGAAATAGACATGATAGGGCAGCCAGCAAACAGCGAACGTACATACCACCACAATCATCATCTTCACCACCTGAGGGTCAGGAAAAAGGAGTAGAACATTTTAATATTGGTTATCCTGTATGCCTATAAATACAGTTTCTGTCCTTCATGCATTTCCTGAGCTTCGCATGCTGCCCACATTGCACGAAAACTGGCAGAATGCAGTCAAGACATAATTTTCTCGACATTAACTTTCAGGAGGTCCAATGGCCCTAAGCCACCACCAGCAAGCAGCATGCAAACATGTAATAACATGTAACCCATTTATCAAAGAGCCAAATTTCAAAAACAGCTCAAATTATATTTTAATGGTTATTTTTTATGTTTAACATGCTTTTCCCAGCTTACTGTAATGTGAAGCAACAATAAGTAAGGCATATGCAGGTTGATTTCCCAAATTAGTGTAATAATTTGTTGCAACCTGACACATTGGGTCAAATAATGGCATGAGTTTTGGTGGAACTACTTGTTGATCTGAAAGTAAAAAAATATGGATGATGACAGTATTTGGGAAACCAACACATCTTTCCATTTGGTGTAACTAGTGGTGCTAAAATCACACACTATAGCTTTAAAGGTACACTCAGTAATTTTCCTTTACTCAAACTGCACATTAAGAAATTAATAGTACTAATAAAAACTTTTGTATTTCAAAAGCAGTGAGTTGCATGATGGACAGACACACACACACACACACACACAATGAATTTTCCAGGCTGGTTTGGCTAATGTCCATGCACATTCATGAGTTAACTGGACTACATTGTTATGATTTCTCCCATTCATTTTTATACAAGGTGATGTCTCACCACCTTAAAATCTCTCTAGAATTATGCATTTCTACAATGGCATCAGTAACTGAAATCTTTAGTGTGATGCTGCATCCATGCTGCCTCTGCATATCTCCAAATTGGTGGTCATACCGACCAACACAATAACAACAACAAAAAACAATTACTGAGTGCACCTTCAAAAAACATTTTTTTTTTTTTTTTTTTAGCAAAATCATTTTATTTTGCACTGATCTTTTTTTGTCGTTTGGTCACTGTTGTTCTAGGTCTGTGAAAGGTAGGACTAATGCCTTAAACTACTCTCGTTCTACAACACTGGAGATTCCTGATCAGCAAGTGTGTCTAAAATCGGCATGAAAACCACCATGACACACTCTGCCAGAAGCCAGAGTATGCAGTAGAAAATCACTCCGTCACCAGCGGACTGTCACAGACTCTTTGATGTTTATGAGGCTCAAACCTAAAACAGGGACATACGAGTGCTCAGGGGTAGTCACATTGTGTCATCATACTTGTGTGATAACATGATAGATTAAGATATTTTGTGTACGGGAGGAGTTGAAAATGTTAAGGCAAAACAATAGCCATAAAATGTAAAGTAGATAATAAAGAGGAAATGGTGTATCTTCAAGTGTGGGGACTGGGGCAGACATACACACCCAGAATACAGATGAAAGAAGCAGACGGACCTTCTCACTGCAGGTGAGTTTCATCGTGATTATTTCATGCGGCCCTGTTTGACCCTTCTCTCCTTGTGTGTGAACTCTGTCTGCTCTATTAACTCAGAGTTCAGTGTCTGACTTGGACTGTGTGTATATGCAAGTGTCATTGGTTTAAAGAATGATGAAAAAAAGGAGGAGCAAGAGGATGATGTGATAAAGACCTTGCGTTTGGCATTCAGCTGCTCTTGGTAACGGTCAGACGAATCTCCTGGGATCTCACTGGCCCACAGAGTCAAACCCACTACCAGGTAAGCACAGCCCATCACCAGGAGAGGGAGGAAGTAAATCAGCACCGCTACACACACAAAGTACCTTCAAAGAGATAGATAGATAGATAGATAGATAGATAGATAGATAGATAGATAGATAGATAGATAGATAGATAGATAGATAGATAGATAGATAGATAGATAGATAGATAGATAGATAGATAGATAGATAGATAGATAGATTAATATAACTCAAACATTTCTAGATAGTATAATTCATTTTGCACCAGTTTGAACATTCTTATTAACTTACCATCTCAAATCCACTTTTAATATGCAAAATATATACAGGTTTGAAAAAATTAAGAAACCACTGCCATTTTTTCTTAAATCAGCATCTCTGATTGCTGTGTCTCATTTCGTTAAATTTCGAAGGCTGCGTCCTCCGGAGGACACGTCCTGTGTAGGATGCAGTATACGGAGTGTCCTCAATCAGAATTAAACGAGACGTCCTTCGTAGGACACACAGGCAGGAAGTATCACGTTGCTATGCCAACAAGTTCGTCCTCGTTGCGCTCTCACGCCAGTTTATATGAATGAAAATTATTTATAACTTGAAAATGACTATGAAATGTTTCTTGACAGCAATGTACTGTTCTAAATGTTTAAAAAGCACTAAACAGTTGTAATCCTGTTTACCACAACTCTGTTTGGGGTAATAGAGCTTAAAAAACAAAAACAAGCTTGAACTACTTACATTTAAACACCACATCTACACTCGCATGTATATCTGATGGTGGTTCCGTTTTTTCATATAATATTTTTTTAAAAAGACGGTTGTTAACGCTGACGCAAAGAATTGTGGGTTATCTCCAGCCGTGAAGGATACACCTCATGCACACTCCAAATTCTTGTGAAAGAAGGACGCATTCGAAGGTCGCATTTGGAGTGACCTTCTCACTTTTTAAAAATGAGACGGCCTTATGACGTATGCAGCCTTCAAATGCGACCTCTGAAGGACGCAGCCTTCTGAAATGAGACACAGCTAATGTGTTGAATTCCAACACATGCACACCTCATTCTAGTGAATGAGGTGCTGATTAGGTGATCACCTGAACCAAAACTTATTTAATAAGAAAAAGTATAAAAAACACTTCTGTGGTCATCACTATCCTCTTGCAGTAGGACCAGCTGGATGGCAAAAATTGTGCTAGTAGTACCTAAAATGTAATTGGAATAAAAAAAATGTCTATTGACCATGCCAAGGAAAGTTTTGAGTGAGGAAAAGAAGGGTTAAATTCTGGCTTTACGGGTAGAGGGATATAGTGAGCGTCTGGTTGCTTTCATCCATAAAATTTCAAAGACAGCGGTTCATAAGAACAAGGTCAAGCAGCAGACATTGGGGACAACAAAGCTACAGACTGGCAGAGGGTGAAAACAACACTCCACTGACCAGAATGACCGGCAACTCATTCGAATGTCACTCAACAACTGTAGGATGACATCAAGTGACCTACAAATAGAATGGCAAAAGCCAGCTGGGGTGAAGTGCATGGCGAGGACAGTTTGAAACAGGCTCCTACTAGGGGCAGGGCTGAATTCATACAAATCTAAAAAAATCATCAATGAAAAGCAAAGAAGAGCCAGGCTGAGGTTTGCAAGAGACCATAAGGACTGAACTGTAGAGGACTGGAGTAAGGTCATCTTCTCTGATGAGTCCAATTTTCAGCTTTGTCTAACACCTGGTCATCTAATGGTTAGATGGAGGCCTGGAGAGGCCTGCAAGCCACAGTGTCTCGTCCCCACTGTGAAATTTGGTGGAGGAGAGGTGATGATCGCTGGGGGTGTTTCAGCAAGGCTGGAATTGGGCAGATTTGTCTTTGTGAAGGATGCATCAATCAAACCACGTAAAAGGCTGTCCTGGAAAAAAAATTGCTTCCTTCTGCCAATCTTCCTTTACTTCAATTCCGACAACGTTCCCCAACTCAGGACTGGCTTTTCCAGCAGGGCAATGCTCCATGCCACACTGCCAGGTCAGTCAAGGTGTGGATGGAGGACCACCAGATCAAGACCCTGTCATGGTCAGCCCAATCTCCAGACCTGAACCCCATTGAAAACCTCTGGAATGTGATCAAGAGGAAGATGGATGGTCACAAGCCATCAAACAAATCCGAGCTGAGTGAATTTTTGCTCCAGGAGTGGCATAAAGTCACCCAACATCAATGTGGAGAGCATGCCAAGACGCATGAAAGCTGTGATTCAAAATCAGGGTTATTCCACCAAATATTGATTTCTGAACTCTTACTAAGTTAAAACATTAGTATTGTATTGTTTAAAAATTAATATGAACTTACTTTCTTTCCATTATTCGAGGTCTGACAACACTGCATATTTATAGTTATTTTGACCAGTAATTTTACCCAAACACATACCTATATTAAAACCAGAGAAACTGATAATTTTGCAGTGTCTTTAAATTTTTTACAGAGCTGTAATGATTTAAAATGCAAAACCAAGACGATGTGATTTTATCAAAACCAAAAATGTGTGTGGGGGCTCTGTAAAATTATTCATTTCAATTAGTAAAATCTTCTGACAAATGCATACATGTAAATATAATCATAAATTTAGTAAACTGGGTGCTGAATGCAAACAGCATATGCAAATAAATGCATTTATTTGAACTCTAATATCTGTCAGCAGGTGTAATTCATTCTCTGTGAATTCCTCCCACAGAAAATAGCAACGTACAATTATTAGATTTTTAATTTTTTTATTATTTTGCCATTCTCAAAGATATTTTGCTTTGCCAAATCTTGCTTTAAATCCAAATTTAAAGGGGGGGTGAAACAATCAGTTTCAGTCAATCTCATGTCAATCTTGAGTACCTATAGAGTAGTATTGCATCCTTCATATCTCCGAAAAGTCTTTAGTTTTATCATATTTATAAAAGAAATATGGGCTGTACCGAGTCTTTCCGGAAAAAACCGAGCGCCTGGAGGCGTATCGTGTGGGCGGAGCTAAAGAATGATGAGCGCAAGTACACCTGGCTGCAGCCTGCAGATCGAGGCGGGGTTGCATGTGGGGGCGGGGCTGCACGTGTCCCCCCGCCCACAACTCGTCTCATTGGTTAGTGCCAAAGTATGACGTCGATTGAGGCGGGGTTGCACCTGGAGCGGGACTGCACGACTCGTCCCGCCCGCAACTCTTCTCATTGGTTAGTGGCGTCAAGTCTGACGACGACGTTGCGGCAAACAGGAAATGCGATTAATAATATCGTTTCTTATACTTATGAAGTACTAGCATGCATAAAAAACAAAACGGTGAATCCGTTAATTACTTATACCTGGTGATAATATATAGTATCAAACACAACACATTGTAAATTGGTTTTTGGAAAACGTTTTATGTATGTAGACTACTTTCCTAACAAGGTTAGGTTACTGCTTTTGACTTTTCACATCGCAATTGTAATGTTACAATGCAATAGTTTTAAATTATTTGTAAACTGTATATTATTTATTTATAACTTATTTGTAAGTTATATATCTATTTTGGTTGTTTATATTGTTATTTTAGTATATTCTTTATGGTTACACGCATGCATTAACATATAAATAAAAGTTTAATGTTCTCAGCAAGAATGTCAAGTCTTATGATGTTATTAAAATGAATAGATTATGGGTTTACTTGATAATGAAAAGGGTTAGGGTAAAAATACCAGCATGGTTTTTATATGAATAACATGCCAAGACAAATAGTTAAATGTTATTGAGATATAAAAACCGTTTAATTAATTCGAATAAAGAAGGTGGGATTTGTATATACAACTACACACACACACACACACACACACACACACACACACACACACACACACACACACACACCTTCTCTATAATTCAATTCAAGAAGCTTTATTGGCATGACAAAAAATACATTTTGTATTGCCAAGGCATTCAAACAATAGAAAAATGATTTGTAACATCTGAATATATTTAGAGATATTAGTAATAATAATAGAACTAAAATAAAAAGACATACATAGTAGGCTATGTGCAGATGGCTAGATATAGCAAAATAATACATTTTAATAAAATATTAATGATAAAATAAATAAATAATAATAACAATAAATAAAACATGTAATACAGAAATTATGTAACAACTGAACATATACATTATATACGATGTATAATATCTCTCTATTTCTCTATATCTTTCAGATATAGATCAGATTCAGATTTGTTTTATTGGCATGAATGTAAATCATATAATATTGCCAAAGCTAGGAATTTATGAACATAATTAAAAATACATATATGAACATTAATCATAATAATAATATATAATATATACACATAGCCTACATACACACACACACGCACACACACACACACACACACACACACACACACACGCACACACACACACACACACACTGAGCTGAGGTTACTGTGGTGGACAGTAGAGAAACACACAGAGTTCAGACGCAATATATACATTACACACGTTTCAATGCCTTGGCAATACAAAATTTATTTTTTGTCATGCCAAAAGCTTCTTGAATTGAATTATAGAGAAGCTGTGTGTGTGTGTGTGTGCAATGAACTATTTGTCTTGGCATGTTGTTATACAAACCATGCTGGTATTTTTTTTTTTTTAACCCTTTTCATTATTAAGTAAATCCATAATCTATTCATTTTAATAACATCCTAAGACTTGCTGAGAATATTAAACTTTTATTTAAATGATGCGTGTACCATAAAAGATATATATAAAATATAATTATATTAACCAAATAAGATGGAAATAACAATAGAAATAACTTACAAATAAGTAATTAAGTTAATGTATATTGTTATAAACAATATACATTAACAAAAATAATTTTAAACTATTGCATTGTACAACCCCAAATCAGAAAAAGTTGGGACAGTTTGGAAAACGCAAATTAAAAAAGTAGTGATTTCTAAATTTACTTTGACTTGTATTTCATTGCAGACAAAATGAACACAAAATATTTCATGTTTTGTCTGGTCAACTTCATGTCATTTGTAAATATGCATCCTTTCCTGTCATTCAGACCTGCAACACATTTCAAAAAAAGTTGGGACAGGAGCAATTTAGGGCTAGTAATGAGGTAAAAGGGTTAAATAATGATGTGATTTGAAACAGGTGATGTCAACAGGTTATTGAAATTATGATTTGGTACAAAAGCAGCATCCAAGAAAGATCTAATCCTTTAGGAGCAAAGATGGGCTGAGGATCGCCAGTTTGCCAACAAATACGTGAGAAAATTATTGAAATGTTTAAAAACAATGTTCCTCAAAGAAAGATAGGAAGAGATTTGGATATTTCACATTCAACAGTGCATAACATAATTACAAGATTCAAGGAATCTGGAGGAATTTCAGTGCGTAAAGGACAAGGCCGCAAGCCTAAGCTGAACAACCGTGATCTCTGATCCCTCAGGCGGCACTGCATCAAGAATATTCATTCATCTATAAGCGATATCACCACATGGGCTCAGGACTACTTTGGCAAACCTTTGTCAAGTACCACAATACGTGGTTACATCCACAAATGCCAGTTAAAACTGTACTGTGCCAAAAGGAAGCCTTATGTTAACAGTGTCCAGAAGCGCCGTCGACTTCTCTGGGCTCGGAGGCATCTGGGATGGACCATCATCACTTGGTGTCTTCAGTCCCTAAACGTCTTTTAAGTGTTGTGAAAAGGAAGGGCAACATTACAAAGTGGTAAATGATTTACTGTCCCAACTTTTTTTGAAATGTGTTGCAGGTCTGAATGACAGGAAAGGATGCATATTTACAAATGACATGAAGTTGACCAGACAAAACATGAAATATTTTGTGTTCATATTGTCTGCAATGAAATACAAGTCAAAGTAATTTTAGAAATCACTTCTTTTTTTATTTGCACATTCCATACTGTCCCAACTTTTTCTGATTTGGGGTTGTAACATTGCGATGTGAAAAGTCAAAAGCAGTAACCTAACCTTGTTAGGAAAGTAGTCTACATACATAAAACGTTTTCCAAAAATTAACCAATTTACAATGTGTTGTGTTTGATACTATATTATCACCAGGTATAAGTAATTAACGGATGCACAGTTTTGTTTTATACATGATAGTACTTCATAAGTATAAGAAATTATAAACATTGTTATTAACATATGTTTTTTTTTTATTGCGAGAAAAAACATGTAATATACAACAATACAACAAAATAAAATAAAAAAAGAACAATGAAACAAAAAAATGCCAGAGTGTACAAACCTTGATAAATTAATTAAAAAAAAAGTATATTCATTAAGAATATTACAAGTCTTTTTTTATTCACAATATTATTCAAACTGGTGCAATAGTCCTTAGTCTCCTGAAGAAAATGAATAAAATGTGGCTTGGATCTTGACCATTTCTTTTTGTGTTCCCAAAATAATGAAAGGTTGAACAATAAAGGTGAAATTATTATTATTATTATTATTATTATTATTATTATTATTATTATTATTATTATTACATCCATTGGAATAATATACATATATCAAAATTATTTAATTTAAATATAACATTTGTTTTCTTTCTAATGAAATTTTCCACGTCCACCCAAAAAAATCTTTGTGTATATACAATAACAAAATAGATGAATAATATATAATTGTTCTATTGAACAAAAATCACATGAATAATCAATATCTAAATTAAACCTCTCTATCACACTTTTAGCTGGATATATACCATGTAAAAATTTAAATGTAACTTCTTTTACTTTATTATTTAAGCAGTATGCTTCAAAAATACACTAAGCTTTATTCCAGTTTATATTTCTAAATACACTGTTCCACAATTAACTTTTATGAGTAGCTGTTTCACCTGTTATAATATCCCTAATATGTTTATTAGTAGGCCTACAACTGTGTTTCAGAATATCAATGTCTCCTAAAAACATGCTGTCTTGAACATATACTGCCCCAGGACATTGTTATTAACCGCATTTCCTGATTGCCGTAACGTCGTCAGACTTGAACGCCACTAACCAATGAGAAGAGTTGCGGGCGGGACGAGTCGTGCAGTCCCGCTCCAGGTGCAACCCCGCCTCAATCGACGTCATACTTTGGCACTAACCAATGAGACGAGTTGTGGGCGGGGGGACACGTGCAACCCCGCCCCCACATGCAACCCCGCCTCGATCTGCAGGCTGCAGCCAGGTGCTTCTCGATGAGCGCGCAAAGCGGTGACGTCCTCAAGCGTGGAGAAACCCATCTATCTCAGCTAATACAGATAATGATCCACAATCAAATCTGAGGCTGAAATAAATTGAACAGGAGAAACGGCAACATCAGGATGTCCATCTCTGTGGTATGTACTGTATTTAGGGGCCTTTGTGTGCAGTTTATGAGGACATGATTCGGTTTATGGACTATTGTATGTGACTAGACCTTAGAGGTAGCAAGCAAAACGGTTTTGCACGTCAGAGTCAGAATAGTGTAACGTTATACAGAACAACAATGGAGTAACCGTTAGCGCATTTGAATGACGAAGCACGCGATCGTATCGTTTACTGATGTTTACTCATGCGACGGTAGCCAATAGCAGAGACATTTGAAGTTGATTTACTCACCGGCATCTTCCAAAGCAGGACCGCTCTGTCAAAAACACACTTCTTTGGTATGATTTGGTGAAGTCCTGTGACAGCAGTGACCGTGGAAATCCACTTTGCGACGCGACTGAAGCGATGCCTTGAAGCTTCCCGTCATTTCTGCGTTCAAATCGGTTCAAATGCAGCGCTGCCTTCCCGGAATGCTGTGCTGAAGCCGCTCGACGTCACCCATAGGAATAAAGTGTAGCACGGCGCGCCACATAAGTGTTCACGGACGACTGGATCTGCAGCTGAGAGACTGTTTACAGCGTGCATTTCCTCTCTCTCCCTCTAGTGACGCGCGCGCACCCTTCCGGGAGAAGAGCCTGTACAGCCCATACAAGGACCTTCCGCTCTATTTAACGTCAAATAGACCCATACTCGAAAAAAACTCGCCGAAACTTGTGAGAAACCGGAAGGAGTATTTTTAACACAGAAATACTCCATCAAACGTCCAACATTAGTTTTTGAAACTTTGTCTATGTTTAGGATGGGAATCCAAGTCTTTAAAGGTGTAAAAAGCTCAGTATGCATGAAACAGCATTTCACCCCCCCTTTAAGTAATTTTGCCTGTCTGGAAAATCTAGCCACAGGTCATTCCTTAACCCTAATGCTGTGGGTCTGGCAAAAAAACAAGATCATGAATCAAATGCAGAATGTCAGACATGTAATGTCAAAGATTAATCCACATGAATCCTCAACAATTACAAAGTGTGATTACAAAGTGAAATAGATTGCTTAATGTGTATATTAAAGGAAAAACCGCAATCAAATTGCATCATGTTTTCCTTTAGTTAACAGTCTACTGTATGCACCACACATGTGCATACAGTATATTTTAAGCAGTTCCTTTAAGAAGTAAGCTGCTTAAAAAATGTTCCACAGATTAAAAATCACTTTTCTAGTTTGAATTGATGAAAGTATGTGGGGTCAGAATGAGTGTTGGGATGGGCTGTGGTGTCACTAATTTGTCTCATTAATATTAATTATATTATATGTAATATTTATGAGCCAAATTATTGTATTATTCATAAATTGATGTTCTGTTCACCCTCATATCCTTCCAAACCTGTTTGACTTTTTATCTTCTGAAGAATGCAAGCAGAAGAACGCTGGAGTCCAACAACATGGGACCTCATAGACTTTAATTGAGACTTTTCAAAATGCTTATAAATCATACAGGATAAAAAAAATTTAAGAAAGTAAAAATGCAAAATGTTTCCTTTGATGGGTAGGTTTAAGGGCAGGGGCAGTGTAAGGGGATAGAAAATATGGTTTGTACAGTATAAAAGCCATTACGCCTATGGAATGTCCCCTTATGTCACAAAAACAAACGTGTGTGTGTGTGTGTGTGTGTGTGTGTGTGTGTGTGTGTGTGTGTGTGTGTGTGTGTGTGTGTGTGTGTGTGTGTGTGTGTGTTGTGTGTGTGTGTGTGTGTGTGTGTGTGTGTGTGTGTGTGTGTGTGTGTGTGTGTGTGTGTGTGTGTGCACATGCGTGCAAGTGCGTACGTGTGTGTGTGTGTGTGTGTGTGTGTGTGTCCTCGTTTATATTACATTGTGGGGACCAAATGTCCCCATAAGGATAAAGCCTGAGATCACCTACATTGTCAATGATCACCTACTTTTCAAAAGGCTTATAAATCACACTGGACGATGTTTTTTATAAAGTAAAAATGCAGAATGTTTCCTGTGATGGGTAGGTTTAGGGGCAGGGGTAGTGTAAGGGAAAGGATGTTCTGTTTGTACGGTATAAAAACCATTACGCCTATGGAGAGTCCCCACAAAGATAGTGAACCAGACATTAGGGGTAGGGGTGGGTGGAAACTATCCTACCTTTTTAGGACAACCAAATAACCAAATTCTCAATAGCAAAAAGAAAAATGGAAATAAATTGGAAATGACAAATAACCTTAAGATTACAGTTTCAAACACAGTTTGAGATATGTTTTTGAAATGCTCTATAAATTCTTTCTAAAATGTTCCTAATGTTCTCTAAGAGCAGACAGTAAACACTAAAGGGCCAGACTGAGAAATATCCATATCAGGAATGCCACCTGCCAATCTGAAGACAAGACAGAGGTCTCTGTAATATTGTTGCTTCCAGTGATTCTCTCCATGAGGGAGCTGAAAAAAATTAGGCCATGATTAATTATACTTCCGTTGTTTCATATATTCCTTAGTGGAATGCTGTCATCAGGAGAATTGTACTTGGCTCCATTCACCCGCTCCCTTCCTCTAATAACAGCTTGTCCACGTGGCTGAAGTTAAAGAATACGGCACAATAAGTCCAGCACAAAGGAACTCTGATGAGTAAAGTGAGGCTGTCCAGGAACCTCACACTGACCACAGCTTGTGTCTCGTTCAGCATTTCACTGGCAGTTGAGTTCAATCAGGAAATCAAGAGTAAAAGAGAAGACGAGAAAATATAAGAGTGAGCGAGAGACTGAAGCAGTGAGAGAGAGAGAGAGAGAGAGAGAGAGAGAGAGAGAGAGAGAGAGAGAGAGAGAGAGAGAGAGAGAGAGAGAGAGAGAGAGAGGAAGCATCTGCTATCAGTTCATTAGGATAGGGTAACATTTATCTTTCTAGGTTCAGAACCCCATGTTACTTAAACCAGTTAATAGTGCCTTTTCGGCCCTGAACTAAGAAATACTGTATGGAAAACTTTTTTAATGAGGAAAAAGTGAGAGTCCACATTTAAATGGATTAGGGAATAATAAGTGCTGAATCTCTAAGCATAATTGTTGAAAAGATTTAAAAGAGTTTGATTATTTTTAAAATAATACAAGTCTCATTCTCAAATACTCATTTCAGGAGAGCAAATTTACATTTATAAAAAATGTGTTAAAAATTTGATAATCGTTCCCCCTCGGTAGAAATCTCCTGGAAAAGCACACTTGCACACAAACCAGAGCAGGATCCAGAACCATCGTCCGGGTAATAAATCGAGATTTTTTTTTTTTTTTTAACAATGTCACCAAATAAGTTTGTTTTTGGTTATAGCCTTGGTCAGCTTCCCAAAGAACCCACTGTTGGTTAAAAGCAAGGCCCGTTGGATTTGCAGATTGTTGCAGGTGGTGAGTGAAACTGCATCAAATGTCTTGTTTTGTTGGCTATTGGTGCATAAGTGCATACAATGTAAACAGCACGACATATATATACGTTATATAGCGAATCAAAAGTTATCCATAATGCGATGCAGTGGTGTATCTTAGTTTTAAAAAGTGGGTGAGTGGGGGAAGTCATGAAAAGTCATGTGTAACGTGATAGTTTCATACTTAACATTACAGCTCCTAAAAATAATACTGTATATATTTGTATAATATTGTATATATTTGCTTTAATACAATATTGCCAGTCCCAAGATTCTTTACATAGATTTGCATGAAATGCTTGTGTGCCTCAGAGGAGTCCAGTGGTATACCTTGGCTGAATCTGAAATCGCTCCCTAAACCCTCAATCACGATTCCCTACTTTAGTCCACTAATACAGTCCACTTGAAGGAGTAAAAGAAAAAAAGTGAGTGAATTTGGATAGCCACTGTGTGTACATCGGCTGTACACTCATTAGTGTGGTGCAATGCAATGTGGGATAGAATGAGTGCATTCAATAAAGTCCACTATGGTTTCGGAAACCACTACAAATAGTTTTCCCCTCAAAAAGTGCCATTTTTAACACACAGAAAAAGAGGGTGTCAAAATTGTTTCTTTAGGGGTACAAAAGCTTTTCGCTGGGGCAGTACCCTTAAAAGAACAACGTTGTACCGTTTTTACCACAAAAAGGTTCATAGTAGTACCTTAAGGTACGAATCTGTACTCAAAGGTACTAATATGCACCTTTTAGGAGGAAAACAGGTACAAAGATGTCCTTTTAAGGGTACTGCCCCAGCGACAAGCTAAAGGTACAATTTTGACACTTTTTGACAATTTTGAAAGTAAAAATGCAGAATGTTTCCTGTGATAGGTAGGTTTAGGGGTAGGGGTAGGGGCAGTGTAAGGGGATAGAAAATACGGTTTGCACAGTATAAAAACCATTACAACTTTTGGAATGTCCCCAATCTCCCCATATGGCACAAAAACAAACGTGTGTGTGTGTGTGTGTGTGTGTGTGTGTGTGTGTGTGTGTGTGTGTGTGTGTGTGTGTGTGTGTGTGTGTGTGTGTGTGTGTGTGTGTGTGTGTGTGTGTGTGTGTGTGTGTGTGAGCCTGTTTATGGGGTTTTTGAGGACACAAATTTGTATAACTACATGGGTATTACACTGGTATTACACTATAAATGTGGTTTATGAGGACATATCAAATGTCCTCATAATTCAAATGGCCTCAAAAACATACTAAATGATGTTTTTTTGAGAAAGTAAAAATGCAGAATGTTTCCTGTGATGGGTAGGTTTAGGGGCAGGGGCAGTGTAAGGGGATTGAAAATACGGTTTGTACAGTATAAAAACCATTATGCCTACGGAGAGTCCCTGTAAACCACATAGAACAACAGTGATCGCCTTCCTGAGCTCTTTTTTCGGAAAGAGTCATTTCAGCTTATCAGTCTTTAAAGACAATCTTAAGATATGATGGACGCAATACTACTCTGTAGGTACTTAAGATTAACATGAAATTGGCTAAAATTGTGTGTTTTTGTAAGGGGATCTCAGGTTGTGCCAAATAGTGACACCAAAACCAAGCCCTGTCCGACTCAAACACTCATTCTGACGCCACGTACGCACTTTTTATTCATTCCGCTATATTCAGACTAGTATAGCAAGGTAAAATTCCATAGAGAAAGTGTTTTTTCATCTGTGGCTGTGGAAATGTCATCAGTATTGAGCAGTTCCTGTATGAAATATTATAGTAGTTAAGTGGTGAATTGCTGTCTTAACTTGTTGAGAAAATTAAAATGCCATATGTCCGAACAACCAAACTATTCACAGTCAACATGTAATGAAGAGATATAGCAATATGTCAGCCAGAAGGATTCCTTTCAGCGTCAAAGCCAAGAAGCCATTTTGACTCACAAAATGACAAAGTGTCTGACAGAACTGTGTTGGAAAAAAAGGCTGCCAGTTAAAAACAAAGTCTCAGTATCACAGTTTCGAATTGGTTTCCACCTTTCAGATTTGGTGTCTGTTTTTGCAGTGACCAGTGTATTCATCATATTTAAAATATCATCATATTTATTCAAACTCCAGCACCAAATTTATAGGGAAATGGATCATAAAAAATACATTATATATCTGTGGTTATGAACCATACTAAAATAAAAGTAGCTTTTTGAACAGAACTAACAGTAATGTCCAGGGTAGAATGCTATAAAGATGTACAAATGCAGTCTCAGCCTCAGCCTCAGCTAAGAGTATGAATTTTAAGAAATGGGCAATGGGCAATTATTTCATTTAAATCAAGCCCAGGATGCAGTAAAAGTATGCAATGAGACAAGATGGAAACCTAATTATAAAGGCTGTGTTTTCTCATTCTCACCTCCACATGTCATCTAGCGTCTCCACTAAAACTCCACTGGATCTCTCGGTTTGAGGGGAACATTTGCAAAAACAATCTTTGTAAATGTTCTTTCTGGATTTGGATTTGTCGGTCAAATATCGGAAAAACAGGAAGCGAGAGAGACTGGAACATCTGATATGGTTTACATGTGGACGCTGTGATTATACCTTATTAAGCATTGCTTTACATCATATCGCTGCCACCAAATTCTTGACCAATTATGGAATTGCTCAAATTACTTAGTGACAAAAATAATGTGGCCAACAAAGTAGATGGGATGTTGATATTTTGTAGATTCTTTGAAATCACTTTATTTGCTTTATATAATTGACCTATTTTAATACTTCTTTAAATTCTTTTATTTATTTTGTATTGTTTATTTAAAAAAAAGTTAATACAAATTATGTTAAACAATCAATAAGAATAATACAATTGGTTAATAAGAGTATTTTGAGATTAATAAAATATAAATTAATAAATTGTTATTTAAAAACATTTTTGGGGGGGTCATTTGTGTTCTGGACAATTGTTTTGTGCATTTTATTAATGTTATAGGGAGAAAACAAATGCTAACTGTACACATTTCTTAAAAATACATTACCAATAAAACGTTTGTGGTCAGTATGTTTTGTTTAAAAGAAATGTATATATTTTAATACAGTAAAAACATTTAAAATGTTACAAAAAAAATCTATATTCTAAAATCTATATTTAAAATAAATGCTGTTCTTTTTAACTTTCGATTCATCTAAGAATCCTGAATAAATGTACCCTGGTTTCCACAAAATATTAAAGGGTTACTTCAGCGATTAGCATATGGTTTTCTATCAGTAGAAACCCTGGAGTATATTAAAATGATCGTGCTCCCCCTCTCATATCCCCCTGAGACAAGAGATTTATGCATTTTATTTCTGGAAAAATTACTCAGGTGACACAAATATCGTCGATTTGCATAATCGGTAACATTTTTGGCCAGACGCTTAAGACTACAGCCAGCAGAGGGAGCTATTTCCACATGTTTTCAGCACATGGGGGATGGAGTCGCACTCACAGCTCAGCTCGGTTCAGGCATTCATGGAAACGGTGCGGCCGCTTCTCAAGTTATTTCCTATGAAAGTTAATCTTTCAAAGGCATGAACTGAAAACGCGCCAGACTGAACACTCGCCGAGAACTACTGCCGCGAGCGTGGACGTGTTTACCTCAGCTCTCATCACGAGAGCTCATTAAACTCATCACGATGAATGTAATCTGACTCCTGCTGCGTTTCTGACACTTCCTCAGCGGCTAAATCACAATATATTGAACAGACACTTTCAGTTTTTAATTGTAGTGTCTGTTCTCTAACTGAACTGATTTTATGAAGATGAAAGCGGTGGTGGGAAAGTAAAAGTGATCCAGTAGCGGTGGCTTTGGGAATGGCCTCACAGGGCAGCGAAGCATTCTGGGAATTGTAGTCTTTCATCCCCATGAGACAAAAATACATTTTCTGTCTTTTCTCGGTCTAGAAAGCACCAAATTTATAAATATTTTCACATTTCTACAACATTAATGACCCAGTTTAAATACAGATTCATCTTCCCAGCGCTGAAGTACCCCTTTAAGCAGCACAACTAATATTGATGATTTCTGAAGGATAGAAGTGACACTGAAGGCTGGAGTGGTGATGCTGAAAATTCAGCTTTGCCATCACAGGAATACATTACAATTTACAATATATTAAAATAGAAAACAACGTGACGTGTAATTAATTGGGGCCCCATTTTTCACATTTGCCCCTTCTGCGGATCTCTCCTTTGTACATTTCTAGAATGGCAACCAAATGTAAATTTATTTCAGCTATATGTGTTGTTCTGTCTTCAGAAACCTCATTAATAATTCCTATTAGTTCATATTTGTGGAGCATTAAATGGCTAACTGCACTGTGTGTTCTTCTGTAAAATGTGAGTTTCATGGCAATTTGCTGAAATCAGCGCTGCACGGAGCGCACTCTGTCAGAATCCAGGCCGAGGAGAGCTCAATTTCCCCCTTTTCTCGCAAGAGTTGAGAAGGAAAAAGAGATGGACGGAGAGAGAGATGAAGCCTGTGGCAAAGCCTGTGGGTCGCCCAAAAAGACATCTAAGTTCCAGGCTAGGCAAACTGTAACAGACTGGCCGCATGCTGTTAGTGAGCTGTCTATCTTGAGGTATGGTAGAGAATGTGTTATCTGTGAACCGCTATCAAACAGAACAAGGAACACGATGAAAGGGTCAGAACAGTGGTGGGGTGCCTGCATTTTTTTTAGTCAACTGAATCTATTTTTTAATAAACTTTTGGGGGGGAAGATAACGTGGTATCTTGCTACCTTAAGCTGGACTATGTAAGTAGGTATATCCGTAAGTCTGTGTGTGTAAAAATGTATTAAAAGGGTACTTCACACCGGGAAGATGAATGTGTATTTAAACTGGAGCATTTATGTCGTTGAAAGGTTTTAAACTACTATGCTCATGTGGATGAAAGACAACAACTCCCAGAATGCACTTGCTTCGCTGCCCTATAATAAAAGATCAAATCATTTAGTATGCTGCCTTCATGTGCTTTCGGAAATTTGCAACACGATCTCGTGGTAATGCATATCAATAATAAGATGAAATCTTGAAATCTTGTGGAATGGATACGCCAAAATTAGTTTTGGCGTGCAAATGCTACGCAGTTTTTCGCGTGCATATGATACGCACTTTATGGCATGCATATGACAGGCTCTTGGGTAGGATTAGGCTGGTGGGGTGGGGGGTTCGTACGTATAATACATCATAAAGTGCTTATCATACAACCTGTCCTCCAAAAAAATACGACTCTATAGGTCGTTTTTCAAGCACCTTATTACAACCTATATTTACATATTAAAGTCATGCGCCCTCTAGCTGGCTTAAAAATAATGACAGTATCGTGTTAGGTTTTAACGTCATGAAATGATGTATGACTGTCATTACCAATCTAAATGCATGTTCATTTTAATGCAGTGTGTGGACTTTTTACCGCCATTTGTCATATTTCCATTTAGCAAAATATATTTTTTTTAATTTATAACTACACCCACCCCATCCCTAAACCTACCCAGTGATTTATACTGCATACACACTTTATGAGCACATGTGCTCCCTGGGTAGTAAATAGTCAATTTTTACCATTAATGGATTTGCTATTCTGGGTTATTCTTGCTGGGTTGTTCTTAAAATTTCTCCTGTGCATTAGCCTACTGTACAACTAGACAATCATGAAAGAACAAATGAAGAATGCATGTTTAGACTGTTAAAACAATCATTTTTATTGCTTGACAAATGGTACAACACACAATGTTAAAATTGACAACAATGACAACTACAAACCTAATATATTCTGTCAATGTATTTACATTTAAATCGAACTTTTATTTTGACGGGTTGCCGTGACCTTTGAGTATTTGTGTTCATGATGATTTTCTCATATGAAACGGTAAATTCTCATGTCCTCAGTCGGCAGACGCTAAAAAGACAGCGAGCGTGTGGCGCGCGTGTGTGTGTGTACACAGAGATGCAAAACATGGAAGAGTAATATTTAAATAGTAGCCTATTTAATATAACTTACACAGACACTGGTATATATTCGGCTACAGCCTGGAGCCCGTGTGACGCGACTGAACGCAGCTGCGGGACCGAATATAGTCTACTTGTGAGTCGATGCTATACAGATACTATCATCACATTTTTAACATTTCAGTACTTGGTACCGAAGTATCGGTACTTGTGACATCCCTACATAAAACCATGGTTAATTTTCATAAGGGGATCATGGTTCTGTGTAATCACAAACTGTGTTAATCTAGCGTCTCACAAGTCAATAACGTTAACTACATTACTTTGCCAGTAGCTTTGCCTTTTGGCATTGTCCTTTCAAAACGACAGTTTGGGAGCGAATTTAAACGAATCCGGGCGGGAAGCACGTGACGCTGGGTAGAATCAACCAAGCATTGCGACCCAGCAGGTTTAACCCAACGACTGGAAATTTGAAACTACCCAATGGTGTTTAAAATGTGATCAAATAAACCAACAAAAATTACCCAACAGTCTTAAACCAGCATTTTGGGTTAAAAAACAACCAAGCATTATTTAGAATGTATGGGTCGTTTTTCAAGGACGTGACAAACAACCTATATATATAGGCGTATTGGTTGGAGGACATGTTGGTATCATATGCAAGCGGAAAAACGCCTACCATATGCACACCAAAACTCATTTTGCCGTATACATTCCATGAGATTGCACACTCCTACTATTTATATGCATTTTCGTGAGATCTGGCTGGAAATTTGATAATTCTGAGTTTAGAAGTCATAATTAGAGATCAATGCATTCAAGTTTCAAAATGTGAGGGCGTCCATGTGTTATTAACTCGTATTTCCGATAATTCCGAGAGCACGTGAAGGCAGCATTGGTTCAATTAAAAACTATTAAAAACTGAATGTGTCTGTTCAATATAATGTGAGTGAGCCGAGCGAGAGTCACATCTTAAACGCAGGACTCAGATTCAGTCAGATTACATTCATCACAAAAGCAAAGAGCTGAGCTGAGCTGATGTAAGCGCAGGCACGACATACATTCAGTCTGGCGTGTTTCCAGTTCATGAATTTGGAAGCTTTCAAACTTTCATAGGAATTAATTTGAGAAGTTGAAACACTCCCTTTGCTCCGTACCGCTCCGTTTACATGAATGCCCGCGGCTGCCCGAGTGCTGTGAGTGCGATCCTACTCCCCATGAAAATATGCGGAAATAGCTCCCTCTGCTGGCTGTAGTCTTTAGCCTCTGGCCAGAAAATCCTCAGATGAAGCAAAATGACAATATTTGCATCATCGGGGGGGATTTTTTCCAGAAAAAAAATACATAAATCTCAGGGGGATATAAGGGGGGAAGCACGATTATTTGAATATAATACCGGATTTCTACTGATACAAAGCCATATGCTAAATCGCTGAAGTAACCCTTTAAGCCTGGCTGGTTACCTATAGATGATGAATAGGGCAATGGGGGATAAGATGATACAATGCTGTACAATGCTGGTCCGTTGATTGTGGTTCGATATCTTTAAAATCACGGTAGTTTCTCCTAGATAGCAGCGAGATCAAATTGAGACTTTGAAAATTTATTATTCTGTGCAATGTTTCTGATAAAAATAGTGATTTAAAATGCAGTTTGCAATGCAATGCTCCAGGTCTGCTGCTAATTTGTAGGGCTTTATTTTGTCCATGGGAATTATCTGGATCGTTGGATTGTTCTGGTTTGCTTACTGCTGTGATCTAATGCAACATGAAACATAACCATTAAGTCTGTCCAACAAATATTTGCTCTGGGTGGTCTGCATGTGTACGTGAGAGCAAAAGTATATGTAAACGTGTGTGAATGTTATTTGAGTAACATATAGATAATTTGTCAGCACTTGAACGTTAGCATGTGAGCTCATGTCAGGTATGTCGCATGTGAGCTTTTGTAACACAGCGGACTATTTATACTCTGGCATGTGTCTGCAGTCTATTATAACACAGTGCAGCGGAGTCATGAATAGAGTAAGACAGTGTGCTGTGCAACACTTCAAACCCAGTTCAAGGGCTATAGAACAAATCTGATGTAATTTCTAATCAGACATATCTATTATGTTAAAGCGAGATGGTTCTCGTTTCGGTTCGGCGTACTTAACCCATCTGTACAAGTCATTATGTCTTCATTATAAAAATAATAAGTGCTACATCCATTCAGACGTGGACGGTGAGATTATTAAGCATGCTATCCATCGCTGAATGGATGACAATGACGCTCTCAAACTGGATTTTGAATATGAGGGGATTTATTTTTGTTAATGAATTTGATATTTACAATCATTAAGCTATGTATAGTATGATTTTATTTATGTGTGTGAAATTTGTGTCTGAAGAAAAATTTGAAATGAGCTACACTACTTAAGTATCTCATTTAAGAAAAACAAGATGACTGCATTAGTACGAGTCAAATCTGTAAGATGGTGTGGATGAATGACACTGCTTACAGTGCTGAAGACAGTTTGTTCTTCTGCTGAGTGCATCCAGCCTCATGTGGCTCTGAAGATGCTTGTGCTCAGTTTTTACTTGCTGCATGGTTGAGAGAATGATGATGGTGCTAAAAGTTACTGGTACATTGCACACAAAAAAAAAATGTGTAACGCTTTAGATTAACTAACGTCATGTAAGCTTAAGAATTGTTGCCGCGAAGAAGAAGAAAAAAAAACTATAATTATGCTAATTAAAATGATTATTAATGAAAACATAGACTTATCTTAAAACATCTGCATCCAGTGGCTTTGCCTTTTGGCAGTGTCTTTTCAAAACGACAGTTTGGGAGCGAATTTAAACGAATCCGGGCGGGAAGCACGTGACGCTGGGTAGAATCAACCAAGCATTGCGACCCAGCAGGTTTAACCCAACGACTGGAAATTTGAAACTAACCAATGGTGTTTAAAATGTGATCAAATAAACCAACAAAAATTACCCAACAGTCTTAAACCAGCATTTTGGGTTAAAAACAACCAAGCATTATTTAGAGTGTATGGGTCGTTTTTCAAGGACGTGACAAACAACCTATATATATAGGCGTATTGGTTGGAGGACATGTTGGTATCAGGTGCACGTGAAAAAGTGTACCATATGCACGCCAAAACTCATTTTGCCGTATACATTCCATGAGATTGCACACTTCTACTATTTATATGCATTTTCGTGAGATCTGGCTGGAAATGTGATAATTCTGAGTTTAGAAGTCATAATTAGAGATCAATGCATTCAAGTTTCAAAATGTGAGGGCGTCCATGTTTTATTAACTCGTATTTCCGATAATTCCGAGAGCACGTGAAGGCAGCATTGGTTCAATAAAAAACTATTAAAAACTGAATGTGTCTGTTCAATATAATGTGAGTGAGCCGAGCGAGAGTCACATCTTAAACGCAGGACTCAGATTCAGTCAGATTACATTCATCACAAAAGCAAAGAGCTGAGCTGATGTTACATTACTATGGCCCAGAAGGTACTGCGTAAGTACAAGGAATTTACACCATAACTTTTGGTAATTATAGTGTAGCAACAAAGTAAGTACGTGTAGGTATGAGGGAAAAATATGTATATTGGGGGAATAAAGGGGTAACTATCAGGAAAATAAACAAATTAAGTAATAAACAGGTAATTATCCGTATAGTTAAAGGGTCAGTACAACTCTGTAAATTAAAGTGGTTCTTGTTCCTTTTTTTAATTATAAATAATAATACAAAATATTTCAAGACATGGGAGTGCTCTTAAGATCCAACAGTGGAAATAACAATAGAAGAAGAGGAAGACGAGCAAGAGAAACAAAAAAAAGGGACAAAATGTGCCTCTTTCTGTCAGTAAGTTATTATTTGAAATTAAATATTTTATTTTAAAAAAATTAATAAGAAGAGTCATAAATCTGCTTTGAATTAGTTTGTTTTTCAAATAAATATTTCAGAGTGATATCAGGTTGTGTATGGGTTTTTATTATACTTAGCTACCCTGTAACTACATGAAACAAAATGAGATCAAGAACCGGGCCGTCATGGACCCACTTTATATTAGGTGGCCTTAACTACCATGTACTAACATTTTAATTAATCATTTGAAACAATGTACTTATGTACATGTTTTTACATTGTACTTACATTTTAAAAATACCTGCATGTAATTATGTAATTAATGTCTGTAGTTACATTTGTAATTACACAGTTGGCACTTCCCGTACACCTAACCCTGCCCTTAAACTGACCCATCCCACCACACCTGTCCCTAACTCTACCCGTATCCCACCTCAATATCAGCAAACATGCTTTGCAATACAATTTGAACACAGTAAGTACATTTTACTCATTTTGTGATGTAAAAAATACTTACAGTATTAATAATTTGTCAATTTTCCTGATAGTTACCCCTTTATTTGCCCAATATTAAATATTATTCCCTTATACACATATACTTTATAGTTACACTATAATTACCAAAAGTTACGCTGTAAATTCACTTTAAAGGGTTAGTTCTCCCAAAAATGAAAATTCTGTCATTAATTAACATATACCCTCATGTCATCCGATAGGACCTCCATCTTACGTTCCTCTTCGGAACACAAATGAAGATATTTTTGTTGAAATCTGATGGCTCAGAAAGGCATTCATTAACACCAATGTCATTTCCTGTCTCAAGACCCATAAAAGGCACTAAAGATGTCTTAAAAAGTCCATCTCACTACAGTGGTTCTGCAATAATTTTAAGCTTCGAACAGATTAGGATCGCGCGGCAAACCACCAAACTGCTGAAATCATAAGATTTTGGCAATCCAAATCATAAATCGATATGCTGATTCATAACGGTTTGAAGTTTTGTTTCTAAATCGGCTCATCACTATAAGTCATTGCTTTGTTTAGTTTTTTTGTGCACAAAAACTATTCTTGTCGCTTCATAAAATTATTGTAGAGCCACTGCAGTGAAATGGATTTTGTAAGACATCTTTAGTGCCTTTTATGGGTCTTGAGAAAGGAAATGACATTGGTGTCAATGAAGGCCTTTCTGAGCCATCGGATTTCAACAAAAATATCTTCATTTCTGTTCCGAAGATGAAAGGTGGTCTTACGGGTGTCGAATGACATGAGGGTAAGTAATTTTCATTTTTGAGTGAACTAACCCTTTAATTATGCAGTAACTTCCGAGCCGTCATCTAAAGCATTACCAAAAAATGTAATCAGTATTTTTGAGTCCAAAATTACATCTGCTATTAAGATGTTTTTTCAGTGACCCAATCACAAGGGGTCAGTCGAGACGCATGAAGACTTCCACCTGGTATTAGCATGCATTTCAAATGCGTCTCCTGTGACTACTTGTGTTTGGATTTTGTCGAGACACCCACTCCTTATATACAACACATGGCTTTTTCGGGAGAGTTGCGGGAAAGGAATGGAATGAAAAGGATAAGGAGGGCGGCTGCAATTTCAGGGTGGATGAGCATGTAATCCGCATTTTCACCATCTCTGACAGACAACAGACAGGAAGTTATTAATTTCCAATGGAGAAAAGTATGGGAGACATATGGAGTTCTAACCATATGCGAATGCTGAATTTTCAGATCCAATGTGAGCTTCAAGGGTGCGTTGAAACTTGTGGCTTAACTGAATGCAAAAGTGCAACCAGATGTAATGTATTCCAGTCAAAACTGATTCTCTTTATGCACTTTTTCTGTAAAATTTGCACTTATGAATAATTTTGTCCGAAATAATTATTTTATAATTATTACATAATTATATAGGTTAATTATCAGTATAATCATAATATGTTATTCTTTCAGATGTATAGCTGGTCACTTGTGTGTGTATACATTCATTACTAATTCATTTTAGTATGGTGAATAAGTGGAAGCGGTTGAGTAAAAGTGTTTTTAGTGTAAAATTAGATAGCAATAGAGATTTAGGCCTGGTTTCACAGACTGGGTTTTGATTAAGCTAGAACTAGGCCTTATTTCAATTAGGACATTTAAGTAGGCTTACTCATTACTGGTGTGAATCTTGAGACAAAACAATTAGCAGTGACATATTTTAAGATTACTATATTGTGAAAAGTTTTGGGATGTCTGCCTTTACATGCACATGAACTTTAGTGACATCCCATTCTTAATCCGTAGGGTTTAATAGGTGCTTTACACTACTGCATCCCACGCATTACTTTGCATTTGGTGAAGTAAGGCTTGGATGCAGCTGCTCGGCCATGGAAACCTATTCCATGAAGCTCTCTACACACTGTTATTGAGCTAATCGGAAGACAACACGAACTTTGGAGGTCTGTTGCTGTTGACTCTGCAGAATGTTGGCGACTTCTGTGCATTGTGCACCTCAGCATGCGCTGACCCCGCTCTGTGATTCTGTGACTTCATGGCTGAGTTGCCGTTGTTCCCATTTGCTTCTACTTTATTGAAATACCACTAGCAGTTGACAGTGGAATATTTAGTAGTGAGGAAATTTCACAAATGGACTTATCGCACTGGTGGCAACCTATCACCGCTTGAATTCAGTGATTTCAGTGAAAACTGGTCAAACATGCATTTTAGTCAGGGCTTAAACTGTCTGTGAAATCAAGGTTAGAGATTAATTAATGTTTCTTGCAGTTAAGTGTAAATTATAGAGAAATACGGTGTACAGTAGGAAAATGTACGTGTTAGCTTCCATACCCTTAGTAGAAACACCAGCAAAAAGGTCTTATATCACATCTCAACTGGTGTGAAAGGCACGGTAATGGAAGAGGGAGTTTGGGGAAAATGTGAAATGAGTTTTAGTGAATGAGAGAGAGAGAGAGAGAGAGAGAGAGAGAGAGAGAGAGAGAGAGAGAGAGAGAGAGAGAGAGAGAGAGAGAGAGAGAGAGAGAGAGAGAGAGAGAGAGAGAGAGAGAGAGAGAGAGGAGAGAGAGAGGAGAGAGAGAGAGAGAGAGAAAATTAGGCTTTTAAAGCAGGTGGTAAATGGCAGTAACACCCTTTTTGTATAGTGTCTTTCTCTGCAAAGATAACAGCAGTGATATATGTAATTAAGAAGAAGAATCTCGATTCTTTGAATTGTTGAGCAGAGGTTTTTATTTAGTTTTAGCGTGTTCGAGAGTGTTATGATGAGTAATAATGGTTGTTGCTGGTTATTGTTTTGCTAAGTGCTCATTGTAGTTGTTTACAACTAAGTGTCAGTGTCAGTGTTCTCTCTAGCACACAGTTCTCAGACACACACAGTTCTCAGACACACACACACACACACACACACACACACACACACACACACACACACACACACACACTATTATATAGTGTTGCTTTACATGTAACTTGAGTTACGTAATCAGATTACTTTTTTCTAGTAAAGTAATGCATTGCTTTTAAAATTCACAACAAAAAATCTGAGTTACTTTTTCACATTTATTTGACTGACAACTTTCTTGACCCCATGTTGAGAAAGTGCAGAGGTGTGTAAACAGGGTATTGCATAATTCTAGACTAAATGTGAGCATTTATTCATCTCACTTGTACAACTTGATTCAGTATTCCTCAAAATGAATACAATCGGTCAAATGCAAAATCAGAATACTTTGCAAACCTCCAATAATTAATTATTAAATAAAACTAATATTTTTATGCATGGTGAAGTAACTTTTTTCTCTTGCATCCTATTCTTTCATTATCCAGAATTGCAGCACAGCTGAATGTTTTGTTTGAGCTGCACCCTCTACTGTACATACGTAAATTCGCATTTTTACCTCAGCATGAGGCTTATTATTTCAATTTTAGCTTGAAAGAGGTATTTACATTGGCAAGAAAATTGATTTTTTTGTTATAAAAAAAAAAACAAGCCCTGCCCAGGAGAGGAAAAGTAAGGCAAAAGTAACGTAACACATTGCTTTTTTTCAGTAACTGAGTAACTCGATTAGTTACTTTTTAAGGGAGTAACGCGATATTGTAATGCATTACTTTTCAAAGTTTCCCCAACACTGCTAATATATCACGTTTCAGTTGCAATAATCTATCAAGAGCTGTTTAAATGGCTTTTGCACATTTCTTTTCTTTCACATTTCTTTGCACATCTAATGTTTCGATTTACTTTTCAGTTTTAACTTGGAAATGAGCAAATACTCCACAATAGATAGCCTAACCTGATATCTGGATCAGTACATCACATGCACTATTTATCAAAACAGTTTTCTGTTTAGCAGAGTTATTTGTGTATAATCGTATTTCATGAGTTAAGCGGATTTGTGACATCACAACAGGCACATCTGTGCATCCCCCCTCCCCTTCCCATAGCACCACAACTGTCCTCACCGCATTTTATAGCAAAGTGACCGCCATGAAAACTCTTCGCAGAATGATCTCGGCTTCTAATGGACTCGCTGGACTGAACCCTACTGGGGGACGGCTTTGTGCATCATTTTCACAGCACTTTATATTAGACCTCAACACTTCAGATTAATGTCAATCTGCATACAAGCCAACGTTTTGAGCGAATACCCCACAGTTTGGAGTAATAGTCATTAACGTCTGCTCTTGTAAAGTCATTGTATTTACCCTTGGGCAAGATTTCCAATTATGTTTGCTTTAATAGTCTTGCCAGTTTTTCTTTTCTCTCTTAGGACCATGACTTTCCTGTGTTTAATGTTTTCTTTGTAATAAAGCTCCTTTCTTTTGTTATATAAGCAAACACTTAAGGGGAAAGCAGAACTGATTTTTGATTACTCCAAATTAGAGAGTCATAAAGGTAATATTTTCAGCAGTATCCAGAAACATTGGTGAAATTCGATCTGGAAAAATATTCTTCGAACCTACAGCCATAACCTAAAAATGTTCCAATATCGGCAAAAGGCAGCATGGGCGATAAAGCATGTCGATTAGTTAAAAGTGAGATGCTTACATCGTTTTGAAGTCCATTAAAGTGTAGTCAGGCCAGTCAATGTAGCAGACCACCCTGCCCGGCAGCTGGTCCGTGTCAGAGTAGTAGTACTGGGGGAAGGCCAGCAGAAGAGCCAAAACCCAGATGACCCCGATGACCACCTTCGTCTGTGTTGCAGACATCCTCTGCTGCAGGGGATGAATGATGGCCATATATCTGTGGAAGAAGAACAAGACAGATGTGCTGAAAGAACCACATCTCTTTTTTTTTTTACTTTAAGCTTATTTCAGTTTAACTTAAAATTAGCTATTATGTAATACATACAAATATTGTGAATATTCTAAATTAATTAGTTTGGTAATTTCTTTTCTAAATTAATTGGCTCAGTTTAAAAAAATACAAATAAATTATTTTACTGTAAAAAGCCTTGTCTCCAGAAAAATAAGACTTAATTTAAGGGGCAAAGTTCACTGTCATATGGCGTCCTATCTCCAAAGCCAATTATAACTGTAACTGGACAAACTGGTGCTGTCGTCAGGTTTTGCTTATGATATATTGATGTTGTTCTTTCTCTCACCCCTTTTATATACACACAATGTAAAAACACAATGTATGTTGATATCTGAATGTATGTTGTTTATTGTTCAAATAAAACCTTTAAAAAAATAAAAAACTCCAACAATTAATTATTTTACATTCTTAGAATTCTTAAAAAAGGTTCAATTGGGATCTATTTAGAACCTATATTTTACAGTGATACAGTATATTTACGAGCTGTCTAATTCAAAGCATTCAAACTAAAACTGAATTCAAACAAAAATAAATCAAACTAAATTCATACAGTGATCCCATGATGAACTCCTGAAATGCTATATGAAGTGCCTAACAGAATCATGTAAGGTTGCAGCTAGACACATAGAATCTTTTCTTCTAAGAGCAGAACCTTGTGTAAATTAAGACAACCTGTCTGCTTGTGGATTTGGCTCTCAGCGCACATTTCACACGTACAGCTGCACATATTTTCCCACCGTGATCTTCATTCATACTTTGCCGTTCGAGCTGTGGTTGAAAGCAAGAGATAGTGTGCTGCTTTGCACTCTCAACAATTTAAGCTGTCAACACATCAGACTTCACACACAGAACACACACACATCTCCGCCCAGCACACAAAGGTCTTAGTGGTATCTACGGTAAATCCTCTTAAATAATTTGCTCCAATATGGAGCGGTATCATTATAAAACGGAATGAAGCCCAGACAATAAATCCCCCCCCCCCCCCCCCCCCCAACACACACACACACACACACACACACACACAGCATACAAATCTATTGAGTACCTATTAGTGGATTTGTGCGGTTATTATTTTTTGGTTTGTGCTGTAGTATAACAGGCAATAACCTTGTGATATGAGCTCTGCAAAAGTAAATCTGTTCCAGTTATCAGTTATATGGACAATGAATACACTTCCAGCAGGAATTATTTAACAGCTGAGATAAATCATACTCCATGCACCACTTTCAGACTGTGAGATGGTATTGAAGGTCAGGCTTTGTCAGACATTGCTTTATTTTCCTCATAATCTGTGTCTGGTGAACATTTTTCTTATGATTTTAGCCCCACATATAATGCCTTGAAAAAGGCATTAATAAAATGTGTGGTCATACACTCTCAAAAGAAAAGGTTCTATATAGTTCCTAAAAGGGTTAATGTCAGGATTTGTCAGGTTCCCATCATGAGATGGCATTAGTGATATATAACAGCAAATTTTGCAGAAAAGTGAGCAGTTTGCATTACTGATTATTGAAATGATCACAGCATTTGGCAACACATTTGCATTTCTGTTTAAGACTGCAATTAAGACTAAACAGAAGCAGAATTGTTAATTTCTTCTGAATCAAATCCACAAAATCTGGTTCAGTATTATTCTATTGGTCAGAACTCTAGGCATGGCGGTAAAGGCGTCTTTTGTGACATCCTTCCATGTGAGCCAATGTTAAGCTCTTGATATGGTTGACTGGTTCACTTTTTATTCCTTTGTTGGAAAATTGACTCCGTATCTCCCTCGAAGTGCGACTGGCCTCTCAGTGACTTAATTCATTAATAAGTCTCTGTCTGGTTTGTGCAGAGAGTTTTGAGGAACAAACTTTCCTGACCAATAAAAGTGTATTCCCTCTTCCTTGTTTAACTTTTTTTAATTAGTCTTCAAATTCCTGGAATACTCTAGTAAATATTCACAGCTGTCTTTTAGATTCACAACCTGAATAATGATCAATTTATTTTAATAAATTATAGGTTCAGGCCAATTGTTAGGCAGCTGTGTCCTTGTTAAGACGATTGTTTTTCTTCTGTGCAAAGAGTCCCTGCATGGATTGAATATTTATGCACACAGAATATTTCTTTTTTTGTGTGGTTATTGTTGTTGTTGTTAAGAAAACCAATGTCACATTAAAATGATGAAAATTCTTTTCATTGTTCTAAAACCATATTATTCTGTGGAACACAAATAAGTGACTATATAAATATGAATCTTTCACTTGTATTATAAAGAAGAACATGCAAAATACTGACTGCTCTGTAATAAAAGTGAAAGGAAAAGGATAAGCTTAAAAATGACAAAAAAAGCATTGTGAAAATAGTTATTTTTTTTCAACTTCTGAAGCAATATGACAGCTCTGCGTGAAGAACAGACTAAATCTGTTGTTATTCACTGGAATTCTTTTGCTCAATTCAACTTTGGCACCAGCAATTTGTATGTCATATGCAAAAGCCCATGGTATCTGGCAATTAATAGTTTTAATGTGCCATTTTTTTGCCAGGTAAACCATTAATTTAAGATTCTTTGAAATATAGTTTGTCAAAGCATTCCACTCCACTGATAATGAGAAAACCTTACAGCTGAACCAACACCAGGCGCACACACTTAAAGGGTTAGTTCACCCAAAAATGAAAATACTGTTATTAATTACTCACCCACGTCATTCTAAACCCGAAAGACCTTCGCTCATCTTCGGAACACAAATGATGATATTTTTGATGAAATCATGAGAGCTCTCAGGCCCGATTAACACTTTCAAGTTCCAGAAAGGAAGACATTGTTAAAGCTACACTGTGTGATATTTTCCCCCATCTAGTGGTGAAAAGGTATATGACCATCCAGTGAATAATAGTTTCTGTTCCTCTCAATTCTGATTTCGTTTTAACTTCTACGGTGGCCAATTTAGTCCAAGATTAACATGGCAATCCCTCTCTTCACATTCGACACGGTGCCATTGATGTTAAAACGCTCATATGTATGTATTTTCAATGGCATATTATAAACTTACGAGAATACTTTATTACTGGAAATAAGTAAATATACATTAATGAGCACATATATTTGTGAAAGAACTAAGTGTTTTTAGAATAAACTAAAAAAGTTACACAGTGTAGCTTTAAAATAGTGCATGTGACTCCAGTTGACGCAGCCTTCATTTTATGAAGAGACGAGAATACTTTCTGTGTGCAAAAACAAACAAAAAGAATGACTTTATTCAACAAGTTTCCGTTGTAAATAGTGCAGCGCTCTAATCTACGGCATCCGACGCTGCACTGTATTGTAAACAGCGTACCAGACTGGCACAGGCCACAACAAAATGGTTGAATAAATAATTTTTGTTTGTTTTTGCATGCAAAAAGTATTGTCATCGCTTCATTTAATTAAGGTTGACCCACTGGAGTCACGTGGACTTTAACAAGGTTTTTACTACCTTTCTGGACCTTGAACATGTTAATTTAACTGCTGTCTATGAAGGGGTCAGAAAGCTCTCGGATTTCAACAAAAATATCTTCATTTGTGTTCTGAAGATGAACGAAGGTCTTCCTGGTGTGGAACAACATGAGGGTAAACTATCCCATTAAGCTTAAAGGGTTAGCTCACCCAAAAATGAAATTGATGTCATTAATGCTGAAAACTGCTGAAATCACGTGACATTGGCGACCCGAATCATTGATCGATTCACTGATTCATTAATCGTTTGATTCTTTTTGGAGGCACATGGAAGAGAAGACAATGCTGAATAAAATCGTAGTTTTTGATATTTTTGGACCAAAATGTATTTTCAATGCTTGAAGAGACTATAATCAACCAACTGATGTTACATATGGACTACTTTGGTGATGTTTTTATTAGCTTTCTGGACATGGACAGTGAAGTGGGCACTGACTGCATTATGCTCTGGGACTCAAATCTAAAATATCTTAAACTGTGTTCCGAAGATGAACGAAGGTCTTACGGGTGTGGAACAACATTAGGGTGAGTCATTAATGACATCAATTTCATTTTTGGGTGAACTAACCCTTTAAGGTTAACTATCCCTTTGAGACGAGAGAATGTCAGGTCTTATATTTGGACAAAGAGGCAAACCTTTAAGCTTAAACGTGATAGACAATAATAATTTGTTTAATGTAATGTCCTGAAGGACAATTTTATTACATACAGTGACAAAGATAAGTGAGTAGGCCTAAATGAGGAATTGACAATAAACTTATAGAACACTCTGCAGCAGGTACAGAGGTCAAACATTTCACCGACATTCATTCAAGCACATCGGTTTGACATAAGTGGAGCTCAGAGCAACAGATCATCGGTCTGAACAGCGGCAGGGCAAAATCAATAACGACAACATGCTAGAGGGAGCGGAGGTGGACAGTGTGGTTACGCAGTGTGATGCTTGCAGTGCTTTACTTTCAAATTTAGCTTTAGTCATGTAATTTCATTAGGATTCCTACTCCTGACACATGACAGTTTGAGCCTCTGAGCCATGTGCCATTTCACCAGCACACAAATGCTCTTTAGCATGCTGTCACAGCTTGACTTTGAGGTGTGTATGGTTGTCAGCACTTTTAGGTCTACGTGTGTTTAATTTCAAGAAATGAAAAGTAAAAACAACTGATACGTGAGACGAGAGAATCTGAGATGTTATATTTGGACAAAGAGGCAATCGTTCGTTGCTATACTAAAGCTTGTAACACAATTATGTCACACACTGCAGTTTAGCCCAAGTGATCTGTCTGCACAGAGGTGACAGTCCTGCTGCTGTTAGTGAATGTACACCCGTCTGAGTTAACAATGACTCAACCAGAGCAACAGAGCTGAAATCTGGGCAAGCAAAACACATCAGCCAACGAGCCTAGGATTGTGCAATTATTATTCACATAGGTTATACTGGATGATTTTACCGTAATATGCACAGTAAGCCAAAATAACAAATAAATGTTTGAAATATAAATAAAATATATTTATATATGGACTACAGAACCTCAAATACCTCATATTTGAAAGCAAAATATAGGCTTCCAATGAAATGGTTTGTTAGTATAGTACAATATTTGGCCAAGATATATCTATTTGAAAATCTGGAATCTGATTCCAAATAAAGGACTTAGCAATCCATACTAATAACAATAATACAATTTATGGTAGGAAAAAAAATCATTAATTACTCACCCTCATGTCGTTGGACACCCGTAAGACCTTCGTTCATCTTCGGAACACAAATGAAAACAAATGAAGATATTTTTGTTGAAAGCTGATGGCTGAGAAAGGCTTCAGATAGGCCTCCATTGGCATTCAGTACATTCCCACTCACAAAACCGATTAAGGCACTAAAGACGTCGATGCAAAGCCCATCTCACTACAGTGGCTGTACAATAATTTTACAATGCAAAGAAAATAGTTATTGTGTGCACAAAAATCAAAATAACGACTTTATCCACTAAGTTATTGACGTGAACTTGACGCATGCACGTGAATATGACGCAGCTCCGCCGCTCAATACATGACCCGGAAGAGGAGGAGCGCCACTATCGCGTAAGTTCCAGGTTCCAGATGTAGTCCATCTCACTCCCACTGTAGTGAGATGGACTTTGTAACGAAGTCTTTAGTGCCTTTATGGGTCTTGTGAGTGGGTCAGTGGAAATGTACTGAATGCCAATGGATGCCTATCTAAAGCCTTTCTCAGCCATCAGCTTTCAACAAAAATATCTTCATTTGTGTTCAGAAGATGAACGAACGGGTGTCCAACGACATGAGGGTGAGTAATTAATGAAATCATTTTCATTTTTGGGTGAAGTAACCCTTTAATATCCTAATCATATTTGGCATAAAAGAAAAATCGATAATTTTTCCCCATACAATGTATTGTTGGCTATTGCCACAAATATACCCATTATGACTGGTTTTGTGGTCCAGGGTCACAAGTATACACTTACTGGCCAACTTACACATGTTCAGCCGGAGACATGAGGTGTGTATCATCTCTAGCGACCCTATAGGTTGTGAATCTGTATTGTGTACATGAATTCAGGCACTGGTAAGGACCCTGGCTCACTACACATTAACACACTGATGAAAAACTCTTTTTTTTCAGGTAACATGGCAACACCCTCCTACTGGAATTTATGAACAACATCGGAACGATATCTTTCTGACATTGCTCTTTAATGTTATTTAAAGTACATAATGATAAATACTTTGCTTGTTGCACTTCAGCCCTAAATAAACTATAAATGTTAGCTATAGATTATGTTCATTACCTGTCTAGTGATGTATGTTTATGCTGAAATGTAATTAAATAATGGCTTGTATTTAAAAAAAACATCTATCATGTGTCATTATGTGTAATGAGTTGGCTCACGTAATTTATGTTTCATGCTTCAGAACTTATGATGCTTTTAATGCTCCTTGGTGCATTGTCACACTTTTTAGGGAGTGAACATTTCATTGCACTGGTAGGATTTTATAAATGAGAAAGCCTTTACAATGGCAGACTTCCTGATCAGTGCCCTGACTACTGAGGTAGAGAGCTGATTGAGATGCACCCGTGGTGGTCAAGAGACTATCCGCTGAAGTTCAAATTAGGCATCTGAATGGGGAAGAAAGGTGATTAAATTCACCTTGAATGTGGCATGGTTGCTGGTGCCAGATGGGCTAGTCCGAGTATTTCAGAAACTGCTGATTTACTGGGATTTTCAGACACTACCAGCTCTAGGGTTTGCAGAGAAAGGTCCGAAAAAGAGAAAACATCCATAGAGCTGCAGTTTTATGGGGAAGATGCCTTCCTGATGCAAGAGGTCAGAGGAGAAAGACCAGACTTCATTGAGCTGATTGAAAGGCAACAGTAACTCAAATGACTACTTGTTATATCCAAGGTCTACTGAAGAGCATCTATGTACGCACAACATATCAGACCTTGAAGCAGATGGGCTACAGCAGCAGAAGAAAACACTGGGTGCCCCTTCTGTCGGCTAAACACAGGAAAATGTGGCTACGTTTCGCAAAGGCCCATCAAAATAGGACAGTAGAATATAGGAAAAACATTGCCTGGTCTGATGAGTCTCGATTTCTGCTGCGACATTCAGATGGCAGGGTCAGAATTTGGCGTAAACAACAAGGTGCATTTGAAATGTGGCGGATTGGCAGATTGGAATCGTGGATGTGCAGTTGACAAATGTCTCTGAGGAATGTTCCCAGCACCTTGTTGACTCTATGCCATGAAGAATTAAGGCAGTTCTGAAGCCAAAAGGGTGTCTAACCCTGCACTAGCAAGGTGTGCATTAAGTGGCCATTGAGTGTATAATATAATTTAAGCAGCTTTGTTATTGTGCCTTTCTTAAAGTCACAATGTAATGAAAGTAGACAGATCTTTTCTCTGGACATGATCTCTCAAGTCAAAATATGAATGCGATGAGTTCAGAAGTGGGAAGCAGGAAATTTCCTGCTTGGGGTTTAAGCAGACTAAAATAATAAAGAACATCACTAGAGATAATTCTGTCATTTTTATTGTATACCGAGTATGACATTTTGATAAAAAATAATTATGAGACAAAAAAAACAAAAACAAACGTAAATGCATGTATAAATCATTGGATAATCAGTATGATCAATATAAGGGATAAGGCACTTTTTAATCTCATACTAATTTAACTCTTTCATCTAATGTAAAATAATTTGAGGTTTGTCAGGAACCAAGCATTCTGGGAATGCTAATTAAATTTCACTTCTACATTATATCTTTAGGCATAATTCAATTTTCCAACCTTATATTGCCAATTAGTTGATAATAATCAAATCATTGCATGACATATAGCACTTAAAACATGGCTAAGATAAAGCTCTAATACTAGAACTACTTGGAGTGCTTAGTGAAAAGATATAGGCTCTGGTAATGTCTTTTTATTAGGAAAAACGAGGCTCAGTTATTTGTTTGTAAACCCATGATTAATTTGCAGTGCATGCTTATGTAAAGAGAATGTAATCTTGGCTTGCTTCCCCCCACCACCAAAAGAATCTTTCTAAGGTAAATAACCCATTAGTGCTCTGAGAAGTATTTCCTCCAAAGGACCTGAACACACACCGTGCAGTCTTCCCAAGAAGCCTGCCCTCCATCTCTCTTATAGGTCTCTCAGGTAATGGAATTCAATTCGAAGTTCATGTTTCTGCATGTTGATAAATGTAAGCAAGCATGTTTTTTTTTAGAATTAGCTGTGCTGTGTCAAAAGGTTGGAAACATGACATCTTACAATTACAATGGCGTGATGAAAGGTCAGTCGCTAACTGAAACCTGGGCCTTCTTGTGAATAATTCCTTGTGATGCTGTGCTGGTAACTGATGTAACTGATGAATGAAGAAGCGAGGCAGACATGCCACTCTTATAATTACTTCATCACCTCTCAACCGCACACACACTAAAGAAATTATGGTTTCTAAACGATGACTGGTTGGTAGGTTATGAGTGGGATGACAAGTAACCGTTGTCTATCACCATATTGCATAGCAGACAACTGACCTTTGCCATCTATACTGTGATGATTCCTAATATGGACCTGAAAAGAGCTACAATTTTACACTTGTGTTTGCATTGTGAAGGCAGAACTAAACATTGCTTAATGTTAGCAACAATAACTACATATCCATTGCAACCATAATTTCTGGCAATAGGGTGCACTCTTATTAAAAAAAATGGGGCTTATAGGAACCCTATAGGGTTCTTGACTCAATTTAAACAGTAATTTGTCAAATGGTTTTAGATTGAGAAATTTCTTTAAAAATTTGTGTATTATTTTTTAATTTTTAACAGGTTATTAAATTTTTACTGATAAAGATTGTGAGCTGTTTAATTAATGCAATTTAATTTAAATAAATTAAAACTAAATGAATTAAAAGTAAATTAAATGGGTTATAAAACCTTTTCTTTTTAAGATATGGGGTAAGATGCCCCTTGTAAAATATGTTGTTCTCCCTCCCTCTTTACCAAAGATGGCACACAATCTCATCTCAACACATTCGATCGATGCTTTTGGAATTTATTTATTTATTTGTCATTTTGAACAGGTTATTGATGTAATTTACTTTCTCTAGAAAATAGTGATTCTGTGGCTGCATTATGTTACCTATATGTTTATTTGTGAAGTAATTGGAAATAAGGTAGTAAATAAGGAATTGGAAATAAAATTAGACCCTCCTCGGGGTGGCTGATGAGAAAATCAGGGAAATCAAACCACTGTTTTACAATCAGGAGAAAACTATGTAAATTATTGTAATGGACAGCTTTTTTTTTTTTTTTTTTTTTTTTTTTTTTTTTTTTTTGTACAACGACAGAACACGCAAAAATCACAGCCTGTCAAAGAGAACCCCAATATGTTCCCTCACGCGCACTGCTGAGATGCGGTCTATTGTGCAATTGTGTGAATGGTAATGAAGAAACTTACCTGTCGAGCGCAATCGCGGTCATCGAATATATAGAAGCGAAGACGGCGGCTATAGGAAAGAAGTTGTGGAAACGGCAGTAATAGAGTCCGAAATACCACTCGTTGTGCACAGAGTAAACAAAGTTTATAACGGTGTTGAAAGCGGACATTGACGCTTCCGCGAACGCCAGGTTCACAAGGAAATAGTTAGTCACGGTTCTCATTCGTTTGTGCGCCAAAATGATCCATATTACCGTGACATTGCCCACCACGGAGACAATGACAATTGTGCTGTAAGCCACTGCCCAGAGCACTATTCTCCAAACCGGTTGCACAAACTGGTTCCAGTATATCTCGGTTTCATTTTGTCCGATGGAGTTGTTTGTCCAGTTACTTTGGAAGTCAGTGGAAGTGATGATCGAATCCATTCCTATTGGGGAAATGTTAAGTTCAATTTAAATATAGTTTCTTTTTTCTTCTTTTTTTTTCTTCTTCTTTTTTTCTTGCTGGATGTCGTATTAATGTTCAATCGACCATGTTCCCTTTCGAGAAAAAAAAAGTCAAATTTTTGAGTTTCTAGGTGCAAAAAGTGTTCCGAATATATTCTTCAATTGTCTTCTCTGATAAGGAAGGATGAGCCCTGTGTTCATTCAAGCAAGACAGGAGAACAGACCGCAACGGCTCGTTCCTTCACTTTTTCTCATCACGAAACCAATTTTAGCTCTTGGTTACACACACCTCACTCCTCTGAGTGTCGCTGCCAAGTGCGCAGCGCGTGCCAAAAGAGAAGTCTCGCGCACACATGAGCAGATGCTGCGAACACGCGGCTCTGATAAGAACCGAAAGGACGAGTCATTTTCATATGCAGGTCTCTCTTTTTTATACGAAATTGAAGTCTATTCTGCATATGTAATGCAGAGCGCGCCAGGTGTGCCACGCACACTGAAAGATGATTTCTGGTCGCGCGCAGATGCTGTTGGAGGTGATGAAACAAAAATAATCAATGGGTACTTGGAAATCAGTTATTTTAATATGAAATGCGATTGATTCAGAGCTCACCCTGTATGCAATTTGAAAGATGTTTTTTGGCTTCTTAAAAACCAAATAGTCTACTAGCTAATAAGGCAAATAGGCTTTTATGTTCAAACTTTTGACATTGATAATATCTTATCAATGATATCAGTGGACATTTTTTTTTATCAATAGACATTGATAATGTCTTTTGCCAGTTCCCCTTGACAGCAAAGCATTGGCTGCGTATTTTGATACAAGTAATTCAAGTTCACGGTCTCCCCCTGGCGGTTCCATCTGAATGCGCGTTAAGCTCAATCAGTCAGCCTGTTGTACAATGTTTAGACAATGTATGCCTACAATGCTGTTGAGTAAACACAACTTTTCAATTGGATCTGGACAGCTACAGAATCACCTGAAACACTGACTGCAAGCCACCGTTTGCCTATCGTCAGTGGCGTGCCATACCTTTGCTGATGCTGTGAATGGGCACAAATCCCTATGTTACAACATTTGGTGGAAAGCCTTCCAAGAAGTGTGTAAGCTGTTATGGCTGCAAAAGGATGGATTACTGCTTTTTTTTGCCATGTTTTGCCAATGCTCAACAAGACATGGGAGCATCTGTGTGATGTGTGAGCCTGAGACGCTGTTCCACTTCATCCTAACGCTGTTCGCTGGGATTCAGGTCTGGGCTTTGTGGAGTCCTTTCTCTTCCACATCAGACAAAATAAATCATTTCTGTATGGATGGTGCTTTGTAGAGGGCCATCATTTCGCTGCCATCATGCAGCATACGGAATTTGTGCATTATTCAAGAATGTGTCCACATAACAAAGGGTTGTTTTGATACAGAGTGAGCCCAGGAAACTGCCCTTTAAAGAACAATTTTTTCAGCATTTTAGTGAATCATTCCATTCCATTTCTTTTATTTATTTATTTTGGGATTTTAAAGGGGGACCTATTATGAAAAATTCATTTTTACATGGTGCTTGAACATAAAGGTGTGCCGGCAGTGTGTGTACACAACCACCCTATAATGGTAAGAATTCACCCACTCCTCTTTTTTAGTCCCGACAAAACATTAACAGGGTCTCAGAACAAGTTTGCAGATTCTAGCATTTGTGACATCACATGCTTAGGTCCCGCCCACAACTGCTGAGTACCCTGCCCTATTAGCATAAACCTGAGTGAGCTGTCCATGTTTATCTCCTCGCCATTTAACAGCAGCATTCAACAAAGAAATGTATTCCTATTAAAGCTACTAAAATTCAATCAAGAGCAGTGAGTGATTTTCTGTTTGTTGTTAACAGCATATTTTGGTTGGTTTTTGTTGGTTTAACTTAAAAAGAAAAAAAAATTGAGTTGATACAATGAAGGAAATTTGTTTAATAAATAGAAACTCAAAATATGATTGTACAGTGTAAAAATTATTTAGAAAAAAAGTTACCCGGTTGCCTTAAAAATTTGAGTTCATTGAAATTAAAATTTTGAGTTAATACAATGAACATTTTTTGAGATTCGACAGCCTTTATTAAAATATTATTAAAAGATTTTGTAAGCATATTGGGTAATTATGTGTGTGTTATTTCTGATGATGCAGTGAGACATGCCAAATTGTGCTATTTTCATGATTTATCACATTTTTATGTGGTTCAGATACAAACATATTTTGAGTTTCTATTTATTAAACTAATTTCCTTCATTGTATCAACTCAAATTTTTAATTTCAATAAACTCAAAATGTTAAGGCAACCAGGTTACTTACTTTTTTAAGTTAAACCAACAAAAACCACCACAATTTTTTTTACAGTGTATCTGAACCACATAAAAAATTTGATGAATCATGAAAATAGCACTATTTGGCATGTTTCACTGCGTCATACAAAATAAAACACACAATTACCCAATATGCTTACAAAATCTTTTAATAATCTTTTAATAAAGGTTGTCGAAACTCAAAAAAATTTCATTGTATTAACTCAAAATTTTAATTTCAATGAACTCAAAATTTTAAGGCAACCAGGTAACTTTTTTTCTAAATATTTTTTTATAGTGTATAGGTCATATTAGGCTGCTTTCCCTTGTGCGCATATCTAATATAGGAGGGCTAAAGGCTCTACAGGGGAAAATAGCTCCTCTGATTTTATTTTCCTCTAAACCATTAGAAACATCAGCTTTCAAGATGCACGTGGAAATTTGTCTGATCTTTGATGCAGTCTCAGGCTCAGGCAGCAGCGCAAAGTTGATTCTGCGCTCATTTGATCTAATATTTAATGTTTTAAAAAAATGTTGTAGATTGTTGTAGGTAAATGTTGTAGGTATTGATAATGTTTGTCAGTTTTGTTCAAGGTAATTAAAGCATTTTACTTGAACATTTCACTGGTGTAGCCCTATTTCATGGTAATCAATTCATTGGCTTTAGAAGGATTGGAAAGTCCATCACATGCATTACGTGAGACTTAATTGTGATGTGCCGTGGCAACTCATCAATGTTAATTAACCATGTATCTTGACAGACTCTTGGTTGCAGGCAATTTCACCCACATATGGGAATATTTTTTATGTCCTTCTTATTTCTTTTTGCAGTGTTTTTGTTTTGTTGGTTGTATCAGATATTTTCATTTATTAAACCAGTCAAGATTATCTGAAGGAAATTGGTTCACTCAAAAGATTCAATGCAATGCAGAAAAGCTTGGCAATCCTTTTAATGCTCTCATCTTTTTTCCAGTCCTGTGTGCACTCTACATTCTTTTTGATCATAGCAACATACTGTAATATCCTCTGGCAAGGAGCTTTGCTCAACAAATCAAGATTTGGCTGACCACTGGTTGTCGACAAGAAATAAATCATAAATGTAATTTTACACACCAACTTTCCTCCTCATGGTTTGAATTTAATGTACCTTGATGGGGGCCACAAACTGCTTAATGCTTCCCAACAACTTTATTCATTTAAAAATATCCTGACTCTTAAGCCCAGTGCCTCTTGATAAATCATGACATGTGCAATTTAGAGCGAATGTAAGACTTTGAATAAAAATAAATACATTATTTGTTTTTTATTGTCTATCCATGTTACAACTGAACTTAATCTAAATAATGTGTAATGGCAGAAGCAGAAGAAATGCAAATACTTTCTCAATATGCGGCATTCATTTATCCATTATTTTGTAAATCTGTAGCCATATTGTTCACCTTTCACAAAGGTCCATGAAGACCGAATACTAGACATTTAATAAGAGTGAAGTTATAGAATCCATTCAGGCATCGGCCACTCTTAACCATTTTTATATAGATTATTTGCACTGCAGCGAAAAGCTGGAGAGTTAAAGAACTATACTGTGAGGAAAAAAGCTTATGAAAAATTTAATTACAACCACAAGCTACCTGATAGATAATCAATGTCTGTGCTGTGTGTATATGCCTAGAAGAAGAAGAAAAAAATGATTTTTTGTGATGTATAGTCATAAGAAGTGAACAAAAAGTAGCCTTCTGAGAAAGCCATTGTGACATGTTGGAGAGCCTTTATTTAAAGGGATAGTTCACCCCAAAATGAAAATTCTGTCATCATTTACTCACCCTTAAGTTGTTCCAAACCTGTATGAGTGTCTGTTGAACACTAATATGTTGAAGAATGTTTATAAGCAAGCATATAAGACAACCACTGACTACCAAATACTAGTCAATGGTTGCTCTATCTGCTTGGTTACCAAAATATCTTAATACATATATATTTTTTTTGTTTTTGGTCCAGGGCCACATATTATCACTTTACAAGTCAACTGGCTTGTAAATTCATTGAACGTGTCAAGATATCAAGTGTTTGATGGGAGTCTCGTTTAAATCAAAATCTTTACATGGAAAGAATGCGATCTGTCTATCTGCAATTTAATCTGTGCTGGCCCTTTAAAAGGCTTGTTCAGCATGTTGTTTGGCGTGGCGGAAGTTATTATCAGAAAACACCTCACAGCTGCGGATGTGTTTTTCAAAACAATTCAATGGAATTGACGGCAAAGTAGCATACTTGACGGAAGTGTTTATTATGTGTTTAGACGGGTCTTAAAAACAGTCCGCTGTCTCTCTAAGAACAAAGGTTAATTGAGCATTAGCGGCGTCGGCTAACATCCGAATGCACGGAAAGCTAACTGAACTCAATTAATGCTGTCACTATGCCGACTTACGAAGAATTGAGAAAAACCAATCACTTCTATTATTTCGTTAAATTCTCTTTAAATGTCTATTCAATGCTTTTCTCGGTAAGTGTGCGTTTAAACAGAAAGATGTTCTACTACTAGCATTGCTTTGTTTCTCCCTCACCTCACCTCACATAAACAAACAATTGTCCTGAAAGACTAACGTTACGCTCATGTATTTGTGTTACACCTACAGAATAGGTAGTCGTACTAACTTTGACCGTGTTTACCGGGAATTTGAGGATACATTTCAGCCAGTTCTTTATGTCTTATTCTCAGTTGAGCTTTGTGGCTCACTAAAATATATAGACATGTGCCGCTGGCAGATTTAAAGGCACAAGATTCTGTTATTGTTACTATAAATGTATCTCACTGTATTGTTTTTTAAGGTTTCCTGTACATGTTTGGTGGCTATAATAATATTGAAATGATATAGACATGCACATAATATATTTTCTTTGCTTTCTCGTGCTATCCAACTTGTCTATCGATTTTGATAGAAAATAGATATGATATAGATAGTGATGCAAAATTGCAAATATATTGTTTTTTGTTCCATTTTATGACTAAACTATCAGATATTTATTGACAGACATTGAATATTTAATTGATTCTTCCCATTTTAAGACTAAAATAATCATCAATATTAACTTGAAGGGGTGGTGATAGACTATGGCAATGCTTATTTTAATAAATAAACAATATTAATAATGGTTTCTTTACATTTAAAAAAAAGTGTACATCATTACATTATGTGACACTTTAGCATGTTAAAGAGCCTATTTATCCCTCTTATTTTGAGTTTTTTTTTTTTTGAGGACATTTTAATTTGTATTAATGTATCCATCTTTTATAATGTGCATTGTATTGTTGTGATGCATATGTTTATTTTCATTTGAATGTTTTTGCTATATTTAAAATAAAAATAAACAAGTATTTAGCAGTAATAACAGGCTATAACAGGAACATAACTAACTATTGGCTTATCAGTATCAAAAGGAAAAAAGGTGTATCCCTAAAATATATATAATTCTTTATTTTTGATGTCTGGTCTTAGATGACCAAGATATCCCAGCTTAATCCCTTATCCTAGTTTTGTGCAATAAGCCCCAGGTCTGTCAATTATTTTTTGCCTTGCTACACAAGAATTGGTCATCTGTTACTATAATAACAACAAACCATTAATATTTCTTTATTGACTTCAACAAGGAGCACAGTATTATTTTTGATTCACTATAGCCCTAGCCAGAGTGTTCTGTCTTCACACAAGAAATGCAGTAAGTCAGTGCCTTATGGGAGTTTCTATTAGTGTTTTGGAGCATGATGATACAAGCAGAAAAGCCTCTCAGGATACTCTTTAATTCTCTTTCCATTTTTCTCTCTCCCCTTCTGTACTCTTAAGCTTGTCCTGTAGCCTTTACGCTTGCACATCACCCAAACACCACCATCTATCAATTAACAGAAAATAATTGAAGATGTCAGGAATCTGAAATTGACAAACAACAAAGTTAATCAGCCAACAAGGCTTATTAAATTAACCATCTAGAAAGAACAGCCAGAGAAGAAAATTGAAAATGAAGTGGTTTCGGTACTAATGTAGTCTGAGACAAATTGATATTAAGTCTGCTACATCAATCTTTTTTATGATTTGCGTCATTCCATTGACATTGTGCATTTTAGCTAAGCACTCTGAGAATTACATGTGTCATCTTGGGAATTCATGTGAGGAACGCAAATTATACAGTACATTGTTGTACTTGACATCAGATGACTGATCTGCATGACTTGGTTGTGCAACGGAACATTGATTTCAACTTCACATCTTTGATGCATGTCTAATCGAATCATGTAAATGCAATGTTATGAAATTATGAATGCTGATGTGACTTGTACAGATGTTTTACACCAAAACTACCACTGTCCCTGTCCCCTCAGTTGCTCGGTCTGTGCGTCCTATGTATTGGAGTGTATGCAGAAGTGGAGAGACAGAAGAATCGCACCCTGGAGGGGGTGTTTTTGGCTCCTGCTGTGGTTCTAATACTGCTGGGTCTCGTCATGTTTACTGTGTCTGTGATGGGGATGGTGGGATCGCTCAGGGACAACAAGACTCTGCTACACATGGTGAGTGTTACTTGTTTTATCATATGTACTGTATGTAGGCCAAGCTTCTATTATTTTTTTCTTTCTTGTAACTTAAAGGGTTAATTCACCCAAAAATGAAAATTAGCCCATGATTTACTCACCCTCAAGTCATCCTAGGTGTATACAGTCCCTGACAAAAGTCTTGTCGCTTGTGTACAAATTGACCTAAAGTGCCGCTGAAATATATTTCTAATCAAGATTTTTTTTACAAGAAATGGCTCATTTTAATCCCACCAGCTTTTGTGATAATGTTTCAGTGAAAAATTAAACTTTCAAAAAGTATTCTAATATTCACAGCTTGGTAAAGCCCATTAAGTCAATTTTTGCAAAGATATAAGTGTTGTCACCTTGTCATATAAGCTTCACCTGTGACTAATAATGGATCAATTAGGTCTCAAGTGTGTATAAAAAGAACCCCAGTACACTAGACCTTCACATCAACTGCAACTAGACCTCTGCAAACATGCCTAAGATTCACCTTGAGACTAAGGTTTTGATTATCATGAGGCTGAAGACCAGATCCACTGCTGATGTGGCATGTGTGTCTCAGCGTCAAGTACAGAGGATAAAAAAAAGATTTGAAGAGACTGGAGACGTTTTTGAAAAGCCCAGGCCAGGCAGACCCCGCAAGACAACTGCTCGAGAGGACCGTTTGTTGGCTCGAAAATCCAAGGCCAGCCCATTTTCCACTGCAGCAGAGCTCCACGAGACCTGGTCACCTGAAGTCCCTGTGTCAACCAGAACAGTTTGTCGGATTCTGTCTCGAAATGGCCTCCATGGTCGAATCAGTGCCCAGAAGCCAGCACTAAACAAAAGACAATTGAAAAACCGTGTGGCTTTTGCCAAGGCCCACAGCCTGCTAAAAGGATGGACGCAGGAAAAGTGGCAGAAGGTGGATTTTTCAGATGAATCTTCTGTTGAATTACACCACAGTCGCCGCAAATATTGCAGGAGACCTACTGGTGCCTGAATGGATCCGAGATTCACCCAGAAAACAGTGAAGTTTGGTGGCAGAAAAATCATGGTCTGGGGTTACATCCAGTATGAGGGTGTGCGAGAGATCTGCAGGGTGGATGGCAACATCAATAGTCTGAAATACCAAGAAATCTTAGCTACCTCTTATATTCCCAACCATAAAAGAGGCCAAATTCTGCAGCAGGACGGTGCTCCATCGCATACTTCCATCTCCACATCAAAGTTCCTCAAGGCGAAGAAGATCAAGATGCTCCAGGATTGGCCAGCCCAGTCACCAGACATGAACATCATTGAGCATATGTGGGGTAGGATGAAAGAGGACGCATGGAAGACGAAACCAAAGAATATTGATGAACTCTGGGAGGCATGCAAGACTGCTTTCTTAGCTATTCCTGATGACTTCATCAATAAATTGTATGAATCCTTGCCAAACCGCATGGATGCAGTCCTTCAAGCTCATGGAAGTCATACAAGATATTAAATTTGAATCTCACAGCACCACAACTTAATTTGCTGACATATTTTTGTATTTGCAGTAAATTTGTTCAATTTCTATATAGGCGACAAAACTTTTGTCTTGCCAAAATTTGACCTGTCTGTCTTGATTAAATGATAAATATATTTTCTGTGAAAATGATTTATTTCAGTGCATTAAACATCATTTGGGAGGGTTTTAGCTTTTCATATGAGCTATTTCTAACACCAATGAATTAATTAAAAGTCAGGTTAATATCAGGTATTTCTAGAAAATAGATAAGCGACAAGACTTTTGTCAGGGACTGTATGACATTCTTCTTTCAGACGAATAAAATCAGAGTTATATTCAAAATGTCTTGCTTGTTTTTGAAGTTCATAAAAAGTATATCTATCCATTATATAACTTCTCCACACGGCTCCAGGGGGTTAATAAAGGCCTTCTGAAGCGAAGTGGCGCGTTTGTGTAAGAAAGATATTTATATTTAAAACTAATATAACTAGACTAAAATAACTAGCTTCCGGCAGTCAGCAGTATGTGCGTCGACTTACGTTAAAAGAGCATATTCCGAATTTGCATGCACTCTGTTTGCTGATCAGTGTTTATATAAATGTGAAAATAATTCTAAATTAAATTTGTTCATCATATAAAGCAATTGTGTCTCTTCAGAAGACTTTCGTATTTCTTTATTTTACAATCTCTTTATCAATGTTTTGAAGCATCAGAGTTTCAGATGGATAAACTTTCAATTGAGGGACAGAAATCTTTTAAATTTCATTGAAAAATATCTTCATATATCTTTATTTTTGAGTCCATAACCCTATAAATGAACCTTTCCATGCAGTTCCTGTGTGTGCTGTGTGTTTTGCTGGCTCTCCAGGCTGTTGCCCTCATCATTGCCCTGATCTTTGAAAAGACGGTAAGCAATGAGGAACATTGAGAGCAGAGAGAATATTGTACGGTTTGTTTTTAATGAATCCAAATGTTCTCTGTCTTTAGACAATCAAATTATTTCAGAAGAGTATACGCGAGGGAATCAAGCACTACTATGATGACCTGGACTTCAAAAACATATTGGACTACGTGCAAGAGAAGGTTGTTCAATTATGTGTTTCATTACTAGAACCTAAGTGAGTTATACACCCACCCTAATATGGTCTACAGCAAGTCAGCCATAAATAATGTCCATCTTTCTAGAAGAAACACATAAGTTGTGTCAAAGTCCCTTTCATGAATGTAATCTCACAAGAATTACAGTTTTCTCATAGCAGATGTCACAACACGGTCACCTGCGTAATGAAAGGTAAAACATTTCTGGTTCTGTAATCCAGCTTTATACACATTTTTTATTTGGCATTCAAAAAAAAGAAACTAATGCTTTCATTCAAAAGTGACAAGACTGTTTAATGTTAAAATATTCTTTAGAAACAAATCAGCATATTAGAATATTTTTTTTATGATTTTTTTAAGATGCTGAAAATCCAAACTGGCCATTTTATTAGTTAATTACATTTGATATTATATTAAAATAGAAAACAGTTATTTTTAAATTGCAATAAAATTTCATAGTATTACTGTTTGTACGGTATTTTTAAAACGGTTTTACATTTATTTATATTTTATAAAAAATATTTATTTGTTATATAAAAATCCTGCACAGCCACATATATATTTCTACTCACCTAAAGGATTATTAGGAATACCATATTAATACTGTGTTTGACCCCCTTTCACCTTCAGAACTGCCTTAATTCTATTTAAGTCCAATGTCCATTAAACATAATTTACTGGACTGTAATACTTCTACCCCTTTAAGAAACAGGTTAAGTTAAAAGAAACATTTATTATGTTGATACTTTTGAAAAGGTTTTTAACCAAGAAAATGTAGTTTTAAGGTTTTTAGAAACAAATTATCTTAAATATCTTTAGTTATTTAAAAAATAAAAGTAAACCTGGCTCTCACCATGAACATAGCCATAGATGCTGGGATGGCTTTAAAAAAGGAAAGAAAAATAATAACTCTCTTGGTTTGTCTTTTCAGTTTTCTTGTTGTGGGGGAGATGAGTACAAGGATTGGGAAGTAAACCAGTACCACTTCTGCAATGGCACGAGTCCTTTGGCCTGCGGTGTTCCCTACACCTGCTGCATCCGTCAAAGTGTTAGTCATTCCTTGCACTTCTTTCAGTCATGATCCATTAATCATGTATATGCCGCTCCTGCACGCGGCATCAAGAAAAGCCTGTGCCACAAGGTGTTTTTCATGATTTTGCTAGTAATCTTTTCTCGCCGAAGAGATTGTACATTTCTTTTCTATTATTTTTTGCAATCGAAGCAGTCTGTCCCACAGGCCTGATTTCTGAGCTTTTTTATGTTGGGTTGGAGAGCTTTCTAGTAAATGCTGTTCTCCATGAGTCAGTGGAGAGTGCATCATGATGGAGAGAATTTAATTTGCCTTCCCTGTGCTACATAGAGTCTCTTCTACTGTTTATGACTCCATAGAGTCTCTTCTACCCCACCCCCCACCCCCACCCTCTCTTGGAGTTAATGAATGTTGATTGGGCACTAATGTACTGTTCTTCTTTTGGTATGACAGCTCACTATGCAGTGAGAGCGCTCAGGTCTTTTCAAGCTAAGAATGAAACACCACCACCATGATCAAGGCTTCTTTATTCTTTATACCCCGTCCAATTATTTTCCATTCTCATCCTAGGTAATGCAGATATATTTAGCCTAATGTTCTACAGAATTGTATGTTCCATTTAATATTTCTTTATTAATCTGTGTTTCAGATATTTGACTTTAGATGTCCCCATTAAGTGCAATATGACCTACCTGTAATTGCACAAGATATGTAGTAAATAAAGTCGATTCAGTAAATGAACTATAGCTAGTTGCAGATGCTCAGGATTCTGCTGATTTCTGTAGCATTGTTTGCTCAGGTTTTGATGGAAAAAAATGTGTAATGTGCTCTTATCAGATTATCCAAAAAAATGTATGGCATAATGGGCCTTAAAAGTTGGTGTAAATCTAAGGAAATTACACCTTCTTCACCCTGTTCCCTTACTACCGAGGTCTCACTGGTGTTCTCCATCTATTTCAAACTGCATCATCTTATAATATGGCATCTGGTAGCTGTTGCTGACCTGTTTTGGGAAAACAGAGGTGAAATGTCACATGGTTCAGAATGTATGAGATGAATTGGACTGCGCTTTTGGGAGCAGGCATGTTTATAGTCTATTTGTAGTCTGATTAGATGGGCTCCCTGTTCATTAGTCCTATTACAGATTCCATCACTGCAATGACCATCTGCTTTAAAGGTTACATCAACATGGTTATAAGTGTTTGTTGGAATTCCATATAGAATTCTGTAATATGAAATTAATTTTAAACATCAAAGATCATCAGAACACAACATATACTGCCAATATTCTTCTGCACCAAATAGAGACCGAGCATATTTAGGCCACGCCCACACCGGTGGGGAAACAAGCCAACGCTCTACATTGACTTTGTATTGCGTGAGGCTGCCTCCTTGTCATTTCAGACACAAAAAAACAGAACAATGTCTAAGTATTAAGCTGATATGTGACAAGTTTTTGTAAGCTGTCGACCTAAAAAAACAAGCGTTTGAGGAGACTGCAGTGGATACAGGCAAAAAGACGTGAAGCTTCAGCAGGAAGAATGGGTCAAATTCGGGATCCTGACACTCAGTATGCCTACGTGTGCAGTAAACATTTTGTCAAATATCCAAATGTCAGTTTTATATATTTATATTTTCTATCGCTGATTACTTTCCCCTCCAGTGGGCGTAGTTCTCAGTGTAATATAGCATGTTGCGCTCTGTCACTATTGTATGAATGCACTTTTAGGTCTACGCTCGCTTTTTTTGGTCAGCAGCTTATAAACACTTCTAGGTTTTTGGTTCTGTTTTTTTTAGCTTGTTTTCTGTACACCTTGTCACATATCCGCTTTTTAGACATTGTTAGTTTTTTGATGTTGTTGTTATAAGTCAGAAATAACAAGGAAGCCTCTTCCCGCATTAGTTAATAAATGGAGACGGTTGGTTTGCGCCCACCTCCCGGTGGGCGTGGCTTTCAGATTATTCACATTTACATTCATGCATTTAGCAGACGCTTTTATCCAAAGCAACTTACATTGCATTCAAGGTACACATTTTACATTTTTGTCAGTTCTTGCTTTCCCTGGGAATCGAACCCATGACCTTGGCGTTGCTAGCGCCACGCTCTACTGGTTGAGCTACAGGAAAGATTATGACTCGTGTCGCTCTGTCGCTATAGCATCAAACTGACTTAAAGGGGGGGTGAAATGCTGTTTCATGCATACTGATCTTTTTACACTGTTAAAGACTTGGAATCCCATACTAAACATGGACAAAGTTTCAAAAGTTAAGGTGGACGTTTGATGGGAGTATTTCTTTGTCAAAAATACTACTTCCGGTTAGTCATAAGTTTCGGCAAGTTTTTTGCGATCATGCGTCCCCTTTGACGTTAATGGGGGCGGAATTTCCTTGTATGGGCCTTACGGACAATTCTACCGGAAGAGCGTGGGAGAGGGAGAGAGCGAAAGTAAGAGGCTACGCCCATCAAAGCGCTGGCTTGTATGTGCTGCACAGGTGATGTGCACAAATAACAATGTCACCAAAAAAGTGCGTTTTTGGTTGCCAGACCAAGACAGTCCTGCACAGATTCCCCAAAAACCCCGCGGTAAGGCAACAGTGGATGGAATTTGCTTTTCCAGATCAGCAACTGAGTTGCGCGAATATTTATATCAAGGGTGTACTGGCTACATGATACTGGCTGCCCCTGCAGCCTCTGGGTCTGATTCCGGATCATAGATGTATGGCTGTATCTGATTAAAAGCCATATTTTTATTTTGAATAAAGTTTTTCCCGCTGTTAGGGATGACACAGCTTTACGACGCACTCAACACGGTGGCGCACACGTCATTATTTAGCTCCGCTCACACGATACGCCCCCACCTGCTCGGCTTTTTTCGGAAAGACTCGGAACAGCGCATCTTTCTTATATAATTATAAAAAAAATAAAGACTTTTCGGAGATATGCAGGATGCAATGCTATTCTATAGGTACTCAAGATTGACATGACACTGACTGAAACTGAGTGTTTCACCCCCCCTTTAATGTCACTTCTCACTTAAGAAGGTTTTCAAAAACGTTATACGTATGCAAGTTACTAATAAGTTGTGTGTGTGTGTGTGTGTGTGTGTGTGTGTGTGTGTGTGTGTGTGTGTGTGTGTACTTTTTTTAATCAGGTCGGAGAAGTTGTGAACACACTTTGTGGCTACAAAACTCTAAATAAGCAGGTAAGTAGAGCTCTCTGGGGTCTCACTTTAAGTCCCCATTTTAGTAATGGCGTGCAACCAGCCATCACTGACGGATATGTAATACGCATCCTCATATCTAGTGATGCATTTGGAGAGAATCATTTGATGGACTTTGACACGTAAAATTATCTTTAAAGGAGGAGCTGTGATAGGAAAACAAAACCTCCGATAGCCATTTCGAGTGCATCCATCTGTAATGGTGGCTTCATTCCTTTGTTTTTTCCATGGACAAAAACCAAGCAAATCACATCAGAGCCATTACGAGCACCACCTCCATTATGCCATTACGATGGACTTTAGTTGTGATATTTTAACTTTGTCTCTGTCATGGAATCAGATTTACCTGTAAACATTTTGCTTTATTTTTATCTCTATTACAGCGTCAAGCTTTAGATGGCATAATTCACGTGCGAGGCTGCATACATGCTGTGAACCTGTGGATGGGGGACAACATCGGCGCTACTATTGGAATTTGCTGTGCCGTTGGACTACCACAGGTTTTGGAATCATCTTTCCCTTCTTGTGCTTCCTGTTTATTACTTATATCTTCTTATCCTGAAATTTATGTATCTCTTCATCATGTACCTTTCCCTCTGCACTTTTTTTTTAATCTCCCCTGCCATTTCAAATTTCCATTTTGATTGCCCACTACTTATTCTGTTTGAGACATCCCTCATTAGAGACTCCTCTGCCAAACAATAAATTATAGAGAATGGGCATCTGCACTGACCAGATGCAAATGCCCATAGTGGGGTGCATAACTTGGAGAAGCTGGTGCCTAGTCTTGCTAAAGAGCAAACTTGAAAACTGTATTTTATAATCTCTCTCTCGCTCTCACTCTCTCTCTCTCTCGCTCTCTCTCTCTCTCGCTCTCTCTCTCGCTCGCTCTCTCTCTCGTGCGCGCTCTCTCCCTCTCTCCTCTCCCTCTCTCGCGCACTCTCTCCCTCTCTCCTCTCTCCCTCTCTCCTCTCTCCACATGGCCCATTAATGCATTAATCCTCTAATTAGAGCAGAGGAACAGTCCATTTACACAAAAAGCAAATAGGATGGAATGGAATCTGGTAAATTACAGTATGGTTGCATTAGTGATCTCCTTCTATTTGTGCACATATTTTTAAATAAAAAATAATTAAAATGAACAATATTAATTTTACTATCACTAATAAATGAAGTGTATGACACTTATGCACTTCGATTAAATATATTAAAGTATGAACTGAGTTTTTACACTATCATTGGTTTTAGTGTCAGTAAGAATTTTTTTTGTTTTTTTATTATTCTCATGCTCACAAACTGCACATAATTAACTTAATTGATCAAAAATACAGCACAATTTTAATATTGTGAATATTATAATTTAAGAGAACCCTGTTTTCTTTTTTAACTGTGTTAAATGTCACACCCCTTTTTGAGAATAGATGTGAAATTGCTAACTTAAATAGTTGTAATTTTAAGAATTCTTTGGAATATGCATATTATCTCTAAAGAAAATACAGTATAAAAAGTTAGATTTAGATTTACTGTAAATGAAATGTATTGTAGTAAACATATTTTATATAAAATATATATTTAACAAAATGTTTATAAAATTACTATAAAAATCAAAGTCATATATCCAACCAGGTTGTGTTCCAAATTTTAAGTTATCACAAAAATTGCAGATTTTGTTTAGGCGCTGTAAATTAATACATTTCTGTCCAAATATCACTTCCATCACAAAATAATCACCAAATATGGAATCGTAAGGGTTAATGGGAACAGTTAAGGGTTTAACATATTTTACCATTTATAAGTGACAAAGAGGAGTTTTAAGCAGCCTTTACTCGTCTTTAGTGTCACATGATCCTTCTGTAATTATTCTAATATGCTGATTTGCTACTCTGGAAACATTTCTTTTCTTTTGTGGAAACTGTGATGTTTTTTTCAGGATTATTTTTAATGAATAGACAGTTAAAAAGAACAGCATTTAGAATTCTTTAAAATATAAATCTTTTGTAACCTTATAAATTTATCTCACTTTTAATCAACTTAACTCACATTTATTTTTTTAAATTACTAACTGATTACTAACTAATGAATTTAAAAATAATTCACTGGCATTTTTGCATTCATCAACAGCATACATAGTAGCATACTGGGGGTGTAACCAGTTATCTATTTCACCTGCAGATAAGGTGTAAACCATTTTTTTTTTTTTTAAAGAAATCCATCTAAAAAAACATCTTGTGATTAAAACTTTAATGTTTCTTTCAGCTTCTTGGTATTCTCTTGAGCTGTATCTTCTGGAATCTTTTAGTGGAGATGAGTGAGTCTGAAGACATGGTAGACTTTAAGTTCCTAAAGCGTGGTTTTGAGTACAGCGAACTGGACCTCTCGGGTGCCGGATGGTGTATGTGTTTACCTCGTGATGAAGGGTACCTGCCTGTACCTGTAGCAGAGCCTGACACCTGGACTTCAGACCCCATTCCTTTCCGGCTGGAACAAGAGCAGCCCAAAATAGCCTTTAAACATTCCCAACTAGAGAGCCAAGGAGATCTCAAGTCAGGTGTGGGAATGGATGAAGTGGACAATCGAGCTTAAGAACCACAAAGAAAACAAAGCTGCAACTTAAGCATTTTTTTTTATTATTTTTTATTGTGATTTGTATATAAAAAGGTTTGCCCTTGCACTGTGTTAAGACAAAGTAAGTTAGTTGCACTACATTTTGGTAAAAAGGTTTTTAGGCATGAAAAAGGAGAGGTTTGTATAAAACATTAGAGGGAATCAAGGTAGAGGAAATCAAGGAAGGAGATCTCCACAGGCTTTGATTATCAAACTTTTAAGAACATATCACTTCAAATGCTGTTTACATAGTCAGTTATTTCTCACCATTTCATTCTGTCTTATGGGATTAAGAGAGTTTGACTTGTTATTGGTCATATTTTATAAGGTACATAAAATTATACTATTAATGAATTGTTGGCAATCAATTTTTATTTAATTTTTTTAATTATGTTTTGTCATTTAGGCCCATATTTCAATGAGTTCAAGGAAATTGGAAGTTTTGCAATCGGTCAAAGATTATCACTGTTGTGATTGGCAGATGAAGCTGGGCATTCATCTCTAGTCTATACACTGTATCTAAAATGTCTAATATTCATGTTTATTAATGTTATATTATACTGCTGTCATGAACCCAACTCCCAGAGAAGAGAAGGAACATATGAATATTATGGATCTTCTCCTTTCTTTTAAAAGAGCATGTGGTTTGTGTGGTGCCAACATTTTTCCATAACGGTAATAAGTACCAATTAAATTATTATTTATTAAAGTGTTGCCTTAAGTACAACTGAAGCTGTCTTACCTCAGGCTATTCTGGAATAGCCACATTGATTTGCAGGTAATTTGTAGGTCGGAATTTTTGTTGTTGTTAAAAAGGGAGTCCAGTTTAACACTACTTGAAGTTTCATTTGTCTTGAAGTAAGGCTAATAATTGTTTAGTTATCATAAACTGATGTTTTAAATGTGTAGTTTATGTGCATGAAAAGATTGAAAAAAGTTTAGCGTGTAGGATGTCATAAGTATGAGTCTTCCATTAATGTACAAAACCCACCTTCTAGTTGTAAGTAGTCCTTTTGAAATGCTTCACGATTTGCTAATAGACCTTTTGATGATGTTGCGAAAGACGGACTGCTGCACTCCAGCTAATGTAGCTCTGGTTTTGTAATAACATTAATGTGACTTTCAATAAAATTGGCTTGAATTAACCTTTTAAATATGTCTCACAGTTATTGTTGAATAAAATGCCAAAGTCTCTTGAGCATTGTAGTAGTGCGACAAGTGGAGGCGTGAAAACTTCGAGGATTTGGGCTTGTGGATTCATGGAAACGTCACCTGAACGTCTAAGCCGTTTTATGTTGCATACTGACGTTCCAGTGAGGGTTCTGTATGACTAATGTAATTTTCAAAGAACTCAAATTGTATTTAAGCACACTGATGGCAACTTGGCAAATTTTATTGATGCTGCTTTCTGTGCACCATCATAACACATCAATTATATGAATTCCTGTGCAGAGCAATCTATCTTCAACCTCTCTCCCATTATTTCCTCAACGCTCACACTACTTTCCCCTTCATGGTGATGGCCATCAAAAGGCGGCATGTGGAATAATTATAGCTGGTGTCTCAATGGGAGGAAATGAACTGCTGCACTGAAAATAACACTTTGTGCGCTGAGAGCAGAGAACAAAATGCTTCCACGCTGGCGTAATTATGATAATAATAACAGCATTAATAACGGTAATTAACAATTGTCGACTTGAGGGATGCTCGAGGAAGGGTTCTCGGTTCTGTGAATGAGTGCATTAAAAGAGGATAAGGCAAGGAGATCAAGTGATGCACTACAAATGAATAGTCAATGCTCAAGTAGATGTTCTTTCCCGTCTGGAATCTGGAAAAAGCCGATGGGGGTTTGTTGAGAAGGGAGTAATATCCAAACATTCAAGTTTGTAAGAAGCTTAGAGAACCTAGTTATTTACTGAAATACTCTTAATAGTTAAACAGAGCCACTGCAGTGAGATAGCAAGGGCAAAAAAGATACAGTGCCAGTGCCTTGCAAAAGTACTCCTTCATTTTTTTTCACATTTTGTTATGTTACTGCCTTATGTTAAACTATTTGAAATGACCTTTTTCACATCTATCTACTCTACACTCTATACACCACAATGACACCTTAACTCAGGACTTGGTTGAAACAACAAGTCCTTTGTATGATGTGACAAGTTTTGCACACATGCATTTGGTGATTTTTCTGTGATTCTTCTCCTCAGATCCTCTCAAGCTCTGTCAGGTTGGATGGGGATTGTCGGTGGACAACCATTTTCATTTTCAATTGGGTTCAAGTCTGGCCTCTGCAGGCTGGGTCAATCAAGCATTTACAGAGTGGTCTATAAGCATTGCATTGTCTTACGGTATGTGTGCTTACCATGAGACACTGACGAGTCTCCAGTTCTTGCCACTGAAAAACCTCCACAGCATGATGCTGCTACCACCAAACTTTACTGTTGGGATTGCATTGTGCAGGTGAAGAACAGAGCCTGGTTTCTGGTTCACTCGTCTCTTAACTAAGGCCCTTCTCCATCGATTGCACAGTTTGGCAGGGAGGCCAGGTCTAGGAATAGTCCTGGTTGTTCTTCTTCCATTAAAGAGATAGTTCAGCCAAATCTTTCTTTTGCTGAACAGAAAATAAGATATTTTGATGAATGTTTGTAACCAAGCAGATAGAACAACTATTCAATATACTACTAGTGAATACTAGGGAATACTAGTGAATAGTTGTATCTGCTTTGTTATCAACATTCTTCAAAATATCTTATTTTGTGTTCAGCAGTAGAAAGAAACTCAGGTTTGAAACAACATGAGGGTGAGTAAATGATGACAGAATTTTCATTTTTGGGTGAACTATCCCTTTAAGGATTATGGAAGCTACATGCTTGTGAAACTTCAATGCAACTTACATTTTCGTAGTCTTGTCACAATCCTGTCTCCTTCTAAGCTCTACAGGTAGTTCTTTTGATGTTACAGCTTGGTTTTTGCTCTGATACGCATTTTCAGCTGTTAGACCTTTTATTGAGAAGTGTGTATTTATTTTTATAGTGTTGCGAAACTGGAATGCTTTATTGATGTAATGATTTAATTGATGTAAGGCTTATTGGTGGATAGTTACACTGTAAAAAAAATTCTAGAAAAAAGCTACCTGGTTGCCTTAAAATTTTGAGTTAATTGAAATAAAATGTTTGAGTTAATACAATGAATTTTTTTTTAGATTCGGCAACTTTTATTAAAATATTATTAAAAGATTTTGTAAGCGCATTGGGTAATTGTGTGTGTTTTATTTCTGATGACGCAGTGAATTTATCATGATTTATCAAATTTTTTATGTGGTTCAGATACAATAATATTTGGAGTTTCTATTTATTAAACAGATTTCCTTCATTGTATCAACTCTAATTTTTAATTTCAATAAACTCAAAATTTTAAGGCAACCAGGTTACTTACTTTTTTAAGTTAAAACAAGAAAAACAATGTAGGAATGACCAGAATATCATGTTTTTCCGACTTACTATGCTGCTACTCTGAAACAGTAATACAATATTTAAAGCCGGCCAGAGCTGTTTGTTTTGTGTCTAATCGATGGGGAATACGGCTCATTCCGGCTGCAGCTTAAATTCTGCGTCTTTTTATCTTTTTAAGTAATGAACCCAGCACATCTCTGAGGGGATTGTGAATTGAAGCAGGCAAGGAGATAAGTGTTAGCGCTACAATAGAGATTTGGAGGTTTTGGTTATAGTCTGGATGAAGATATATCAATGTTGATCTGAGGCCGCAGTGTCTTTGAAATAAGCAAAGAACACATAAAACTTAAAAAGCAGCAAGGCATTCAGTTGCTTGCTTGCATATTGTAGTCAGTGAACTGACTATAGGGTTAGCGATGGGCCCAATAGCCTATATGGTTGTAATACAAATGCCCCTGTTGAATGCAGATGCTTTTGATCATGTAACCCAGTCTTTAGTAACATTGCACAGCTGCTGTAGCTTAAAAGGAACTGTATGGAAGAAATATATTTCAGTTAATCATAAAATGGCCCTGATATGTCACTAGACATCAGTGCCGTTTCTAGGCATAGGCAAACTAGGCGGTCGCCTAGGGCGCCAACAGCTGGGGGGCGCCAGTGAGCCCCCCCCCCCCCCGTCCCAAAAAGATTGAAAAAGGCAATATGAATCTCGCCTAGGGTGCCAGAAAGGCTAGAAACGGCCCTGCTAGACATTAAGAAATCATGTTCATTTCAAATACTTATATCACTGACAACAGAAGTCTGGCCAGTATATTGTCATTCAAAAGTTGTTGTTGCAGCCCTCAGATGTTGATGTTTTCATGTTGTGTTTTGGCCTGAAGCTCCACCCTCCATCTATCGACCAATAAGTGTTTGGGCATGTGGGTTGCCAGAACTGCTCTAGTTACCCCAGCTGCTGCTACAAACCTTCCTGCTGGATCCTGCAGCCTATCTGGCAACCTCGAGTCAGGGGAGAGGGGATAGTGATTGCAGTACCAGTTGTGGCCACAATCTTACGAACACTTCCTTTAATTTGGCCACGGACAGATGCCAGAAAACTTTGAATAGGTGGATATTTCTTTCAGTATAGTGATAACACTAAATCTTGGGCTTGGGCTAGCCTATTTTGTCTACCCAAATCCTGGGTTCAGCCTTTTGGGTAATTTTTGGGTTTATTTTTTCAGTGTTTGTGTAGTTTTTGTGTAACCCAACTCCTTGATTGAGTTATTTATCGCGAGCTTTTTGCGACCTCTTCAGGAGAGAGTGCAGCTTCGTCAAATTGGTGCATGTCTTCAGTAAAATACAGGTTTGTGTACATTATATTTTATCTATAAATTCGTTATTGTGCTGTGTATCGATTCATTTTATGCAAAGCAATTGATTTCACCAAGAATGAGTGTTGTGGAAACGTCTGGGATTGAATGTTTGCTGGGAATGATCATGCAAACTTGCATCAGTTTTTAACCCAGTGTTTTTAGAGTGTAGAAAGATTTACTGTAAGGATATTAATTAGCCTACAAAAGCTAACAACACAATAGCCTTAGCCATATACAAACACATTTTATTTTATACAGCACTTGATTTTTTTTCTTGTAGAACAGTCAAAAAGAAGGGAGAGAGAGGAAGTGTGATTGTGACGACACCATGTGCCTGCCAATCTTGTTATCATGTGCACAGTCCATTTTGTCACTGTCAACAACATTTTTTTATAGAAATATTAGACTAGCTAAATATTTCTCTCTTTTCAATACATTTTTTTACATTTCTATATTGACAGCGTCTGCATATATGCTCCCAAGCAAAAAAAAAAAAAAAAACAATCAATATAACGTAATGTAATATAAACCTAAATGAACCTAATAAGATAATGATGGTACAATCTGAACTGTACATGACAGAAAATGGGTTCAAAATTACAGTGCTGGTTTTCTAGCACCTGTGCCCTCCAATTCTCAGTAGACTAGCCAATTTTCTTCCTTTCTTGTCTTTTCGTCACCTGTGCAACTGCAAGGTTTTATAGAAAACCAGCGTCTTAAGGTCAATATATTGTAATCAATCGAAACAAATTTGATCCTCAATTAGTGCAAAAAACATCTAAATTTCATACTTTGGTTCACTGTTTTATAGAAGTGTAATAGCTATGCACTGCCTCGCCATCCCATTATCCCTAAGGTAATACGAACAGAGTCGCCTCTCATCAGCTCCTGACAAAAAACCCATATGGTGTTATCACCGAATGAATCAGACTGGGACTGCCATGCTCTGGACGGCAGAATGAATCCAATCTCGACAATGAATATCATTGAGTGTCCCTGATTACTCACACAAATGCAATGTAATATTCTGTCATGAGGTTCCAGTATGCCACACAAAGAAAATGGCTTTTCATATTCATCAACAAGCCATTTCTTCTGGAAATGTTCTGTTTGAATAGTTGATTGAGAGCTGTCCGTTGAATGATGAGTGAGTTTCTGCTGGCAGTTATGGAATGTGTCCCTGATGGACTGTCAATAAGGACCTCGTGTGGATGATGAAAGAGTGACAGTGTCAAGGATGACATTTAATTTACAGTGGCCTCCAAAAATCTTTTGGATATATAATCTACATTGAAAAACATATGCATTTTTTGTATTATATATGCAATGTCTCACAGGCTTTTGTATATTAGCGATATCAGGAGCTGTTGTACAGAACATTATAATTGCTTTTATACTACAGGGGATGTTGAATGCTTGAATATGATTGGTTGGTTGACGAACATTCTAAGGTGTGCAGTTATTATTTTCAGGGAAACTTTTCAATGCAATAATTTTATCCGTTCTCTCTCCACTCAAAAGCACACACTAGAGTACAGAGCTGTTCTGACGATTTTATCAGGCTAAAATAGTTTAGCAACTTAAAAGCTTCATGGCATTTCTCACTAGCTGTTCTTGAAGTAGATAAACTTAGTTTGGAACAGGGTACGGTTCCCTCGAGAAACTGGTAATGTGAAACCTGTTCTGCGAACCTGGGAGCGCTCCAAGGTACCGAAACCCGAGGCTACCCGAAGGAGGTGGTCTGAGTTTGGTTGCACTCGAACTGTGCCGTGGTTCGAGTGAATGTGAAAGTAAGCAACACAGACTCGGGTGTGCACTTGTTAAATATGGGGTCTGTGGAAAAAAGTGGGCGTTTCTTAATTTGTGAGTGTTTTCAAACTGATGGGTGCTTATAAATCATGCCCGATCCCACCCCTACCCTAAATCAGTTAACATGCCCCTCTGTTTATGGCCTTGCCCACTGATCTGGTAACTCCTAGTACTATCCTGCAGCGCAGGGGTGGGCAATTCCAGTCCTGAAGGGCCACTGTCCTGCAGAGTTTAGCTCCAACCTTAATCAAACTCACCTGCCTGTAGCCTTCTAGTAATCCTGAAGACTATAGCTGTGTCTCATTTCGTTAAATTTTTGAAGGCTGCGTCCTCCGGAGGACACGTCCTGTGTAGGATGCAGTATACGGAGTCTCCTCAATCAGAATTAAACGAGACGTCCTTCGTAGGACACACAGGCAAGAAGTATCACGTTGCTATGCCAACAAGTTCAGCTTCATTGCGCTCTCACGCCAGTTTATATGAATGAAAATTATTTATAACTTGAAAATGACTATGAAATGTTTCTTGTGTTGACAACAATGTACTGTTCTAAACATTTAAAATGCACTAAACAATTGTAATCCTGTTTACCACAACTATCTGTTTGAGGTAATAGAGCTTAAAAAAAAAAAAAAAAAAGGCTTGAACTACTTAATTTAAACACCACACCTACGCTCGCATGTATATCTGGCGGTGGTGCCTAAAAATATGACGGTTGTTAACGGAGACGCAAAGAATTGTGGGTTATCTCCAGCCGTGAAGGCTACACCTCATGCACACTCCGAATTCCTGTGAAAGAAGGACGCATTCGAAGGTCGCATTTGGAGTGTCCTACTCACTTTTTTGGAATGAGACGGCCTTATGGTGTATGCACCCTTCGAACGCGACCTCCGGAGGACGCAACCTTCTGAAATGAGACACAGCTTATGGCTGCGTCCGAAAACCTAGGCAGCTGACTCGTTGCCTCGCTGCCTTATCAGGCAATGGCTTGTAAGGCAGTGCTTTGTGCACGAAGGCACCTTACAAAACTGATTTCGGACAGACTTCTAAGGCAGTTTAATTATCTATAGCTAAATAGAGAGAGCTTTGGTGAGAACTAAACACATATTTAATTTCTCACTAGAAATGACATCAGAAGTGGAAAATATTGGTAAAAAACATAAATTTACACACAACTTGACCAGCAAACGCAACTTTCGAACGCCATCTTATTTCCCCAGCTCAACTGTCACTGAATGGAAAGCACAGGATTGTGGGATATCAAAGGAAGCGAAGGATACATGTAAGCTGCCTTCAAAAATCGATTAGATGAAGGTATCTCAGGAGACAGGAAGTGAAGCAAACATTAGATTTGGATGTGGATTGACGCCTTCCTGCCTTCAAATGTATCCTCCGAGGGAGGCATTTTCCAGGTTTCAGATGCAGCCTAAATGATTAGCTGGTAATCATGTAATCATATTCAGGTGTGTTTGATTATTAAGTTGTTGTTTTTTTGGTCCGACCAAACAAACCAAACTACAAGTGTAAACACACCACCTCTAAGCATTGTGTGCCTATGGCGTTTTTAGTAGGGTCAAGGGAATCTGGCAAATTTTGTAGAATTATGGGGAATAGATATAGGGAATAAATGAAGACAATGAATTTGTAGTAGTCCCTCCCTAGCCTATGTTAAAAAAACGAGTAGGCTAATCTTTTTTTTTTTTTTTTTTTTTGTGCAACACAGAACACAGTTCTTACTCCTTAGCATCTGTGTGAACTTGAAGGGAAATTATATCCATAAGATTAAAATGCTGAGAACATTTGTTTAAAGGTAATTTAAAATACCGATCGTTTCTCTCAGAATCTGATTGTTTCATGTCTTAAGACGTCAATGTGTCTCCACGAGCCACAGGGTTTAATCAAGCAGCAACCTCCTGCAGTTTCTCTTACAGCAGAAAAAACAAACATATTTACAGCCTGGTACAAATTGTGGTTTTGGTCTATATGGCTAATTTTGCCCTTCATGACAACTCTGAGGGGTTTGAATTTTTTTTTAAATAACTCATTCGTTTACATTATATAAAACCTTAAAGTTCTGCATAATTATTGGTGTGGCCACTTTGATTGACAGGTGGATAGCAATTTATTCACTGTCTGTTAGTCATCGCATCACCTCAGCTCCGCCCACGTCCCACCTCTTTGCCCATTTTCTGTTATCCGAGCATGATGTGCGATAATGCATTGCCAAGATGGCAACAGCCAGCTCGTCTCTACTTTACGCTTCAAAACTGCACTTCAAAATCCTATGGGTGACGTCACGGACGTCCATGTTTTTTTTACAGTCTATGGGTAATATGAATTCGTATATCTTAAGTGTTTTTTACTCTCATCATGGTGACTCTTTATAGAAAACACCACATGCGTTATACCAGCAATGGTTGGAGTTAAAAATCTTCATTTGTGTTTTACTGAAGAAACAAACACACCTACATTTTGGACAGCCTGGGGGAAAGCAGATAAAAATCAATGTAGCAAGTTCGATATAGTGAGGAAGGAAGAGGACACGGGGGTCGGCAGGACTGTTGATGCTCTTTATTTTCTCAATAACTCCAATCACAACGTGCACGCTTCAGCGTGTGTCTGTCTCTGTATATGCTCAGTTTCGCTTCCGGGTCACGCACTTCCGGGTTCCGGATGTCTCAGTGGGTCGCATCAACAGTCCGACTCTCTCTCCCCCTGGTCTCCGGTTCCGCTGGTGTTTTATCCCGTCTCTGCGCTCATTACTAGAACAAGAGACAGGTGTTATTAATCTGCGTCCAACCCACTCACTTACCGCTCGTCCCGCGGCCCTCTCTCCCGCTGCAGACCTCGCTGAACCACGCCCCCCTTGCCACATACCCCCACCGCCCGACTCAGGCCGGGGAGCCGTCCGGCCTGCAGCCCCCCCCCCCCCCCCCCCCATTTCTGGAGAGGAAATCGGCCACAGCCATCTGAGCACCCGGCCTGTGGACCACCTTGAACTTAAACGGCTGAAGAGCCAGATACCAACGGGTGATCCGCGCGTTGGTATCCTTCATGGGGTGGAGCCATTGGAGAGGAGCGTGGTCCGAACAGAGAGTGAACTCCCGCCCCAGGAGGTAATAGCGGAGAGTGAGAACGGCCCATCTGATGGCCAAACACTCCTTTTCTATGGTGCTGTACTTAGCTTCCCTCTTGGAGAGCTTACGGCTAATGTACAGCACCGGCCGCTCTCCCCCCTCCACCTCCTGGGCCAGGACTGCGCCCAGCCCCCTGTCCGACGCGTCAGTCTGCAACAAGAAAGGGAGAGAAAAGTCAGGGGAGTGTAACAGCGGCCCGCCACATAGAGCAGCCTTTACTTGGGTAAAAGCCTGTTGACACGGCTCCGTCCACTGGACCGTATCTGGTAGCCCCTTTCTAGTAAGATCAGTCAAAGGGCTGGTGAGGTCCGAATAATTTGGTATAAACCGTCTATAATATCCCGCCAGCCCCAAGAACTGTCTTACCTCCTTTTTGGTCTTGGGCCTCGGACAGGTTGCAATTGCGGCAGTCTTATCAATTTGGGGACGCACCTGTCCATGACCCAAGTGGAAGCCCAGATACCTTACTTCCACCCGCCCAATCGCACACTTTTTCGGATTGGCCGTGAGCCCCGCTCTCCTCAGCGACCTCAGGACCGCCCTCACATGCTGCATATGCCGCTGCCAATCGTGACTATAAATCACTATGTCATCTAGGTACGCAGCAGCATATGCAGCATGGGGACGCAAAATCCTATCCATGAGCCGCTGGAAGGTTGCGGGCGCCCCGAACAAGCCGAAAGGAAGCGTGACAAATTGGTGTAATCCAAACGGCGTGGTGAAAGCTGTTTTTTCTTTGGACAATGGAGACAAGGGGATCTGCCAATAGCCCTTTGTTAAGTCCAGTGTCGAATAAAATCGAGCCGTGCCTAACCGATCAAGCAATTCGTCAACCCATGGCATTGGATACGCGTCGAACTTCGACACAGCGTTCACCTTGCGGTAGTCCACACAGAACCTGACCGAGCCGTCTGTTTTGGGGACCAAAACTATCGGGCTCGCCCAGTCACTGTTGGACTCCTCGATTACTCCCATGTCGAGCATTGCGCCTAATTCGTCCTGAACTACTTTTTTCTTGTGTTCAGGCAAGCGATACGGCCGGCTGCGAACTACCACGCCCGGCTCGGTCTCGATATGGTGCTGAATCAAGTCGGTACGTCCCGGTAGGGGCGAGAACACGTCCGCGAACTCCGCCTGCAATTTCGATAAATCAGCGAGTTGTAACGGTGAGAGGTGATCTCCCCCCGGGGCCAACGCGACTGATTGCGCTTTAATGCTCGCCTCTGGCCCGAGATCATCCTCTCCCCCGATCACCGTTGCCAACAACACCGATTCCACCTCATTCCATTTTTTAAGCAGATTGAGGTGGTATATTTGACGTGCCCCGTTCCTATCGGATCGTATCACTTCATAATCGAGCTCTCCTATCTGCCGTGCGACCTCAAACGGCCCCTGCCACTTTGACATTAATTTTGAGCTCGACGTTGGGAGTAGAACGAGCACTTTCTCTCCCGGTGTGAATTTGCGTAGTTTAGTACCCCTGTTATATGACCGGCTCTGGCGGTCCTGGGCTTGCAACAAATTCTCCCTAGATAGCCGCCCCAATGTGTGGAGTTTTGTTCGCAAGTCCATGACGTACTGAATTTCGTTTTTGGCCAACGAAGGCCCCTCCTCCCAAGTTTCTCGTAGGACGTCCAGCACCCCCCGTGGCTGTCGCCCGTAGAGAAGCTCGAAGGGGGAAAACCCCGTGGAGGCTTGCGGGACCTCGCGCACAGCAAATAAGAGGGGTTCTAACCACCGATCCCAATTTTTGGCGTCTTCCTGTACGAATTTACGGATCATGGATTTAAGAGTGCGATTAAATCGTTCGACCAAGCCGTCTGTTTGTGGGTGATAGACGCTGGTTCGAATGGATTTAATGCCCAATAATCCGTACAATTCGCTTAACGTGCGTGACATAAACGCCGTGCCTTGATCAGTGAGGATTTCTTTCGGAATCCCCACCCGGGAGATCAAACGAAACAGTGCGTCCGCAACACTCTTCGCCGAGATGTTGCGGAGAGCCACTGCTTCCGGATATCGTGTTGCGTAGTCCACGATAACTAGCGCAAAACGATGTCCGCGTGCGGATCGCTCTAATGGCCCGATGAGGTCCATCGCAATTCTCTCGAAGGGGACCTGCATTAATGGTAGGGGGCGCAATGGCGCTTTTGGGGCGGCCAGTGGGTTCACCAACTGACATTCAGGACAAGACGCGCACCACCTGCGCACATTGTCATGAATGCCTGGCCAAAAAAATCGGGTCATTAAACGATTCAGCGTGGCCGCCTGTCCCAGGTGGCCCGCCATCGGGTTAGAGTGAGCCGCCTGGAAAAGCATTTCCCGGCGGCTCTTTGGTACTAACAACTGGGTTGTATCCACTTTTGTCTGAGCGTCTTGGGTCACTCTATACAACCTATCCTTAATTATGGCAAAATAAGGATACGTGACGGGCAATGCGGGTTGGAGGGACTGACCGTCGATAGTGCGGACCTGTTGGAAAGCATGTTTTAGAGTCTCATCTTGGGACTGCTCCAGAGGGAAGTCATCGCGGTCCGAGAGAATCAGTCTCTCAACCCCGCTCGGTTCCCCTGAAGCTGTTCCCAAGGGTCCCGTATCAGTCTCGCCAACCTGCACTCGCACCGCCCCGTTCCTAGCCTCGTTTCCCCAAGCGGCATCCGCGCATAACGACCCCAATAACGCCGAAAAGGCGGGCCAATTCGTCCCCAGAATTAGCGGATGCCGGAGGTGGGGACTAACCGCCACCTCAACATTATGCTTTTTCCCCCTAAACTGTATCGTGACTGGGACAACCGGATATTCCACCACATCCCCGTGCACACACCGCACCTTAACCATGCGGCTTGTATCCAATGCCCCAGGCTGCATCAGGCTTTGATGGATCGAGGTTTGGTTACATCCTGAATCCACCAAGGCCTGATATGTACCCCCCTTGATACTTACAGGAATTTGGTACTCTCCTGCTTGATCGGGGGTGGTCCGCTGGACGTCCGGGATCCGGATCATTGTTCCGATGTCCATCATCGGACATCGGTCCACAAAATGATCCGGATCGCCGCACCGCCAGCAGGCCAGCCCAGGCCTACCCGGCGGCGGGGAGTGGGTTGGAGGATGAGCGCGGAAAGGGGGCGGAACCAGAGCCATTGTCACCACCCGCCCCCAGCGGCCCCGCCCCCCTGGGCGGGACCCGCGAACTCCCAGACGGTCCAAGGCCCATCCCACCCCGGCCTCTGGGGGGGACGCGAGGAGGGCCTGGAGGGCGGGACCTGGGGAGAGGGAGAGGGAGAAGTTAGTGGGGGTTCGCCGACCCCCGGGCACGCCACCAGGTGGTCCTCCGCCAGGTGGATGGCCGTCTCCAGCGACGTGGGCCGGTGGCACTGGACCCACTCGGCGGTCTTCCTGGGGAGCCGAGTGATAAACTGCTCCAGCACCACCAGATCGACAACATGGTCCACGTCGCTGCCGCCGGCCAGCAGCCATCTGCGGCACTCGTCCCGGAGCTGTTGGGCCAATGCGAAGGGTCGACCGGACTCACCCCACTCCAGGGAGCGGAAACGCTGGCGGTGTTGTTCTGGGGTCCGCTGAAGTATGGCCCGCTTCAGGTCGTCGTAGTCCAGGAGGTTCGCGACCGGTAGATGTTGCGCGGCCGCCTGGGCTTCGCCGGATAGAAGGGGGATGAGGCGCACCGGCCACTGTGCCCGGGGCCACCCGCAGGCCTCCGCGGCTTTTTGGAACAGATCCACGAAGGCCTCGGGGTCGTCTTCCGGCCCCATCTTCTGTAGGGGCACGTGCACCGGTGCGCTGGCCCGCCCAGCGGCCTCGGCGCGAACCTCCCGGTCCATCCAGCTCCGGAACCGCTCGCGGTCCTCTTGCTGGCCTTGGACGATTGCCTCGAAGCGGCGCTCCTGTTCGGTCCGAAGGTCCAGCAATGCCTTATGGTGTTCCTGGTGGAGGACCGCGAGGGAGTTGATGATTTCCGCAAATGGCGAGGCGGAGGGCGTTGTCATGGCGGCGGCTCTGTCCTGCTTCCTTCCCGGGTTTCGGCACCAGTGTAGCAAGTTCGATATAGTGAGGAAGGAAGAGGACACGGGGTCGGCAGGACTGTTGATGCTCTTTATTTTCTCAATAACTCCAATCACAACGTGCACGCTTCAGCGTGTGTCTGTCTCTGTATATGCTCAGTTTCGCTTCCGGGTCACGCACTTCCGGGTTCCGGATGTCTCAGTGGGTCGCATCAACAGTCCGACTCTCTCTCCCCCTGGTCTCCGGTTCCGCTGGTGTTTTATCCCGTCTCCGCGCTCATTACTAGAACAAGAGACAGGTGTTATTAATCTGCGTCCAACCCACTCACTTACCGCTCGTCCCGCGGCCCTCTCTCCCGCTGCAGACCTCGCTGAACCACGCCCCCCTTGCCACAATCAAATACAATTTTTTTGGGTGAACTATCCCTTTAAGGATGACCTTTTTAGGTAATTCAGTCTTGATGAGATCATTCAGTAACATAACACTAACAACAAGGTTCCAGATGTTAATGTTAGTTAATGCATTATTAACTAATATTAAATTACAATGTACAATACATTTGTTACAGTACTTATTAATCTTTGTTGGCGTTAGATAATAAAAAACAACAACTGTTTATTGTTAATTAGTGCATTTTAGCTCAGGTCCATTAAATAGTATTAATAAAAGATACAACTTTTGATTTCAATATTATAGAAAATGGTAAAACAAGATAAATACATGCTTTAATAGGGGTGCCCAATGTACACTGTTATACCTTGCTGAAGATATCTGGGTAAATTACTGTAAAATCGCCAGTATTTACCTTTAACATCACTGGAAGGTATTTTACTGTAATATGAGGTGAGGTTTTGCTGCACTAATAATAAACTACAGTACATTACTTTCAGCACCCATGAAGGGAAATAACTGTAACATTACTGGTAAATTACTGGTCTACATTCCCATGATGCATTACGTCACTGTTTATTTCAAACTGTTTATATCTTCAGTCAGAAAACAAGGACTAATGCATTAACACACACAAATACATACACAAGGGCTGGATGTTTGAGCCTAAACGAGCAGGTGTCACCCGTTTGGAGTTTGTTTGCTACTGCTACGTTATGTGTTGAGAACTCCAATATTAGATTTATATTTTTTCAGACTGAAAATGAATCGCACAGCTACAAGTAAGTAAACAATTCAAATATTTGTGTTTATAAAATACATAATGTAAAGTTAGATGGTTTGCATGGTTTGAAATAGCTTCCTGATTAGCAAGTTTTTTTAGCCTCTCCTCACAACTCGTCACTAAGTAATATCCCTTTGTGTCGAAATTATTTTCCTGGAGTAACTGCATTTATCAGCAATTGAACTTTTGCTGATAAACAACTTGTTTTATCATTGCTTTTGTTTTTCGTAGTTAGTCAGGATTTGCCACAATGTACAGATGCAAACTTTGCAATCTGCCTTCTCACCAACTTTTTTATACAAAACAACACCAAATTTTTTTCCAAAGAAAACTTTAACCCGAATGTCAGTGGAAAATGATCATCTACCAGTCACACCAAGGCTCATCATGATTTTTAAGTATGAAATATATGGTAAATAATTCATGTGTTTTGATAGTTTTTACGGTGAGAACAAATTTCACGAGATGGCTTTCTAAATTAATCCAAGTGGATGAAAGTGACACACATTTCTTTGATGAGCAGTTGGATTTCTCAGTGGCACTGCATGTGATTTCAGTGTCTTCTATGTATTTAACATAGAGTCAGCCAGTGCCACATTAGAACTCATAGAAAGGTGCATGTGCAGTCATGTAACATGAGTTTTCCACAGTTGTGCATTTTATTTTTATTTATATTCTTTCATAGTATGTTTTTTTCTGAACTGTTTGACTTGTTACTCCATTTCTGAAATAGCTGTTGTCTGATTCACTCAACAGGTTTTTAGTGAGGATTAATCCTGAGGGGACAAAGTGTGCTTCCAAAACTGGAACTATCCGTAAAACTGTGTCATCTGTTAAGAAAGATTCAAAACATAAATCCACATGTACAGACATTTTTGTAGTGGCTCACTGAATTTGAGCGGAAAACATACAACTAACTGAAAGCATTTTTGTTAATGTTTTACTTGTACAGATATAAGAAGGTCATTTGATTTGTGTTAACATAAATAACCTGAGGGTCATTAGTGGCTGAGATGTAGATTTGGGTGTTGCATCCAAGTTCATTTTTTATTTGGTTGGAGGCAGGATTTGACATGTCTTGAAAATATTTGTGTTTGTTGATATTATTGTTATGAAGGAGCAAATTATTATTATTATTATTATTATTATTATTATTATTATTATTATTATTATTATTATTATTATTTATCATTAGTTTTTTGTAATTCTGTTATGTTGGTCAATCGATACACATCATATAATAAAGTCAATTTGTGTAAAGATTTAAATGTTCTTTATATTTTTTATTGAAGTAACATGACAGACTGCTTCATAAGTACCACAATGAGTACTGAATTATAAATTATTTAAATGTGTATGCAGTACAGTAATTAACTGAAACCACTGCTGCCAGTTTTCAACTGTAATGCCTGATTTACGGTATAAAACTGGCAACACTGTTGGCAGTTAGTCACTGTATTGGTATAGACACAGTATTATACTGGCAACACTGCTGGCAGTTAGTCACTGTAACAGATTCTTTACAGTAACTAGCTGGCAACAGGGTTGCCAGTATTTTACTAATAAAAAAACTGGTAAGGTTTAACAGTGTATGTCTCCAGGAACAGGATTGTGCACCTCTGCTTAAATTATAAGTAATTTTCAGTGTTAATTAATATTAGGAACCTCTTTTGTAAAGTGGCATCAAATTATATGCTTAATTTAATGTGTCAAAGATTTCAAATAGTGGTTAATCGAGCAAGCTTTTTACAGCCCAAAGACTGAAATGACTGGCAGAGGTCTCCAAGACTTTATTACCACGATCAGTCCAGGTCAACAGGAATCGCAAAGGATAAAGTATCCTGAAGAAGGAGGTCATCAACCAATGAGCTGCTGAACACAGGTTATCTTGAGTCTCTATTAGTTATTGATTTTGTGTGTGTGTTTGTATGTGTGTGTGCTTTGATGGTCACAGAGCGAGTGTGTGCACTCAGTTCAGCATCTGCTATGAATTGGATTTTTCTTAGTAGTCAATAAATGTCAAAGGACATATCCTGACATTATCCAGTCATTTGTGTTTGTAAAAGAAAAAGAAAAAAAACCTGAGGCCACAAAATCGAGTATCCCATCTGCAGGACAGAAGAGAAAAGGAAAAACATTTTGATAAGTATTGCCAGTTGTGAGATTATTGTAGCCAATGTCATTTCACTAAGAATGAGATGCTAAATGTATTCATATATCCTTGTTTTAAATGTATCCTAGAATATAATAGAGGGCTATGACCAATTCAAGCACATTACATGTCATTAATGCCATTGTATTTCCTCAGCCTTTCACCATGACCAGTTTAAAATGTTTTGGACAGGATTTAGTGAAGGGAAACCTCCTCCCTTCACAGAGTGAATAGTCTCATTAAATGAACAGATGTGAACATGTGAGTGCACAGTGAGACAGTAATGTCCCTTAACACAGCTCTCAATGGTCCATTTGCCTCAATGGTCCTACTTATCGACCTTGTTACCAGTCTATACTATTGACTCACATTGTGGATGTGTTGGCATGAGTGGGTGTGTCTCTGTGTTTGTGTGACAGGTGATTAACTGGGAGAGGGTTGCAGATTATTTCCGTAACATGTTCAGTTTTTGTCCTATGTCCCATAGAGCTGTGGTTCTCAGTGATTTCCTGTATTGATGAGTCCTTTTGATTCACTTTTTACCTTTCCATCCGTACTCTGCTACTGAGATCAGGTAAGATTTTTTTTTAAACAAAAATGTATTTTTAATTAAGGCAAATATTAGTACCCCATTAAAAGTTACAAGTTGTACGAAAGGAAATTTGGGTAATCCTTTGAGCAGCATGAAATATGGTAGGGTTTTGTGACAGCATTTGTGACATTGGGGTCTGTAAAATGTATCTTTAAGAAATTAATACTTTTACTCAGCAATGAAGCAAAATTAATAATTGGTTTTAGTAGGGTAAACAAATTTTAAAAAAATAGTTCGATCAAATTGACTTTTATGAGTACGCTAAATATAACTTTTTTTAAACTGATACATTTTAAGTAATCTGAACTGTTTCATTGTTTTGAGTTTTATGATCTTGTTTCTTTTCATTTAACTGACACTAGGCTGGGATATATTTCCCAGCATGCTATGCCGTGACTCGAAAGGGAGAGTAAATGCTAAAATTGTTAAGTAAAAGTAAATCCTTTGTTAATGTGATGAAAGCATTGTGTTATCAATAAACAAGTTAGCATATCATTTGTTCATTGAATTGAATTTATTGAATTAACTAGTCAAACTAACATTTTTAAGTTGAAATTAATTTTAAGTTAAATTTTTAAGTTAGCTTAATCTAATATTTCAAGCTATGAGCAATAAAATAAGTACAACATACAAATCTGCCAGTTCGCTTACTTAAACTTTGAATTTCTTAACTTTTTGATGTAACTGATGCCTTCAATTTTTGGAGTTTTACCAACTTTTTCGTAAAAGACATTTACGATGTAACAAAATATACTTTATCAAAGAATCGTGAAAAAATCATCATGGAGTAGACTAATGATGCTGAAAATTCAGCTTACCATGACAGGAATAAATTACATTTATAAAGATATTCAAATAGTAAACCGTTGTTTTAACTTGTAATAATTTCACTATGTTTACAGGTTTTACTGTATTTTTGATCAATGAAATTCAGCTTTAATGAGCATAAGAGACTATTCAAAAAAATCTTACCGACCGACCTCAAACTTTTGCATGCTAGTTCAATAGAGCTCATGCAATGCTGAGTGATGGTGTTGGATCTTAATTCATTTAAATGCATGAGATAATCTACAGAATTGATAAGATAAATCACTTATTATTGCTGAATCAGATTAAATTTTAACTTTTTTGTCAGTGGCTGTCATTGTGCTTTCTATTTAAGTGAACAAGACCATATTCATGCATTTTAATCACTGATTGGCTCTGCAAGATTTAGTCAATATCAGTGTTTTAATAGCTTCATCTCATACTGGCAATAAAAGGTCAAATGTTCATGGTGAATTAACACTGTCTATACTAAAAATTCATAGTGTTGCTCATAAACTAGTGAGCTAGGGAAACAGTGTGAACTGTGAAGGAAAAATACCAGTTAATTTGTAAATGTTGGTCTTTATAGACTGAATGAGAGTGCGGCCGTGCGCAAAGTGAAAAAAAAAAGGAGGTTAGCAAAAAGAAATTAGAGTGACACATGCAGGAAGAGTGAGAGGACACTGGGCCAGTGCTGTAAGTGGGTTGAGTACAAATGGGGACCCATTGATTGAGCCTGTGAGTGAGGACAGCATTTCTCTTTATCTCCCTTTCACCACTGTTCCCTCTCTCTCTTGCTCTGCTGGCCATTGGGTGTGAAGGACACCAATGTGACAACTAATTATCCAGTTTGGAACCCAACAGAGCTAATCAAATGCAACACCATGCCTCCTTATTATGATAAGTTTGTGATTCTTCTCCTGAGCAAGTTCATGCCTATCTGAGCAAGAATTATAGTGCAATCCTATGAATAAGAGAGAAGTCGGAAAACAAATTGTTGGGGGGAGGGGGATATAGATTATAGTGCATCATATATTGGCTGTATTCATTACTTTAGAGGCCCTCTGTCAATATCCTGCTCTTATGATATAAAATGAATGAATAAATGAGCATGGTGTTAAATGAGCGAAAGTATACACTACTGTGCAAAAGTTTGGGGGCGGTAAGATTTTTAAAATATTTTTAAAATAAAAAATGTCATGCTCACTAAGGCTGCAAATGCTAAACTAATGGTAATGCTATAAAGATATTTGGACAATTTACATTTTCTATTGAGTGTATTTGTTAAAAATGTAATTTATTCATGTGATGGCAAAGCTACATTTTCAGCAACCATTATTCCAGTCTCCAGTGTCACATGATCCTTCTGGAATTATCCTATGCTATTTCGGTATTCAAGAATTATTATTTTTCTATTATCAATTTAGAAAAAAAGTTGTGATGTTTACTATCACATATATCATATATATATAATGATTCATTTAAAAATACATTACTAGTGTATTTTTATTTCAAATTGCAGAAGAGCTAGATTGATTAGAAACATAAACAATTTACACAATGTGTATTGTTCACACACACAAAAAAAAACTATTGCACGTTTATTGGATTGTATCTGGAATATATTTTAAAGCCAACAGGCAGTAGTAATTCAATTTCACAGTTAAATCACTGAAATTCAACTCCTAAAATGTTGAAGTTTAATTTGTGGTCCTTAATGTAAGCGTATATCAAAATCATGCAGTTAGAAAAAGTGTGTGGCTTTATAGTGAATGGAAGAGACTGGCCTTTAGTTAGACAGCATGAGTTTCCCCTCTGGTCGAGTAATTATGTATCTTTCCATTGGTCATTTGTTCTGTTAATTATTTCACTATTGATCTGTGATTGGCAGAGATTCAGCAGGCAGCTCAATACCCGGTGTGTGCCACTGCCCCCGGTCATGCCTCTGACCTTCTGTTGTGCATGATCAAAACTCATAAACGAGAAAGCGTGATGATTTGAAATAGTTTCAGGATTTCACACATTTGCTTTGCAGCTTTGACATATCACACACAGTCTCAAAAACGGCAAACACCTTTTTGCATTCTGTCTTTGCCATATTTATCAACATTAAATCTTCTTATTTGCATATCCCTCAGGATGGACCATGATCGAGGCATGGAAAACAGTCGTTACCGCTATGAGGAGGATGAGGGTGAGTAGACTTAGATATGAAACCGCACACACACACACACACACACACACACACACACACACACACACACACACACACACACACACACACACACACACACACACGAATATGGTTTACTGGGACTCTCCATAGGTATAATAGTTTTTATACTGTACAAAACACATATTCTATTCCCCTACAATAACACTAACCTAAACCATTACACACAACTTTAGAATAAAGTATTAAAAAAACAAACAGTTAGTGTGTTTTTTAAGCCATTTGGTTTGAGGACACAGGACTGTCCACATTAATCATGTTTACATTGTAATATCCATGTCATTATACACATTTCTCATGTGTCCTCATAAACCACATATACCTGTACACACACACACACACGCAAATTCAAGAACTAATGGTTAGCCAGGCGATAAGCATGACGGTAGTTACATGTTGCGCAGTGAGGTTGGCATTGAGGTTGACATTTTATCTTAAAGGGATAGTTCACCGAAAAGGAAAATTCAGTCATCATTAACTCATCCTTAAGTTGTTCCATACCTTTATGAGTTTCTTTCTTCTGCTGAACACAAAAGAAGATATTTGGAAGAATGTTTGTAACCAAGCAGATAGAACCATTCACTAATATACTAGGGGAAAATACTATGGTGGTGAATGGTTGTTCTATCTGCTTTATTACAAACATTCTTCAAAACTTCTTCATTTTTGTTCAGCAGAAGACAGAAACTCATATAGGTTTGGAACAACTTGAGGGTGAGTAAATGATGGCAGAATTTAAATTTTTGGGTGAACTATCCCTTTGACACAAAGTTTGGAAAACTGAAGAAAAATTAAACAAAGAAATAATAAAAACATAAAGATAATACTTAAAAATACACTCATAATTTCCACAGCAATGCAGAAAAACCTTTTTGGGTTCCCCAAAAAACATTTCAGTGAACATTTCTTCTTTTCTTCATGTAAAGAACATTTTCAATATCCAAATAACTTTTTTCCGCTATTAAGAACTTTTTGTTTTCATGGAATCATCAATGCTAATAAAAAAAGATTATTTTAAGAATGTGGTTATTATTGTCAGAGATCTTCTAATGTTTAGTTTTGCCACCTTTGATAAAGTTACAAACAAAATGGGCTTATTAAACATTAAACCGAATTGTATTACTAAGTTTAAGATAGGATGTAGAATGTGTGCTTCAAGGTTATGTTTCATCATGTATTCCTATCAATTACTGAGCACCTCCTGAAAATGGCTTCAACAAAAACTGGGCCAGAAACCCTCTGTCCTTTTCTTTCCATTATCTTTTCAAGATTTGACAAACCCTACTCAGGGAATAAAGTGTCACAAATATCCTGCCATTTTGCCATCTCAAATAGATAGAAAATGAAACACTGTACAAAGCACATTATGTTCATATTAGTTATTATTATTGTGCCAACCACTAACAATGTGTGTCATATTACCGCTCGCTTTCGCAATTAACCAGACAGTTTTTTTTCCTCCTCCACTTCACATTTTATAAAACCTATGTTAAGAAGATAAGGGATGATTATAGTTATGACATGAATTTACAAAAGCAACAGTGTTTTCACAGAGGGAGAAAATAATGCTTTGTGCTTTTGGCATCTTATGAGGTCTTCTCCATCTCTTACATACACTAACATCCAAAAGTTTGGGGATGGTAATTTTTTTTTTTTTAAAGAAATCTCTTTTAAAGTAATGTCTCTTTGCTACTCAAGAAACATGTCTTGTTATTAATGTTGAAAACAGCTTAACAGCTCTTTGAAATGCTATGCAAACACTCGAAACATTTGAAACCTTTTTCATTATAATAATAATAAAAACATTTATTCATATTTGCTGGATTAATGGATCTTTCCAATAATTGCTTTGCTCTGATGATTTGATGAATGACAGGATGAGAGTGAATTTAAACTGTATGTTTTTTCGTATGGCTAGATATTCTCTTGTAGTAAGTGTCTGTACTTTGACATAACTGGAAGCATGAAGAATTATTCCAAATAAATAGGCTATTTATTGATCTTACAATGTCGCTATTGAAGGCTACTCTAAGTTAGACCAGATCACGGCAGTTTTGGTCTTGTTGGCTTGAATGAGCATTTTCAATTGAGCATGAAATTACTTTCTAAAATCAATGGCATCCAAGACATCGAACAATATGTTGTTAAGCTTCTTCTCATAGTGTATCTGCCTCCCTCAGACCATCAGTCTATCTACATTGGTGTGCCGGTCCCCCGCGGTTACCGGCGCAAACGCAGGCGGAGACGGTCGTCTATGTCGAGTCGTGAAGCAGATGTAGAACGAAGACTTCCAAGGCACGACCATCACAGACACGAACACTATGATTGTGATGACAGAGACCGGTACGATCTCGAGGCGGGAGGCCTGGATCAACCGGAACACAACCTGCCACCAGACATCAACAGAACCAGTGAGTCCTCAATCAGTTCTGAAAAAGAGCTTGAAGTCATTCACATTAGTGATTTGTAAAGTGCGTATTTTACAGTATATGATGATACTTTTATTGCCAATATGGTGACCCAAAAGACTGGTGACCCCACAAAAATAGGTAGTAGAATGCAGAATCACAACGGATTCTATATCAGACAAGTGCAAAAGATGGGAAATGGTTAAAATTCAAACGCCCTGTGTGTGTGCGTGTGTGTGTGTGTGAGTGTGTGTGTGAAATTTCAGGACACAAATGGATATAATGACATGGTATGACATAGGTATTACAAGGAGAGCGTGAAATATGAGGATATTACCCATGTCACAACTTTTCAAAATGCTTATAAATCATACAGAATTAGTTTTTTTGAGAAATTAAAAATCCTGTTTCCTGTGATGGGTAGTTTAGGGGCAGGAGCAGTGTAGGTTGATAGAAAGTACGGTTTGTACAGTATAAAACCATTATGTCTATGGAATACCCACAATTCACAAAAACAAATGTGTGTGTGTGTGTGTGTGTGTGTGTGTGTGTGTGTGTGTGTGTGTGTGTGTGTGTGTGTTTGCATGCGCGCACGTGCGTGCATTTGGTGTGTGTGTTTGTGAAATAGAGTTGTGCTTGGTTTATCGGATATACCCCGCACCCTCACTCTCAATATCCTGCTGTGCCGAGGGCAGGATTGAGTTGTCACTGCAGAATAGAAGACCATGAAAAACAATTATGGTGATGCATCTCTAAACGCTTGAGAATAAACAACTTATGGGGCAACAAAGTTTGCAGTCAGCACAGAACAATGAAATGCATAAACATTCAGAGAAAACACAATGCAACGCACTTTGATTTCTTACTTTTATGCTACATTAACGGCCTAATAATATACTTATCATGTACGAAATTGGCTACATTTGGAGTCAAAATAAGTGTGCTATACGTGCTATGGATAAGTTGCATTCAAAATAAAGCTGATCAGTAGTCCTAAAACCCAGAAAAGAATTGCAATTAACTGTGGGTCCCCTAGGGGAGTTTTTGGATCTATGGTTGTTTGATTTTTGAGGAAAATAAGGTCTGTGAGACTTTTATGACTTTTACATAGCCTACAGTCCTTCTTCAAACATGATGTTTGGAGTGGCTGTGTTTTTACATGCTATCCAGTGATATTTAATGTACTATTACATTATTTATTATTTTAAATATTAGATTTTTATAAATGTATATTTTCAAGTATCATTATATTTTAGTTGTAGAAATTTTGTAATGTGCTTTTGTCATTTAAAAAAAAAGTGTTTTAAATTCTATGTGGCTTTAATTGATTTTTATTCTGTTAAAGTTTTAGTAATTTTAGTAGCTCAACTTATGTAATATGTCACGGGTCAAAACATGTTTTTTTCAAGAAACACTGTTCATACAGTAGCTCTTGAGAAACCATGGTGAATTAGCTTTCCTACAAATAAACATCATGACTAAGCAGCTTTTTTTTATCTCCAATTTTGACAATTTTGACTTTATTACTGAAACCTCTGACATGGCCTAAAAAGCTTATAAACTCCTTTGCTGCTGACATGAAACTCAATAGCTTTGTTCGCAAATCGCCCCCTCCACCCTCATTCACATTGACCCACTAATAATATATTATATAGTACAATATAGATAGAAAGAAAGAAAGAAAGAAAGAAAGAAAGAAAGAAAGAAAGAAAGAAAGAAAGAAAGAAAGAAAGAAAGAAAGAAAGAAAGAAAGAAAGAAAGAAAGAAAGAAAGAAAGAAAGAATTTGGAGTGTGCCGAGTGTGCCGAAATTTAGCAAACTGGCAGCTCCAGTGGTAATACAAATATTTATTTTGAACTCTTTCATATAATCTATGTATACACCTTAATTAAACCAATTACTAACCAATTAAAAACAAATTTATACCTGCATGATATTACGCTGTACACACATTGGACCAGATTGCATATACTGTTGAGTGTACATCAGTTGTACATTTCGGACACCACTACAAATGGCTGTCCCCTCAAATAGGGGTGAGTTTGGATACAGCCAATGTTATTGATCATTCCTGGCCTACCTTACAGCTGAGAGTAATTACACAACACCTCAGTGCAGCTTCAGTAGGCATTCCATTGTTAAGGGTTAACAGTATATGACCCAAGACCAGTAGTGAAAAATGAAGACCAAGAGTCAGGCGTGTAATTAATTAAAGAAAAAAATACTAAACAATAGTTTGCAGTTTCTTCAGCAGAAGCCAGCTTCAAGTCTCACAAGAAGTTTGTAGGCCATGCTCTCTCTCTCCCCATGTCACCCCGCCTATTGAACATACAATTGTCCCAACAGTGATACAGTTTTCAAGGTCTATCCACATCATTACTGCAAGGAGGATGATTCTGATTGGCTCATAGAAAATGCACAGTCATGGTAAATGTCCAGACATTGTCAGTTAATCTGATGCACTTCTCCATAGACTTTTCACTTGTTTGCTTTCACCCCAGAATTAGACATTAGGAATCCTTCTAGGTCTGGAGGATCTCTTAGGATGCTAATTGTACACCTTCTCAACACTGATCAGTAACACAGAATATTGCGTACATACAGAGATTCACAGTCTCTCCAAGGTTGGAGCTGATTAAGCTCCAGTTCTGACCAGAAACTTTACCAAAATATACTGATAATAAACTGCTTTCTCTCAGTGAGAGGTACAGACGGTATTACAAGCAATATTCATCATGATTCTTTAGTGTTTCAGTAACCGGAAATATAAAATGAATAAAATATAATAAATGAAATGAAAGACTATTGATTAAAGGTGCCATAAAATGAAAAATTGAATTAATCTTGCCATAGTGAAATAATAAGAGTTCAGTACATGGACATCACATACTGTGAGTCTCAAACACCATTGCCTCCTACTTCTTATGTAAATCTCGTAAATCAAAATAACCACAGAAAAAAAAGTGCTTCTCAACATAAACCCAACCGTGATGCAAGCGTTGGGGATCATTTATATGCCCCCAACATTTACATCTGTCCAAACATGTTCATTGTCAGGCGGAACTGACGAAGCCGAATGGACACGTCATGTTCCAGGCTGTGCAGGAGACTTTTCTAGCCTTCCCACAGATAAAAAATGTCAACAGTCATGGTTGATGTTTATAATCCGATACCACAACAATTGAATTCAAGATCGTTTGTTTGTTCGGCTCATTTCAAGCAAGCTTCGCTCAGCGTCTTAAACGGAAGAAAGTGGCAACTGTATTCCTGCAAGCAGTAAGTAACGATTAATCCACTTATTGACTGTTTAAACAATTTCTGATTAAATTGAAAGTTTCTTAGAGAGACAGCATTGTCTAGATAACGCAAGATGCTAGTACAGTAACAATAGGAAACTCCAAGTACCATACAAAACTGAATAGTGTGTCTAATGACAAAGGTTAATATTATTTTGTATTACAAAATAAAACTGTATATACGTTGCTTACAGATCGTTCACTCGATCCTTCTAGCAAACGTCACCTTTTCCACCATATAAGTTAAAACGATAGGCATTTGACAAGGCTATTCAATTAGTAAAAATATATATTTATATTTTTGAGAACTGAAGTAGGCCTATGAGAGTGAAGAGTACATCACAGTCACTGCGTAGCCTACATTGTGACTAACGTGATATAAAAATTAGGGCCCGGACTTTAACGCGTTAATTAAGATTAATTAATTACGTGACTTTAACGCGTTAATTAATTACGCAAAAAAAAATAAAAAATTTAACCGCACTTATTTTTGCACCGCGGAACGTTTTTCAATAAATCAGTTTCGACGGACCGATTTTACTGGAACACCAACTAGCGCTCCGGAGTCACGACAACAACATGGGTGCGTCTCAATCAGCTCCCTAGTTCAGTAGTCAGGGCACTGATCAGGGAGTCAGCCCATTGACTTATGTCTTGATCAGTGCCCCAACTAGGGAACTAGGGAGCTGATTGAGACGCAGGGCATGAGTGAACATGAACGAAGAAGCTGATGAGACTGCTTTGCTTGGCCCCGTGGATGGGAAATTTTGTTTTTAAAAACGAAAGAATGGAAGCGTCGTCAAGAGCAGGGTTGTGTGCAAGCTATACAACAAGGAGTTAGCGTATCACCGCAGCACATCGAGCCTCAAATATCACAAATATGCTTTTGCTAAACTTAATGGCAAACATTGCGCTGGTCTGCTGGACTGAAATAAATAAACAATATTTTGTTAATTAAGCTTATGTATTCAGTCATTATTCAATGGTATACTAAAAATACATGTGAAAAATTACTTCTCATTGTTCTCAGGTCAAATATTTATATGCGATTAAAATGTGATTAATTTCGATTAATTAATTACAAAGCCTCTAATTAATTAGATTAATTTTTTTAATCGAGTCCCGGCCCTAATAAAAATGCAATATCGTTGACGAAAAAAGATGAGTCCTCACTGGTTTTGGTTTGGGAAAGAAGATCGTACTTGCGATTGCCAGATTTCAGTAAATTAAATCCCCCAAACAGAGCTTTTCTGTGAAAAGAACATGTCAGCTATCCGTTTTTTTACCTAAACACGTCCAATCTGGCAACCATATGCATGTAAGATTTGAGATGTTCTGCTTAAAGTGTCATTCAGTCGGTCTGTGTTCTGTCAGGACTCACCAGCCGCTTTACTTAACTGCTGTGAGCTGTGAGCTGCTGAAATAAGCCAATCAGAGCAGAGCTCAACATTAATATTCATGACTCTTCCAAATAAGGCAAAAACAGAGCATTACATCCTAGGGACAATTTATAGGGTTGTAAATGGACCTGTAAAACTGTATCCAGACAAATGTTTCTCTTAAATAAGCCACATACCCTCTATGTAGATAATCACATATATTGTGATTTCTGGATTTTTCTTTTAGATTATGTCTCTCACAGTGGACATGCACCTACGATGAAGATTTCAGATCCCTCCATGATTTCCAAGTGGGAGAACTTGGAAAATAGCAGGGTGTTCAAATACTTATTTTCCTCACTGTATATATACAGGTATATTGAAGTCGCATTGTCAGTGTTCAGAATCCCCCCTTTCACCATCTTCTGTAACAGTAAATATTTCAAGTTTTGATGAATCCGAAGAATTGACCATTTCTTCTGTATTGTGACATATATCTCAATGTATCAGATTATCTAAAATGAGACTTTAAGTTGCGGGCATTGCACTTGGGTTAATGTGGACTAAAATGATTGGACCCGCATATGTCACCAGTGAGAGAGATGGCTGCAGTTTATAATGGAATATCCAGTTATGACATTTTAAAACAAAATAATAAAACATAGCCATGGACAAATTGTCCACAATGAGATCTATAAAATGCATTCAGGAAATAAAAAATGAATTTTCATTTCATGCTGTATTTATGCATTGATGTTTAGACTCAAAGTTTTTAATCATTTGGTATTAAACAGAGCTTTTTAATCATTTGGTATTAAAATTCAATTCAGTCAACGTCTTCTTAGTAATCACTTGTTCACGTTTCATATTGCTGAATTATGATAATTGAAGTGTCCATGACAGCAGTGTAATTAGCATTTTTGCCTTTTGCCTTTTTAATAAAACTCCCATTCCTCTGTCAGCTGTGTTTTATGTGTTTAGTCTAACAAGCTTCACATATAATGGACTGGAATTTTAACCTTTGTAAGGGATTCTCTCACTTGTGAAGTTTGACTTTCATGCGTGCACACTGCCATTAAAAGAGACTCGTTCTCAGCTCTTTATTATGTTGGCACCTCATTCACATCTTGACATCTATGGGCCTTCTGTTCTCCATGTGTCTTCTTAAGTCATGACTATAATCCTCAGGAAGCCTCTGTGTGGATGAAACAGGCAGTGATGATCAAACCTTAGTAGGAAGAAAAGATGTCCTAACAGGTGCTAGAGCTGAGAAATGCTGAGCAAAGAAATGAAAACACAAAAAAGACCTGGATGTAGCAACATGACCACCTCAAACAAGCCCAGAAAAACAAGCACAGTGTGGATTCTCAGCTTCAGTCATAGCTCACAGATTTAGTCTTCACCCAGAAAATTAATTAACAATGGCTTACACTGTGCAGGTATTCCTCCAGGCAGAGGCAATCATCACAGCAGCATGTCAAACATATAACGTGGGGGTCCTTGTTGTTTCTTCTCAACTTTTGGGCAAATACATTTACTGTGTGTGGTGCTGCATGCCACTGCACTTTTTATTTATAAAGGAATAATCTCATTCTGATCTCTGAGTGAGTTCCATGCAAGCAAGTTTTCAATCACTTCTATTTCTATTCATTTCACAGTGTCCCCTGCAGCAGAGCGACTGCGCTACATTTTAGGGGATGAGGAGGAGACCATGCCCACACCCACTCTCTTCACTGAGATGGACACTCTGCAACACGAGGGAGACGAGCTGGAGTGGAAAGAATCAGCAAGGTATAAAAACATAAAGTCAAAGGCATCACAAATGGCATCACTCTTGCACAATTGGAAATTTAAATCAAGTAAATTCTGTGGCTCTGGGGTTTCAAAACAGTTCCGTATCCATGCACAGTTATTATCGTTAGCTAAATGTGAAACAATATAAATAAAGCTGAAATAAAATAAAAATTTTAACAAAATAACTTTTTAACAATTAGATATGTTGCCTTCATAACTTAAATAAGTTAATTAATAAGTGGAAGTAAAAACTGAAGCTGAATCAAAGCTAAAACTGCAAAATAATTATAAAAAAATAAAAAACAATAAATTACCAAAAATGTAAAATTAAAATGAAAACAATATAAAAATACAGTTCTAAAATAACACTGCTGTAATGTGAAATATATCTATGTATGTTTATTTTGTCATAATGTACAGATATTGGTCATTTGTGACCATTTATATGTGGTAATTTGTGTCCCCAAAATGGTGTGTGACATCATCTGGGTGGTGTCCCAGTTAGTTATCAACTAATGGGGACATGCTAACCATCAATACATGACTCATAAAAACCCATAAAAAGACATTTTTAAACAATGACACGGCACTATAGAAGGAGATTTTGGGACAGCTGTCCGTGAATGGACACATTTCCGGGGTTTTCAGAAGCGGAAGTCATCGTTTTTGGGTAAACTTTTATAGGGGTGAATGGGAGATAATAGCATGCTGGCGCTTCTTATAAAAAATTTTGTACAGTTGTGGTCATAATTATTGGCACCCCTTATAAATATGACCAAAGATGTCTGTAAAATAAATCTGCATTGTTTATCCTTTTGATCTTTTATTTAAAAATGCACAAAATCGAACCTTTCTTTGAGGTAAAAGATTTGAAAGTAGAGGGTAAATCACATTTTAAAATAAATGTTTTTCTCCAAAACAAGTTGGCAATAATTGGCACCCTTTTACTAAATACTTTTTGCAGCCCCCTTTTGGCAAGATAACAGCTCTGAGTCTTGTTCTATAATGCCTGATGAGTTTGGAGAACACCTGAATAGAGATCAGAGACCATTCCTTCATACTGAATATCTCCAGGTCCTTCAGATTCACAGATACATGCAGGTGCTTCTTCCCTACAGTTTATTACTTATTTTCTTATTTCTTATTTATTGCTTGTTTCTTAGGCCATCAGGTTTTGATTTTTATCTGCTGGTATTTGCTAGAATCCCTAATACCATGTATTTGGACAAGATGTCCAGGAACTCTAGCAACAAAATAAGCCCACAACATTAAAGATACAGCAGTATATTTACCCATGGGCATGCGGTGCTTTTTATCACTGTGCTGCATTAATGTGAGACTCTTATCGGGCAATAAAAAAAATATTGCCGTTAATCTATTCTTAAAGTTGGGTTGGGAGCTGGTTCCAGAGCTGTGCACAGACCTTTTCAGGGGCATGTACTGAAACTGAAAAAGAGCACCACCCCCCCCCCCCCTTTTTCTTCTTCTTCTTTTTTTTCTTTATTTAGATTATTTAGTAAGTCTACATAAAAGGAAGAAATGACAAATCACATGTTAATTACAAATGAATTAGATTACTGGATCACTGAACACTTTCCCAGAGTTTAATGGTTTAAACTCAAACAGAGAATTGCAGTTATGATTGTAAAATCACAAACGCAGAATCATGTTACAGTTCCTCCTACCAGGGTTAGCTCAGGGATGCTCAGTGTGATTATGATAAACTCCTGACTTCTATGATCGACTGCGTGATGGAAATTACGTTAATGCCGCAGCTTCACGTACTTGTGAATTTATTATTTTAACACGTTAACGACTTTTAATTAAATTGCATGCGTTAACGTGTTAACGTCGACAGCCTTAATATATAAATATATTATTGCCTCTATTGCAGAGAGTCCCAAACTGTAGTCCAAAAGTTGGCCAAATTTGGCCTGTGATGCCTTTGATTCGGTCCGTCATGTCATATGTCAAAGACACTTTGCATTTAAATTTTGAGAATATAGGTCAATTTGATTTTTAAAACTTTACATTTTAATGTGATATGGTTGGATAAAATGGAAAATGTATTTTTGGCCTATAGTCGAAAATAAATCTCAAATCAAGTTTGATTTATGGCCCTTTATACTAAAAGATGTGGGCACCTCTTCTCTAGTGTGACAGAAATAACTCATAATTTCACCTTCAACCATTTGCATCCTCATCTAAATGACATGAGAAACTTACATTTCCTATCTTTCTCTGCTTGACTTCAACGTTGTGTGTGTGTGTGTGTGTGTGTGTGTGTGTGTGTGTGTGTGTGTGTGTGTGTGTGTGTGTGTGTGTGTGTGTGTGTGTGTGTGTGTGTGTGTGTGTGTGTGTGTGTGTGTGTGTGTGTGTGGGTGTGACTGTGCATATCTGCAGATGGGTGAAGTTTGAGGAAAAAGTCGAGGAGGGCGGGGAGAGATGGAGCAAACCCCACGTTTCCACGCTCTCCCTCCACAGCCTGTTTGAACTGCGGACATGCCTACAGACAGGCACCGTGCTGCTGGATCTGGAGGGATATTCACTCCCACAGATAGTTGGTGAGCAATGAGGCGCATTATTCTGGGTGCTTTTCATCTAATGAAAAAGTACCCCCCCCCCCCCCCCCCTTATTGTTTTAATGCAATGCAATGTTTTTCTACAGTTTTGATGCATTATGTTATGGAGCCAATGTACTTTTAAAGCAAACCACTTTAACTTTTGTCTTATGCAGATGACATTATCGATCATCAGATAGAGGAAGGGTTGATCAGTCCTGAGCTGAGAGATAAAATCAGCTTTGTTTTGTTGAGAAAGCACAGACACCAGACAAAGAAACCAATCCATCGCTCCCTTGCGGATCTGGGCAAGTCTGGATCTGGAGGCGGCAGTGAGTGCTCAATCTTTGAATGTTGCTCTATCTCTCTTTCAATCCCTAGAAATTTTCTGCACAATAACAATAAGTTATTTGTGTATCTTCAAATATAGTTAGGCTAATTGATATGATAGTTCACTCAAATTTTGTCATCATGTACTCACCCTCAAGTTGTTCAAAACCTGTATGAGTTCCTTCTGTTGAACAAAAAAGATATTTTGAAGAATGTTGGTAACCACAGTTGACAGTTAGCCATTGACTTACAGCATATAATAGAAAAAAATAAATTAACCTTCAATTGTCTTAAAATGACAGTTAATCCAAACATGATCATTGTCTACTCAAACTTATATTGTGCAAAAAAAAAAACAAATTAAGTTTATCAGCAGAACATTTAGGCCGCTGTCTTCCATAAAATGAGAGCAAAGTGGATGTAAAGCTCTGAAAAGGACAAAAAGGGAAGGAAGCACAAAAAGATAAAGCTTCAGAAACTTAATTTTAATGTTTTGTTTTTTGTTTTTGGAACTTGATAGCCATTGGTCAGCATCCACTTTCATGGTTAGACTGACAAGGCTATTGTTAAATTCAACCTGAGCGTAAATAAGATCATTTCGGTTTCAAGTGACATGAGGGTGAGTAGATCATTACAGACTTTTTGGTGAGCAACCCCAATCCCATTTTAATTCTCCCAGTGGGTTCTTTCATTTCTCTTTTACACAGTTAATTTAAATCAGCTTATTAGAAAAACATTGTCTGCTTATTGGGTCATTTAAAAAGTTTTAATGTTGTTTGACTCTCATAGCTCGGAGCCCAGCCCGCACTCCTGCCACTGGAGCAAATTTCATTCGTTCTACAGAAGATCTGCGTAGCAAACAAGCAGCCAACTACGGCAGACTACGTGAGTCTGTTTCCTTTTTACATCCTTTTTTATTATGCATATTCTGGTAATGTCGTCACTGCTGGTTAAAAAACTAGGAAGAAACTAAAGCTAGATATAAGTGCAGCAGTCCTTTATTTACAAACGCATAACTTAACACAATACTCAGGATTCTCTGGCTCAAAACACGAACAAACAACTTTACACTATCTAGCTTTACACTATTTATTAACATAGACTGACAGAAAGAAAGCTCATACAATACCAAATTCAAACTAAATCAGTTACCTAGGTTTTTTTTTAAATCATTTTTTATTTATAAAGCAGTTCTGCAAAAAAAATGAAAAATTGACAACAGCTTCAATACAAGCAAATCAATTATATTGTTGAATATTAAGTGTTCCCAACTAAGCAGGCCAGAGGCAAGCCCCAACAGTGGCATATAACCCATACTCCATCAGGTGACAGAATGGAGTGAAAAACCTTGGGAGAAACCGCAGGCTCAGTTGGGGTACAAATTCTCCTCTGGCCAATGAACAAAGTGTGATTATTCATCCAGTTCCTTTTGCTTGAACATCAGATTAATCTTGCCAAGGTGAAGCCAGATGAAGAGCTGGTGCGAATGAGGATTGAAATGAAGGAGGAGCTTGACATAGCCAAAGGGGTGAAAGGAAATGTCACAGGCAAAGTCCTTGAAGTCTATGCCGAAGGCAGATCAACGACTGACCAAGGCAGAGCCTGAGCGACGAGGAAGCCCCGTAGAGCTATAGGGACAACAGTCCAAGGTTGGGTCGAGGGAGAGAGTAAACAAGGTGGAGCCGAACGGTTGATGGGCTGAGGTAAAGTTATGGGCTTGGAGGTTTTAGGCAGAACTAGAGGGTCGACACCCGAGGGCAGAGCTGGTGACCTGGAAGCACCTCCAGCATGTTAGGTTTAGGAGTAGCTGAAGGACTGGAAGGAGCTAGCGAACACACGGCCGAGGCTAGAGGCCGGAGTGACAGAAGGATTAGGAGAGACAGAGACAAGAGAAGGGAGAGATGAAAAAATATTATTGGTCCGGTTCACAAAACACACTGCCATCCAGTCCCTATAACACCTCGAAGGCCTGGTGGACGGCTAAGGCTACTCCGGCTTTGGGCAGCCATTCCCTGCTCCTTCCAATCATGGCAGACGGCAGCAGCCTGGCAAATGGTGACTCTGCTCCCTCGTGGATGGCAATTAAGAGTTCATTCCACTTAATATGTGATTGATCAACAATTTTTGTTTTAATTTGCATTTTAATAGACTGATTTTTCTTTAAATCTGTCCTGATTTTCTGATTTTTTTAGTAGTTAGTGAGTGATGTTAGATTAGTTGTCAAATAGCTAGTCAGCTTTATAACCTGTTGGAGTAAGACTAATATTAATAATTTTGATGAAATATGTGTAATACACTTTCTGTATATAATTGTGCCTGTGTGTCCACAGGCCACGCTCAAAGCAGGAGCATGAATGACATTGCAGACTCACCAAGCACGGACCAGGTGAGTCACATGAATCACAATGTGTCTTTATCTGTAATAGAAAGCCACAGCTTGACAAGGCACAACAGCCATTGTATTGTTCACAATAGCATTCGCACAGATCTTTTGTATTTGCTTTGGTGCTATTTTTAGCAGCTGGTTCAAGTTTTCCAGTCTGACTTAAAGGAATAGTTCACTTTAAAATGAAAATTCTGTCATCCTTTACTCACCCTCAAATTGTTTCAAACCTGTATGAATTTCTTTCTTCAGCTGAACACAAGGGAAGATATTTTGAAGAATGTCAGTAACCAAACAGTTAACTGGAGCCATTGACTTCCATAGAATTTTTTTTTTCCTACTATGAAAGTCAATGACTCCAGTTAACTGTTTGGTTACTGACATTCTTCAAAATATCTTCCCTTGTGTTCAGCTGAAGAAAGAAATTCATACAGGTTTGAAACAACTTGAGGGTGAGTAAAGGATGACAGAATTTTCATTTTAAAGTGAACTATCCCTTTAACTGAAAAAAGACAGATTCTAGAATCTTCTGCTTTCTTTATCAACGTATTGGAATTTGATGAATAATTTAAATCAACACAATTTACATTTTACAGTTAATATTATGTTCTTAAAGGGGGGGTGAAATGCTGTTTCATGCATACTGATCTTTTTACACTGTTAAAGACTTGGAATCCCATACTAAACATAGACAAAGTTTCAAAAGTTAAGGTGGACGTTTGATGGGAGTATTTCTTTGTCAAAAATACTACTTCCGGTTAGTCATAAGTTTCGGCAAGTTTTTTGAGATCATGCGTCCCCTTTGACGTTAACGGGGGCGGAATTTCCTTGTATGGGCCTTACGGACAATTCTACCGGAAGCGCGTGAGAGAGAGCGAAAGCAACAGGCTACGCCCATCAAAGCGCTGGCTTGTAGAATGCTAAACAGGTGATATAACCAGTAGCTACTGACTTACCCACTGATAGGCCGGCGGTCGATCTGTATTAGCACTTTCCTCACGCGACGGGCGAATCACTTTCCTCACAGAGCGACTCACTTTCCTCACGCGGCAGGCGAATCACTTTCCTCACAGAGCGACTCACTTTCCTCACGCGGCGGGCGAATCACTTTCCTCACTGAGCGAATCACTTTCCTCACAGAGCGAATCACTTTCCTCACAGAGCGACTCACTTTCCTCACGCGGCGGGCGAATCACTTTCCTCACTGAGCGAATCACTTTCCTCACAGAGCGAATCACTTTCCTCACGCGGCGGGCGAATCACTTTCCTCACTGAGCGAATCACTTTCCTCACTGCAGCGCGCTGCTGCACACGTCATTATTTAGCTCCGCTCACACGACACGCCCCCACCCGCTCGGCTTTTTTCGGAAAGACTCGGAACAGCGCATCTTTCTTATATAATTATAAAAAAAATAAAGACTTTTCGGAGATATGCAGGATGCAATGCTACTCTATAGGTACTCAAGATTGACATGACACTGACTGAAACTGAGTGTTTCACCCCCCCTTTAATATGAATTTTAAAAGGTATATTTTTAGATTTGTCCATGTTTTGAAGTCACAAAAACAAGTTCTGCAGTTATTCAGAACCATCACTAAAATGATACATTTTTGCTATTATAAAACTGTTATATTTTGATGGAGACATTTTACATTTTATAAATTTGTGTCATTGACCATATTGTATTGATGTATTTGAAGTAATGGTAATTCAGGTACATTTTGTAGAAAGTACTACTTAGCATATATGATAGTTTGTTATTATAAAGAGGTTGTTGTGGCTCTGTGCGTGTGCATGTGTCACGTAACGTGGAATATCACAACCTCCTCACAACGAGGAATAATTCCAGGAAATAGACTTTAATCACAAATACTTGACAGGAGAAAACCACACTAGTTAAAACGAGAACGAACAGAGACTAAGGGAGAACTCAGGGTATAAATGACTAAATAACAACACAGAGGAACTAGGTCAGAGGGAAACACAAAGAAATCGAGCATACATGTAACAGTGCGTGCTGATGTGATGTGCATTGTGGTGGGCTGGTGTCTAGGTCAGTATTGATCTGCCATTGGTAAAACGTGCCATCTATCTGTGTGGTCCTCGTGCTAAGCTCTCACATGTAGAGGGATACCCGGGAGCTGCTGTTTGCTCCCTCAGGAAAATAGTGCCACTGTTTCCATTTTTTTCCATGGGCACAACACTCCCAACACTCATTTATTATTGTCCTGCATTTGTTCATGAATATATATTGTAAGAGGAAAGTGTTCATTATTTATACTTTGAATTGTTATTCCTATATTTGCTTTGGTAGTCTAGTCTGAACAAAAAATCCCATTAGCTTGAATAAAAAAATAACAACATGATTTAAAACCTTGAACTATATATAGAGATAAGGAGAAAACAGAATGAATCTGTAGTCAAGTTAGTATAATAAATATCTTTATAAGAGTAGGTTTCAATACAACACAAAAAAATGCTTTCTTTAAAACTTGTACACTACCACTCAAAAGTTTGGAATGAGTAAGATTTCTAGATTTTTTAAAGAAATCAATACTATCATTCAGCAAGGATGCATGGAATTGATCGAAAGTGTCAGTAAATACATTTTATAATGTTACAGTCGATTTCAAATAAATGCTGAATTTTTGACGTATCCTGAACAAATGTTTTTTACAAAATTATTAACAGCACAACCTATTATTTATGTCCTGTTTTAACATAACACCGTAATAATGTAAAGTTCATTTTTGGTTTTGAATGTTCAGTTAACGTTTGGACTTTTATTTTGATTCATTCCTGTGCTCCTTTCCCGCCACTCCTTTGTTTGTCTTAATTAGTTAATTTGCCCCAGCTGTTTAATTAATTATCTTGTTTCTGTTTGCTATTTAACAGGCACCTTGCTTTCAGTCTCTGTCCTGTCTTTGTTGTGTTAATGTGTGGTTTCCCTGCCTGCCAGCCAGCCTATTCCTGAGCGGTTTTATTAAAGTTTTATTTTGGATCTTTAATCTGAGTTTTCAGTCTGTTCCTGGGTACACCATATTATGATAAATATGAAATGTTTCTTGCACACTAAATCAGCATATTAGAATGATTTCTAAAGGATCTTGTGACACTGAAGACTGGTGTAATGATGCTGAAAATTCAGTTTGGTCATCACAATAATTGCATTTTAAAATATATTGAAATGATCAATCAAATGCAGCCTTGGTGAGCATTAGAGACTTTTGAACTGAAGTGTAAAACACTGAAATAATTATTGAAAATGCATTTCTGGACTTTCTAGACTTCAAGCTTGTTATAGAAATAGGTAAATCTTATTTCACTCCCTCAAAAGGCTGCATTTTGTAGAACTTCTAAACTCGTTTGAAGTTGCTTATGGAGATGGGGAATATATAAAACATTGTTTGGAGGAACTGTTACCACATATAAATCCTAAATATAAAAATAAAGTGTTTTTTGGAATTTAGGCCTCAAAATATTGACCTCTGTCTGCCAGACAACCCAATAGCCTTTATCTAAATTCTGTGCATTCCTTGTGCACAATGTGCAGTTGAGATATAATCCTTCCCTGTGAATGGTGTAACACCGGGGGACGGATGCTTGGTTTACGATTTGTTCAAAGGAAGACAGGAGGAAAGGATAAATCAAGACTGCATTTTACTCAAGGGCTTCAGAAAGAATTGAATTCTTCGAAGTGATAAAGCCTGAGGACTCTTGAATATCAAGACAAAGAATATTGTCACTTTTTTAGAGAGTTTAGAATAGTACAAGTGAGTTTGTGATTTAACAGAGAATGAACAGCAGTAAATAAAATTGTGTCAATTTGCAGTTCCCGATTATTGGCACATACGTTTCTGATTAAAGAGCAGTAATATAATATATATTACTATAAATAAATATCACTTATTTTATTAAGGGCTATATTTTATAAGTCCTCACATTATTTTATTTTATATAATTTTTTTTTTTTCTTTTTTTTTTTTTTTTTTTTTATAAATCAAATGTAAATTGATTTCCCAGTTACACTTAATGTTTTCTTGGTCAAATTAACATTACAGAAAAAAGAGAAGAAACCAAACACATTTTTTTTTTCATTAGGCCTAACTATATGTAAATAATGTTATTTTTGTTAAAACCAATACATCTCATCAAGGTATTTCAAAATAACAAATAAAGGCAGTAACAATTTAAAAAATATTTGTGAACTGATATTCAGCTGTTCTTTTTAATAGTTAAAGTCCTCATGAAATCAAAATTGACCATATTTACTTTGCAAGCGCAATTTGCTATAGTTTTGTGGTGAACAATCCATCCGTGCAAGTCAATCCGCATTAAAAAATGATTTGGCTTCGTAATCTTTAATCAAAATCTGAAAATACTCCACACCCCTACATTGGTAGGTCTTTTTTGATGACGCCTGTTTGACGGCTTGGGCTTCGACATGCCATCATTAAACACGCCCATCCAACCGACAGTCTGCTGCCCGGGACTGTGTAGAGAATGAAGGAAGTATCGAGTGTCATGGCGACGCCCACTAAGACTTGCAGGAAAGTTGTGGATATCCAATCAGGTCACAGGGAGGGGGAAACAAGTCACGCCCTCTGTTCTGCTCATTTAGTATTCCGTTTCTCTCAGAAATACGTCAAATCACTGAAATAAAGTCGGTTGCAACTTCCGGTTCACTGGGACTTTAACGTCATCAAGCTAGGAAAACACTGGTCACAAACACAAAGATGCCTTTAAATTGATTGCTCTTGTATTGATGGAATAGAAGGGTAAATGACAACAAGAGGGATCTGTAAAGGAATAGAAGGGTTAAAGACAACATGCAGGTTCTATGATGGAATAGAAGAGTTAAAGGGGTGATGAATTGAGAAATCAACTTTCCCTTGAGCTTACCATGATAAAAGGTCATGGTAATATAAGATTATCCTGTAAATTTCAGAGCTGAAAACTTACTTGTTAGTCAAAGAAAATCTTTTATAGACACCAGGCCCCGAAAACGATCGTGTACTTTATCCTGACGTCATCTAGTGGTGAAACACTGACTCTACAGATTAATAAGCACATGTAATTCAGTAGCACCGCCCACCGACTCATGGAGCTGTTCGGATCACGTTAGCCAGCAGTGATAAACACGTCGAAGAAGATAGCAAGCTATTGTGGAAGAACAGTCGCTGCATACGCTTGGATCCTAATATTAGCAATTTGTGATACTAAATTTATTTTTAATGAAGTTCCAGCTCACGTGGGGAAGAACGTTTGTGTGTTCACTTCATTTCAATACGGAGTGGTTTTTAAACAAGTCTCAGGTGCTGGATTTGCGGACACAATGCTGTGCCTTCTATATTGGATCAGACAGGAATGGTTCAACAAACTTATGTGAGTAAAACGTCTTTTTTATATGTAATATGTAACACAGTTTGTTTGTTCAGGGAAGGAAGGAGGCGGGAACCGCCAAACGTACAAAAGACTTTAATAAACAAAAAAAAATTAAAGTAACGCGGGCAGCCCCTCACGGACGACTGCCCACACACACATAATAAAACGAAAACAAAAAAACAAAACATAATGTAAATCCAGGCCTGGTCCTGGAGACAGGTGATGTTGCTCATTTGCACTCATGCCCCGGTCTCGCTCGCTAATCCCATGTCTCTCTCCCGTCCACCTCGCCACATAATAGTGGTCCCGGGGCTGTGTGTTTTCCAGACGGGCTACCAAAACATACACCCTTTGGCAGAAATAATATATTCTTGATCTGGGCACGCGTGCATGTGTGTGTGTGTGTGTGTGTGTGTGTGTGTGTGTGTGTGTGTGTGTGTGTGTTCACGCTTATATCCTCTGATCGGGCGGGCCATGTAATACAGAAATAAAATTTTAATCAATTGCAGGTGGATGAGAAATAAATCATTGTGTTTGTTACGAGCCCTGTGAGAGAATCATCCCGGTTGCCACTTTCAAATCAATCCCTCCCTCATGTGAACTGAACTGAAAGGGGAGCTGAAGCTCATTAAATATGCAAATCCAAGTCTCCAGTGCGGCATGCCCATCAAAACCCAGCATTCAGGAGAGAGCCTCAAAACCAGTGTAGAAAATAGCCTATTACTTATTAGTGTTGATGTTTTTGAATTTAAAAACCACACAAACGTCATAAGTGGACCTCAGACAACAGTATAAAAAAATTAAAAAGCCAGTTCATGACACCTTTAACTACTGTGCTGGAATAGAAGGGTTAAATACAACATGAGGGTCTTGTGATGGAATAGAAAGGTAAATGAGAAAATGGGGGTCATGTGATGGAATAGAAGAGTTAAATGACAACATGAGGGTCCTGTAGTAAAATAGAAGGGTTAAAGACAACATGAGGGTCCTGTGATGGAAAAGTAGAGTTAACTCCTGTAATTGAAGGGTTAATGACAACATGAGGGTCCTGTGAATAGAAAGGTTATTTAAAGTATTAGGGTCCTGTGATGGAATATAAGAGTTAAATGACAACATGAGGGTCCTGTAATGGAATAGAAGAGTTAAAGACAACATGAGGGCCCTGTGATGGAATAGAAGGGTTAAAGACAACATGAGGGCCCTGTGATGGAATAGAAGGGTTAAAGACAAACTTAAGGGTACTGTGATGGAATAGAAGAGTTAACTACTGTGATGGAATAGAAGGGTTAAAGACAACATGAGGGTCCTGTGATGGAATAGAAGGGTTAAAGACAACATGAGGGTCCTGTGATGGAATAGAAGAGTTAAAGACAACATAAGGGTACTGTGATGGAATAGAAGGGTTAAAGACAACATAAGGGTACTGTGATGGAATAGAAGGGTTAAAGACAACATAAGGGTACTGTGATGGAATAGAAGGGTTAAAGACAACATGAGGGTCCTGTGATGGAATAGAAGAGTTAAAGACAACATGAGGGCCCTGTGATGGAATAGAAGGGTTAAAGACAACATAAGGGTACTGTGATGGAATAGAAGAGTTACCAACTACTGTGATGGAATAGAAGGGTTAAAGACAACATAAGGGTACTGTGATGGAATAGAAGGGTTAAAGACAAAATGAGGGACCTGTGATGGAATAGAAGAGTTAACTACTGTGATGGAATAGAAGGGTTAAAGACAACGTGAGGGTCCTGTGATGGAATAGAAGAGTTAAATGACAACATGAGGGTCCTGTGGTAAAATAGAAGGGTTATAGACAACATGAGGGTCCTGGGATGGAATAGAAGAGTTAAATTACAACACGAGGGTCCTGTGGTGGAATACAAGGTTTAATGACAACATAAGGGCCCTGTGATTAAATAGAAGGGTTAATGACAACATGCAAATTTAGCTCCAACCTTGTTCAAACTGATCCGCCTGTAACTTTCTAGTAATCCTGAAAACCTTGTTCAGGTATGTTTGATTTGGGTTGGACCAAAATTCTGCAGGTAAGTGGACTTCGAGGGCCAGAGTTGAGAGCCCCTGAGTTAAATGACAACATAGGGGATGCATGATGGAACAGAAGGGTTAAATGACAGCAAAGGTCTTTCATGGAAAGGGGTTTAATGACATCATAAAGGTTCTATGATGGAATAGAAGAGTTAAAGGACAATTCAGGCCCTATTGTACCTACCAAATCTGTTTATGTAATTTTTCTTTGCTCTTCATTTCAGCTTAAGAACAAGTTCATGAAGAAAATCCCCAGAGATGCAGAGGCATCCAATGTTCTGGTGGGAGAAGTCGACTTCTTAGAAAAACCCTTTGTTGCCTTCGTTCGGCTGTCTCAGGCCACCACTCTTGGAGGTCTGACCGAAGTCCCAGTGCCCACTAGGTAACAGTTTTGCACATTAAAAACTCACAATATGCCAGTAAAGAGATCATTGAAAAGTTTAATGAAATAAAGCTTTGAATATATATCTCCTATTTGACAGATTCTTGTTTGTGCTACTTGGGCCTCCTGGTAAAGGCAAATCTTACAATGAGATTGGACGGGCCATTGCCACTCTCATGGTGGATGATGTAAGTTTGATTGATTTGTTTGTTTGTTATGCAATTAACATCTTTAATGTTCAATTCTTTCAGATAAACTTGGATAAAAAGACAAAATCCTGTGGTGGAATCCAAGATTGATTTACTGTTTTATCTGCAGCTCTTCAGTGATGTAGCATATAAAGCCAGGGACCGGGAGGATCTTATTGCTGGCATTGATGAGTTCCTGGATGAGGTGATTGTGCTTCCACCTGGAGAATGGGACCCCAAAATTCGCATAGAACCCCCCAAAAAAATTCCTTCAGCAGACAAAAGGTAAAGCTTTTTCTTCTGTGACTTTGTTCAGCCCATATGCTTCATATTTTTACATTCCTCTTTGTTTCTCTGAGAAGGAAGTCTGTGTTTTCCCTCAATGAGCTGGGTCAGATGAACGGGACAGCAGGCGGTGGAGGGCCTGCTGGTGAGGATGAGGAAATGCCTGTTCCACACGAACTTGGCGAAGAATTAGCATTTACAGGGAGGTGGGTGTTTGAATGCACCGACTGACATAATTAGGCATTACCACCCATCCCATTATAATTCTGCCTCATGTTTGCCACCTCGATTCAAATTCAGGTTAAATTCAGGAATTTAATTTAAAATTAAATTATGTTCTGCATTGCGCACAACTGAGTGTACGGCACATGTAGGGTAAAGTGGGGGGGAAATGCCCCCTTAAGGACTGTGCAACTTTTTTGTGAAACAAAAGTTAAATGTGTCTAGAATAGTTATCCTACTTTTCAGTGATAATAAGAGGAGTTATAAACCAAGTATGAAAAATATCCAGAGTTTTTATGTTATTAGGTTTGTAACAAAACTTTATTCATAGCAAATTCATAACTAAAAATGCCCACACTCTGACAAAGTAATTTGCTTTATATGTTTACAGCAAAATTATAGTATAAGCATGTTTTCCTTTAAAAAAATAAAAATAATAATAATCCAGAAATCACAATGTATGATTTTTTTAAATTATTTATTTGTATGATACAACTGCAAATGAGTATTTGAACATCTGAGAAAATCAATGTATCAATGTAATATTTGGTACAGTAGCCTTTGTTTGCAATTACAGAGGTCAAACGTTTCATGTAGTTTTTTACCAGGTTTGCACACACTGCAGGAGGGATTATTTCTTACCTTTCTTAGGATCATTGAGACCCCACGAGGTGAGATCTTGCATGGAGCCCCAGTCCGAGGGAGATTGACAGTCATGTTTAGCTTCCTCCATTTTCTAATGATTGCTCCAACAGTGTAGCTTTTTTCATCAAGCTGCTTGGCAATTTCCCCATAGCCCTTTCCAGCCTTTTGGAGGTGTACAATTTTGTCTCTAGTTGCAGACTAACAGGTCTTGTAGGGTCAGAATTCTATCTGATAAACAGCTGTTCAAATACGTATTTGCAGCTGTATCATACAAAATAAATAGTTAAAAAAACATATATTGTGATTTCTGGATTTCTTTTTAGATTATGTCTCTCACAGTGGACAGGCGCCTATTATTAAAATTTCAGACCCCTCCATGATTTCCAAGTGGGAGAACTTGCAAAATAGCAGGGTGTTCAAATACTTATTTTCACACTGTACAGTACAGGTCCTTCTCAAAAAATTAGCATATTGTGATAAAGTTCATTATTTTCCATAATGTAATGATAAAAATTAAACTTTCATATATTTATATATATTTTTTTATATATGATTCATTGCACACCAACTGAAATATTTCAGGTCTTTTATTGTTTTAATACTGATGATTTTGGCATACAGCTCATGAAAACCCAAAAATTCTGTCTAAAAAATTTTGCATATTTCATCCGACCAATAAAAGAAAAGAAAGTGTTTTTAATACAAAAAAAGTCACTCTGAGTGTACTCAATACTTGGTCGGGAATCCTTTTGCAGAAATGACAGCTTCAATGCGGCGTGGCATGGAGGCGATCAGCCTGTGGCACTGCTGAGGTGTTATGGAGGCCCAGGATGCTTCGATAGCGGCCTTAAGCTCATCCAGAGTGTTGGGTCTTGCGTCTCTCAACTTTCTTTTCACAATATCCCACAGATTCTCTATGGGGTTCAGGTCAGGAGAGTTGGCAGGCCAATTGAGCACAGTAATACCATGGTCAGTAAACCATTTACCAGTGGTTTTGGCACTGTGAGCAGGTGCCAGGTCGTGCTGAAAAACAAAATCTTCATCAACATAAAGCTTTTCAGATGGAAGCATGAAGTGCTCCAAAATCTCCTGATAGCTAGCTGCATTGACCCTGCCCTTGATAAATCACAGTGACCAACACCAGCAGCTGACATGGCACCTCAGACCATCACTGACTCTGGGTACTTGACACTGGACTTCAGGCATTTTGGCATTTCCTTCTCCCCAGTCTTCCTCCAGACTCTGGCACCTTGATTTCCGAATGACATGCAAAATTTGCTTTCATCCGAAAAAAGTACTTTGGACCACTGAGCAACAGTCCAGTGCTGCTTCTCTGTAGCCCAAAGTGGCTTGACCATGACCATTGAATGCGGCACCTGTAGCCCATTTCCTGCACACGCCTGTGCACGGTGGCTCTGGATGTTTCCACTCCAGACTCAGTCCACTGCTTCAGCAGGTCCCCCAAGGTCTGGAATCGGTCCTTCTCCACAATCTTCCTCAGGTTCCGGTCACCTCTTCTCGTTGTGCAATGTTTTTTGCCACAATTTATCCTTCCCACAGACTTCCCACTGAGGTTACTTGATACAGCACTCTGGGAACAGCCTATTCGTTCAGAAATATCTTTCTGTGTCTTACCCTCTCGCTTAAGGGTGTCAGTGATGGCCTTCTGGACAGGGTCGGGTCGGCAGTCTTACCCATGATTGCGGTTTTGAGTAATGAACCAGGCTGGGAGTTTTTAAAAGCCTCAGGAATCTTTTGCAGGTGTTTAGAGTTAATTAGTTGATTCAGATGATTAGGTTAATAGCTCGTTTAGAGAACCTTTTCATGATATGCAAATTTTTTGAGACAGGAATTTTGGGTTTTCATGAGCTGTATGCCAAAAGCATCAGTATTAAAACAATAAAAGACCTGAAATATTTCAGTTGGTGTGCAATGAATCTAAAATATATGAAAGTGAATCTAAAATCTAAAATATATTTTATTTCAATATATGACATAAAATCGATTATTTTTATCATTACATAATGAAAAATAATGAACTTTATCACAATATGCTAATTTTTTTAGAAGGACCTGTATATATTGTTGTTAATGCTAACTGGCTGGCTAACTAGCTGATGCTAATGTGAGGTAATTTTTAAATATAACGTCTAAATATTTTTATTGAGCCACCTTGTTAGATTACATTTGATGGAAAAACAAAGAATGTGATGTTCAGAACATGGTAACTACAGTAATTATTATACTGGGAAGCAATGCCCCCTGGGGGCATTTTACCCCACAGACTATGTTTAAAAAAAAGATGTAATTATGAAAAGATAATTATGTTTTCAGTAAATAACAAGTGATGCCTAACTACAGGCCTTGCACTTCTCATATAACTGTGGTGTGCAAAGCAACAAGCTTTAGAACACTTTTTTTCTTACTGTAAAAATTATTTAACTTAACGTGAAATCTGTTTTCTCTCCGGTATGTCACCAGTGTAAGCTTTGCGGCATTTTACCCCATGGGGGCCTTTTCCCCCACTTTTCCCCAACATTTGGATCCAATGTTCATTCTTGTTCATTCAGTGACATTCTTGTTCTATATCTTGCAGTGTCTCTCGAACACTCCAGCTGAAAGTTTGAAAGTGTTCTTGTTTTATCTGTCTTCACAAATAATTGAAAGATACTTCAGAGCCCCAAGTTTCAAGACAGTTTGTATCTTGATCAATATGTCAAAAAAGGAAAATGTAATGCTGTTTTTGGCCCTTGCTCTAGAGGGCATGTGAGGACTTAGAGATAGAAAATGGGTGCCAGTACTCTTAGCTAATATTCAAGATAGATCTTGCCTCTGTCTGTCTAATACAAGCTAAAGAGGACAGGTCACTGATGAATAATAGATTAAACATCAATGTTCACGGGGCAGGTTCTGTGGTGGCCTTTTCCTTGACATCAAGAGGAAGATCCCCTGGTACCTGAGCGACTTTTATGAAGGCATCCACATTCAATCCATCTCTGCAGTACTCTTCATCTACCTGGGCTGTATAACAAATGCAATCACCTTTGGGGGCCTTCTAGGGGATGCCACAGACAATTACCAGGTACACCTTGCAGTTTTCTACTTGACACTGAACATGACAGTTTGCTTAAAGTTGCATGTCATCATCTTTTATGGAGCATTTAACAAGCACGCTTTTGACCTAGCTTAATCTATAGTCCTTTTCTTCTCACCTTGTTTCCTTTTCTCTCTCCGTTTAATTGTCTGTCAGGGTGTGATGGAGAGTTTTTTGGGCACCGCTCTAGCAGGAACAGTATTCTGCATGTTTGGCGGTCAACCTCTCATTATCCTCAGCTCAACAGGCCCCATCCTCATTTTTGAGAAACTGCTTTATGAATTCAGCAAGTGAGAGCCATCCACACCAATCCATCATAATTTCACAGTCTATTATTGAGGACAATAAAGTACAGCCTTGATTGCTCACTTTCATCAACCCAGTAAAAGGCCCTCATAAATCATATCTCTTCACTGATGCAAATAACCTCTTGCTCTCCTGTGTTCCCTGCTCTAGCATTTATCTCTCTTTATTTTTTCTTTAAACTTGCTTTTCCTTAGAAATAATGGGATTGATTACATGGAGCTTAGGCTGTGGATCGGAATGCACTCCTGCATGCAGTGCTTATTCCTGGTCGCCACTGATGCCAGCTACATCATAAAGTACATGACGCGCTTCACGGAGGAAGGCTTCTCTAGCCTGATCTCATTCATCTTCATCTCTGATGCCATCAAGAAGATGGTGGGATCCTTTAAATACTATCCCATCAACACCGACTTCAAACCGGACTACGTTACGGCCTACAAGTGCGAGTGTGTTGCGCCAGATCCGAGTAAGTCCATTTTTGGAGTAGAGCATGTGGTCTGAAATGGAAAATAACTGTAAAATAAATTAGATGTAAAACAAATCTACATTTATTTAATGTGTCAGGATTTACACATGGAGAACATGTGTAAATGGTAACAATTTACAATAAGGTCAATTAGTTGACATAAGTTAAGGTATTAGGTATCATGAACTAGTTACAAAATATACTATTGTTCATTGTTAAATGCCTACTTCTGTCATGAAACTCTAGATGGTGCAGGTTAATGCGTCCTTAATGCAGCTGATGATGATATTTACAGTGTTGGCACAAGCTGGCTCATGTCGCATCTGCAGCCAATGAACTTGCTGCTCAGCATTTAAATGGCTGGTTAACATTCACTATAGCAGTTTGCAGAACACTTTCAGAGTTAGCTAAAACCCTCAACCTCCAGCTCCTTCTGTATAGGTCTTCTATGGGTAATTGATATGCTATTTGTGCCGCAGCAGTATGTCTTACATGCTCATATCAGCATATCAGCGTATGTATTGGCAGTAGCAAATTCCTGGACTTGCTCTGCAGCAGCACCAATAATCTACAACAACAGCAGCAGCGGCGCAGATCTATTCCGTCAATGAATGACGTTTTTCCACTGCATGGTACAGGCTTCGCTCGCTTTACTTTTCCACTGTGTGGTGTGTCTCGGTTCGGGACGGCTTGGCTCGCTCTGGCTAAGTTTGCTTTTTCACTGCAGTTAGTACTGCTTCTAAGTGGATGAATGATCGTTATAGTTGTGCCGCCTCTACTTCTTGACATGTAGATGTTTTTAACTGGAAGACAAAGAAGTTTGTTTCAAATGAGGCTAAAAAAAACGAGTTTGGGATATCGTACAACAGAGCACAGACGATGACATCACTTGGTTTGTTTGATGGTGCACAAGGGTAAGCTAAACTTGCATTAAGCAAATGTGTTTAGGGTCTATTGCTATATCGCTGTCACAAAAGCATATCGTGGTAGTGATGATTCTCTCTGACCAACGGAATGTTTACACATCACATTTAAGAATCAGTACGGCATGCTTGGAACCTCAACCGAGATGGTAGTCTAGAAATCTAGACGCACCCTTGAGGCAGCAAATCTAATTGGCAGCCAGCGTCATCTAGCAACTCTCCATAGACCTTCGAGCTGAAAAAAACCAAACTCAGGCCAATCACATGACGATGACAATGACAATGACGGCAGAGTTGCTGAAGTTCTGCGTGCTACTTGTAAATAAATATGGGGCGGCAGTGGCTCAGTGGTTCATGTAGATTGTCTACAAACCGAAAGGTTGGTGGTTCGATCCCCGGTTCCACCTGACCAAGTGTCGAAGTGTCCATGAGCAAGACACCTAACCCCAGCATGCTCCCGATGAGCTGGATGGCGCCTTGCATGGCTGACATCGCCGTCGGTGTATGAATGGGTGAATGTGAGGCAAAAATGTAAAGCGCTTTGGATAAAGGCGCTATATAAATGCAGTCCATTTAAAGAAGCTGGCGAACGGCGCTCTTTCGAACTCTGGAAGAGAAAAGAACAAAGAATGGCCCTGAAATAATTTTTAAGAAGGGAACATGTGTCAGAGTTTTGCCCACCGGATACGAAAGTTTAATTATCAACTAGCTCTGCTTCACGTTGCTGTGGTTGTTTGTAGCTCTATACAATTGCGTACAGAGGGAGTTTGAAAGACAACCGTCTATCTCGCCCTTCGGATTGAGCCCTGCCAATGGTGAGTTCCTAGACCAAACATTGATGTGGGTCTGGCATGTCAGGCTGCCAAGATGGTACTATTTTAATAAACCATACCATGCAGTGGAAAGCGAGCCGTACCATGCAGTGGAAAGTGCCATAACATTGTCATCTATTACTATACTAAACATCTTCTCAGAGTTGTCATGATAGAACTCATATTTGTTCAAAATACTTTTTAATAAAATTTGTTAGTTTAGATTTTTTTTTAAATGTATATATTTAAAAAATATATATTTTTCCTTTTGTTTGTTGTAACAAAAACAGTTTTAAGTTTTTATTTTTTAGTATCTTAGGGCTGCTAAAGTTAATGTGCTGCTAACTGGTCTCATTTAAGAATGCTTAACCGTGTTTAAAATCGATTATTTTTTCTCATGGTATTGATCATAGCGCAAACATTTCCTCCATTTGTTTCATTTTTTAAATAATTTTTTTGACCTTGTAATTAAAAAAAATATCTAAATATTACAGTCTGCAAATTTAAAAAAAAAATTTTTTCCAAATATAAAAATATCACTGTTCTAATGCATTTTTGATAAAGATTAAATAAGTGAAGTTAATAAACGTAATTTCAGGAGTAGTACGCCCATCTAATCTTTCAATTAATACCAAGGTATAAAACCAGCAGCTTTCCTCTTCCTCTTTTTAGTTCCTGAAGCATCCCTCCTCCTCCTCCTCTGCTTCTCCTTTTGTACAATTTTGTACACAATCAGTTGGTGGTGGTTGAGGAGAGATCCCCGACACGAGTGTAAAGCGCTTTGGGTGTACAGTAGTACATATGAAAGCGCTATATAAATGACTCATTCATTCATTATTTTATTCATTCACTTTTGCCTGTTATAGGGGGCAATCGGAGCTCGGGTAGAATATCCTCTCCGAGCCCCTCTATAGCAAACAGCAAGCCAAATCTGTTTACCACTTTCACTAAGATTATATGGGCACACAAACTCGTGAATGCATCCTAAGTGAGCAGGAAACCGTACCCACCTCAAACTTTTAAATGGTAGTGTATGTACTATAGTGTGAACATTAATTTAGATTAATATGCTGTAGAGGTATGATTCAATGTTATTTCACTCATACTATAAACATTAGCTTATGATCACGAATCGAACCTTATTGTAAAGTGTTACTGAGCAAATGTCACTTTGGAGTCACTGCACGGTCACATTCATATGCCAAATAGTAATTTCTTGATTAAACAAAGTTCTATTGGGTGTTTAAAGATGACTGACTGAGTGCATGTGATTATTGTAACTTATTTGTGTTATGTTTGTTTTTGCTGCAAACCCCAAACATGGCTGCTGATTGATGTGAGTACTCTTCAATATGCATGAGTTTCACCTGGACAGATGGCATGTTTTTTAAATATGTCTAATGGCCTGCAGTACTAAATGTAAACTAGCATTGAGGGTTTTTTAAAAGTAGTTTAGGCATGCTTGATTGTTTCAAAAACCAACTGAAAAGTTTAGTGGGGCTACACCTGCTAGTCATTTACATTTGCCAATAGCTGGCTTTGATCCTGGATAAATCCTCCTAACAAAGTGTTATTCAGATTTCCATTCATTCTGCTCATTTTCCTCTCTGATTCTCCCTTTCTCTGTTTGTTCAGTGGCACCAATGATCTTCGATGTTGTAGTCCCAGTGCCAGATAATTCCTCTGCTCTCTTTGGTGTAAGTGCCTATTGTCTTCACCTCACTCACATCTGTTTTAACATTTGTGTTAGCATGACCTCAGATTAGATCACAGTCTTTGAATCCACTGTATTTGCACTAACTATCTTTGATTTTATAGCCCACAATGATATTTTGTGTTTTTGTATTATGCCATGATAAGGGAGTCCAATTAGTTTCATTAAAACGGATCTTTTCTTACTGAGCTTGCCTGCTGTATTACTCTGTATTACTCTTTTTGGTCCTGTCCTGTTTTATTCTCTATTTTTCTCTTTTTTGCCATTTATCCACCACACAACCCTTCCATCCTTTGCTTTGTCTAAATTCCTCCTTCCTATCCCTGACTTGTACCTTTTTCTCCTCTGCGTTTCTCCCATCTTCTCAGTTAAACATAACAGCTCTGGACTGGACTCAGTTGAGTAAGAAGGAATGTGTGAAATATGGGGGCTCACTGGTGGGAAAAACCTGCAAGTATGTTCCAGATCTTGCTCTCATGTCCTTCATTTTGTTCTTCGGGACCTACACTATGACTGTCACTCTGAAGAAGTTCAAATTCAGTCGCTACTTTCCCACAAAGGTAAGAGCAGTGAAGATTCTTTCGCCCCTTTTTCTTACCAAACTCCTGTGAAAAAAGATTTTTAAACTTGCACTCTTCCGTCTGTCACGTCGTCCTTGTTAGTATCTTAGACATGTCCTTGAGTCTGTCTATATCTTGTTAAAGAAAAGTTGTCTGTCTCTAACGTTTTCCTAGTTACTTATGGATTTAGTAAGATCTTTCTTGGTGTTAGATAAATCAAAAGCACTTTATACCTGCAAAATCATGAAAGGTGAACAAGGTGATGTGGGTTTAATCATGCATGTCTGTATATATTGCATGCATATATTTATGCTATGTACTTTTTTGACATGTGTGTTTTAAGAGTATAACCTTGAATCATGTGACTACAACATCCTTTATGCGTTATGTTAAAAGATCCTTGACAGATTTGGTTGGATCTTTCAAATAGGCAAAAGAAAAGTTTGGAAACCTAACCTTGTATTTATTGCAGTAACAACTAAATCAGTCTTACAGTTCTAGTACATCTGAATTTTGAAACAAAGCTTGGTCATGCTGTATAAACGCTGACTGTTGCAGTCCTTAATACATTCTATATTGCGTGTATATAATGTCTTATAAACAGTATAGTGACATTTATTTAGTCTATTGCTACATCTGAAATGGCACACAATTTGAGTTGGTACTACATTTGACTGAACTTACTTTGCGACAGACCCTTGCCCTTACGGGATAATAATGTAATTGTATTTTCTTTGTGTTTCTACTCTTTAGAAGCTCCTTTAAAGGCGCTATAGAAAATAATGTTATCATTATTATAGTAAAGTGTCCAAAAGTCAGAGGCAGACAGTATTGAAGTATTTTTATTTTCCAAGTAATTTTGTTTTTCAAGTATGTACTTTATCAGTGTTCTTCTTTGGAAAACTTTTACTTCACAACATTCTAAAACATAATATTGTACTTTTTAGAGCAATACATTTCATATTGAATATAATTTAATACTTAATTACATTAAAAAATAGTACGGTATATTTTTACTTTTACTTGAGTACAAGTAAGAAAGTACTACATTTTTAATGTAAAGGTGCCCTAGAATGAGTTGAAACAATATGTTAAATTGTTCTTTGATATCTACAAAGAGTGTATGTGGCTTATTTAAGGGCAAAATTTAAAGGTCCATTTACAACCCTATAAATTGTCCCTAGGATGTAATGCTCTGTTTTTGCCTTATTTGGAAGAGTCATGAATATTAATGTTGAGCTCTGCTCTGATTGGCTTATTTCAGCCGCTCACAGCAGTTCAGCTGTTCAGCGAAGCAGCTGAGCTTGTGAGTCCTGACAGAACACAGACCGCCTGAATGACACTTTAAGAAGAACATCTCAAATGGAGATAGCTAAAATGCAGCCTACTTGTTTATTGGTGTTTTCAGATCATCCGCGAGCGATAAAGAGCTTGCGTTCTTGCGGTTGCCAGATTTCAGTAATTTAAATCCCCCAAACAGAGCTTTTCTGTGAAAAGAACACATGTACTATCCAGTGTTTTACCTAAACATGTCCAATTTGGCAACCATATACATGTAAGCTCTCTCGCACGTGCGGATGATATGAAAACATCAATAAACAAGTAAGCTGCATTTCAGCAATCTCCATTTGAGATGTTCTGCTTAGTGTCATTCAGTCTACATTTTAGACTTGTCTTTTTTCGTCAACGATATTGCATGTTTATATAACGTTAGTCACAATGTAGGCTACGCAGTGACTGTGATATACTCTGAAATACAAGCATGCAAAAACATCAAAGGCCTACTTCAGTTCTCAAAAATATAAATATATAACTTATAATTTTACTAAATGAATAGCCTTGTCAAATGACTGTCGTTATGGTGGAAATAACTTATATAGTGGAAAAGGTGACGTTTACTAGACAGATCGAGTGAACGATCTGTAAGCAACGTATCTATGGTTGTATTTTATAATACAAAATAATATTAACCTTTGTCATTAGACACACTATTTAGTTTTGTATGGTACTTGGAACTCGAATTATTACTGTACTAGCATCTAGCATCTAGCCAATGCTGTCTCTCTAAGAAACTTTCAATTTAATTAGAAATTGTTTAAACTGTCAATAAGTGGATAAATCGTTACTTACTGCTTGCAGGAATACAGTTGTCCCTTTCTTCAGTTTAAGATGCTGAGCGAAGCTTGCTTGAAATGGGCCGAACAAACGAACGATTTTGAAATAAATTGTTGTGGTATCGGATTATAATAAACCTCAACCATGACTGTTGACATATGAAAAGTCCTCACGTCCCCTGCACAGCCTAAACATGACATATGTGACCAGTCACGGAAAGTAGGGACACAAGTTGGTTCTGGGGCATTTTGAGTTATTCGCAGATTCTGAAAGTGTAGCTTTCCAACGATGTGTAACACATGGAAATCTGATCATATTTGGAGAAGTTGTGGCCATCTAAATGTAGGCCTTTAGAAAAGTTTAAACGAGAGAAAACAGCCTCTAAAGTTTTGCAGTTCTCACCTGTTCTCACCTGCTGGGAGTGACAATATGGCTTATTTTTTGGATAAGCCATACCCCCTGTAAAGCTGCATGGTTGCTAGTAACAACAGACGCAACGGGAAAAATCAGACCGCATACTATTAATAATAAATGGTAGCAAATGCTAACATTGCCATCTAAAAGCCCATTATAGTAATGGGGTTTTTTGGCAAGTGATACAATGCTAATGATTACAACTAAAACAAAAGTTAAAAACAATAGGTAGGTATGGGAAGGTCTAAACATGAGATAACATGTACGTGTTCTTAGAATGAACACAAAACGACAAACTTTGGTGTTTATGGAAAAGTATTCTTGGAAATCTCGTTGCCTCCAATGAAATAAGTCGTTCGGCCACACGTTCTCTTTGTCGGGGTCTTCTTAGTGGATGTAGTGTGTGTCTGTTTGAAATGGATAAAGATAGAGAAATCGGTAAAGTCCATAACCGTGAATGGCTAGTGTAGGGGTAAAGCGCATGTCATTAAGTTTTGACGCAAATCGATCAGAGGTTTGAATCCGCCTTTTGCCACACTCTCTAACCGAGAAACACTTAATAATAAACACATGTTAGATACTTTATTTCCACTTTTCTAATATTTTCTCAATTCTTTTTGAAAATAAATGCCTTTCCGATCTGATATGTGATGGGAAAAGGGAGTAGAGAGAGTGTGGCAAAAGGCAGATTCAAACCTCTGATCGATTTGCGTCAAAACTTGATGACATGTGCCTTACTCCTACACTATAGCCACGGTTACAGATTTTACCCATTTCTCTGTCTTTATCCCCGTCAAATGTTACTATCGATATAGCCTCTGATTTTTTTTAACTTGTCTGACGCCAGTCTGATACTTTCTTCCTCTTCTTCGCTCAATTGTAGATTAGGGTATTATTCAGTCTTATGCCGCTTTCATCATTGCTCAGATCATCTCTACAGCCGGCCAGAGCGCTGCATAAATAATTAGCCAGGCGTCCCTTGGAGGGCGGGGCAATAACAAAAGCCAGTATGGAAATACACACAGACAAAACAATGCGATTTCAACCTCAAAATGTACGTTTTTAAATATACCATTAAGGCTTCTACGTGATTTCAACTAACAGATTCTGCAAAAAAGCGAAAATCACATAATTTGAAGGGAAAAAAACGCTTCTTTCTCATTTTGCTCGAAAGTAGAGCTGCCGACTTGTGTCCCTGGTTTCCGTGACTGGTCACATATGTGTCATGAGAGCTGCCGTTTTTGCTATCCTCAAGTGTTGTTTGTTTTTTTCTACAGTCCTGATGATTCGGCTCCATCAGTTCCGCCTGACAATGAACATGTTTGGACAGATGCAAATGTTGGGGGCGTGCATATAAATGATCCTCAACGCTTGCGTCACGGTTGGGTTTATGTTAAGAAGCACTTATTTTTTCGTGGTGCTTTTGATTTACATATGAAGGAGGAGGCAATGGTGTTTGAGACTCACAGTATGTGATGTCCATGTACTTATTATTTCACTATGGCAAGGTTAATTCAATTTTTCATTCTAGGGCACCTTTAATTATTAACGGTAAAAAAACAACAACTTTTATTTATGAAACATGGTGCAGTAAAAAGTATGACATTTTAAAGTATGCTTTGATATGCAGTGAAGTAAAAGTTTTCTAAAGAAACACTGATAAAGTACACTTAAACATTTTCTTAAGTAGAAAGTAAAAATACTCCACTGCTGTCCACCTCTGCAGAAAATGCACTTTAGTGTCTTGGCAGAAGTAGTAGGTCATGTGGGGATTTTTCGCCTACTGTTTTTTTGAATACTATGTATTTGGACATACAACACATTTAATGTACTAAATAGTATGGAAGTATTCGATTTCGGTGCAGTCTATGTGTTTGGAAGCATGCATCCTTCTCTCAGTCTCTGAGTGCAAGCATTAAATAAATAAAAAACTAGTGATATTGTGTTGACATTCATTCCAGCATATAAAACTGCATAATTCATTGAATGTTGGCAGGTTTGCAGACCAGTATATTATACGTATCTCTTCAACAATATTGTGCTATATTTCTGCAGCTGCAGCTATGTGTTTTATTCATTCTTTTAATATATTTTTGTTTCTATCAAGCTGAGGAAGTTAATTAGTGACTTCTCCATCTTCATGTCTATCATGACGTTTGTGGGGCTGGACATGCTTATAGGTTTGAAAACACCCAAACTCATCGTGCCCACAGAGTTCAAGGTGAGAGTGAATGAAGTTCAACTCGCATGTTCTGGAGAATGAAACCGTGAAAATGGGACTTTTTAATAAAGCTTCCTCTTTAGTTTTTCCTCAAAGATGTATTGGTTATTTTGTTTTCAAATCACGTAGCCCACACGCCCTGACCGGGGTTGGTTTGTGATGCCATTCGGAAAGAATCCGTGGTGGGTTTACCTGGCAAGCTCTGTCCCTGCTCTCCTCGTAACTATCCTCATCTTCATGGATCAGCAGATCAGTGCTGTCATCGTCAACCGCAAGGAAAATAAGTTAAAGGTATCCATGCAGGGAGCAGATTCTTAATCACCCCTCTTTTTTATTCCCATTGACTTTTCCTCATATTCCCTATCTGTTTGTTATAGAAAGGCTGCGGATATCACTTGGATCTACTGTGGGTGGGCTTTCTTATGGCAGCCTGCTCTTTTATGGGCCTGCCGTGGTATGTGGCGGCCACTGTCATTTCCATCGCTCACATCGACTCCCTGAAGATGGAGAGCGAGTCTAGTGCTCCAGGAGAACAGCCGCAGTTCCTGGGTGTGAGGTGAGACAGACATAGCAACCATTGCAGGTCTCGCACTGATAGTGTTTCTGATTGGCTCTATACAGGAAAAACAAAAGTGATTTTTAGCTTCCGACATTAAGTATTTCCTTTAATAAAAGACATAAATTATAAAATGGTTATTGAGAGTGGGCTATCAAAACATATTACAAATTTGATTGTCATGAAATCTAATTTTTACATGAGTAGGTGGACCCATTTATATCCAAATAGTAATTAATTTACATGGAACAGAAGCCAACCCTCAAAATGTAGACGTATAGTGCTTAAATCTTTTTGGATGCCGTCATAATCACCGAAACACTTTTATGTAGCCTACCGTTTACATGTCTGTGGTAAATCGGGCACTTATCAATGGCCCTATGAGTGACAAATGGTAATTTTAAGAATTTATATGCCTACTAAACACTGAAAGTATTTGCTTAAGAGGCGGCTAGAGTAAGTAGCTGCTTTATTATTGTGCACAGTATAGTTAAAACACAAATTACACAAATACATAGAATAAAATTGTGTTCAGTAAATATATTCGCAGTTCTCTACTCACAGTATGACTTTTTTTCCTGCTTCTCTTCCAATTACAGAGAACAAAGACTGACAGGAATCCTGGTGTTTGTGATGACAGGAGTGTCTATCTTCTTGGCCCCCATCCTGCAAGTGAGCTTGTTGAAATGACAGATATAATTAATACTGACTTGACCTATCATTTACGGTAGATTAGCTATTTTTTTCAACAACAACAACAACAAAAAATTCAATGAGGATGTCTGTATGATCTACTCTGCTTTAGCTGTACTATCTCAAATAGGCAAAGAGCAATCTAATGATATATACGCTACCGTTCAAAAGATTTTTTTATGTATTTGAAATGAGGGTGGGGGGACTGATCATTTCCCTCAGGATTCTTCAAATAGAAAGTTTAAAAGAACTGTATATATTTTAATTATAATATTTTGTCTTAAATGCCACTTGTGATCAATTTAATGCATTCTTGTATATTGGTATTATTCTTACTGACCCCAAACTTGGATATTGGGCATTTTATGTGTTTACTTAAAATACTCTGAATTTCTAAAACATTTAAAGTAAACATAGAATATCAACCTGAAAGTTATCTTCAACTGGTCAGATGAAATTATACTTATGGCCATGACATTTAGCAATTGTTTTTATTATTATTATTCATGTGACTTTAAATGTAGTTGAAATGTTTTTAAAGGTCAAACATTCTTAGAAAATCTGGATAAAATCAAACGTAAAAAAAAATAAGGAAGCATTTGACTTTTTAAAGGCAGAATGTGAACTATATTGTTAAAATTGTGCAAAAGCAATCTACATGTGTTTCTCTGAAATTAATTTTACTTCCATAATCTGATAAAGCTGAAAAAGGGTAGGTTTTACTCATCAGTAAACTGATTGTATTGTGTTAATAAAACAAGAATGTTTATTAAATGAAATGTTATTAAATGTTAAATAAGGTCAGTTTTGTCATGTTTGCTTTAAGTGTAACTGCTGTGGTTTTGGCATCTGAGGTGTACTTTTTTTCTGTTTATAGTTCATTCCCATGCCAGTCTTGTATGGAGTGTTCCTCTACATGGGTGTTGCTTCCCTCAGTGGCATCCAAGTAAGTATCTATAGGGGTATAACATTTTCTAACTCCCTTTCCTTTCCCTCACAGCTATTACTGAACTGTTTGTAACAACTCTGACTGCAATGTACTTGTATGGATTTTGACATTGCTAAGTTTTAATATCGTAACAAACTTTATATTAAATTATACAAGGAAAACATCAAAAAGCTGCACTCTTGAGTGTGAATGTACCACTCATTTGTATGCACACTACAACTGTGTTTAGTGATTAGAAATGAGTGATTTCTCCACACTGTGACAGTGCAGGGCAAGAGTGTGGTGTTGTGGGAATTGATATTTGCATGCTGGCTGGGTTTACCGAGGCACTTTTGAGCTGCATTTTGATGAGGGTGTCAGACTGCAGTGAAAATCCACCCTCTTGAGTAGCTTGGCAGTGGCCAGGTGCTTCTTTTCTGTGCTCTAGTGTAATGTCAGCTAGAGAACAAGAGGACAATGGCAAAATAATGGACCTCATGCGGAGGCTATTGTATTTATTCAGGAAAGGGTTAATTCACCCAAAAATGACAACTCTGTCACTAATTACACTCCCTCGTATTCTCGTCGCTTCATAACATTAAGGTTGAACCACTGGAGTCACATAGACTAGTATTTTAACAATGTCTACCTTTCTGGCATTGAAAGTGGTAATTGTGTTGCAGTCTATGTGGGGTCAGAAGGCTCTCAGATTTCATCAAAAATATCTTAATTTGTGTTCCAAAGATGAACGAAGGTCGTAAGAGTTTAGAACGACATGAAAGTGAGTAATTAATACATTTTTGTGTTAAGTAACCCTTTAAGTTCATGTTACTTTGAAGTTAAATGCTTGAAAGCTACTGTTATCTTTAAACATTAAAGTTCTCTTTTCTATGTGACAAGCTTTGGTATGCGAAGTCATAATTGTCTTAAGCAAGGTAAAATAATGGACTAAAAATTAAGGCAGAAAAAAAGTCATGTTTAAAAGAAGTTTATTTACTCACCCTGTCATTTCAAACCTTAATGACTTTCTTGTTTCTGACTCTTGATTTCAAGCTTCAAAAAAGACACAAACACATCATAAAAGTCATCCATATAACCGTGCGCTACATTTAACATCTTCTAAAGCCATTTCATGGTTTTGTGAGGAAAATATCAACATCTAAGTTGTTACTCACTAATAATCTTCCCCTCAAATGAACTGCAACCAGATCCATGTCAGTTGAGAACTAGATCCATCCCATTTGTGAACAAATCAGATATTAATTGAAAAGGTTTGACTTGTCCTTTTGGAGCTAATCAAGCCTGGTCCTCATTCACTTTCATTAGACTGAAAAGGGTCATTTAGGTTTGGAATGACACGAGGGTAAGTAAATGAAAGATTTTTTCCTCACTGCATATCTAATCAAACATTTTGTGTACTGAATGAGATTAGCCTCATTAATAACTAACTATGACAAATTATAAAGAATTACCTATTAATTACTAATCACAACATTATCTTGTGCCACTCTGAGACATAATCAAACACCTTTTTTACTGTGAATATAGTCATGCATGTTTTTTAATTTAAAAATAATGGTCTGGATCACCAGTAGTTCTTGAAGTGTGACACTTGAATTATTAGTGATGCATTTTATGACCACATTGACAGTATTGAGAGTAAAAAAAGACAATTGCTCACATCTCAGACACATTAATGTTGTGGTTAGTAATTAATTATTAATTCTTTGAAAGTGAAATTATGCACACTATACTGTCCCTTTCAAAAAAGGGAATAAAAACATCATCAAAGTAGTCCATATGTGACATCAGTTGGTTCATTAGAATCTCTTGAAGCATCGAAAATACATTTTGGTTCAAAAATAACAAAAACTACGACTTAATCCAGCATTGTCTTTTCTTCCGATTCGAATGGTTATGAATCAGTGTATCGATTCATGATTCGGAACACCAATGTCACGTAATTTCAGCAGTTTGACACGCGATCCAAATCATGAATCAAGACGCTGATTCATAACCGTTCGAATCGGAAGACAATGCTGGATAAAGTCGTAGTTTTTGTTATTTTTGGACCAAAATGTATTTTCGATGCGTCAAGAGATTCTAATTAACCAACTGATGTCACATATGGACTACTTTGATGATGTTTTTATTAGCTTTCTGGACATGGACAGTATAGTGTGTATACACTTTCACTGAAGGAACAGAAAAGCTCTCAGACTAAATATAAAATATCTTGAAGATGTGTTCTGAAGATGAACAGAGGTCTTACGGGTGTCGAACGACATTAGAATGAGTCATTAATGACGTAAATTTCATTTTTGGGTGAACTAACTCTTCAAGGAGACGTGTCTGATTCAGTAATTATTCCTAATAAAGAACTATCTCAGTCCTAAATCTGATATATTAAATACTCATTAGTAAGTCTTGTTTCCATATTAGTTAATAGTAGTAGCTGAAGTGTTAATGTAGTACTACATTTTGTCCTCCATAGTTACCTATTAATGTTGGACCATTATTCTAACGTGTTACCACATTTTGCCTTTCATAGTTCTGGGATAGGATCAAACTGATCATGATGCCAGCCAAACACCAGCCAGACTTTTCATACCTGCGTCACGTCCCGCTGAGGAGAGTCCACCTGTTTACACTGGTGCAGATTGTGTGCTTAGCTGTCCTCTGGATCCTTAAATCCACATTCCTTGCTATCATCTTCCCGGTCATGGTATGGTAACATATTATATTGACACACATAATCCTGTAAGCACTCATGTAGATCATGACTCATAAAACAATATTAGTTTCAATAAAGCTTTCTGAACGTAATCTATTTAGTAAGGGATCATTGTAATTTGTAGTTCAATCATGTTGTGAACGGGTCGCTCTGCTCATCAACTGCATTTCCAGCGGTCTGTGATTTAGTGATGTAATTCACTTCAAGGTTTTTAAGGACAGGAAAGATGCAAATAAACAGTTTCTGTCTCTCGATCCCTCAGATTCTTGGTCTCATGGTGGTGAGAAAGCTGTTGGACATGGTCTTCTCTCAACATGATCTGGCATGGCTGGACGATCTCCTGCCTGAGAAGGAAAAGAAGAAAAAGGATGAAGACAAGAAGACCACCAAGAAGGACAAAAAGAAAGGCAAAGCAGGGGATTCCTGTGAAGAAGATGTAAGTGTTTCAGTAGCCTAAAAACTCAAAGGCAGACACCCAGGCTGCTGAGATATAAATGAGAGACTATAGACTTGACTAAAGTCTTTGGTCTGCACCCAAAAATGGTCTAGAGTTCAATAATGGTTAAGATCCACAATTGCATTGTGTTACAGTGGTGCCACCTTCTGGTGGACAAGAGCCTCAGGAGTGTAACAGGAGTGTAATCAAAGTTGACACATTCTGCATGTGCATATACTTATCTTCCTCCATTCTTTGGCCCACAGGACAAGTACCAACCTTATACAAACTGCTCCCCCAGTGATTCAGACTTGGATCGCAGGTACTGTGTGCTCAAACTACACGTTCCCTACCGTGACCTCCTACAGGCGCCAGACTCCAACTCAGAGTGGGCGGCACGATGCCAACCAGGCAGTTACTACCACTGATACTGACTTTATTAGATTTAAAAAATGAGCATTTCCACTCACTAACACTCTACATTTAATGCTACTAAATATTGCATTAATATTTACATAGAGGTAGATGACATAGTTGAGAGGCAGCTCAGAATATTAAATGTATAACTGCTAAACCCCTGTATACAGTATTTTGCCATACATTATGAGTATTTACCTATAGATTTTTTTGCCTTGCCATGCGCTTTGAAGCAATGCAGATAGAACTGTTTTCATGCATCCACCAGTATTTTACTTTGCATGCTGTTCTAAAAAATGTGTAATTTATTGTTATGCCATGTGTTTTTACTTTGATTACATTTTCACACCCAAAGAAACACATAAGTAACAATTAATGAACTTGCATAATTCGATGTGAGTGCAGTTTCCGTTTATTTTCCTGAAATACTGGGAAAGATGCCAGCGAGAAAAGTTATTTGAAAAAATATAGTGTACCTTTTTTTTTGCAAGCTTTCCAAAAGCATTACATTTTTTGCAGATATAAAGTGATTAATGTAACTGCATTTTACTTTTTTCAAGGAATTTTGGTTGTTTCTTTCTCCTGTGTGATTGTGGACCCAATAAGAGTGCTTATACAGAATAACTCCGTGCTTGTACCAGATTTTCTAAGTTTTTTGTTTTTGTTTTGCTTTATGAAGGTTTCCCAGCCTGGTTTCTCTCACACTATCTCCACAACCTATTAACTTATCCAAATGCATTCCTCTGTATCACTCTGATGTAGTAATGTAAAATCTGCTGGGTTTCATGTCTGCATTGCTGTTCAGGGGGCATGGTTTGGATGACGTGTTCACTTTGACAAAGGTCGAATTTACATTTAATCGTTTAGCAGACGCTTTTATCCAAAGCGACGTACAAATTAGCAGAGCAATCAAGCAGGGCAACAATATGCTAGTTTTGTTTTTAATAGATATATAGAATAGTGTAAGTATTAATAGGATTTTGTTACCATTAGTTATTGCATTAGGTATTATAACTTTAGGATAATATAAATGTATATACTATTGTTCATATTAGTCTTTATAACAATAATGATTTTCTATATGCAATAGCTTTGTACTACTATTTAAATGTTTGAGGTCAGTAATTATTATAATTTTTTTATTAATACTTTTCTCAGCAAAGACATAAATTGATGAAAGATTTTATAGCTTTTTATAGCAATAAAAAAACTGATTTCTAAAGGATTAAGGCTGCTGAAAATTCAGCTTTGCCATATAATATAAATAAATTTCATTTTAAAATAGATTAAAAAAAATAAATAGAAAGCCGTTACCAATATTACTTCCGTTACTGTATTTTTAAACATAACAAATGCTGCCTATGTGGAAAAAAAACTTTTTTTATTTATTTAAAATATTTTTTAATGACATTCCTGTCACATTACTGACAAAAAAGTTATGCATTACTTTATATCTTATATTTAAATGTATTAGAAATGTCTAATGTAGAAATTAATATTAACCGATTCCCAAAATTATTTTGATTCCCAGTGCATTAACTAATGATAAAAGTAGAACCTATTGGTTAATTGCCCTTAATAATTATCGCATTTAAACACATTATCTCAACGCATAATATGAAACACTTAAGACATACTGAGCCTTTTTTCTGATTTGGGTGTGCCCTGATCCCAAATCTTTCCCCTGGAACATTTGTGCAGTCACACTTGTCTCTGTCACCTGCATCAATAATCTTAATACAGACTACCGGCTTCCCATCCTGATACTCAGCTGCACCTCCTCCCTGTCATAACCCACTCCTCTTACTCCTCCTCCTCCTCACTCTTGTAACTGGAAGTTGCCATTCCACAGCATCACTCTGCACCTGAAGATCTCCTGTCCTTCATCCCCGGCGATGCCACTGGCCAGAGGGATGTCTTGCCCCGTGCCCCAGGTGAAGATTGAGATGGAGTCGGACTACGACGACGCAGATATTAACCCTAGAGGCAGACACAGGGATCACAGGGACATGAGCAGTGAAACAACACTATAATGTCGAATCTCTGGACATTGGATGCTCGGTCTCAGCTTGTTTGAAGCTCAAGTGTTGCTAAAACACATGTTCACGTTTAACTTACGATACAGAGTGGATCAGACAGCACTTTATAGCACAACTGTGATGTGGCATAAGAAGTCAGAGGTTTATTATTTTAGAGGGTGAACAGAGTGTATGGTTTATGCTATATGCATCAAACATGGGTTTTGTTTCTTATTTTAAAAGCCAAAGGAATTTAAAACATGCTGCAAATGCAGTCAGTTTTACTAAATTGAATCAATATAACACCATAGATAATGTGAAAACTAGATCAACTTTATTTTCAAGATTCCAGTATCTTTGATATGAGGATTACATGGATTAACAATAATGATTTTGTTGTCCCCTATAACTGCTTATACCTCTGGGTCTAGTATTGTTTCCTTTCTCCGAAGTCATGCTTTTCCTTGCCTTCCCTTTCTTTTCCTGCTTATAACACTCAAAACTAAGTTGGGGAAAAGAAACAACCAAAAAAGAAAAAAAATAATAATAATCGAAACCTTTTGATTTTGGCCTTTTATTTTATTTGTTTGAACGTTTCAGAATGTTTGTGTGAGCTGTGTTAGGTGGGATGTTTTCTCTGTATTTGTATATTCTGTTGCACGAATATGCAAAACTGGGCAGGTTGCAAATAATGGATGTTTGCTGACATGAGATTTAACCTTTGAATGGAAAAAAAGCAGTAATTCTTTCTCCTGACAACTTGAATTCTGATCAAATTAAAAAAATGAAGATTAAGATTAAAAATATTTATTGAAAATAATGTTTTTGTACATATAAGCCATATAAATTACAATGTTTTTTTGTTGTTGTTGTTGTTGATCATATTTTATTGTACATCTCACATCCCTTGTATATATTAATACTTCATCCTAAAATAAGACATTGACTTAAATAGCAGGCTTTAAACCTCTACATGTACAATCAATCCACTATTTAATCAGGTCATTTGCAGTGAAAACTACCCAAGAACATACAGCAACACTTATGCCTTTGGTTACTGATTTTGAAAAAGGCACACTGGACGAAAACCACATTTTATCCTGATTACCAAAGTACTGAGCAAAGGACTATAAATTAGACGAAAACAGCACCGAACAACATCATGTCAAAGAACATGACGCATTCCTACTAGTGTCGTCATCAGGGTTCATGGTGAAGCCATCACTGAATCCGTCACTCTCCACTAGCGTGGGTCTCTTACCACACATAGGGCAGAGTTTGTTCCTTTCACGTGAAGCTCGCATCCATATGATCAGGTTCCAGCGTGTGCCTGAGGAGATAGGCAGAGCGCCGTGCATGTGCTGGCCCCTGTGAAGCAGACCTTCAGTTACATGATGCTCCACTTCCACACACTCCGTCTCACTCAGAGGCACCTAGGACAAACGCACACAATCCAGGACAATGTAAACACATCTTTAATGTGCATTACTAGGCCGCATGCTTGTGCTGCCCACTGTTTCATTCAAAACTCTCAGTGTCTTTGTAAAGTGAATTAATGTGTTCTGTAATCATGAAATAAAATCTCTTCTTGAAGAAATTGTTTGCTTGCTCTTTTAGGGTAGTTGAATGGGGAATGTGGTAATACTTCCATTTATTTTTATTTCAACTGACTGTATGCATTAAACATATATATATATATATATATATATATATATATATATATATATATATATATATATAGACTGATTTATACTCATTTGTAATGATACTAATTATACTAATATTATGAAGACAACATGTGGTTAATTGGCATTTAAAGTCAGTGGCATAAGCCATACCAAACTAATAAAATGCTTATTCTATATAAATGTATTAGATAAAAAATATTAAATCTAGAAAAAAAATCTGAATTTACAGTATCTGTTTTCTACTTATAATAAAGTTAGATGTAGAAACATTAAAATTGACATATTAAGCCATATGACATGGACAAATGACAGATTTTAGCAAAAAAAAATGTATATGGCTATATATATATATATATATATATATATATATATATATATATATATATATATATATATATACACAGTTCAGACATAACATTATGACCTAATATTCCTAATATTTTGTTGGTCCCTAGCCTAACAAGCCAGACCCACATCAAGCTATTTGGTCTGGAAACTCAGCATTGACAGGGCTCAATCCGAGGGGCGGGATAAACGGTCTTTCAAACTCCCTCACACAATAGGATAGCGCAAACCAGAGCAACGGCGGAGCTCGTTGACAAATTAAACTATCTCCGAATGTGATCGGCACATCTTCCCTTTTTAAGAATTACTTCAGAGCCATTTTTTTCTCAGAGAAAAGCTTAACTCCAAGTCTTCCAGAGTCGCGGCCAAAGCCGATTCGAAAGAGTCAGCAGTTCTTGCGTTTACTAGTAGCACGCAAGCGCAACTCTACTGTCATTATGTTAAGCCCCGCCCACCGACTATACACGATGTGATTGGCCCGACCAGTTTGGTTTTTTCAACTCAGAATGAATTGAGAGTTGCTAGACTATACTTACGGCAGATTAGATTTGCTGCTGATAGGGTGCGTCTAGATTTCTAGGCCTGGTCCCCCTTTTGCTGCCAAAACAGCCGTCAAGACATGAGCTCCACTAGACCCCTGAAGGTGGGGCCTCCATGGATCGAACTTGTTTGTTCAGCACATCCCACAGATGCTCGATTGGATTGAGATCTGGGGAATTTGGAGGCCAAGTCAACACAGCAAACTTGCGCTCATCAAACCATTTCTAAACCAGTTTTGCTTTGTCGCAGTGCGTATTATCCTGCCTCTGCCGGCTTGCCTTCTTCCCATAGTGCATCCTTGTTCCATGTGTTCCCGAAGGTAAGCAACACACACGGACCCGGCCATCCACGTGATGTAAAAGAAAACGTGATTCATCAGACCAGACCAGGCCACCTTCTTCCATTGCTCTGTGGTCCAGTTCTGATGTCCACAAGCTCACTGTAGGTGATATTACCATTGGACAGGGGTCAGCATGGACACTCTGATTGGTCTGCGGCTATGCAGCCCCATATGCAACAAACTATTACGCACTGTGTATTCTGACATTTCTATCAGAGCCAGCATTTACTTCTTGAGTAATTTGAGCAACATTAGTTTGTCTGTTTGATCGGACCACACGGGCGGGCCAGCCTTCGCTCCTCTCCTGCATCAATGAACCTTCGCCACCCATGACCCTGTCACTGGTTCACCACTGTTCCTTTCTTGGTCCACTTTTAATAGATACTGACCACTGCAGACCGGGAACACCCCACAAGAGCTGCAGTTTAAGAGATGATCTTACCCACTACATTATATTCTTACCTACGCTTGCCCATTTTTCCTTTTTCTAACACATCAACTTTGAGGACAAAATTAACTTGTTGTCTAGTATATATCATCGTCTAACAGGTACCGTGATGAAGAGTTAATCAGTGTTATTCACTTCATCTTTCAGTGATTATAATGTTATGCCTGAAAAAAAATCTTTACATGCAGATTTTTTTTTAAATTCAATTTCCTGTTTGAGAATTCTCAAAAGTTGTCTTATAAGCACCTGTCTCATGTCTCCAAAGAACAGGTTCCCCTCTGTGAAGTCTTTCCCCAGTGATACATTTAGAGTGACTTCGGCGTTGTCATAATGATAACAAAGTTCCATGTCTTCATGCATAGCATACTTGACCACGAAAGCCTTGTGACTGTCCAGACAGCTTCCACCACAGTCACTGTAAAGCAAAGCGGTGAGTGGGCGCAGATAGACCTCCCTCAGTGGGGTGATGAAGCTCTCATCAAAGCCCAGTTCATTCAGAAGAATCTGAATTTGTTTAGAGATGTTAAATTATTATTTTCATTATGATTGGCATAAAACAACAACATTAATCTGCATTTTGATGACAATAGCAATCACGTGAGAACTGGATTAAGCATATACTGATAAAAACTCATACCCCATAATTGTTCATGGTGTTCGGCCTGCCCTTTGGGGCATCAGACTGTTCAAAATGCTCCAGCTCTTCTATTAGTTCCTTGCAGAATTCCTTTCGGAACACTGGGAATCTAAAGACTCTTGGTGCTGCAAAATATCCAATAAACATAATTTGTTGACTTGTGATTTGGCCTATCTTTCATGATTTGATGGTTAAAATATTTAAATTTGGATGATTGAGTAAAGAAGAAGCTCACCTGCTTCTGTCTGGATGAGTTTCAAAAGTCCTTCCATGGTTGCATCACTTGAAGCACAGTATTTTACCATCTGCAAAAGTTCTGGGGCCAGGAATGATTCCTAGTAAAGGATATATTATATTGCCGTATATCAATGAACGATTTTGAATCATAGACTGCCAGACTCCTGTTTCTATGTACCTGTAGATGATAAACATGTTGATGAAGAGGTGTATAAATCTCCTTGATTGTAGCTGCTCTCTCTGCTGATTTCAGTTTATGATTCTGGCGTCTCTCGATTTCTGCATGAATCTATAAATACAAGACGGGGTAAATAGCCGAACTCTGACAGCCTTGATCTCCAAAAGTGATTAGTGATCTCGAGAGCTCACTCGCCTTTCCGATCACGTCTCTGAACTTAGATTCAGACACACAGCCCAGGGATCTGAGGATCTTAAGCAAATGTCAATGGCATTCAGAGAGAAATGGCAAAGCATTCAACATTAAGGCATTAGCCAGTGTTGCCATAGATCACATACATTTTGATAATCCTTCCTGAACTGGCTTTCTGAGACGAATCGAACATGGAGTTTGTATTCTTCAAGAAAAATATTATCTCTGAAAATGCAACTGCATGTGTAAAATCTATCCATTGTGTATTCAGATTCAATTAATCCAAGTCTAACGACATACTGTTATATATTTATAGACATAATATTAACGACACTTGAAACATTTCAACCAGACTGTTTGAAGTTGAGCTGTCAATCTGTCCAGAGCTCCGCCTACTCAGTGATTGTTTTGGAACAACCAAAAATATGTCCGTAAAGAAACAAACGGATTCGCTAATATAAATATATAATTCAAATAATCACATTTGATAACGATACAGCTTGTTTTCCAAGTATATGGCTATAAATATTCTGGCATTAAATTGTTTCTAAAAAGACCGATAAATACCAAGAGTTATAAAATGTTGTTTACTTCCTGGTACGTCACTCAATTCCTTCCGCCGACTATTATTGTGCACGCGCAAGTACAAGGCAATTCGCGCCTGTTGTTTTGAATTTAAAATTGGACGATTATTTAGCTGTACCATCTGTTATGTATTTAAAGCCCGTGGCCGTGTATTCGCAGCAGAATGTTGAGTGTGGACTCGTTGCCAGTTGCCGAAGAGGAGGTGGTGGAGTCCAGCTCAAACAGACTGGGGGACATTTACACGTTTGTTGCCGAGGGCTGTTATCCTCAAACCATGAACCCTATTCGCAAAAAAAATCTCAAAAGATATGCTCAGAAATTCATGATTGACGGTGAGAGCAAAGCTTTCAAGTGTTACATTCGTAATGTTATTAATCTGTTATTTATATTTTACCCCCGGTTTCACAGAGAAAGCGTATAACGTTAGCTAGTCTCAAACTAAAATTCATGTTTAAACTGTTTTAACTGAAAGCAACTGACATGTCTTAAAATATGCCATAGTTTTGTCTCAAGATGCATTGCACACCACTAATGTTTTCTTCATCCTTAATTTGGGCCCTGATTGTGAAACCAGGCCATATTGTTTTTCAGTATTTCCTGGAAACTGTGTTTGCAGTTTTTAATTTGACAGACCTTTGTGTATGTATGTATTGTCCTGTTATATCATGTTAACTTGAAAAATTATATATAAATTAACATTTTCCTAGATTTAAAATTCCACTTTTTAGAAAATCAGAATGTTGCCCTATAATTCACCACACATAATCACATAATTTTCAACCTCTTGTGGAAAACTGGACACTACAAGCTTTTAAATCTTTTTTTTTAATGGCTCTTGGTTTGAAAATAAACTACTAATGGGGGTTTCTGAAGCGATTTACTAGTTCCTAACCATTATATTCCCCCAGTTTCACAGACAGACAAGGCTTAAGCTAGTCCTAGTCTAAAATGTGTGTTTAAGCCGTTTTAACTGAAACAATCTTGAACTGAAATATCTTAAATTATGTCACTGCCATTGTTTTGCCTCAAGATGCACACCAGTCATGTTTTTTTCTTGGACATGTTTACAAAAGTTACTTAAATGCCATAAGTAACTAATCTTGGTGTAGTCTAAGCCCTGTCTGTGAAACTGGGCCATTGTGTATTTGTTGCATGCAGATCTCCTCTTGATGTTTTGAGTTGATCATTTTATCCAGTCCAGTCTATTCTATTATATAAAACAGTCTTTAAAGGCATCATAAGCAATGTTCCACACTTTTTGTGTGTGTGTGGCTTAGCTCATCTCAAAGAGTGATGAGTGACTTATTTGTTTTATGACATATCTAAACTTTCTCTATAATAAATTCTATAGATGGCCGGTTATATTATGTGGGGCCGAAGAAAGAAGAAAAGCGAGAAGTAGTGATTGAGGCAGAGCGGAAGAGACAGATATTTCTGGAGTGTCATTTCAATGACATTGGGCATCACCTGGGACAGAAGAAGACAGTTCACAGGATTCAGAGTAAATACTACTGGCTTGGCATTGTCAAGGATGTTGTGGATTGGGTATGCTGTGGATGTCACTATCTTGACGCTTTTAGGAATGGATGTGTTTGTCATATTTTTCATTCATGCCTTTATCTACATGTCATTGAATCATCTGTTTCAGATTAAAGTATGTGAAACTTGTCAACACACAGAGCGGAATAAAAACCTGGCCAGAACGGTACGACCCATCAAGGTGGATGGTCCGTGGGACATTTTGGCCATTGAAATAATTGGTAAAAGTTTGTTAGATACTTTTAAGAAGTCTAATTTGTTAGCAGGACATATTTCTAGAGAGTAACCAAAATGTCTTGCTTTTTTTGAAAACAGGTCCATTCCCAGGAACAGTACATGGAGGGAATACACACATTGTTATTATTACAGATTACTACAGTAAATGGGTAGAGGCCTTTCCTGTACAAAAGAAAGATGGTCTCTGTATTGCAAGAAGCATTTCATCATCTGTTTGCAGGTGAGGTTACATTGAACCATTAATAAAGAATAAATATGCTGAAATGCTAAAATGTGTTTTTCCCCCCCTCCAGATTTGGCCCAGCAAAGACAATATTTTGCTCTCAAAGTGCTGACTTCTGTGCGGAGGTAGAAGCTTTTGTGGAAAATACCAACCTTTTATTCGAAACAGAGCATTAGCTCTATATTCACAGCGTTATTTTTGATTATTTTAGGTTACAAAGCATCTGTCTGACCGGTGGAACATAGCAATAAGAGTGTTACCAGTAGACCAGCCGCAGAGAAACGCACTGTATGATCGCAGCAGTAATCTGCTGAAAGACGCCATAAAACAGATGGTGGTGGAGAAACAAGTAGAATGGGATGATTTTCTTGATCCAGTTTTGGCCAGCTTCAGGACATCAGTCAACCCTACGACAAAATTTACACCACACTTTTTAATGTTTAACAGAAAGTCTAATGAGGTAAGAGAATTAACTTTTAAGATATGGTAATACAGTTTTAATATTGTAAGCAAGAAGTTACACTGACTGAATTTCTGGTCTTTTTTTTTTAAGACAAATTTTGATCGTCTTAGCTGCTATCAGGAGCAGGAAGAGGATATCCTTAATGAAGAGGACACAAACTCTTTTCTTTCCTCCATGCAGGAGCAACAGAATAACATCAAACAGTTGGTAAGGTTTGAGCTAAAATTCCTTTAACTAATAAATCGGTTAGACTAGTGTCCCTGTTAAAGGAGTCATTCACTTTCAAATGAAAATTACCCAATGATTTACTCACCCTCAAGCTATGCTAGGTGCATATAGTCTTGTGTAACCAGACGTTCATACTGGCGGCAGAAGGTCTAGACTCTAACGCAGCTTTCGTTGGTCGAGGACCGCCCAAGAGGACGTTTGACTGACATGTAACGCAACCAATCACAGTTTGGTGAATGTCAGATCAGATGACTATCAATCACATTAAGTGTTTCCAGATAAGTACGCCATATGCATCAGACATTCAGCCAACGGTCCTGAGGCTCAGACTAGGACTTTCTGATGAGTTATTTTAATTAATATCATGACGCTTCCCAGATTTATAATGGCAGTGACGGGTCCATTGAGTATGAAGCTCAAAAAAGTGCATTCATCCATCATAAACATGCTCCAGGGCTTTAACAAAGGCCTCTGAGGCAAAACCATAGACTGTAAAAAAATATGGACGTAGTGTCCGTGACGTCACCCATAGGATTCTGATAAGCCGTTCTGAAGCTTAAAGTATGGACGAGCTGGGCGTTGCCATCTTGTGAGCGAGTCATCGCGTGTCACTCCCCGATAACAGAAAATGGGCAAAAAGGCGGGATGTGCGCGGAGCTGAGGTGACGCAGTAACTATAGACGGCGGATAAATGGCTATCCACTTGTAACCACGCCCTTAATTATGCAGAACTTTAAGGCTTTTTTAAAACGTAAACGAATGAGTTATAAAAAAATTCACCCCCCTCAGAGTTGTCATGAAGATCAAAATTAGCCTTATAAGCCAAAACCACAATTTGTACCAGGCTGTAAACATGTTTTTTTCTGCTTTAAAGTTGAGAATTTTAACATGGGGCTCAATGAGATTCTGCTCCCTTCTGGAGCCTGTCCCTAGTGGCCAGTTGAGGAATTGCAGTTTACATTACTTCCGTATTGGCTTCAAGAGAGATCGCGGGAGGTTGCCGCTTGGGCAAAACGATGGGGTTTTGTAAGAAAAATATCCAAATTTAAAGCTATAAAGTAAAATATCTAGCTTCCAGCAGACCACCTTCCATATTCAAAAAAAGCTTAACTGGCGTGACATAGAGCTAGAACATAGTTTTGCACTGCCGAAAGCTAGATATTTATAAAGGTATAAGTTTATAAAGTACTTTATAAAGTTTTAAATATGATATTTTCTTATAAACCCCCAATGATTTGCTTCAGAAGGCATTTATTAACCCACCGAAGCCGTGTGGAGTATGCTTTTTTTTATAGCTTCAAACTCAATGGATTCCTCCACTGCCGTTTTAAAGCTTGGTAGTGTCAGGATATTTATTAATATAACTCAGATTGTGTTGATTTGAGGGTGAGTAAATCATGGTGTATTTTTCATTTAAAAGTAAACTACTCCTTTAACCATGGTGCATGTGTAACTATTAGCGTTTATTCAAAAAGCATGTCTTAAAACACAGATTTTAGTTCAGGCAAGCTTTAAAATGAGTTTCTTGATAATGTTCTTTTTGTCTACACAGGTAGTTACAAATATGAATGTTGCCTACAGACAAGAAAAGAAAAATGCAAAACGCAAGGCTAGAAACATGCCCTCCATCACTCTTACTGTGACCGACCCATTGTTCAGCACAGAGGAATCGCCCTCAGCAAAAAAGCTCAGGCAAAACCTCTACTTGTCTTTTCCTATAGAGACTGTCCTAACCACAATACAGAATGTACCTGAAGCAAAGAAGAATGGCTTAGAATATCCTCTAACAGACCCTGATGTGCACTGAAATGAATCTTTTGTGATGGGACTGATCATTATCCACAAAGTGTATTTGCATAGACTACAGCTTGAAGACCAATAAGGTGGTCCACAGAGAGCCTGTCAAGTAGATGCTCACTTTCTGTTTCAGCACACAAATAATGAAGCGAGATTAAAATATTGTATTTCAGCTTAAGGCGTTCATGACACTGATGATGGTCTTAGATTGTGCTTATACTTTGTAAAAAATAAAATAATAAGGTCATTATGTCAGTCTTTCACTGAGCTACACACCCATGTTTGTTTAGCTTAGGTGACTCATGCCCCAGAAAGCATTTTGATCTGTATTTCCTTTGGGTGAGTCATCTGAAGTACAGATTTCTGTATTATCTGTAAGAATATTGCATAAACATTAATTATGAAGATTATAATATGCAGTGCTCTCGATATCTCATTATCACAGAAAAATAGTTGTTAGTTGGTTTGACTAACGTTTTTTTTTTTTGTCTCGGAAGGTGGATCTGGATTTGAATAGGACTTTACATTTGCTTCATCGTTAACTTTACTTACTCATCCATGTCTCTGGAAAGGAAACTGAGTTTCTTATGTCAATCTAGTAATAATCGCACACCGAATCAATTATTTTTTGCTCCATTCTGTTTTAAAGTGTTATCCAACAATTAACTGTTTTCACTTGTAATAAATATTTGTTAATTCGTTATTCATTCAGTTCTGCGGCCGGTGTGATAAATCTCATGCAACTTTCTGTTTGTTTTTGAAATAACAGTTGATACGAAGGTGCAAGAATGCCCCCTGGATTGCAGCAGATTTTACAATAGGGCTGACCTCAGCTTGTAACTTGTGTCATCATTGGAACAGCCTGCAAAGTGGCGACATGTCTTTAGAGTGAAGCCGTTAAGTGTTGAAATGCAGTGTTCTCATTTAAAATAGTTTATTTGCCCATTCATTGTAAAATATTTTTGTGAAATGTATGCTAAAATCTGACCGCTGTTGTTGCTAGAACTTAAAAAAAAATGCACTGACAATATTATTTATGCGTTATGGGAAATAATTTGGTGATATTTTATTTTTTAACTGTAAATGCCGTAAAATTATATGGTTAAAACACAAACCTATATGAGCCGGTAAAATCTATTTTGACTGCGCTGATGACAAGTGGTGATCTAAAAGAAATCCATGTGGTGACTAAAGCAGTGTTATATTTTTCATTACATTTCTTAACGCATTCTGGGAATGCATCTTTTCCCATAAAATAAAGGGCTATTTATAGTTTTTACTTTAAAAAAAATCCTCATTATTTTAGAATAAAATAATAACCTTGTGAAAAAGAAGTATGTTATGAAAAAATACATTTTAAAAGAATATAGTTCAATGCAAACTGAATTAAATGTTTTTGGACACTTAAATGTTAATTGAAATGAAATGAAAATGCATTATAGCTTATATTAAATGCAGTTAGTTGATCTCAAGAGTGTTTATAATTTACCCAATTAAGTAGGACTTGAGTATTTTATATATGCTCTCATAATTACTTATAATGTCTTTGAAATGTAATTTTGGAAGTGTACTGCCAAATGTGCTATAGCATTTATGGTCAGCTAAAAATGACTAATAATGAATTGACACGTGTATTTTATGTATTTGTAATTAAACTATTTTAGTTTAGTACATTTAAAACATTAACTTAACACTACAGTTCAAATTATTATAAGCACATTACATTTGCTTTATTATAATCAAAATAAGAGTAGGCTATACTTCGTTTCTTATACAATGTTTTAAAATGTTCTTTAAGTATAAATTTTAATATGAATTTTTACAAATAGCACTTATTTATATGTGTACTTATAAGTGTTTTAAAGATCCGTGATAAAAGTGTAATTTCTTTAAGCCATTTTTTTAATTGATATATCTGAATATACCTTTAAGATTTGAAGTAGCCTACTAGAAGTGCACATTTAATACAATAATTTCCCCCAAGGGTGTCTTCTATATCTTAATTCCATTTATTTTGCAATTGTAACTTTCACTTTACTATCCTTTTAAAACGTCTGCAGTGAAAATGACAATCACTTTTATGCACGACATTTAGAGATACAATGGACACAATAATATCCATTTTAAAACTTTGAAGTCCGCATTGTTGAAATAAATATCCTCACGCGCTTTCCCTCAAAATATGTAAGAACCACTATAAGTAAAAGAAAGGTAAGAACGTGTACTCACTTATGGTACTCTCCAATGTGACAGACAGGAGCCCTCTCTGATTGGTCAGTTGTCACGGAGGAGGGGCTTCAGTACTGTATTCTTTTCCCCCTTCCTGTCAGTGCACCGCACTCGTAAGGAGAGACGATGGATGTTGACTAGCAGTTATGTGACTAAAATGAGTTTCATTGTCGTACCGGGGATGTTGGTTTACAAAGGAAACAACGAGCTGCTGTATAGACGGAAAATCTTAGGATTTACATAAAGATATTTTGTACTGCCCTAATGAATGAGTCGATGCCGGGTGTCAAGCTGTGCAGGCCAGCGAATCAGCGTAACAGACGCAGTACATTGACAGACTTTGTTTAATGCTCGCTCCTTTAATCAAACCAGACCTGTCAGTCTGGTTTTATGCTGCTGTGTTATTTACCTACTCTATAGAAATCACCTCCATATAGAATTGTGCTGCTCAATTTGACCTAGGACAGCAAGTCTGCGTGGTGCAGTAGTATCGACCTCTTCAACAGGTGTAGGAAAATGAGGGTTGCTGTGGTTCTTAGTGGCAACCTGGTTTTCACTTTAGTGGATATTGTGGTCACTACAATCTTGTATGTTCATGGATCAAGACTTGATATATTTTCAGATGAATTAGAAGAGTTTGACATACGCTGCTCAACACTGGACTTGTGGGGAACCGTTCTCATACGGGTCAGTCTTCTTTTTGGGGCCTCTGTCGGGGTGTTCTTTAACAGGAACGATGGTCCACGGAGGGTGTCAAACCTGGGGACGCTGGTTGCCTTCATTTGTCTTACCAACATGACTTATGCTCTGGCCAAGTTGTTGATGCTTTCTGAACAGGGAGCTCTAATGTATGACCCCTGGTTCCTCAGTCTGTTCTCATGGACTTGTGCATCAGCAGTAGGCATCATGATCTCATGGAATCTGCTGTCACAGACTCCCAATGCTGTGTCTGACAGAGAGGACAGCGAGGAGACGGAGAGGTTGGTGGATGGCATTGAAACAGAAGATGAGTCCAGTGAGAAGAGCAGGAAATCAGGGAAAGAGCCTCCCCATTCAGGGGCCACAATCGGCCGTCTGTTGTCATACTGTAAGAAGGACTCTGGTTTGCTGGCCATTGCTTTCTTCTTTCTTCTCCTCTCTGCTGTGTGTAAGTTCACTCTCAACACTTTCTCACAACTATGACTCAAATATTTTAAGAAATGTAGTAAATGAAGTAAACATGTCATGATTCCATGGATATTTCACGAGCTAGACTTGTGTTGAATGGTAGGCTTTGCTAATGTTGGCCCAGCAGTCATTCTCTGATCAAATATAGTAACTGGTTATAATATAGTAACAATTAGGTTGTATATGTTGGTATTAGTAAATACAATGTTCAATATGAACTAATAATGAACAATGCTTTTAATGGACTCAAAGTGAATGCTTGCTGTAATATTACAATATTTTACTTTGAAAATTTTACAATACAATATTTTACAATATTTTGTAAACAATATTGGTTAATGTTGATACATGATGATGAATTAAACATTGTTCCTGTATAAGACCTTAAAGTATTACCAAACTTTTGAAACATATTTTGAAAGAAGTCTCTTATGCTCATTAGGATAGCATTTATTTGGTGAAAGTAAAATAGAAATATTGTGAACAATTATTACAAATATTTTTTTTGTATTTGAATATATTTTAAACTGTAATTTATTCTTTTTAAGGCAAAGCTGAATTTTCAGCATCATTCCTCCAGTCTTCAGTGTCACATGATCCTTCAGAAATCATTCTAATATACTGATTTGGTGCTTAAGAATCAGTTTTAATGCTTGATATTTTTGTGGAAACCATGATCATTTTTTCATGGTTCTTTGATGAAGAGAATTCAAAATAACATAATTTATTTAACATACTAAAGATACACTTTTGTACAATTTAATGCATCCTCAATAAAAGTATTTACCGTAATTCTTTAAAAAAAAAAATCTCACTGAACACAAACGTTTGACAGTGTGTTTAAAAGTTTTTATGTTCCTTTTTCACTTTTACATACAGACGTTTTCATCATATTCACCCTGGATTTCTAAACTTAACTGTCTGATTACAGTTAGATTGCACATCATTGCAGTGTTATGTTACGATTGCTCTAATATTTACTCTAGTCATTACATGCTTTTGAATGCCTTGATTTGTTACACTTGTGATTGCACATCTGGCACATTATATTGTTTAACATATTGTTCTCATCTCTAGTGCTTTTCAGCCGAAAGTTAATGTTTGTATTTTCCTCTTCATAGGTGAAGCTTTTATACCATATTACACGGGGCAGGCAATAGATGGCATAGTTATCCAGAAAAGCATGGATACTTTTGCCAAACCCATGATTACTCTTAGTGTGTTGGCTTTGGTCAGGTGAGCAATTCTGGATTTGACTTTTTCCTCCATTACTCATTTTATAGCCAGCACTATAGAGATTTAATGAAACAGAAATTGTCTTCTTTTTTCCCCCTTTTCTGTTTTACATTGTAGTCCATGTTATATGGTGTCCTTTGAAAATGTACCCCTTTGTATGTATGTTGTACATATGTATGTTGTTTTTACAGCTCCATTGCCATTGGGTTTCGTGGAGGAGTCTTCTCTGTTACGTTTGCCAGGTTGAACATTCGACTTCGGAACCTTCTCTTTAGATCACTAATGCATCAAGATATTGGGTTCTTTGATGCCAACCATACAGGTAATATTATAACTCCGATCATAGCTTTCATCAAATATAGTATACCTTATATTTGTACAAAAACATATATACTTTCCTAAAAAATGAAAAAAAGAGAGGTATGGCAGTTTATTGATATGACTCAAACATTCAGCCTAAACCACTTGACATTGATTTTGCATACTGAGTTTCATTTGGTCTTCTTTCTTCCATCTATTTGCATACTGTATATTGATTGGCCTTGTCTTTTTTTCTTATAACCAGGGCTTGACATTAACCTTTTTTTGCTCACCAGTCACTGTGGCTAGTGGTTTTCCAAAATAACTAGCCCCTCAGCATTTTCACTGGACAAAAGTTTGACATTGATACCATGGGGGAAAACTGCCATATAGATAGTTTTAATATTTATCTCATAATTGGCTCATAATCTCATTAATCTCATTTGGCAGCAGGTATATTAGGCTGCTGTCATTTTAAGATCTGACACATGGATCCATTATACCGTTACACATGCTTTTTCTTGCTGAACTGTTTATGTTCACTTATAGACAGGCATTTTTATATTATGTTGTGTCTATTTGACCATTTAAACACAATAAGCAGTGAAAAATAACTCAAATTTGTACTTGAAAGGTGGCTTAATATGCGCACACTTTGGGTGTGAGAACAAAATCTCCGGGAATGAGTAAAATGATGTGCAATACACACAATTCAAGCCCTGTTGTCACACCAACAATATATTGATCTGTAGCGAATTAAACTTGCTGTCAGAAAGATCATTAAAGTGCAGCTGGTATCTTATATCTATTCTGTGGAAAATTATTATTGGAAGCATTTTAGATATTTCAGTATCTCTATGTATCGAAAAATCCATATTTTTGACAACACTACATTGCACTTAGTTTATTATTTTAGATGCCTTTTTAAAAAACTACAACTGAAAAATATATATATTATAAAATTCAACCCACTAGAGTGGCTAGTACGGGTGACAGCGTTACACGCCTCTGCTGAAATCCATCCGCATTTGGTAGATCGGCAGGTGTTGATGCCAAGCCTTGCTTATAACTATTGTGTTAATTCTTGCATGCAGCAAACAGAAAACAAAATGTGCACTGAATGAGTGTCATGTTGCAGCATTTTATTTACAAAGAAACCAAACCCTAAAAAAAAAGCTTACCTATAACATTAGAAGAAATTCAAATTTAGTGTTGTTTTTAACGTTACTGTATCAAAAGACAATTGGACCAGTGAAAGACATTCAGTACAGAAGAACACATAAATGATTCAGCTCTCAATGGTTTGCCTTACAGGTGACATTACCTCTAGACTTACCTCAGACACTACTCAAGTGAGTGACCTCATCTCACAAAATGTGAACCTGTTCCTGCGTAGCTTTGTGAAATCTGTGGGTATCTTCATATTCATGTTTGGAATGTCCTGGAAGCTGTCTGTAGTCACCATCATGGGTTTCCCATATATAGCTGTGGTCTCCAAACTGTATGGAGAGTATTACAAGGCAAGTTATGCATATGCAAATACTTTGCTTGATAGAAATAATAAAAAGTGGTTAATTGTAGTATATAGTGAATAATAAAATATTTAATTATACACAAATGCACTACATACTGTATGTATAATACCATTTTGTCATGCACTGATACAAAATATGTACTCATGCAAAAAGATTAACATTACACATTTTTGATTTCCCACAGAAATTAACCAAAGAAGTTCAGACAGCACTTGCTCAGGCCAATAAAGTGGCCGAGGAAACAATATCAGCCATGAGAACAGTGCGAAGTTTTGCTAATGAGGATCAGGAGGGAGACTCATACTACAGCAAACTGCAGGAGATGTTCATTCTTAATAAGAAGCAAGCGGTTGCCTATGCCTGCTTCATGTGGTCAAGCTATGTAGGTATATTGAAGGTTTAATGAAGCCCTTCAGCCTTAGTCCTCATAAAATCCATAGTTATGCAATCTAATGCTGCCATCACATGCTATCGGATATTATCGTAACTACCATTTTCTAGTTTCTAGTTAGAAACATATGAACAACCTCACAATTCATATTTATCACAGGCCGTGTGTAACGGACGTAGATTGGTAAGAGCCTTGCGTGTTAACCTTATTCCCCTGTCCTCATGTGGTGCACTTGACTGGCGCTAGCAACTGCGTGCTTTAGCCTGCCTCTCACGCCAGAGACCCCAGTTTGAATCACGCTTGGAGCAGGTTGATTAGGAACCTTTACATTTGGTGTCATGACCCGGATGGGAGAAAGGTTTAGGGGGATGAGTGTAACGCAGGCCAGTAAGAGCTCCAAATGTAACCCTGATTAATTAGGTATTAGAAACCTAATTTTTAGCGTCTTTGTAAACCTCATTCCCCTGGCCTCGAGAGGTGCATTAGCGGCTGTGGCCTTTAAGTGTCCTTGTTAGCGTGCCTGTGTAACGGTAGTCACTGTGTAAGTAGAACTCACTCCTCTGTCCTCAAGAGATGCTCTAGCGACTGACGCTAGAAAGGTTGCAGCCTCCTTGTTAGAGCGTCCAACTCTCATGCTGGCAGACCGGGATTCGACTCCTGCTTGGAGCGGGCGGATTGAACAGGAGGGGTTACATTGGTGCCGTCACTCGGATGGGAGTGAGGTTTAAGAGGGTGATTGTAAAGGTAGTCACTCTGCATGTAAACCTCACTCCTCTGTCCTATAAAAAACACAAGCGACTGACATTAGAGGTTGCAGCCTTTAGCCTCCTTGTTAGAGTGCCCGACTCTCATGCGGGTGAACCTGGGTTCATGTCCTGCTTGGAGCGGGCGGTTTGAACAGGAGTGGTTACACCTGCCTCCCACGCTGGATGCCCCTCTTAGAATCGTGCTTGGAGCAGTAAGACCAGTTACATTTGGTGGCATGACCCGGATGGGTTATGAGTATAACGTAGGTTAGTAAGAGCTGTGTGTGTAAACCTCACTCCCCTGGCCTCAAGAGACACACTAGCAAATGATGCTAGCAAATGCGGTCTTTAGCGTCCTTGTTAGCGCACCTGCCTCCCACGCCGAAGGCCCCGATTCAAATCCTTTATGATGGGTTACACAATTGTATTGTGACCGGGATGGGTTCAGGGTGGTGAGAGTAATGTAGGCCGGTAGAGCTGTACATGTAAAACTGATTCCCCAGGCTTCAAGAGGTGCGCTAGCGACTGACGCTAGCTACTGCGATCTTTAGCATCCTTGTTAGCATGCAGGCCTCCCACACCAGAGACCCCATTTAAAATATTGCTTGGAGCACGTCAGGCAGGGCCGGTTACACATTCTATAAACTTTAAACATGGAAGAGGGGAGAATGATTGCTGCTGTGACTGGGAATATTTATTAGCCCTGTCTTGTCATTAATGTAGTGCATATTTACAAATATGAATAATTATTTGAAACGTATTGTATGTTTTATACACAAAATATGTATCTATTTGACTGAAATTCCAGAATTGTTAGGGTTAGCGTAGTGAATGTTTATATGGTTGTCAATTAATAGGATGCTAAACATAATTTTGGCTTTAATACGATTTTTCCAATAAATAAAGAGTGGCCGGTTGCAGAACCTGATTGTCTTACAAGTTAGTCATCTACTTCAAGACTGGTCGTTACTTTTTAGGTTACATAAAAAGATAGATGCATAATTTAATCCAAAAAGTAAGAATGATTAGCCATTAATAATTACTAGCTTGTCAGATTAGCTCTCAAGAGACAGTCTTAACTTAGTGGCTATGTTTAAGTAACTGGCCATTGGTGTCCTCCATGATTCCTGTTCTTTCCGACAACAAAGCACTTTAATGGAAAAGCATGTAATCACAAATTTAGTGGAAAGGACATTTTCAATTGCATGTGAAGGCAGCATAATTTCTTTCCCTTTTCTTCTTGTATTCACATTTTCTCTGTTCCTGTCAACATTTACACTAGTTCTCAGTCTTTCTTTGTTCTTAATTACCATCTTTTTTTTAGATCTCTGAGCTGGCCTTGCAAGTTGCAATCCTGTTTTATGGAGGCCACCTAGTGGTGACAAATCAGATGAGCGGAGGGACCCTTATTTCCTTTGTCATCTATGAGCTGGAGCTTGGAGAGGCCCTGGAGGTATTTCGTTTTTCTTTTAAAATGTACATTTGTGAAACTCATATGATGAATCTGAAACATTCTGGTCTTTTTACAGAGTATATCATCGGTGTACACAGGTCTGATGCAAGGTGTTGGCGCTGCAGAGAAAGTGTTTGAATATATTGATAGGAAACCTACACATGCCCTTGATGGTCAAGAAGCTCCAGAGACACTCGAAGGCCAGGTTGAATTCAAAAATGTGACATTTGCATATCCAACACGACCAGAGATGGATATATTGAAGGTATTCTTTGTTGAAGGAATTTAAGTAGAAGGTATTGATTGTATTAGGAAATATCTTGCCATATAATCTACTAACAGGAAAGTAAAACTCCATGACCTGGTTTCACAGACAAGATTAAGACAGGATTAGGCCTTTTTAATTAGGCAGTTTAATAGGGCATTTAAGTAGCTTTTATAAATGTGCCTTAGAAAAAAAGCCTTACTGGTGTGCATCTTGAGACAAGGGTACTGTCACATTTGAACATATGTCAGTGCAAGTTGTTTTCAGTTAAAACAGTCATGTAATTTAGTCAGCATGCATTTTAGTCTGGGGCTATCTTAAGCCTTGTCTGTGAAACCGGAGGCGTGTTTTAACAAAGCATTATGTGGAAACGCTTTTCTATGCACATTTTTGTTGGTTTCTTAACCACATAAAATATGTTCTGATTCATTTGCTGTTATTGTAGAGCAACCATTCACTACCATAGTATTTTTCCCCTACTATGGTAGTCAATGTCAAAATCTGCTTTGTTACAAACATTCTTCAAAATATCTTCTTTTGTGTTCAGCAGAACAAAGAAACTCATACAGGTTTGGAACAACTTGAGGGAGAGTAAATTATGACACAATTTTCTTTTGGGGTCAACTATCTCTTTAAATCACATTGTCACATTCAGTGTAAATGGATAAAAAGCTTTTTGCTGGAATCCTATTGCATTGCACTTATTTAGAACACTGTGAAGAGAGTAATTTTAATGATTTTGGCTAGACACCTGCATTCAGGCTATACATCTGAATGACGTCAAGTAGAAATAACCTATGAATTGCAGAATTATTGAGATATAATCACTATTGTGCCAGTGTAAACGGTAGCTATGGATGACTTCAGTAGGGAGTAGCGATTGAAAGCTACTTTTATTAATTTTATTTTTAAACTGAAATGCTAGTGAATCAGTAACAGAATTCCTTGACATGAGAAGGAAATTAAAACCACATTTTCTTCTCAGAATGTATCCTTCAGTCTTCGCCCAGGGCAAGTAACTGCACTAGTGGGGCCCTCTGGTGGTGGAAAAAGCTCATGCGTGTGTTTGCTGGAGAACTTTTATGCCCCTCAGCAAGGCCAAGTGCTAGTGGACGGCCGACCTGTGAACACATACAAGCACAAATATTATCACTCTAAGGTGGGATATATGCTGAGGTTGATCTGTCCTACTGCATTTTGAATGGATAAATTGTTTTGTAAATACAATTTTATAATATATATATATATATATATATATATATATATATATATATATATATATATATATATATATATATATATATATAATCTGTATTTTTGTTGTTTTCAGTACACCTTGTAGTACATTCTATGACCATAAGGGGGTAGTAGTTGCTGATAATGGAAATGGTGGTGAAGTGGCCTAACCCAAAGCAAATTAGAGATGTTAGTGCTCTTTTTTATTTTATAGGTGTCACTGGTGGGTCAGGAGCCTGTTCTGTTTGCACGCACTGTTCAGATGAATATCTCCTATGGTTTACCTGAAACTCCTATGGAGTCGGTCATCAGAGCTGCCATTAATGCCAATGCACATGACTTTATAACCGGCCTCTCCAAAGGTTATGATACTGGTAAGTTATTATTATATTTTATTATATTATATGAAAAAATGCTTTTCGCCGAACTCGCACTACTCCCTTTTCCCATCTCATATCAGATCGGAAAGGCGTTTATTTTCAATAAAAAAATAAAAATAAAAAAAAAACTGGAACTAAAGCGCCTAACGTGTGTTTAATAATAAAGTGTTAATCGGTTAGGGATAGGTGAACAGACGTGCTGAATTAGAGACTGTAAAAGACAAAGTGAGTGGGTCCAATATCATTGTCCTTAAAAAGTGGGTGGGTCTTGTCTGGGGGGTGGGGGGGGGGTAATAACGTTTTAAAATTTCACATTTAAAGAAATCTAGAATTTGACCATGTCTAACATGTATTCAAATGTAAAACCTACAAATAATAAGTAAGCTGTTATGATCTGCAATACTTTAAGCATGGCATTATAAATGAAAATTATAATTTTGATGACTCAAAATTGACACAAAATTACTCTAATTTGCCTCTTTTTGTTGGAATTCTCTATTTGAACCTTATCTACCCTACTACAATAATTGTGATATAAATAATATAAATATTAGAAGAAAAATATTTTAAGTGGTCATTAATGACCATAATTAGTGCACAAATAGTATTTAGTACCAAAAGATCTGCTCAAAATATTCAATACATATTATTAAACTAAAATATAGTTTATTTAATAATTTATTAAATTGAAAATTACTTAAGGTGTACGGTCAGGTTTGACTATGATAGTAAGGAATATCTCAGGGCTAAATACAAGAAGAGCATAACATTATAATGTTGCATCTCCATCACTTCATAATAAAATGACACTGTAAATGTGGTTGATGTAATAATCAATGCATTAAATGCATTAAGTTAAAAAAAATTACATAACATAACATTATTTAACATTAAACATTATTTAATGTTTGAGTTGATCAATCAAACCCCTTTATCTAAACCTCTCTACTTAACCGTCGGAGTCATGTTTGTAGTTTTTTAACGCTTTTTATCCGCATTTATAGTTCTAATTGAATCCTCGAACAATTCGCAAAGGGTTGTTGACAATATCAGCCATAAGAGTGTGCATCGATCCGCACTTGGAATTCGGACCACAAATATTAAACCATCCGGGAATCTTTGGAATACTCTTTTTAACATACTACGATTTGGGCCATACCAATTCTATTTTCAAATACTTTTTAGTATGGATAGTATGTGAATTGGGAGGCAGGGTATGTGTGGGAAACACTGTTATATTATATTATATTATATTATATTATATTATATTATATTATATTATATTATATTATATTATATTATATTATATTTTTATATTATATGAATTTTACATTATATGCATCCTAAAACATGATTATGTCCTTTATGCATTGCTATAATATCCATAATAGATATTCAAACACTTCATTTTAATTTGATGTTTTTGATGTATTTGACACGTGTTTTGTGTGCGAGTTTGGCTCATAATTTGCCATGCGGCTCTGTCCTCTGTCATAGGGGTCGGAGAGAAGGGCACTCAGCTGTCTGGTGGGCAAAAACAGAGAGTTGCAATTGCTCGGGCTCTAATCAGAAACCCTCGCATTCTCATTTTGGATGAAGCCACAAGTGCACTAGATTCAGAAAGCGAATATATAGTAAGAGCTGTTGATCTTGAAAGGATGTGGCTCAAGTGAACATACTTATTTTTATTCTTGCATTATACTTCATTCATGACACTACTTTGTTTTAGGTTCAGCAGGCTCTGAACAGCTTGATGCGAACGCACACGGTTTTAGTGATTGCCCACAGACTGAGCACAGTGGAGAGAGCCGACAACATCCTGGTGATCGACAAAGGCTCTGTGGTAGAGCAGGGCACTCATGCTGAACTCATGGTCAGAGGAGGCCTCTACTGCAAGCTGGTGCAGAGGCAGATCCTGGGGACTGAAATAGATGCAGATGGTCACAACCTAACACCAGCCCCACCTCGGGTGCTGAAGGAAGGAGATAAGGAGAGTGAAGAGGACTGTAGTGACACTGAGTATGAAGCACGCTACTAGGAGAAAGTTGACATGTTTATCACATGATTGTTGATTTGATTAATTTTTTTAAAGCAATCTTGGGATATATCACAAATGTTGCATGTCAAAGAGTGTTTACTAGACTGGGGCACTGCCTTGAGTAAAGCTTTAAGCTATAAGAACTTGATATACTTGATACTTGTACTGTACATTTGTTTCAAATGTAAATAACTTGGATAATTTAATGTTTTTAAACATAATAATTATGAAAATAAAATGAATTGATAGACAGATCACTGTTTTTATTTTTTAAATAAAGGTCCCATATACTAATACAGTTAACAGTGCATAGTGTATATTATTTAATCATATTTTTAATTAGCTGATATGTGAATATTTTCAGCTTTCATTTTAATTTTACTTTGTTCTAGTAATGGTTTGTGATTTTGTCATTATTATTAGTCATTGTTACACTTACAAAAATGCTGGGTTAAAAACAACCCAAATTGAGTTGAAAATGGACAAACCCAGCAACCCCAACCTGCTGGGTAGTTTTATTTAACTCAGCTATTGTAGCGCTTGCTTAAAATTAACCCAGAGTATGTTGGAAATTAACATATTAATATGTTTAAAGAATAATAATAAAACAATACACATCAATACATTTTTTGATTATTATTATTATATGCAAGCTATAGTATTTTTTTTTTTTTACACAATAGTTGGGATAAATAAAACATTTAACAACTGCTGGGTTAAAACGACCCAATTGCTGGGTTGCCAAATGGGTTGGGTTTTTAACCCAACATTTTTTAAATTTATTTTTTCGTAATTTGACAGACAGACAGACAGACAGACAGACAGACAGACAGACAGACATGCAGACAGACAGACAGACAGACAGACAGACAGACAGACAGACAGATAGATAGATAGATAGATAGATAGATAGATAGATAGATAGATAGATAGATAGATAGATAGATAGATAGATAGATAGATAGATAGCTCTCCTCTTGCACAAAGACACATCAGAAAAAGTTTGTGAGCATCAAATTGAAGAGGCCTTGCGGTGATGTGCCGGTTGACGTCACGCATCTCCTCCTGTCGTCTTCCGGCTGAAAATAACAGCTTTGCCCAGTCCGACGGCAGAAGACAGAGAGTTCGAAGTGTGAAAGACACACCGCTGTGCCAGACATGGCTGGCTTTGAGAACAAGTTGACTTCTTACACTTTAACTCAGTTAAATGAACTGCTTGAAGATGACGAGAAGCTCAACAAATTTATCGACGACTCGGAAGAGGTGAGTTTCTTTTTTTCTCGTGAAGAAGGTCGCGAAGTTAGCGCGGCGAGTTGGATTTGTATCCCAAACAGCACCATTTTATACAGAGGTTCTGCATCGTAGGCCGTGTTTATTTCTATACTTTTAAAATTATTATGACATCACTGCACTTTAGTATGAACTAGTTACATTTGAACGTTTCTGCGCGTGATTTGAAGTTGGTTTGTTTTTGACGTCGCGGACTATGACTAAGTGTTATGATGTCATTCGTTAAACAGAATATTTCAAATAAGACAAAAGTGGCCTTGTCACGGAAGCAGAAACTGGCAAACCTATCGTATATAATAATGCCCATGAGTTAGGAACATGCATTTCCTCTTGTCTCGTTGTTTTGTATATGACCCATCAGTGATGAAAGTCATTTTCTCGTGATCCTCTTTTTTGTCTTATTACTGGCGTCGGTTATGTGTTTCTGTTTTCACTGGTCATGCTTTTTTGTTGTTGTAGCATTTATTTTTTTGTTTATTTTTTTATGGAAACGTCATCGCCTTTAATGTCACGGAAGAAACCCTGACATAAACTGTCATAGCCCTTGTACATGCCAATTTGTATAATTCCAAGCCCTGGTTTGCCATACTATTAATTGAAATTAATAATATGAACATTAGTATTTTGGTGTCATAATAGATATTTTTCCTATTGGTTTTTATTAAAATACCACAACAGAACCGTTATGGAGTGCATGTTTTACTGTTGCAGCTCGAGAAATTCTGATGGATATTTCTTTTAGGCAAGGTGTATGATGTGCATTTTCCTTTTTTTAAAGCCAAAAAATTCACAGGTGATTTTATGTATAAATTAAAATCCTGTGGCAATGTACAAGTCAGTTGGCACTACCTTAACCATTTGCCATAATCATTGTTTGTTTAATCAAAGTTTAACGTCAATTATAATTTTTCATGCATAACCATAAATGTATCATACTTATCACTGCCAGTGCACAGTTGTATCAGTACCAGTTCTTGACTCGCTGTGCAAGTTCAAAGGTTGCTCAATAGTGTTTGCATATTCTCAATTAGATCGTATTCTGGGCATGTTCACAGCTTTGTGTTGATTTGACCTTCAGATTCATGGAAAGATGTCAACCTTGACTCAATATGTGTCATGTTTGATCTGGCAACACTGTAACTTGGTACTATAAAAGGTGCTTTTTTATTTAACAGGCCAAATAAGTTATTTATAAAGAACTATCTTAACCATTTATCTATTGCTTTTTAAATAACTATATTTGTTAAAACTAAACATTCTTTAAAACAATCTTGGCTAACTACGAGAAATGGGTTAGTACTGGAATGGTGCTCCAGAAGCCAAATATAGTAACATTTCATATTATGTGGAATGTTATTATCAGCCACATGAATACAAAGGTTGTGGATTCTTACATAGGTCTACATCTTTTAGAAGGCTGTGTGAGTGTAATAATGTGATGAATACGTACCCTTAGTCATGTTTGGAAAGGACTAGCTTTATGTATTCTGCCAAGAGCCATGATTTGCAATTCAGAAGAGGCAAGGGTTGTTGTATTAACAAGATAATTGGTTTCAGTATTGTCTGTCACCATCTAATATTATATAACACATTATTTCAGCTTTCTTTGATGTGTTAGATACTCACTGTATATTCTGAGTGCTTGTTTGGGTATTTTTTTTTAGCTTAATGTAATACGTAGGACATCCTGACACAGTGTAAAAGCTAAGGAAGAACAAATTCTTTCTAACCTGCCAGCTGACATAGGCAGTTGTTTGAGAAACATGTGAAATCTGGCACTTCTTCCTGTCATGTGCTCTGACGTATCATCTAAACTGAAACTGCAGAAGTGCACCTGTTGAAAAAGGAGGAGTCATGACAATTAAATACTGTTAAATGTTCTTCGTGAAAGTCATAGGTGAGTCACCAGAGGTGGTATGCAATAATTGTATTGCTTTTTTGTTAGTTTCTTGGAAATAGGATGCGGTTCTGTAACGTTTTTATGATGTGTAAAGCTATCCTTTGCCACTGACCCTTATTTTTATTCCTTCTTTTGGGCCGTAACGTTCTGTTTGTAGCTAGTACATTGTGATCATCCGGTATTAAGGCGGAGTGACCTAAATATCAAAGGCCAGTTGATTCTAATCAATTTCTGCATAAATAATTTTAAGCCTCTTATCTGATTCTCACTGGTGAATCTCTTTTATAGGCATGCATATGTAATCAGGTTTTGTAGTCAAGTATCTAATTTCTAGCATTTGTCTAGATCAGTGGTTCTCAAGATTCTGACATTCTGACAATTAGAGAAACTTACCTAAAAGTAGGCCTGTCACGGTAACAAATTTTGCTGGACGATAAATTGCGATAAACGATAATATTATCATTCTGAGACCATTTTCATCTAGAATAATGATAATGGCATAATAATGAGGTGCATATTAGGGGTGGCACGGTTCACAAAACCCACGGTACGGTTCTGTACGGATCTTGTTTTTGTTTTTTCTTTTAATCGTTAACTCTCCAGAAATGTACTTCATGTTATATAACTTAATTATCAATAATTTAGGATAGTATTTAAAAAAAAAAAAAAAGTTATATCTTGTAATCTTGCACAAACTGAACTTGACCATCTCTGAGGAAAGCTAGGTGAGATTTTGAAACAGCAAGAGAGAAGACATTGATGACATGCTTTTCATTTATTTGGCAAAAAAAAGGAGAATGTGTATCGCTATCTCTACAGGAACTCATGTGACACAAAGATTGAACTGAAGAATTAACTTGCATTTATCAAACTACCATCTTCAGTGTAGCTTTAAGCCTCGTTTATACTCGACGTGTCCGCACGAGTGCAAAGGTGTGCGCGGCAAAAATGAGGTCAACGGGGAGCGTGCAAGACCCCATTTCGCTTGGCGCTGTGCAAGTCAAATTTTGTAACTTTGCGTGTGGCTCCGCAACCGAAGAAGCACGAGATCCGGGAGAATCTGGTTGAGCATGACGTCTCATCACACCAACACCCGGTCTGCGCGTCGAGTATAAACACCTCTCCAAACGAGGCGCGAGCAGTCAGCAAGAGAGGCGAGGAAAAGAAACAAGCAAGCAAGTGGAAATTATTGCGGTCTGAAAAATTATCAAGCTCATTTTTTTTTTATCGTGCGATTAAGTGATTTATTGAATATCACGACAGGCCTACCTAAAAGATTGCTGTGCAACTCCCTGAACACTTTTGAGATGAATAGAACTATGAACCAGATCCCATTAGCGGTGGGCAATATACCAGTAGACAAGATTAACCAGTAGAAATTTGTCAACCAGTAGAAATTACTGTTATCACGGTTACATGCTAACGTGACTTTGCTGTGTTATGCCCTCACGGAAGCTTCATTTTTGCATGCATTTTTAAGCAAAACAAATAATTTAAACTGTTGAAGCTCAATAAGCACCGAAATAACTCATTTTGGCATGTGTGAGCACTGTCTGAGAGAGACACACATGAAATCACTGCTCATAGAGCGCTAGTTTTTTTTAAAGGCCTAATTGGGTCAAATCACACTTCTGTGTCAAAATGTGCCTGTCTTTGTAACTATCCTGGTAAACAGTTATTTATGTCTAAGGCTACAACTACATTAATCTAATCTAGCCTGATTTGTTGCCTGGACAACAAATGCAAGTACATTTTCTCTCATCCTTGCAGGACTGTGATATGAAGTGTGCAAAATAACATTTTAGCAACTGCGAGAAAGTGAATAGCACATAACTGGCACAATAGCTGTTTAAACATGCATATTATTGGTACATGTTGTCACATGACTAAATATGGGTCTTCGTCTTCACATTCTACACTGAAAATGGCGGTCTCAGTGTGGAAGGAAGGCCAAAACAGAGAGAAAAATATGATTTTTCAAACTAAAATTTTTATTAGTGTGGCCTAAGTGAACAAGTTGAGAAAGAAAGTGCATATGTATCAGTATATTAGATCAGTGCATTCAGTCTTAACAACAGCCTAATAAACCTGCTGCTGCCTATGATTTGTACAGTAAAATATCCAAAAACCACCAGGCCAGTCGTATATTTTGTTCAGTTGATGTCTTACAATATACCAAATGTTTCCAACTATTTGTACATTTTTGGAAAATTGCTATTTTAACCAAAGGACCCGGGACATCTGAGCATAGCGTCTGAGGGAGTCGCCTGTCAATTGTCATATCTGCATATCAAAACCCAGCGTTCAGAAGAGAGCCTCAAAACCACTGTAGAAATTAGCCTATACTTAAAAAACACACAAACGTCATTAGTTGACCTCAGACAACAGTATAAAAAAAATTAAAAAGCCAGTTCCTGACATCTTTAAACACACTTAAATGTGTCTAATATGATAAACAGAGCTGCATTACCTCATACTCATTTTGTTTTGAATAGGCAACCTCTAGCAGCAGGGGCGTAGCCATCTTTTCAGAAGTGAGGGGGACAGAAATGTCGTAATAACCCCCCCCCCCCCCCCCCCATTTTTTGGACCAATATAATTTAGCACATCTCTTGCTTTTAATTGGGCAAGATATCAAATACACTGCTGAACAATAACCACTAATTAATATCTATAATATTATTCTCCTATTTTTATGCCAATTTTACTGCTACAAACAATTGTGCATTAAGATTCCATAGATTTTATGCAATGTAAAAAAATATAGATATATTCTGATGTAAACCATGCTGTTCTCCATGTGAAGATATAGTAAAGTGTAATTTATTCCTGTGATCAAAGCTGAATTTATCGTCATTACTCCAGTCTTCAGTGTCTCATGATCCTTCACTAATCATTCTCAGATGAGGATCTGATGATCAACACACATTTATGATTATTATCAGTTTTGCTGCTCAAGGTGCTGCTTAATTTTTGTGGAAACCATCTAAACATTTGTGGTAAAATTAAAAAAGAGAGAAATTAATACTTTTATTGATCAGGCATGCATTAAATTGATCACAAGTTATTTTTTTCATATTAAAAAAGATAATGTATTTAATAAATGCAAATAAATGCTGTCCATTGAACTTTCTATTCATTAAAGAATCCTGAAAAATAACATGTAGGCTATCGTGGTTTCCACAACATTTTTAAGCAGCACAACTGTTTTCAACACAGATAATAATTATAAATGTTTCTTGATTATAAAATTATTTTTTATATCTTATATCTTGATTATATCTTGATTATTATATCCTGATTATAACGATTAGTGAAGGATCTTGTGACACTGAAGACTGGAGTAATGATTATAAATTCAGCTTTGATCACAGGAATAAATTACTATATATATTCACATAGAAAAAAAGCTGTTTTAATTTGTAATAATATTTCAAAATAGTACTGTTTTAACTATTTTTGATTACATAAATGCAGCCGTGGTGAGAAGATACTAAACATTAAAAGCTGCATTATTCATATAGCCTACTTTATTGTCAATAAATAGCCTACATTGAGATGACTTGAAAAACACACATAAAGCATATATTGTCGCAATCGTCTGATTGTCGTCGTCACGTTTCATCACTCATAACGATTGTTTTCCTTCAGCTCAGCTACAGCTCCAGAGGTATTACCTCTACGAATCCGCTTTTGGACTTTCTGTGAGAGAGCGCCCTCCTCATATTTAGATTCGAATAAAATTACAGGTCCTGCATAGATTATTTTTTTGTCTCTGAATTCAAATCTTGATGTATTCACTTGGGTTTCTATGTAAATACATTTGCCCGTGACCTCAAGAAGCGCGCTCTCAACCGAGATTAGAGAAAGCTGTTTTTTAGCGTCCCTGTTAACTTGCCCGCCCTCGCGCAGGTTCGAATCCCGCTCGGAGCAGGTCGACTAGGATCGGTGAGACCCAGTAAAAGTGCGGGGGACGAAAATACATTTTATTAAAAGTGAGGGGGACACGTCCCCCGCATCCCCCGCGTAATCTACGCCCATGTCTAGCAGACAGAAAAAGTTACATAGTGCAGCTTTTATCAAATTATTAAAATTGTTTGCTCTTTAATAACGTTAATTAAAATAAATTTACACAGTGAAGACTATGCAGTTTTTTTGTGCATATTTAATTACTTAATACTTATGCAGTATTTCTTTTAGGTCTGTTTCATTTATGCCTTTGTTCTAATGTAGTTTTGTCCTGTTGGTTGTAATTAGTTTGTTCTTATTTTAATCACTGGTTGCTTATCCACAGTAAACTGTTACTGGAGTTTTTTTTAATTAGTTAGGCTAGTATAGTGTGTAATATTGAAATTGGCAACAAGAATTATGGAATATTGGTGGTATCCAGTAATAGACTTTTGCCCACTGTAGTGGACATTATATTTTAGTTTCTGGGACATCATACACGTCACAGTTTTGAGTCAGGATTGGATGTCCTTAAAAGAGCACATTTGGGGCTTTGCACAGATAACAAATGTTTGGAGGTTTCACCAGGACAACGACAACTTCTTGATTAATTTTCAAATTGTTTGTTATAAATCAACATCTCAGGAATATGTTATGGGATTTCTAATCAAAATATGACTTTTTGTTACAAAACAGGCCATGGATTTCATAAATGTGCACTGTAAAAGACACCGGGACTTACATGTTTATCAGGCATTTTGGACAAAAGTGAATAGGGAAAAATACATATCAATATTCCTATGAAATATTTCTTATGAAATTGTTGCTAGTTATTACTCCCATTATTACACTTCTTTTTTTCATCACATGTTGCACCAAGAACCCATAAATGTATTAAATGGGAAAATCCAAGTATGGCCATTTTACCCACATATTGCATAAAGTAAGAGGTTATATAAAAGTATTCAGTTATATATTTCATAACATAGTTCAGAATCATCTTTAATCAAAGTTAAAAATGTATTCGTAAATAAAATTAAAAAAAAAATTAAAAAATTAATTAAAAAAAATTTAAAACTAAATTGTTTTTGCCTATACATTTTTATGGTATGCAAAGTCATGATGTGAACTACAGAGGACATATTATAACATGAATAAAATATAAATTTTCCACAATTTTTTTTGTCCATTTGTTTCTTATGCTCTAAACAATGTATTGACATTAAAAAATACAACATTTGAAAAAAATTTGGTCATGTTGCCTACCCCTAAATCCCAATGCTCACCATCAGTGGCAGACTTCACTAATGCACTTGTGTATTAATGGGAGAAAATTCCTGCATCCATGTGTTAACATTTACTGGGAAACCTTCAGTGGCCCCTATTATGTTGTTTTAAAGGTTCCTAATTTGTTTTGGAGGTCTTCAACGTTTACATGCGTCAAATGGTACAAAACGCTTTCTTTTTCTCATAGTATATATGCAAATCACCTCATTTCTCAAAGACTCAAATTGTCTTGCCTGAAGGTTCCGTCTCTCTAAACCCATTCTGTTGTGATTGGTCGTACGCTTACAGCACATGTTGAAAACTAAACAGCCATCACTAAAACTGAATTTTAGCTCCGGAGGCTTCCAGTAAAAGACGTTAACAATAGCGTTGAATTTACCATATCAATTTGAGTGTGAGTCCGATAATAAAACATTTGGAAGAACTTGTTATCAAACCCGAGTCTCCATCACTGATAAGTTTTACTCATTTTGTCTGGCATTGAGATGTTGCAACTGTAATTCCTGCATTAGCATTAATAAGTGCATGTCCATTAACAAACTGATGTGTATTTCTAATTTATTTAGGTACACGTGAGAGCTGCATCATTAACTGTATCAATAACGGTGCATACATTAGTCAAGCATAAAACGGGAATGACTGATGTAAAATTAAAGTTTGCAAAACAAATTTTGCTCTCTTTTTTATCATTACCGGTACTTATAGTAAGAACGATCTGCATTTGATAAATTGCATAAAATATAGTGGGAACAAGCCAGCTACAGTGTTTGCAGGCGGGTCAAATAGCATCTTTTTTGCCATGTTATGTTTTTGGTTTAATTACTTATTTTTACCTTTACTAATATGGGGGACAAAACCAATGCTGGCAATTACTTGTAATAGTTTAATCTTTGATTTCAGAGGGTTTACAAAATCTTTTGTATTTTTTTTTTTTTTTTTTTTACAAAAAAGTTATGTTGACATTTGAAAAGTTTATATTTGTGCCCCACAAATATATATGCTTCCCTGTTATAGTTTTAAAGGTAAAGTAGTGAATGGGTCATAGATGTAACCTTCAGTTTTTGCTGCCCACATACCATGATATTTATGCTTATCTCGAAATGTATCTTGACTCTTTCACCCGAAGCTGCAATATGATGCTGTGAGAGATTCATGAACTGTCAAGTGCAAATATTTACTCTTGTTACAGACTACAGTGGCATTGCACCTATGAATGGCACAATACATTCTCTTTCTGTCTTTTTTCTGGTTGTCTATTAATTTATTCTACTGTTCAAAAGTTTGGTTTTGGTAAGAAGTCTTTAATGCTTGCTCACCAAGGCTGCATTTATTTAATTAAAAATACAGTACAATCGTTATATTGTGATTTTAAATTATGACAATTTTAAATAACTTGTCTATTTAAATGTAAATTAAAGTGTATTTCAGTTGTGCTGCTAAATACTTTTGTGGAAAAATAACATTTTCAGGATTTAGTGATTTAATAGATAGTTCAAAAGAACAGCGTTTATTTAAAATCTTTTTTGTCTTTAAAAGTCTTTACTGTCACTTTAATCAATGTAATGCGTCCCTGCTCCCTGCTGAATGAAATGTACATAAAAAAACAAACTTTTGAATAGTACTGCATATGTATTTATTTAAATTGATTTATAACCTTCTTTTATTGAGTTAATGTGTTCCTTTTGTTTTCTAAGATCAAAGGACTACAACAGAACAAGGAGATGACCCAGGCTAGTAACCGTCTTCTGGCTGAGCAGAACCTTAAACTCCAACCCATGCTTGACCACCAAAAGAATGAGCTTACCAGACATTACCGGAGCCTACAGGATCTGTTTGAGGACTATCAGCTGCGCAAGTCCACTCTAGGTAAAATACCGGGATTAAAACATAACTTCCTTTTATCTCTGTCTTTCTGTGTATTGTAAATCCTTCAGAATTATACAGCTTGACTTTTAAGCCCAAAGTATATCCCAATTTTTTTTACTGCGAGGATGGTGCTTGTACAACAGCGTATGCGCCAGAGAGACAGAAGTCACAACAATTGTACTGTGCATGTGTCGAACTCGGCCATCCGCGTTAATCAGCAGTTGAGCATACTTTGAAAGCTGTGTGTACACAAATGCATGCGAGACGTGTTCGGATGCGGAAAAAGAAGTATAGCTGGGGCCTTAACTCGCACACGCCTTGGTTTTTCATTGTATAATGTGGTTTAAAATGTCCATTATGTGCCTGAGAATATTTTTTAACATTATGTAAATTTGAAAAGCGGCAATGGAGACATATTACATTTCTGGTGCATCCCTCTGGGCTTTAACTCATATTGTTGTTGTTGTTGTGGTATGTGAACATTTGAACTTTCTCATCTTTTCCAGCTCATTGAAGGGCTTGTTTTTCAGGTTTTACATGTAATTTTAACAAACTCTTAGTCTCTGTCCTTCACTTCCCCCTATAGGTTTCTTCCTTGTGGAAAAGGAAGGCATAACTAAATGTTAGCGGATGACTGTCATAGCTGAGAAAGGATCTGTAACTTTAAAGAGAACAGGAACTGGTATTCAGCGTCCCTCCACACCCCTCTGCACTGTGTGCTGGTATCATGAATAAAACGCTGTCACTGATTACCCTTTGTGACGCAGGGGTTGCCTAGAAGCTGATTCCAAACAGCATACTAATAGTCGTTTCATTTTACCTTCTGTACATCCGGTGTCAGCTGGCTTGGATTTTGATGAATAGTGTATACTGGAACTGAAGTACTGAACTGTGTTGGAAGCCTTGCTGTCTCCCACTCCCTCTAAGCAAAAAAAAAAACCTGGCAGCTGTGGTTGCCAAAAATTTACCATAAAAAATACAGTAGCAACATTTGAGGTATTACAGATTTATCCAAATTTACAGTAAATAACGGATTAAATGTTAATATACCAACCTATATTAATGTGTTGCACCTTTGTAATGCACCAACAGCCACCAAAAAAGTAGTGAGGAGTCACATGACGACTCAAAGGTCATCACAAGCAGTGATTAACAACTATATATATATATATATATATATATATATATATATATATATATATATATATATATATATATATTAGTGTTTATTAGTATAATAAAAACTATACATTTTATTGCCAAATGTATTGGGACACCCCTCCAAATCATTGAATTCAGGTTTTCCAATCACTTCCATGGCCACAGGTGTATAAAATCAAGCATCTAGGCATGCAGACGCTTCTACAAACATTTGTGAAAGAATGGGTCGCTCTCAGGAGCTCAGTGAATTCAAGCGTGGTAACGTGATAGTTTGACATCTGTGCAAGTCCATTTGTGAAATTTCCTCTCTACTAAATATTCCACGGTCAACTGTTAGGGGTATTAGAATAAAATCGAAGCAATTTGGCGACAAAAAAACGCATGCTGAGGCACACAGTGAGCAGAAATCGCCAACTTTCTGCAGACTCAATAGCTACAGACCTCCAAACTTCATGTGGTCTTAAGATTAGCTCAAGAACAGTGTGCATAGAGCTTCGTGGAATGGTTTTCATTAGGACTGCACGATAAATTGCAAAAAAATCGCACGTGATTTTGGCAGAGGCTGCGATCATTGAATGCGCAGCTTCTCAGTGCAGCACGGCTGTGATCAGTAGTAAACGCTGCTCCGCAAGCCAGATGGTGCTGTCGCGCAGGGTACTCCAAGTATATGCCGCAGAAGTACGACAGCGCACGTCATTCACGGAAATTCATGTGGAAATCGTTATAGCGATGAACATAATACTATTGGTGAGCTAAATAAACAGATTAAAACGCTTTGATTAAACATGACTTAATGCTTCTCATGTTTGGAAAGATGTTTGACGCATGTTGCTTTTTCAAATGCATGTTATAAGCAACTCAAGCTTGCAGTGCTTTCAGACGGAAAAGCATTTAGTAATGATCACAGAGCCATCCTACGCGGACAAACTGCGCATAAAAGATAATCGCAGCCTTTGCGATTTGATAATCACTATAAGCCAAATCGTGAAAAGCATGTTTTCATGTAAAATGCGATTTATCGTGCAGCCCTAGTTTTCATGGCCAAGCAGCTGCATCCAAGCCTTACTTCACCAAGTGTAATGCAAAGTGTCAGATACTGCTGTGTAAAACATGCCACCACTCTGGAGTGACAAATCACCCTCTCTGTCGGACAATCTGATGGACGAGTCTAGGTTTGGTGGTTACCAGGAGAATGGTACTTGCCTGGTGGAGGGGAAATTATGGGGTGGGGTTGTTTTTCAGGGGTTGGGCTTGGCTCTTAGTTCCACGATAGAAAACATTTTGGCTGAATTAGAGCAGTGACTGCGAGCCAGGCCTTCTCACCAACATCAGTGTCTGACCTTTAGGGATGTGACGGTGTGGACATTTTCCCACCTGTTAATCAACATGTGTAACTGATTCAGTAATAATCTTACACGGTGTGTTAATAGGCCAGAGGAGAACTGGCACCCCGACTGAGTCTGGTTTCTCCCAAGGTTTATTTTTCTCCATCATGCCCCGATGGAGTTTTGGTTCCTTGCCACTGTTGCCTTTGGCTTGGCTTGCTCAGTTGGGGACACTAAAAATATGATTAAAGTTATTCAACTTATTATACAAATAAAATATATGAATTAGGTCTTATTTAATTCTATAAACTATAATACTGATCTGCCAACATTGTCGCTATATGATAAATTAAAATAAGCTGATAACATCACTGTTTTCTCCAGTATGACTGTACAGCCAAATCTAATTTTGTCGCAATATTATCCTGTTTGACACTGTGAAGCTGCTTTGACACAATCATGATTGTAAAAGCGCTATATAAATAAAGTTGATTGATGTGACAACACCGGTAAACGGTAATCACCGACTGGGCTTTGAAATCACTAATTCTATCTAACCGAAAGGAACATACACACGGCCGCTCAGGCATTAATAACGGAGTGGAGCAAAGCAAGTGCTTTCAATAAATTCCTATGAAAGTTAATAAGCTTCCATATGCTTGAACTGAAAAAGCGCCAGTGCGTGCACACCGTGAATGACAGTTCGTCAGTAAATGCACGCTCTGAACGGCCAAGCAGATTTTAGTTTCGGTTTCAAATTAGCGCTGATTCGGGGTGGGTTGCTTGAACTGTAGGGTTCATTAGCCTATTACTCTTAATGAAAAACACAACAACACACAATGACAAATTCACTTAAATGGGCACTTTTACATTTCAGTTTGAAACCAAATGTTCCGCGATCATCTTGTCGGTCAGCTCGAGATCTGACTCCTGCTGCGTTTGTGCTGTGACACTCATTCGGACCATGCTTTATTAGGCAGACATGTTCAGTTTTTATTTGTACTGTCTGTTCTCTAACTGAACTAAATATTACTATAAAAAAAACATCAAAACGATGGTGGGGGCGGTGTCATGGTGTGCACGTGATGTGACCGGTGCTTAGTCTGAACACCGGTAACACCGACTATCGTAGCAACCCTACTGACCTTACAAATGCGCTTCTAGAAGAATGGTCAAAAATTCCCACACTGTAAAAAATTTTGGTTGGTTTTTGTTGGTTTTTAAAACTTAAAAAGTAAGTAACCTGGTTTCCTTAAAATTTTGAGTTTATTGAAATTAAAAATTTGAGTTGATACAATGAAGAAAAATGTGTTTAATAAATAGAAACTCAAAATATTTTTGCATCTGAACCACATTAAAAATTTGATAAATCATGAAAATTTGGCATATTTCACTGCGTCATCAGAAATAACACACACAATTACCCAATATGCTTACAAAATCTTTTATTTTAATAAAGGTTGTCGAATCTCAAAAAATTGTCATTGTATTAACTCAAAATTTTAATTTCAATGAACTCAAAATTTTAAGGCAACCAGGTAACTTTTTTTCTAAATAATTTTTTACAGTGCATAAACACAGTCTTAAATCTTGTGGAAACCCTTCCCTGAAGAGTTGAAGCTGTTATAGCTGCAAAGGTTGGGTTAACTCCATATTAAACCCTACGGATTAAGAATGGGATGTCATTAAAGTTATGTGCATTTAAAGGCAGACGTCCCAAATCTTTTGTAATATAGTGTAAAAGGTACACAGTGTCATCCACACAAACACAAAGGAGGGTGGAGCTTCAGGCCAAAACACAACATGTCAACATCAACATCAGTTGAGGGCTGCAACAACAACTTTGAAATGACAATATCCTGGCCAGACTTCTGTTGTCAGTGATATAAGTATTTGAAATTAACATGATTTCTTAATGTCTAGTGACATATCAGGGGCATTTTAGGATTAATTGAATACATTACTTACATAAAGTTCCTTTAATGTATTAACTAACACAAACTAACCATGAGCAGTACATTTGTTACTGTATTAGTTCATCTTTGTAAACGTTAGTTAATAAAAATACAGCTGTTCATGGTTTGTTCATGTTAGTCCACAGTGTATTATTGGCACTAATGTTAACAAGATTTTAATAATGTATGAGTAAATGTTGAAATTAACATTAACAAAGGTAAATAAATGCCTTATAAGTGCAGTTCATATTTTAACTAATGACCATAAAGTATTGCTAATAAAGTAAATATTGCTGTTTTAGCATATATATATATATATATATATATATATATATATATATATATATATATATATATATATATATATATATATATATATATATATATATTTGTTATATCAAATCATAATAAATCAGTAACAATCTTCCTTTAATTATCATTCCTGTGTTAAGTTAAATTATATTTTTTTCTTTATTTTTATTATATAAATGTATAATGTTTTTATATAGGTGTGTGCCAAAATAACCACAGAGAACAGCACTTATGGAGAAGTCCCAGAGTTTAATGATCAATTTGCAAAGAAATAAACTACTTCTTTTCATTATTTTTATAACCGTTTTACTGAACTGATACAGTATTTTATTTTTTCTGTTTTAATATATTTTAACTTTTATTGTTTTATTTCTTTTTTTATTTGATTCCTTTTATATAAAGCACTTTAAATTACATTGTGTATGAAATGTGCTATAAAAATAAACTTGCCTTGCCTTTGTTTTACCATTTAAATTATTATTGTTTGGCAGCAGTGGCTGTTTTAATAAAAATAGTCAAAAGGCTACAACACACCTCAGTTTATGAGGCTGTTGTAATTGTGGGAAGAGATTTGAAGTGCCTACACTTTTGGATGCAAAATATTTTTAAATAAGGTTAGAATTAACCAAAATGTAAATGCTTGCATGAATTTGTAATGTTTACATGCAAGTATACAGCTGTAAGTTGTGTGTTCTGAGGAAAACACTTCTCCAATGCATTGAACAACACACATCTGACAGTAGGGCAAATTTTGTAGGTTTATGTTGCGTACAAAACATCAAAGTATATTGATATAATTAGTCCCATAGGAGGTCAAACTCTTGAGTTTGAACATATGTTCCACAAAAATAGAAATTTAGCATGTGCAGTGTTAAAACAACTCTATATTCATTCGGTCGACACATGTTCCAAACCGAAAGCCTAATACCAAAAATAAACCAAATATGTTTACCGTTACACCCACAGATCTATTTAGACCAGTGGTTACACCACTAATAGATGCAAACTTGAATATTAAATGTAAGAAAAATGTTAAAAATGTTATATTTATTTATTTAAATAATAGAAATTGTATTTATTTAAAAGATGTGGCTGAGCCTTATGGTGTATCAGGATTACATTTCAGATTGAGATGAGTTTTCCACTGTGAAGCCCTTTTCACCTTTTAGAGGACCAACTTTTTTTGGCATAGAAGAAATAAACATGGTACGTCATCTGTATACAGATGAAGAGAGAGACAGTAACTTTGGTGAAATTTAGGTTACCCATTTTCCCAGGCTGGGGTGGTTGGTTATGTCCCAGATAGGGATTTACTAGCTCAGCAGCAGTGCCAGTGCATCTGGACAGGGTTGTCGGCAGTCTGGCCAGTCAGCCGTTCACTTGACCCAGATAAACAAAAGCCCTAGTTATCAGGCTAAATCGTGTGGTGAGGTTCCTGTGTGTACATTAACTCGCTGCCACCCCCATTCCGAAAGCCAAACCATGACAACAGTGCAGCTCTGTGGGGCGTTTCAGCGTGACGGCCCATTCTGAAGCTGCAGTGGAGCTGTTCTCTAGAGTAACAGTGTGGCTTTGTGCCCTGAGCAATGTCAGAAATGGGTTGGAGAGGGGGAAGTCCTATACACACGCACACACTATTTTCTCTCTTTCTTTGTTCTCTCACACACTTGCATAGAGCACAAAGTAAGCAGGGGCTGGCTGTAGACTGATAGCAGTCTCATGATCTGCAGGATGTTTGAAAGGAAATAAAGCATTGCATTGTGGGATAAAGTATTTAACACAGTATGCTTTGTTGTGCAATGTTTATTTAGGCAAATGCAATGGGTAATATAGGTATTTTAAGCATACCTAAACATTTGCATACTGTGACCATGATGTGTCTATTGTAGTATGGTAGTATGCTACTCATGGCCATATGCACTGCTAGCATGTGCACGCCACCCAAAACCTGACAGTGAAGTGGAAGAGAACAGCTGACTTGTTTTCTACTGGGCAGAGGTATTATTTGCTCTACAATTTATGTTTGAAATGGTAAGTAAGGCAAAAGTAATGAAGTGGGTATTTGTTACCTTTATGTCTCTAAATCAGCTTAAAGGAACTGTATGTAAGAAATGTATTTCAATTAATCCTATAATGGCCCTGATATGTCACTAGACATTAAGAAATCATGTTCATTTCAGTTACTTATATCACTGACAACAATAGTCTGGCCAGGTTAGTCATTTAAAAGTTGTTGTTGCAGCCCTCAACTGATGTTGATGTTTTGGCCTGAAGCTCCGCCCTCCACCTATCTACCAATCACGAAGCCAGTAGTGTTTCGGCATCCGGGTTGCCAGATCTGCTCTAGTTGCAGCTACAAACATTCCTGCTGGATCCTGCAGCCTATCTGGCAACCTTGAGTCAGGGGGGAGGGGGAGAGGGGATACACCTGCAGTACCAGTTTTGGCCACAATCTTACACACACTTCCTTTATACATCAGGGACAGGCCATTCCTCTAGTCCTTAATTTAATAAAATAATATCCCACAGTCATCAATTGCACATTAGTGTTTGTGTTAGTGGTTTAAAGACATGCATTTATTTAAAAGGTTCTACCCTTGCTTTCTGATCCATTTTCATCTACCTCATTCAGTTTTAAGTTGTTTACTGTCTGTCTCTGTTGTTGAAGCATGTTCACTAATTTATATGGCTGATAAGTCTGCCAGCTTGATTCTGTTAGTGTGTATATATTATTAACAGTGTATAGGTCCAATATTAGCGTCCGTTAATCATTTAACAAGCAATTCATTAATTATAGATTGTCATCCAAAAGGGGACAGAACAAGGTTATAATGTTGGTTATAATATTGGTTATAATGGGAGAAATCTTTTTTTTATTTTTTTATTTTTTATGTCACTCAATAAAATAATATTTTTTTTATGTCAGGAAAACAAAAACACTAATCTTTGGTGCTCTCTAACCATGAACTTTGTTGATAAACATTAGACGACATCCTACAGTGTTTCATTTTATATAATTTGTAAAGAAACACGGCATTACTGGGCAGGGTACAGTCAGTTGTTCAGTTGTAATGTAGTGAACATGGCAAGAGCAGCTTGTTGGATAACATGCACAATTATGGGTGGTATTTTCATTGTAGCATCAACTATAACACATAATGGCACTTTTGTAAGTTGTGCCTGCCAGGAAAATAAATGTAAATGGATGTAAATCTGTGACGAGAGCTGGTCTGATGGTAATACGTGGCCTTAGATAATAAATCACAAGCTATCAAATTGTCGCTTATGATGTCTGACGGCTTTGATTTATGATTGAATCAAATCTATTTGTTTTGCAAATATATATGTTTTGTGATTTTGTATTTTATATATTTATTTTTTAATGGTGTATGATGTTTTTTTGTTTTTTGTTTGTTCTAATTGTTAAGTAGGACTTTACATATTTCTCTCTTGATAAATAATGGCTGTTATGTTATGTAATTTAAGCAAATAATACTTAAATTAGTTTCTGACGCAAGCGTCTGTTGACCTGAAAATTTCTGATAGACGCATCCAGTTGTACAGTGAAATCTGAAGCCATGGCTCCAGAATTAAAGGGTGAAACACACCCTGTTGATGCCTTGGCTAATTTACTTAAGTCATGCACACAAAGTCATCAGATTTATCTTGCGGCCTTTGTTGTTACACAACAGCTAAAGCCAAAAGGTGCCGCTTTCCCTCAAAACAGATCTTACCAATCCCTAACACTTTTAATACCTTTTCAGATTTTTTTTTTCTAAATTCCTGCATTGTCATTTTAATGTCATATAATATCTTGTTTACATTTACAATAATGCATTTGGCAGATGCTTTTATCCTAAGCTATTTACAATACATTTCTGGCTTTTTGGGAATGGAACCCATAACCAAGTTGTTGCCAGCACATTGCTCTTTAGCTTGAGCTTTATGAAGGAAGTTTTTAATTGTAATATTTTTCAGACTTCTGAATTATAACAAATAGTTCTTTTCTTTCTATCCCCTAACAGACCACCAATCTGGAAACATGCCCTTGGACACATTGCTTGCACTCCTACAAGCAGAAGGGGCCAAAATCGAGGAAGAAACTGAGGTACCTTACTCACCTTACCTTACTCATTACCACTAAGCCTTAACACTAGGGGTGTAACATTACCCTCAAGTCATGATTTGATACATATCACGATACTAAACTCACAATAAAATATTATTGTGATACTCCATAATGTAAAATGTTAATAGAAAATGTTAAATGAAAATATATAGTAGTTAAATGTAGTGCTGACACTAAAACTTTTTATTTTGTGTACTGTACAGAATACATCTTGTCACTATCCTCGATACATATTGTTGAATTTTTGCATTGCGATATATTGTGACACGACATTGTTACACCCCTACTGAACACTCTTTAAAGTTGCACTTGATATCGGCAATAATAATTACTTTTTTTTCCCACCTACTTTCCAAATCAGAACATGGCCGATTCGTTCCTCGATGGTGCAACCCCCCTGGACGCTTTCATTGACGAGTATCAGAGTAAGAGGAAGCTGGCACACCTGCGCAGAGTCAAGATAGAAAAGCTCCAAGAAATGGTGCTGAAAGGACACCACATGGCTCCGGCAGCACCTCAGCACTCTCGCTCTCAGGACCTTCCCTCCAGGCCAGCCGTTCTTCATAGAGAGGTCAATGGTTCCCCCATGCCGATGCCCCGTCGGGCTCCTCCTCTTCCCCCTGTTAAAGTCACCCAAACGCCTGCTGTCCAGCCCGCAACAGCCGTCTCCTACCCTCCTTCCTCTCCGTTCTCTCCCACTACTCCATACCCCCCTATTCCCCCCAGGGTAGGAAACACACCGCCCATTCTTAACCAGGGATACCCCAACATGTACATGCAGCAATACCCCCCGCCCTTACCCCAGAGACCCCCTCCACGCATGGCCCCCCAGCCAGGCTTCATCATTCAGTGAGCGTGGGACATTACAGCCTGTGGATGAGAAACAAAGTGCACACTGGACATTCATATAAGCCTTTTGTTGGTCCTTCAAGCTGCATGTTATAAAATATTATGCGCCAAGATGGAGACTCATCATGTGTAAAATTAACAAGACATTTCTGCAATCACAAGGGTATCTGCAACAGAATCTTTCATTTGCACTTTAGACTACTTTTGTATTTGATCAGTCAGGGCTGGTTATGGAGTCGCGCTGTTCCCGTTACGCCCTCTTCACTAGCATTAGATCAAGTTGTTTTACGTGAGCCTCAGGGGCTCCCATACATGATAAAGACATCAAAGTAAAAAGAACAGGGCTTCAGTTAGGCCAGCTAGACAGATATGAAGAGCCAAGATTTGATGTTTTAGATTCTGTTTGCGTTGTCAAGATCATACCTGAAAAAGCTGCTTTAACAAAAAGGTAATGCCGATGCAAACAGACTGAGACCGAACTTTGCTGATTCTATTGGGAGGAAGAAACAAAAAACGTGTTTTTTTTGCTCACCAGGCTTTTTCAGACCTGCAGCCAAAGATGTTATTTGTTATTCAGTGGATTCACTGGACTACAGTTCTGGGCTGGTAGCAGTAAAACAGTGTGATTTACTCGAGATTTGGGTTAAATGTGGGCGAATATTTTGGTACTAATGTGTTGGAGAAGATTTGGTGGTGATCGGAGCTACTGCTACATTGGAGAGAGGACTAAAATGCCTTGTGTGTCTCCGATATGAGCAAATTTATGTTGATGGAGGGAGCTTATTGGGTAGAATTTTGAAAAAGTGAGAGTGAACGGTAGTGTGCATGAGAAAAATGCTCAAACAAGTTCTTTTTAATCATGTAAGTGTGAACATTTCTGAAGCATATTTGTTTGTACTGTCATTACCGTGCATACTTAAACTGACGTTATCTGTATAATTAACCATTTTAATACTTATATTGAACACCATAATCCTTCTTGTTTATTTTTGCCATCTGATGTGAAGATGTTCCATGGTGTTGATCTTACTTTTCCATAAACCCTACATATTAATTGACATTTAAGATATTTACTTAATATAGCCACACTATTTTAACTTTTTTTTTTTTTACTTTTCCCTGGTAACTTTACTGGTAAAATGTGACTTACTATGTCATCAGGTATGTTACATATATCTTCTTTTCTGTCCAAATTATGCAGTTTAACCTTAGTCCATACCTTTTTGTTTTCACCCTTGATCTGTTTTCAGTAGTGTGTTGTTTTTCTGGTTCATGCGTTTGAAATAGTCACTTTGTGCCTATGATGGGTAAGATGTGGACTTGTACACTGTGGTGAGGAGTGTCTTTTGATGCATATTCCTCTTTGCCTTTCCGTTCTATAGCAATTTAATGCCCAGAATACACTTTTTTAAAAATATAAATATATGCTGTTTACACAGGTACGTCCTTACAAGTGTCCTTTACGCAAATGTCTCATTTATATATTTTACGTATATAGAGCCATAATTATGTTGCCTCAAATTTCAGGAAGTTGACATGATAGGAAAACATTGTTCGGATGAAGTCCTCTCTTTAATCACTGGTGCTGCTACATTAATTTAATGAGCTGAGGTGATGTAAGTACGCAGGCTCTGTTTGAATTAAATCACTCTGTGTTTGTTAGACTTGGGTTGGGTGTCTGCTTTATTATATTGATGCTGATGAGCACCAGATCGAGAGGTGGAATTAGTCCGGTTCCTCATGAATCAGGTTGTTGTTTGTCTAGACATTGACTAAATATCTGTGAAAACCATTCTGTACAATGACAGGCTTGCCAAGCATCTGGAAAAACTCTGCTTCCACCCTTGAAAATTGTTTTAGTCTTTTTGTATGTATAGACATGGTCTTTCTTTGTCTTAGAAATAATATAATAATGATAATGATTGCTAGGTTTGTAAAAGGTAACTTGGCTGTATGCTTTTGCTGGCAATATAAGATAGTATTTTTACTTTCCTAATGTAAAATATGCAGAATTTTCTGTCTATTGTTTCAATACTATAGGTATTGTCTATTGAAAGTGGTAGACATTTGCAAATGGAACTGACATCTCTATTTTAAAGATAATAAATTATATCCCATCACTTTTCTGTGAGTTGAATTTTATTCAGGAATGAAGATTATATTATTTTTGATTGTTGAAGATACAATTGATATTTCATTTATTGAAGATAAATCTGAGGGGTCCTATCAAAGAGTTTGACTCCCTCTAGTGGATGCAAGTTTAATCACACAATGTGTCATATTTCCTCTAAAGCAGTGGTTCTCAACCTTTGACCTAGTATTTGTGCTGTAATTATGAAACAGCTGCATGTTTGTCTCAATTTTTTGTATTACCATAATTGAGGACGGAGGATCTGACAAAATTAGATTATTTTAACATAATAATTATTATTATTTAATCATTTAAGTCTTGCAGCCCAGGAGGCCAATGATTTTACACTGTAAATATGTGTGTTTTAACTATATGAACCACTATGCATATAGGTAAACTATTGGTTTACAACAAGTAGTAACTGTTGAGAAATATGTATAAAAATCTGTTGTGTGAGGAAAATATTAAATGTAATATGTATAAGAAAACTAAATTAAATAACAAAATATTTTACTAAAACAATGTGTTAAAATATTATGTGGAAAATATTTACTTTTAAGTTGACGCGCATATGAGATGCACAAATTTTTTTAAGAGACACAGTACCCCCAAATTTTAGCAGCCCCCGTGTATTAAGGTCCCTTGATCAGTTTGAAAACCCCTGTACTAAAAAACACTTTAAATTACCTTTGACAGAAAGCGAAATTCAAAACTATGCAAATGTTAGTTTGGCAATTTGTTACCTATCTATTGCCTAAAGCTTGCAGCACAAGGAATGACGCATAATACAAAAGTAACGATTTGTATGATGTTGTGATTATGGTGACCAAGAACCTCTTTGACAAAAATGAATGATTATACCCCCTCACAGTGTATGTGGCCACAGGCCTACAATAGGCTTTATAAAAAAGAAAAGAAAAATACATCACGTTAATTTTAAATGACTGCTTTCTCTTTGTAGTTTTTGGGCTTTCCTCTCCAGAACATCCTAACCACAATGAGCTTTGAGGGACCTCCGGCACGACACATTTAACCATCTGCTTCGCACGTGTCAAATTGTACGTGCTACGTCACACTTACGGCAGCGCGTCGAGAGCCACGGCTCCGCCATATTGCAGGAAATCCGTTTGAGGTTTAGAGATTAGCGTTTAATCTGAGGAGCTGGGGACGAGAGTGTGATTGGAAGTTACTGCTAGCCATATGGTTAGCTCGAGTGGGCGGGCAGATCGCGCAATCTCTGTTGTCACACGACAGGACATATGTTTATTAAGACAAATCGGCGCAGTTCGGCACGTTATTATTATGCCGAACTCTCTTATAAGTGTGTAGCTAAACTGGCGAGTTGACATTCTGACTCTGAAAAGTGGAAAATCGGATTAACGTTCAAGATTGCGCACCAGACCCTAATCATTTTGTGTCGTTGGCTCCCGTTGCTACAAATCCAAGAGATCTGATAGAGAAAGGCTGATAGCTAGTTAGTTAGGTCCATGTCAGCGGGAAAACGCCAAGACCGGGCTCGCGACGATCGGTGATTGCGTTTCTGTCAGCGAGGAGAGGCGATCGAGTCGGTGTCTGCTGGCGATGTTATTATGCTGCCCCGTGGCCCGTGTAACCAACTGTTGTTCAGTGTTGACTAAATTAGCTGTGTTAGAGCGTTAAACCTGCCCGCTTGCCTGCATTTAAACAGTTCTTGGACCCTTCGGAGTCGCTGGCCACTTTGCAATCTCTTCTTTCTCGGACTGGCACCAGCGAACACGGAGAATATCTTGGTTAATTTACTGGATAATAAATCCTGACTGAACTGTGAGAAGATGACGACTAAAGAGCCGAATGAAAAGCTGTCGACCACTGAGCGAATCATTAAAAGTAAGTTCATCTCAGTTTGTTTCATGAAGTGTCTAGACAGGCAGTTACAGTTGATTCTAATAGATTTACCGCTGTGGTATTTTGGGGAATCACTTGATTCACCAATCATTTGATTCATCTGAATCATTTCTTGACAGCTGCCCCGAGTTTTGTTGAGGAGAGAAATTATTGAAAGAGCTCTCAACCTCTAGATAGCACATTTAAACTTTGCAAGCAGCTTTATTTTGACATCCAGTTAATGCAAATATGACACTATATTGGATTAAGAAGCATCGTGGCACGAGTCCTTCTAAATTGATAATAGATTGTACATGTGCACACATTTCAACTCAAAGTTGTGCATCATGTATGTCTACTCTCATACCAAAAGGGATTTTGTTATCTTTTAAACCACAAAGTTAACGTTATGACAAAAAGGTAAGCTCAGAGTCAGCACTTTTCTAAACAACCACATTTAACGATGCACCTGGACATTTGGCAAAGTGAATTCTTGAATTCTGCGCTAATTTGATATATATATATATATATATATATATATATATATATATATATATATATATATATATATATATATATATATATATATACATAAATATGACATATTATCACATGATAATAGTTTATTTATGTAGCAAATAACAATCGGTAAAATTATAGATGAGACAATGGACTTCCAGTTTAATTAACGGTGTAATATGTAAAAGGCGTCCATAAAGGCACAATGATTAAATTAACATTGAATAAACATGGTAAAAATAAATAAATAAAATTCATAATAATAAACATGATAATAATTAGCTGGTTGACTCTTCCATTTTTTGGCATGACATGGTTAGATTAAGATGGTAATTAAATATCATATGGGTATTCCACTTTCAAGATAATCAGCATGTTTATAAAGAAACGATAATTTTAACGATAAACACGTTAATCTTTTTTTGTTACTACTGTAAAGCTTTTCAAATTATTATGGGATCTCATTCAAATCAGAATAGTTATTTTTTTAAATAATTTTGTTTCTGTATTTTTTAAATTAAAATTTGAATGACAGTAACTGTAGGCCTGTTTCAGAATCAGAATTAGAATCAGAAAGAGCTTTATTGCCAAGTGTGCTTGCACATCGCATACAAGGAATGTTTCTTGGTGCTAAAGTTTCTAGTTCATCTAATACAACAAGAAGTAATATAAATTCTTAAAATAAAAATATGAACATAGTATAAACAGTATAAGGTCACAGTTACATATAGTCAAAATAGACATGTATAGATTATGTACATATTCACAGTATTTGAATAGTATGAATAAATATACATTTTATTGAACAAAAGGAATGATTTATTTAAATAAAAATAAAAAACTAGTACACACTTTGCTAAAGGTATGATTTGTACAAGTTATTATCTTAAACAATGTTAATAACACATTATTTGGCTATAGTATTTGTGAAAATACTTTGCCTTTTGCCCTATGATGGACAGCTCTTACCCCTACCATGCCACCTCATATGAGACTTTTAAACAAACAAACAAACCACTTTTATGATTTATTTACACACAAACTCTGTTGCTCCACAATGTTCAATACACACACACACACACACACACACACACACACACACACACACACACACACACACACACACACACACACACACACACACACAGGGAGAATAAGACAATTGCAATACAGATGATTGCTTTTCAACGTTTATCAATCAAATTGCTCATTAAAGCATTTAGTATTCTCAGTAGCTTAACTTGGATACAGTTTTTTGTGTGTGGGGTAATGACCATAGAAGTAACTGAGAAGGTGGGAGTAACCCATATATGTAAATATGAGTTTTTCTGTATTCACACCTGGTGGATGAAGTAAAAATCACTGCATTATCTTTTTATGTAAAGCAACCTGATCTTAAAATTCAGCTCTGTGCTCCTGTCAGCCAGTCTTAGCAGGGGCTTATCATTATTTGTGGTATAAATAATATGGAGTAAATTGAAACACACATGCTTCACATTACCTACTTGGATCAGCTTTGAGAACTTTCCTAGTGAGCACCATGTGAATTAGCATGAAATAGTGGGTTTTAAAAAGGGTTTCAAGACACAAACCTCCACTAGGTTTATGAGCTAATGTTTTACAAGCAATAGACCCTAGCCAAGGTTATTTATTTTATTAAATTAATATATATATATATATATATATATATATATATATATATATATATATATATATATATATATATATATATATAGCAAAGACATATTTCCAATGTTCTGTCAACTGAACAATCGACAGCAAAGTTAAAAACTTTAAACTTTACAGCCTTTATAGACTTGACATTACTCACAATTTTGTTTTCATATTTTTGAGAAATTAAATCGTGTTTCATCTGTCAAACATAGGTTATAACATGTTAGTTACTCCATTGAACACTTTTTAATTCGAAGCAGATTTTAGACAGTGCTTTTGGTTGTGAAGTGTCTGGAAAATTTTGTGAAGGAAAACAAAAGAATTGTTTCTTTACCAATAATGACCTAAACAAAATTCACTGTATTCCTGCTTCATTTAGGTAACCAGTTTACTCAATAAGGTCAAACAAGGTAAACCTGGTCAGATACATTTGATAAGACCTCTGCTAACATCAGAACTCTGCACTTTCTAAGGGCATTTGCATTTTGCTTATGTTTGAGTGTGTCACAGAAGCTGAAATGTTGTGTCTTTAGTTTCTGTTCTCCATGGTATTGGTCTGTTGAATGTGCGTCTTTGATTCATGCGTACATATGGGTTTGAAAAGATAATTTTGCTGGGTTGAGAAGCGATTTGAGAAATTTGAGACCCACTAATAGCACATTAGTAGGTCAGCACAGGAGCCAATTTGCCTTTCAAATGTCCAGGTTTTGAGTGAACACTTGTAGCCTGCCTAGTGTCTAGATGTATGCAGAGCTGGAAAAGTCCTGATAATCTGCATGGCACAAATGTCATCCTGAAGGCAGAGCCTGTCCTTGGTAATACTGAAATGCAAAGCATTTGGTTCAGAACTGTGCCATATGCAAATGTTTAAACCTAGATTGAGGATCTGTGTGAGACCCTTCTCTCCACTAGGGATGAAACGGTATGGAAATTGAATATCACAATTATAGTGACCCAAATTATCACGATTAGCATTATTATCACAGTTTTGTTTAAATGAGATTAAAGTGTTCAAAAAGAACTGATGCACACTGAAAACATTTCTACAAGTTTTATATTTAAAAATCACCAAACAACAAATAAAACAAGCGGCTCTATGCACTTTTTTAAACAAGATTCTATTCTGTGGGATTTCCTTCCTTATAATGTCTGTTGTCATTAGCAACGCATTATAACAGCACACACCCACGTATCACAACGGACGCGCTCCCTCGTTTCATTCAAATGCAACTTGCTTTTCTGTTTTTGATTGTGTTGAATATGAAATCAGAGGACTTTACTAATAATATTAGTATAATTATTACTATGACTTCTTTTGATCATCTTGTCTGGATGATTGTTTTGTACACTGACTGTACAGAATAGATTTATAATCAGGTAAGATTTAAAACACTAACCCCTTAAGCCCTGAAGGTATTTGTAGAGGTTTTTTGTGTGTGTGTATGTCTGAGTGACGGGGGGGTTGTTATTAACGTTTTAAAAATTTTGCATTTAAAGAAATCTAGTATATGAGCATGTCTAACATGTATTCAAATGTAAAACCTACAAATGAGTAAGCAGTTATGATCTGCAATACTTTAACAATTTGATTATTATTTATTAAAGAGCCATACAGGCACTTCATTAGTAATGGCATTACAAATGAAAATTATTTTTCCGGCCACAAAATGACCCTAATTTGCCTCTTTGCAGTGGAATTCTCTATTTTAACCTTAAAGGTGCACTCTGTAGTATTTTTGCAGTAAAAAATCCAAAAACCACTAGGCTAGTGTTATATATTTTGTTCAGTTGAGTTCTTAGATTATCTAAAATGTTTCCAACTATTTGAAAATTGTGAGAAAATTGCTATTTTAACTAAGGACCGGGAACTGTCAGCATAGCGTTTGAGGGAGTCGCCTGTCAATTGCGTCATATCTGCGTTACCCTCGGTTTTATTTGGCAGAAGCGCTTTTCTCTTAGCAGTGTGAACATGTCTCAGCAGCGCCAAGCGAACACAGCAGCACCAGAGTAACGTCATAACATCATTTTAAACGCACTTAAATGTATCTAATATGATAAACAGATCTGCTTTACCTAATGACCGGAAAAAGCGGAAGTGCGCGCGCCCGGCGACTGTGTCCCGTCCCGTCATAATAAAAGTCCCGGTTCTGGCAAGCCGTGTGTTTGTATAACAATCACTCTAGCGGCCGTGATCAGCTCCACAACACTCGGTCCTGCTCTGTTTTACACTACTGTAACGTTAAGAACCGCATCCATGAACATGATTTCTGCCCTTGTCCTATTGTCCACCGGCTGTGAGGTGAAGACCACATGTCCCAAGCATAGACAGTAAAAGAAATGGACGGAGCGTTCCCATTGACGTCAACGGCGAAAGAATGAAGTCAACCTAGGGGCACTCACTTCCTGATGGCTGAGCGAACTGCGCAGGCTCAGACTGAGCTTGACGACATAGATGTCACGTGAGCATCCTGTCTGACAGCTGTAGGTCTTCTAGTAGATGTGGAAAGCGAAATCTGAATCACGTTGTTTAAATATTTTCTCCCGTTGCTTTTGGCTCACTATGGGCTTCTCCCCATTCTTCCCCCTTGACTTTATCAGACTAGTCTCCAGGACATGTCTCCACGTCCCCCCGACTGTCTCATAGACAGTAAAAGATTGCCTGCGAGCGTCTCCTCAGGTCTATACGGTAATTTCTCAACTGTGCGACAGGGTCGCGTTGGTTATGACGCAATCGTTAGCCTATTTTTACGAAAACAGCTTCTGCGGGGCGATAGTGTAAGATACAAGGTAATGGAGCCTTTTATACATTGTCGTGTTTCTTTAGAAATAAACAATGGACAAATGGAGTCTTTAAACGTCTCAGATGTGCAGTTATTCACTGTCAAAGTGACTCAAAAATGAATGGGAGTCAATGGGATGCTAACAGCAGGTGATGGCTTGGTTAGCAATGGCAGCCCCTAGGGGTGGAACGCTTTCCGAGCGCTAGATTACCCCCTTGGTCCCAAGATGCTGCGCTCACACTTGGCGTCATCAAACTACGCCTTTGTTTAGAATAGGCGCCCTCCAGTGGACGGAAAGTTGCATAGCGCACCTTTAACAATAATTGTAATATAAATAAGCAAAATATTTTAAGTGGTCATTAATGGACCATAATTATTGCACAAATAGTATTTAGTCCCAAAAGATCTCCTCAAAATATTCAATAAATATTACTAAACTAAAATATATTTTATTTAATAACATTTATTTAATTGAAAAATAGTCAAGGTGTACGGTCACATTTGACTATTATAGTAAGGAATATCTCAGGGCTAAATACAAGAAGAGCATAACATTACAATGTTGCATCTCCATCATGTGGTTGATGTAATAATAAATGCACGCTATGCTGTACTGTTTACCAAAAATTGCTGCAAATACCTGTATAGTGAAGCTGTTGTCTATTCAAATGTACACACAGCACTGGTTTGTCTTTAGAACTGTTGAGAGCGCCGTAATCACGTGACCGCGCTCCACCGCGAGATGAACGCATGTCGCAACTGGTTTTAAATGTTATGCCATACTAAGTGCCCAAAACTCTATTTGTTGTTTGAATTTCGCTTTAAACTTCTTCTTTTTTTAATGTAAAGCTTAGACTTTGTTTCATATCAAAAACAATTAGGATTTTCTTGGCCAGAGTGAGACGGTGAGACAGAGCCTGAACGTTTGTGTCTCACGACAAATGTGTCAGAGTTGGCAACCCTTAAACTGCAGATCCAATGTAAAGTATTTGCTCTGGCTATATTGTTTTAAATCATTTTGTTTTGTTATTATTGCTTGTTTTCATCTGATGATATTACATGGCTCTGTGAAATACTTGATTCTGATTGGTCAATTGCGCATTTCAGCGGTACGTTATTTCCAGATAACACCCGCTCATACGGGTACTACGAGTTATCTTGACCGGTACTACTTCTATGCTTAACGCTGGCGGCGCCATCTTGTGGCTTAAACAGTCGTGGGTTACAATGGAAGACTTCAAGGCAGGTTTCCTTTAACGTTTTTAATATAGATATTTTTCTTACACAAACGCATCGATTCGAATCAGAAGGCTCTATTAACCCATCGGAGTCGTGTGGAGCACGTTATTTGATGGACAGCTGCATTTTTTATGGACTTCAAACAAAACTACAACAACTGCTTGGATTAACGTTAGCCTGGACTTTTTAAATATAACTCCGATTGTATTTGTCTGAAAGAAGAATATCATATACACCTATGATAACTTGAGGGTGAGTAAATCATAAGCTTGGTTTCATTTTTGGGTGAACTAACCCTTTCAGCATTCATTTTAACATTTAGCAAGGGCATATGGCAAATCTTCAGCAATAGATAGTCTTAAAGCAGGTTGGAACTGTTTTCCTTCGCGGAAGCTTTGCGTAAGAGCTAATAAAATATTTAATTTCGAGACAATATTTTGTGTCTAAAAATTATTTATTTGAGACTAGTAGCCATGTAATAAGCGGGATAATGTACACCCAGCCGGTTGTTATCACAGAATAAACCCCGACAGAGTGATCAGGACCCCGACGCGAAGCGATCCCTTATCCCTTACATTATCCCTTACATAACCCGCAGAATGTGGCAGTTGGTGTGTGTTGTGTTTGTCCCGCCCCTCCTCCACTGTGATTGGACAGCTGGGTGAATAGTGACAGTGATGAGCGCTGCGTTTTACTCAAAGTTGAACATTCTTCAACTTTCTGCGCACTCAGAAATACTCGCTCAGCGCCTCGGTGCGCTCCAGAAAAAACGCTTTTGGTGGACACACGGCCTTAGACTTATGGTCAAATGCAATGCACCGAGTGTGTGTGTGTAAGTGAGTGTGAGAGACACGGAAGAGGCGGAGGCAGAGCTAAGGAAATGCAGCTGAACCAATACGCTGCGTGCATCTTTTAAATAGCGTAAAAAAAATGAATGATGAAACGCAATATGTGGCGGCCGGTGTTGATTCTGTGGCAGAACACCAAAGATTAGTCTATGTGTGGGAAACACTTGTTCTGCATCTGGATTCTCCAAATTGTGGTGATAGCATAAAGTAATCAAAAATGACTGTATTTGGAACAAAGGTAGCCTTTTTGTTTAATCTTTGACATTTATAAAACTGTGTGTTGTTTTCTGTGTGACATACACAAATTTAAGGACTCATAACTCAAACTATAGCAAAGAAAGTCAAAAAGTATGTAGCATTAGAGCACTTTTTATAATTTTAGAAAATATAAATTATTACAATCTAATGCTGAGAAACTGCTGATTAAAGACATTGTTACAATATTATTTATATTATATATAATATAATAACACAAAATAAAATCTCAGCTTTCCAATACATCCATTTTGATCAACTCTTAACAAGCACCAAGTTATTTATCTAAACCGGAGTGTACCGCTGCATGGCGGGTGCAACCTAGCTGCTATAAAAATGAATTGCCATATATTTTTCAAAACTGCATCGATCAACATTACATCTGTGAGGAATATCCTCGACGCAATGGATTATATTGATTTTGGATGGATTAATTTCAACGGTTGATGGGCAAAGTATTCTTGAGTGCATTATAAAAAATGTAATAATTGTTAATAAATTATTATTTACGATATTTTGAAGTGTCCACGATAACAATATCGTGCATATTCATTATCGTGATATATCGCATTACCGAAAATTGGCACATGCCTAGTGTGCGTGCTGCTGCAATGTAGAACACGCACATTAACTTGCGTGTACAATAATCTGTTTAAAACGTGCATTTACCCGATCAGTTTTGAGCATCCAGATGTTATACTCCAAACCAGACTGTAAAAAAATACGGACGTAGTGTCCGTGACATCATCCATAGGATTCCGATAAGCCGTTCTGAAGCGTAAAGTAGAGACGAGCTGGGCGTCGCCATCTTGAGCGAGTCATCGCGTGTCACTCCCAGATAACAGAAAATGGGCAAAGAGGCGGGATGTGGGCGGACCTTATGTGACACAATGACTATAAATGGCTATCCACCTCATAGTGACCACAATCTTCAAAGTTATTCAAAGTAACCACGCCCTTAATTATGCAGAACTTAAAGTCTTTATATCTATAACGTAAACGAATGAGTTATAAAAAAATTCATCCCCCTCAGAATTGTCATGAAGGTCAAAATGAGCCGTATAGGCCAAAACCACAATTTGTGCCAGTCTGTAAATATGTTTATTTTCTACTGTAAAGTTGGGAATTTTAACATCGAGCTCAATGAGATTCTGCTCCCTTCTGGAGCCTGTCTCTAGTGGCCAGTCGAGGAATTGGAGTTTACATTACTTCCGTACTGGCTTCAAGAGAGATCGCGGGAGGTTGCCGCTTGCTCCAAACACATGGCTCGACATTAACGCTTGTCCGGGAAAAGTGGATTTTTTGATGGGGCAAGTGGAAGAGAATTTAACTTGCCCGACTGAAGTAGCCTGATTAAAACATCAGTAACAAAGAATAACTAGGGGATCACCAAAACGCGAGAGTGATTCTGAATTAATCTAGTGTAAGTGGCGATTGATAATTAAATAATAATATCATATATAATGTACTGTGACGGTAACAAAGTTGAGCTGTTGAGGCTTGCACAGCCTCTCAAGGAGAAATCGCAACAAATGAGCACAGTTCACACAAAGAAACTCAGTTAACGTACTGTGGTAAAAATAAGGAGTTTTCATATTTTTAACATATGATACAGTTTAAGGTGCCCTAGAATGATTTAAAACAATATTTTAAATTGTTCTCTGATATCTACATAGAGTAGGGCTGCACGATATTGGGAAAAAATTACATTGCGATTATTTTTTTCCCCAACAATATATATTGCGATTATTGAGAGCCATCAATCCAGGCTAAAGTCAATAATTACCATTCCATGATATTAATCATTTCACTAATAAGCAAGCTTCATTACAAGTGACAAAAAGAAATGTTGGAAAGTATGTGTAAACCTGAAACCAAACCTCCAGTAGGTGGCAGCAGGTGACCGTCTTAATGAGTGAGTCACTGAGTCGTTCATTCAAACGATTCATTCAAACACAGTGAAAATCGTTCACAGTAGAACTGTAAGTGTTACTCCTTTTTGTAGCCGAAAATCGTTCACAGCAGAACTGTAAGTGTTACTACCTACAGTTCTGCTGTGAACGATTTTCACTGCTGAAATAGAACAAAAACAGTAAATATTGCATCTAAAATGTAAGTAACTTTAGGTGAACGTTAGCTGTTTATGGAACTGCCATATGAAATCAATGTCATTATCAGTCGTGATGGTATTCAGGAAAACTCAAGTGTTGTAATTTCTCCTCGAGAGACTGCACGAGCGTCAACAGCGCGACCTTATTATCGCCAGTTCATTATTATATATTATTATCCACTATCGATCGCTACTTACACTAAACTAATGCATAAACATTCTTGCATTTTGGTGATTCGCTAGTCATTTTTTGTTTTAATCAGGCTCTTGTCCGTCAGGCAAGCAAAATTCTCTTCCGCTTGTCCCTTCAAAAAAATCCACTTGTCCAGACAAAGTCGAGCCCTGCTTTGTATTCTTCGTAAAGAGCTTTGTGGTGCCGTTTTAAGTGATCAGACAAATTGGTGTTTTCTTGTTTTGTGGCCACAACTTTCTGACACTCCATGCAAAGTACCTCTTTTTGGTCAACATTCTCCTTTTTGTAGCCGAATATAGTCTAATAGTCCCAAAAAGATGATTTCTGGTACGAAACCACTTTTTTTTTTCTTTTTTCTTTTTTCGTCAACGATATTGCATGTTTATATAACGTTAGTCACAATGTAGGCTACGCAGTGACTGTGATGTAACCTAATCTGAAATACAAATTGGCAAAAACATCATAGGAAACACTATTCTTTAGTTCTCAAAAATATAAATATATAACTTATATTTTTACAAAATGACGTTTGCTAGAAGGATCGAGTGAACGATCTAAGTATCTACGGTTGTATTTTGTAATACAAAATAATATTAACCTTTGTCATTAGACTCACTATTTAGTTTTGTATGGTACTTGGTGTTTCCTATTGTTACTGTACTAGCATCTTGCGTTATCTAGACAATGCTGTCTCTCTAAGAAACTTTCAATTTAATCAGAAATTGTTTAAACAGTCAATAAGTGGATAAATCATTACTTACTGCTTGCAAGAATACAGATGCCACATTCTTCCGTTTAAGACGCTGAGCGAAGCTTGCTTGAAATGGCCGAACAAACGAACGATCTTGAATTAAATTGTTGTGGTATCGGATTATAAACATCAACCATGACTGTTGACTTTTTTTATCTGTGGGAAGGATATGTAAAGTCCTCAGGTCTCCTGAACAGCCTGGAACATGAAGTGTGCCCATACGAGCAACTTGTACCTGATGATTCGCTCCATTTCCGCCTGACAATGAACATGTTTGGACAGATGCAAATGTTAGGGGCGTGCATATAAATGATCCCCAACGCTTGCGTCACGGTTGGCTTTATGTTGAGAAGCATTTTTTTTTCAGTGGAGTTTTGGATTCACGAGATTTACATAAGAAGTAGGAGGCAATGATGTTTGAGACTCACAGTATGTGATGTCCATGTACTGAACATGTACTGGTTAATTCAATGTTTCATTCTAGGGCACCTTTAAGCAATATCTCACGATCAAGAGTGCTGAATTACATCACGATTGAAAATGTGATGCTGTGTGGTGTGATTTAATTTCATTGTTTGATTTAATGACACACTCATAAACTATTTAATGGTGATTCAATTCTATAAAGAATTCTGGACTCGCGCCATATCTCTTAACTATATCAGGTTTGCACTGTTAGTGAAGATGAAAGCATTCCTTAGTGTACAGAAACTGAGTTGCAATGAGATCCTGCTTTCATGTGCTCAACGTGTGTTATTGGCTCTCTGTTAGTTATCTCTGCAACCTTTCATCCCACGATCTGAATATAATACAACACTTTTCACAATTAGTTAACCATGAGAGCTGTAATAGTAAAACACGTTAAATGAGAGAGTAATACTATATCAAATGAAAAGATCTTAGCCAATCACAGCAGTGGGCGTTTATACTGAAGTCTCAAAGCAGACATGCCCCTTAAAACAGAACAGAGGGCTAAAATCAATGTAGGAAAAATGCCTTTTATTTCTGAGTTATGAATTTTTTTGATGTTAAAAGCATTCTAACATTATAAATGAACCCCAATAAACATCATAAAGCAACGCAGTTCATGACCCTTTTAAGAATTTAAAATCAGAATAAATTATATCTACAACACCACAAAATCCTTTTTGTCTGGTTAAGCATATTTTTTACTCTTGACAAGTGAATGACCGATCTACTTAAAGGATAAGCACATGAAAACACTTAATATCAAGCCCTGAAACATTTTTAGTATGCATTTTTATGTCATTTTTAACTGTTTGGAAACAGAGTGTAAAAGTGGACTTCAAAGATTTCTTCTCATGTTGCACCCTCTATAGTCCATGATCAGCGACTAGTAGACGTCAAGCTTAAAGTGTCCCGGCACAGCATTAAAGTTGATTAGTTTGTGCAACCCTTAATTTCCACTGCTGAAAATAGAGTTCTGGGCCAGAAAGATTTGTTCAACTCTTGCTGGTCTCGAACGGGAGCTACTGGGAGTTTTTGCCAGCTGCTATTATATACTATATAATACAAATATTTGCTAATAAAAATACACTTAAGCAAAAAAATACACTTAAGTCTTAAAAAAAACTTAAAATAAATATATATATATATATATATATATATATATATATATATATATATATATATATATATATATATATATATATATATATATATATATATATATATATATATATATATATATTTATATTTATGGTTTTAGTACATGCAGCCTTTAAAAAAGGTCTAATAATGCGGTTCATGCATTCTCATCCGTGTAATGAGCCACTTCCGGTATTTTGCTGGTTATTCCATTCGGGTAAATTGCAATTTAAGGACTTTTTAAAAACAATTTTGCAGTTCCTATTTGCAGTAAAAAATTATCATTTCTTAGCAACAACTGCTATTTATACTAAGCAAAAATAATGATATATTCTATATGTAAAAGTAGTTAAATGCTATTTATACTTATATAAATAGTGAAAGATACTATTTGCACCTCAGTGTTGTTGTACATTAAAAATAATGAAATAGCATAATGTAAATGATTATATTTAAAGGGGTAATGAATTGAGAGATCTACTTTCCCTTGAGCTTTTGATATATAAAAGGTAGGGCTGTCAATTAATTAAAATATTTAATCACGATTATTCACATGAGTGTCATGAGTTAACTCACGATTTAATCACAATTTAATCGCATAGTTTTTAATTTACCTTAAATTAAAATGTTTCAAGTTTTTAATACTCAAATTAATATGGGTATGGACAAATATGCATGCTTTATGCAAATGTACATTTATTATTAGTGAAACCATGCTCAGAGCATGAAGACTACTAGACATGTATCAAAGGTCACAGATCTTCATGTCTCTTAAAGGGTTAGTTCACCCAAAAATGAAATTTCTTTCATTAATGACTCACCCCAATGTCGTTCCACACCCGTAAGACCTCTGTTCATCCCCGGAACACCGTTTGAAGATCTTCTCCAATCTTCTCCAATCCTAGCCGTGGGCATTTACTTCCAAGTCTCCAGTGCGTCACGCCCATCAAAACCCAGCGTTCAGGAGAGAGCCTGAAAACCAGTGTAGAAAATAGCCTATTATTTATTAGTTATGTTGTTTTTAATGTAAAAAAAACAAACAAACAAACTTCATTAGTTGACCTCAATATGTATACAACAGTATAAATTTTTTTTTTAAAGCCAGTTCATGACACCTTTAATAAAATGATTAAATGATTGCCGCCTTATTGGGACAATAAAGCCCTCTCTGCATCTACCACTAACCGATAAGAGAGACACTTTTTCACATATTTTTCTCATGTTTATTGAAAATAAATGTCTTTCCGATCTGATATGTTATAGGAAAAGAGAAGATCATATTTCCAAAACACGTATTTGAGCTTTGTCAATCTACTCTGATTTGCATCAACTTTCTGCCATCTCCTTACCCCTACACTATACTGTTGACAATCCAAGCATCTTCCGTAAATTTTGTCTTGCCCAACCAAATGTCACTGGGCGGAGTTAGTGTAAATAGCTTCTGCCAAAAAGGCGGCCTGCGTGCACTGTATAAATAGACACACTTGTTTTTTTAAATTGCGTACTCAAATTTACTTGAGGAATTGTGACAGCCCTTTAGTGAACAGTGTGTTTCTTATTGTGATTGTAGGCTAACCCTTTCCCACTAAAAAGAACCTTTTGTGCAGTGGAATGGAACAGTTTTGTGGATGTTTAAGGTTCTTCATGGGACCGTTGCATTGATGCCAATAAAGAACCTTTATTTTTAAGAGTGTAGGAGGAGTCTCTAAATAAACAGACTCTGAACCTGGAATCCCTGGCTAATAAAGGCTTTGCCTAATCTGTTCTTAGTGCTCGTACCCAGCTTACCGTCCCTATTCCCAGCCTGTGTTGTGGACCCAGTGCTGCTTACGGTCTATATTTATACTTCTCAGCAGTAAGTGTATAGATAATGTTTGTTTATGTCTATGACAGAGGTCTTCAACTCTGCTCCCGGGGACCCACTGTTCTGAAAAGTTCATTTCCAACCTGCTTTAGCACGTCTGCCTGTGTTTTTTCAAGAATTGATCCTGAAGGACTTGAATATCTTCAGCTGTCTTTGATTAGGGTTGGAGCTAAAAGCTACAGGACAGTGGGTCCCCAGGAGCAGGGTTGAAGACCCTTGTTTGCTCTCGCCCCTCTTCACACATTATCCCCATACTGCGTTTTTATATATTTTTATTGGGGCCAACTGATAAGCTGTGTTCTGTAAATAACAACCCTGTTCAGCTATACACTCTCTTTTTTTTTTAAGCTGTCATCCTCACTCCTCAGGATATCAATGAATGATTGAAGTGTTTGGGTTATGTCTTCAGTGAAAGCCAGAGTGTTAGATTGGCTTTTTTGCAATAGGCTTCCGACATAATTTCTTATCACGTAGCATGTATTGAGTTCTCAATTTACAATGTATGCCCTTTGCAGACAGTTCTATCCAAAGCAAAGCAACAATACATTAAAATTAAATGAGATCCCATACATTTCTTATATTTTGGCTCTCAACTTTTTCTGCATACTTTCCTACAAGGGTTTTCATACTTTGGGGATCGAATATGTTTGTATAAGATATTAATGATGAAACACTATTGTTTTAAGACAAGTATATTATTGTTACGTGTTAAATCTGATTTTGGAAATCATGATAAATCATTTTGGTTTTATTATATATACTCTCTAAATATTACTCTAACATTGTGTAGAAAATCTTGTCTTATAATATCATTCTTCATTCTTTTCCACACTCAATCTGTCTTTGTAAATGAACATAAAAGCGTATTGTATTTGACTGTCAAACAGTTTGAAAACCTCTCTAATCTAAGCCAATCTACTACTACTGCTTGTAGTAGCTATTTTGTTTCAGGTTTCAGAAATTAGGATTAATCTGTTGTTAAAATTGGATAGTTTCAGTAGTTACTTAATTTAATTTAATAAAAAGCAACAACAAAATAACCTACCGGTAATCAAAATGCTTTGTATTTGCATTTCTTAGCAGTGATGTTTAGTAGTGAGACCTCAGGGTGAGGCTTCATAATACAGAAACTTTGGCCATATGAAGAGATCCACAGCGCAAAGCGTTGGCAGAACTTTTTTTGAATGCTGGGTATTTTCGTCTGTGAACAGGAAAAGTTTGAGACTTTGATATTTTTAATGAGACTATTGCCTCACAGTTCTCTCCGTACAGATATGCTGGCGAATTGGTGTGGGATCCAGTGGCTTGATTTGAATCCCTAATGGTTGAAGGCTCAGACATCATTTGCTCTTGCATTCTGGGCACGTTTAATAGAACCGCCAGATTAACGGGAGCGTTGTCAAAGTCTGTCTTGGTGCACTTTGTGGTGCCGCCAGACAGGTGCTTGTTCCCTCTGAACGCTTTTCAGATGTCTTTAGTTGCATGTCCCTCAGCATCAGCAATCACACCGTAGCTTTTAGCCACCTTTCCATAAAACTACGATCAACTCTGACTTCCTCCATAACATATGGGCTCTTACTGGCTATCGATCAAGCAGACATTCAGGGCCGGAGGCTGAGCAGCCAAAACTCACTATGGGGGATGCATGCAAATGAGGTCGCAGTGGAAGCAGCAGCGTCAACCAGTGGCGAGGCCAGAAATTTTTAACTGAGTGGACCTTGGTGGAATAGGGTGGACCTCAATGACTACTCTCAAATTACACAAATTAAACAATATGGGACAAAATCACTTGACAGTAAATATAAGCTATATATGATTTATTTTTTGCCAACAAATTCATATAATTCATACATGCAAAATTAATTTATAACAAGCAGCTACAAAGCCTATTGCAAGGAAGACAAATATAGATATTGTGCTGCTATATGACCACTAACAAGACATCAGTGTTCAGTAATTGGGTTCATTTTAAAATGAAATAACCAGTTCTTGTCAACTAATGCAACTCAGTATAACTGTTATCAAACATGTATTTGCAGCTTAACCTGTGAGAATTTCGTCTCGTGTTATGCACCGTGGCCCGTGTTAAAAGTTTATTTCACTAGCAGACGTAAACTCATCTTCCCATCCCCTCAACAATACGCGATTGGCTAAACATTACTACTAAGCTTATTGATTGGCTGCTGCAATAAGTCAGCTATATGAAAATGTTTTCGCTCTACAGTAATTATTTTTTAATAGGGCTGTCAATCGATTAAAATATTTAATCGCTATTAATCGCATGATTGTCATGAGTTAACTCGTGATTAATCGCAATTTAATCGCACATTTTTAGCAATTGTAAATCTAAAATTAAGTTTTTAATACTCTAATCAACATGATTATGCTATGCATGCTTTATGCAAATGTACATTTATTATTAGTGAAACTATACTTATTCAATAATAATCAATACAGCATGAAGATTAGACTTATCAAAGGTCATAGATGTTTATTTAAGAAATTGTTCATGTCTCTTAAGCCTAAACTTAAAAATTAAGAGTAAGCAGAGATTTTTCTCATTTTAAGAATATAATGGGAGTCTTTACACTGGCAGTTTAATTCAGAGCAGGGCACAGTTCGTATGAAAAATTGGTAATGTGTACCAGTGAGCGCACCAGAACCACACCATACCTGGAGGAGGTCCATACTCCACGAGTAGGAATATAGTGCGGCCCCTTTAAGAGACGCGCGCTCCCTATTGAACTGCCGGTATTTTGCGTGTGCACGCCGAACTGGGCCGCGATTTACGTGGACAGTGTGAAGAACATGGACTCGGGAGCGCGCTTGTTCAGGGAAGTAACCTGTGCATTCGTTTTAGCCGATTGTAATGTATTTAGTTCAATAAAACAGGTGTACTGTAAGCGGTGATGGTGTTAATGATTTACCTCAGACATGAGCGAGAGTGAGCTGCAGTGCATCGCGCTCAGACTGCAGAGAATGTGCTCAGTGAAAAAAACGCACTTTTCTTTCTGAAGTCTAATAAAAGTTAAACAAAAAATGTGGTAGCTTAGGCTATGTGGTAGCTTATGTAGGCAATAACTGCACTTTTGGTTTAGAATATTAATGTCAACCCTTTTCTTTCCCTATTAATGTTTGCTGCTGCGTCTGACTGCTCTCACTTTTTCCAACTACGGGCTATGCCACGGATCAACCAGAAAATGCGCCCTGCGTTAATAAATTTAGTGCTGTTAAAATGAATTTGCGTTAACGCGTTATTAGCATATTTGACAGCCCTATTTTTTAATGAAACTTTTTGTACGTGTTTAAGTGATTTGTGTTGTCACATAGGCATATTATTTTCTGCTATCACAATTTTTTTTTTTTTTTTTTTTTGTCTGTTCTGATTGGGTGGGCCAGCCGTCAATCTGAGTGGGCCAGTGCCACCCTGGCCCTTATGTAGCCTCGCCCCTGGCGTCAACCCTGGCTTTTGTGATAGACTTTGGGAAAAGACTGTGCCAGGGGCCCCTAGCAGTTCACAAAGCTTCCTGTTTTCTTCATGATGTCTGAGAACCTCACATATTCAATAATGAACACTTCAGAAGGTACAGAGAGAGAAAAGACTGATTATTAGCATGATATTGTGTGATGCTTTTGATAAATCGATGCATATTATCTTCTAAAACATCTGTTTAAATTATCGGATCTTTTAAGCTTCTAAGGACCCTTAAATCATCTTAAATTCCAATTTCATTATTGAACATGTCTTGAGCTACAGTCCTCTCTATGGCAACTTCTGCACTTTCGCAGAGGGATTTGGTGGAGTTAGATTACCCGGCAGTTCAGTGCAGGTGAGGGATTATTGTGTGACATCTCGAGATCCTTTCACGTCTGTGAAGGTTAAACCTGAGAGCTGAATCAATAGAATCCTCATGGTACCATAACTTTTCTTATTAGCCCCAGCAGCCGCAAATGTCATGATGCACAACTAATAAAGAGCAGATCTGAAAATACACTTGTCTACCACCTTTTTTTTTCTTTTCTTTCTTTTCTTCTTTTTTTAAAGATGATTCCTCGGTAGCTCGAGTCACTGTTTATTTTTTTTAAATATATATTTTTTATATGTGCAATCCAGGATGAACCTATGGCTTTATTATTATTTTCTTGGTCTGACGACTAACTGATAAATGGCTAGGCTAATCTATAAAATGCTGTTTTGTCTAACTTTAAAATAAATAAAAAATAAACAAACTTAAATCAATCGTTTTAAGTGCTAAAAAGGTGAATTTAGCACCATAATGTTAACAAATTTACTTTGACATTTGCTGAAGGTTACAAGTAACAGTGTTATTTGTTTATTTGTATTGGATATAAAGTGAATAATATTGGGAAAAATCAACAATAGAATAATTTAAAAAATGTGAATTATTTCTTTTAATATTAATAATACACATTTAAATCGTTAATTAAACTTATTTAAATGCAGCAAAAAATGTCATTAAATAAAAGTAGCGACAGATCTTTTCTTCCTTGTTGTAACATACATCTGTGATTGTTAACGGACAAAATGTTGGGCAGGAATTTGGTTGTATGCATCAGTTTTTGTTTGGATTTATAGAAGCGTTTCTTGAGCACCAAATCTGCATATTAAAATGATCAGCAAGCATGTTGTTTGGCTATCACCAGACTAAGCTCAATTTAAAATTGAACATTAGTCTGGGGAGTCTGCTCTGTATTTTCTATTGCACAAGAGGCGTGATCAAAGAGCATTATTTGAATGACTGTATGCAATTGGATAGTCCTTCAACCAATGACCACAAGAGGCGTGATCAACAGGCAATGACCCATTGTTTCTCTATCTGTCATCGTGTTAAACCCACCAATAGCGCGCCAGGTGGATAAGCCAGTCTTTGATTGGTTCCCACAAAAGTGTTACAGAAGCAGTATAAATTAATGTACATGTTTCCAGACTGAGTTGCAGGACGAAATCAAATCGTCGGCTGATCAGGCTGTGTTTACCCAGTCTACCGTATATTATATGTACACATATGGTCTGAAAATGACGTGTATTCAGGCGCATTGTCTGCGCGTTGCTATTTTGAGGCAACTGAAATCAACTGCGCTGTTGACCAACTGAAACCTGGTCTAAAGTCAATAGCACAGTATTTTTGTGTTATTTAAAGGGTACGTTAGTAATATATGCCTATAGTTGGGTGCACAATGCCCGTACACTCTGCTTATTACACACAGGGATGTTCAGCAGCACACACACATGCCAAATATAAAAAAATAAAAGGATTAGAATGCAAACGATTATTATTATTTTGTACATAAAGATAAAAAATGCATACATGTCATAATGGATAGTCATTGCATGTATCAGAATGACCTGTTTGCGGTAATGAAGAATGAAATTGGCTACTTATTTAACCAATTGTGGCAATGCACGCATGTATTAAAATGATTCCTCAGATGTCTATAGTGTAATCTATAAAGTGTCTATTTTCCATTATGTAAAATAGCGAATCCTGCAAAACTGGCTTATAAGTGGAATGCGAGATGAGACTCTGATTGGTTTATTGCACATTACGCCCAAAACACGACTATTTCTCAATTAAGAGACTAGGTACAGCCCTTTTAAACCATACACCGAGCTTGCTGATCATTTTTCTTGTCGTTAAACTAGCAAAAGGGGATTTGGACAGCTCTTGTGTCGTGCACTTTAGACCAGGTGCTGAAATAGTTAAAATAGGGCCCTATGACTAAAACTTGTTTTCATATTTGCCAGCTACCTTGTTAATGCTGAAAAAAACATCCACAGTCAACTGATATTTTGCTCTTCTTGTACCCACAGCAGTGCCACTGCCCCCTCACCAGCGGCTGACAATAAAGGACCTATTTGTGGATGGCAAACCCAATGCCGAGGTACTAAAGAACCATTTGATCAAAGAGGGACGTGTGGAGGAGGAAGTTGCGCTGCGCATCATAAACGACGGTGCCAATATCCTAAGGCAAGAGAAGTGCATGCTAGAAGTGGAGGCACCAATCACTGGTAAGAAAGCAAGAGCACATCTTTAGTAGGGCTTGAGGGAGATTACCATCAGTCTGGATGAACTTTGTTCTGGCTTTTTTCTGTGGATGAAGCTAGTTCCTAAGAAAAATGTTCCAAAAAAGGTGTTTTTCCTCATGGAAACTTCATGCAATGTTTGAAATATTCATTATTATACTTCACTGGCATCAGTGCGTGTACAATTTGCCAGCAATAAAATAATACATCATAAAACTATTGGTCTGGTTGATGAGTAACTTTTCAAGTAGGCCTATAATCCATCTGTGAAAACAGTTTTCATCAGGCACATCATATCGGCATTTCTTTTGAGTTTATAGCAGAGATTACCTGATTGAGTGTAACAAACTGTCACTGTGGGGAGTCAGCTGTGGCAAACTGACTCGTATGTAGATCAGTGTCGGCGCCGTTGGTTCATATTGACAGATACTGTCTGCAGATCAGTGGAGCACAACACAGGAAACAGTCACAGACTGCAGCGGAATGTGATCAGTTTTGCTTCAGTGAACACTAGGAGGGATGTGCAAAAAACTAATCAACTAAATGGAGGGTTACCTGCATGAGAAGTGAATGAAGTTGCCCTTAAGGAAGATCTGTAAATAGTTGGGTTTTGAGTGCAGATCACCCTGATTGGACATTCAGATAGCTACTTCCCCATCTATATTCCACTTTATGATTAAATAAAGAATGGGTGTGTGAAATACATTTATTATATATTTTATTTTATGCTGATATTAAAGATCTTTACATTTATCGATACAGCCAATATTTGATATACAGTTATGCAAGTTCATTACCCCTATTTTTGTATGCAGGCTACATTTGTTGTCGTCTAACAGTCATTTAAAGTTAATTAATCTTTTTCAAACACTAATAATTGAAAGGGTTAGTTCACCCAGAAATGACAATTCTGTCATTTATGCTGCATTCACGTGCTCTCAGAAATATCGTAAATACGAGTTTCCTTGGTAAAAAATTGCATTTGAAAAGCGTTAGCTCGTAATCACGACTTATCAAATTTCCGATAGCACGTGAAGGCGGCATAATTACTCACCCTCATGTCGTACCAAACCAGTAAAACCTTCGTTCATCTCCGGAACACAGAAGATATTTTTGATAAAATTTCTTTCTGACCCCACATGGATATTTATATATCGTGATGAATTCAAATAATGAATTAATTGTCTTGCTATTTAAATATAAATCACTTTATGATTAATTAAAGATATGTATGTACATACAAAAAAAAAAAAAAGTTGTTATTTTTGCACACGAAAAGTATGATTGTCGCTTCATAACTAAGGTTGAACCACTGGAGTCCCATGGACTCTTTTAAACAATGTCTTTACTACTTTTCTAGCCTTAAAAGTGATCATTGTGTTGCTGTCTATGGAGGGTTTAGAAAGGTCTTGGATTTCAACTAAAATATCTTAATTTGTGGTTTTGCGGGTTTGAAACCACATGAGGGTGAGTAATTAATGACTTTTTTAATAATAAAAAAAAAACTTCAGTAAACTAACCCTTTAATAACAATGCCGCCAATCAAAGCCATTGAAATCTAGGCTATATAAATTAGCCAACCTTACAAGTCAACAAGTCTCACAATAACCCATGCATTATTGACATGGGTAACAAGTCAACCACTTTGGTCTTCAGTCTATGAGAAAATGCATAATAGGACATTAGTTATGACTTGCTTCTTTTATTTGACAGATAGACAGAAAAGGGTGCAGGAAAAATGGAAATTTTCAGATGATACAGTATCACAATCTGTATCACATCTGGGTAAACTTAAATTCAGATGAGCCTTATCAGAGCATATTAAGCTTACTCAATTACTCGATGAAGATGTGCTTTAAGGTTTAATTCTTGGAAATGTTGTGTACATCATGCCACAATATTTTATAATGCAGATGAATTAGAGCTTCTCTGTTCTCTATAGATATCGCCGCCTTTGAGCACAAATTAATTGGATGTCATGTCACAAACCCCTCTGGCTCTGGATACATTCTGTTTTATAAATGGATGCAGCCTCTGTATTTTCAGATATAGTGTCTTTGTTGCTAAGTGACAGAGCAGTCTTGTACATGTGGCCCTTGCTGGTTCAATGATGCAGGTGGGATGGATTAAAGTGAAGCGTTTCTTCTGGGACTAGTTCAACACTGATGTAAAAAAAAATGATGTGATTCTGTTTGGCTAACCATTGCCATTGATCTCAAAACTAGGCAGGTGTTATGAATCACTTACTGAACATGTATCATGTTAAGCATTTGTTTTGCTTCCTTTTCATCTGTAGTATGTGGTGATGTTCACGGACAGTTCTTCGACCTCATGAAGCTCTTCGAAGTTGGTGGTTCCCCTGACAACACGCGCTATCTGTTCCTTGGCGATTATGTAGACAGGGGATACTTCAGTATTGAGGTGAGTGCAATAAGAAGCTTGCACAGAAATCAGATTCAAAGATTTTCACTGAAAACTGCCTTTTATTCGCATTGTTCTACATGTCCTCCACTCTTTTTAGTGTGTGTTTTTTTAGATAGTATACTAGTGTAGTAGTCTCAGCTTCATTTAAAGGTGCTGTGAGCATTTTGGAGAAACACTGTTGATATTTGATATCAACCCAAATAAACAGTCCTCCTTTCATTGCTACTCGTCCAAAAGATGTCTTTTTTTTTTTCTTTCACAAAAAATAAAGCAAAGATAATGAACAAACGACAAGGAAGAACTAAAACGAGTTTAAACAAGCAAGAGTTTGCCATTATTCCATGTGACTTTCAGCACACCAGCTCCAGACAAACTTATGCATTCCATAAGTCAAACTTATACATTGCTCTATCCACACAGTGTCTTAACCCTAACCACATCTTTACTCTAATGCCTGCCACTCAAAGTATTTAGCTCTCTGTGTATATACCAGTTAGGACTGTATTTACATGCATGGCCAGGTCCTTTTTTACTTGGCTGAGAATCTGACATCTTCTTTGAACCATCTGCTAAGGCATTATCAGTGACTACTCTGCCACATTACCAACAGTGCATTAACTAGCACACATAAGCACAAAAGAGTAGTAAAAAGCAAAGCAGATTATGCCATAATGTCTCTATTTAAAGATTTGTTGGACAATAATTGATTTTAAATGGTAAATGGACTGCATTTATATAGCACGTTCAACAGACCCATGTCCACTAAAGCGCTTTACATATTCCACACATACTGCCACACACATTACATATTGCATACACATACATACACATTAACACACTACACACACATTACATGTTGCCACACATTCACCCATTCATTCACTCACGCATTCACACTTGGTCAGGTGGAACCGGGGATGGAACCACCAACCTTCCAGTTTGTAGACAACCTGCATGAGCCACCACCGCCCCACTTTTAGTCTAGTAGTTTCCTGGCTTTGAATAATCTGTCATCCTCAGATTCGATGCTCTGATAAGACAATGTATTAAAGGGTAAGATTTTTGCAGTAAAATTCTGCAAGTCTGCGTTTTTTTTCCATGGGTTGGTTTTCTATGTGTACAGGTTAAAGCGACCTCAATTATGTGATATATAGACCCAGGAATGGCAATTTTAGCAGGCGACCTTGCCAAAATAACCCCCCTAACAGCATTTTTTTCCTATTGTTTTGGGCTAGTATTTGGCGGGTTTTTTTGTAAAAACTTGGCAACCCTTTTCTGCACGCACACTGGAATAAACAATCTTTGCCGGTGTTGTAAAAAAAAGAATTTAAGGATAACTTATACAGTTTCTTACCAACATAATCATTTCTGATAGAAATAGTGAAGGTGAATGCATACAAACAAGCTCTCCGTTTAGGATTTGTACGAATTCAATCCAAGCGCCTTTGATAACGTGGATGATTACGTTACTGTTGATCATCCGTCTGTCAGCGTCTAAAGCCCGCCCTGATGATTTCATTGGGCTGAACAGTTTCTGTTTAGGCATAATTACTACTACTATACATAATTACTACTATTTTTGCAAATGTAGGGACCGTCTCTAAAGTTACATATGGCATTGGTATACACCCTTCTAACTTCACTAGCATTTGAAGAGAATGACTTAGTCATAAAACCAACTTTAAGGTGTTCATCTAGGTGTCAGGTATGATTCACACCTTTTAGATTTTTGAGGTTTAATCAAATAAACTGTCAAATCACATATGGATCACAATATGGATATGTTTCTCACTAGGCTATTGTGTGGGTTCAAACACAAAAATTCGAGACTTAAATATGTCACAGCTGATGGAACACTGATGAGAATATTGATTAACCATAAATTATATTCACAGTTTTCAGGCAAAAAAAAAAAAATCATATTTTTTTCAATCAAGCGAAAAATGTGATCCTTATTACGAAACACAATTTTAGCTGTTTTAGGCATTATCTCTTTTAATGTGATTAAAAATACTAAATACTAATGTTGACTATGTATTGGTATGTAATTTACGGTGGTGTAAGGTGCTGGAAAAAGCTATAAAATGGACCTTGAAAGTGTTTGAAAAGTATTTGAATTTGACGATGGTGTACAAACCCTGTGAGTAGTAATTCAGCACTTCCTCATTAATGAAATGTCCTCATTTTTTATATACCCCGGAACTTGCGTGTGGCGCTGATATCTGTCTCTTATTAGTAATCGTGCCTTGCTTTTACCACAGTCATGAAAATATTTGGTTTATAACAGAGATGTGTACTGTGTAGTAACTGTGTAGCGTGATCGAGATAACCTGTTCTTAGCCCGTGCTGCGCTGTCTATTATTGTTCTGAGCTGATAAACAGTCTTCCCTCTGCAGCTCATACAAGAAATATATTTAACAGAAAAATAGCATTTTTTTAAAATCTGTTTTTTATCAGAGGTTGCAACCAGTGCATCCTCTAACTAAATGTAGTTGCACCAGCAGGTTTGGTTGCAGTCTGGAGCCCTGATCTTCTATTTGGCTAACCAAAGACCATTGCGTAATGTAAAACGTTCCACTTTGAATCTTCCAGTTGACTCAAGCCTCTACTTTTTGTGTCATTTGATTGGGTTTGGTGAATGCAGGACTTGTGAATGATTTAGAATAGAGAAAAGCATCAGAGACTTTGTTAAGCTGTGTGGTAAATGGCCTCTCTTTCTCAGTCTGTCTCATTTGGACGTGTCCCTGTCTGAGAGGAGCTATTTGATAACCTGTCAGACACTGTACCCTTTCATAAGAGATGAGTCATAGAGCATTAAAGCGTGGACCGCTCTGCTTGTCGTGATTCCCAGCTGAATGACTGATGTTACTGACGAATCACACTTTGATCCAGTGAGGAGTTCATTAGCTTGACATTCCTACGGGTCGCTCTCAGTGACTTGCACGCAGTTGTTCATTTTCAGTGAGATTTGGTGATTTCTAGTGTCATTGAGCAGAGCTCATTTTTATTCAAATAGGTCAGGACTTGTAAGTGTTCAAGACTCATTTGAATCATATTGAGTCTCTTATGCTCACCAAAGCTGAAAACTTTGAAAAATTACAGTAAATGCTTTATTGTAATATATTTCGAAATGTAATTCCTGCGATGGCAAAGCTGATTTTTCAGCAGCCATTTATCACGTGATCTTTCAGAAATCATTCTAATGTTGATTTCGTGCTGAAGATTTAGTTCTTATTTTGCTCCTTTTGTTGAAAAAGTTTGCTCCTTTTTTCAGGATTCTTTGATAAATACAAAATTGAAACAAATAGCATTCATTTTAAATGAAAATCTTTTGTACCTTTGTAAATGTCTTTACTGTGCCTTTAGATGAACTTAATGCTATGCTTCCTTTTTAAATAAGTTGCTTTGTTCCGAAAAACGTTTTACTGATCCCAAATTTTGAACATAGTGTGTGTATATACATATTCTTTGCCTCTCGTTTTCTGATAATTTGTGACTTGATTTGCTGTGCTAACGATATAAAGCCTTTACATTTATCTAGATGCTCATGATGTGCTCTCTCTGGTAATATATCTGTGCTAAAATGGGCTCAGAATTGCTCATAAAAGTATGAGCAATTCTGTTCATTTTGCCTGTCATCATCTTTCTCTTCCATTATGGTGGGCTATTTCCCTTTGATCCGAGATCCGTCTATTATTAATGCATCCTCAGCCTCCCACCACCATGACCAGCCACCACACACACACACACACACACACCACTCTCACACAAGCGGAAGGTCTTAGTGTGAGCAGCCTCACCATCACACTGTTCAGTCTCCACTTGTCTGGCACAAAGCTCTCTGCCCTTTTGTCTCGTCTGAGAGAAAAAAAAACACTTATTAAAAAGGATGTGAAAAATCTCCATATTTTCATATTTGACATTCAGTGAGTTTTCTATACCACTAGATATGCTTTTTCTAGTTGTCTCAGTCATTAATGGCATTCTTTAGGAAATTCCTGTTTATATACACTGTAAAAAAAAAAAAAAAAGGCAAATTTTGAACTTTTGCAGTACAATCGACTTGGATGTTTAAGTTATTTCAACTTAAATTATGTCAAACTGACTTTAAAAAATGAGTTACATCTTGTATAACTAAAAAAAACAAGTATAACATTTCTTAACTTATTTTGATGAGTTAAAACTATGTAAAAACATGTTATGTCTTTTTTACAGTGTAGTTCTTTATAGCATCGAGCCATCTCCTTTTTTCATCCTTCTATTTTCATTTAATCATTCTGAGCAGTCTTTTCTCATGATGTGTGCAGTGTTTTCTATTAGATTAACATCCAATTGTCTCTATTAGCTTGCTATTAATAGTTAGTAAGATTGTTGTTAAAGGGTTACTTCAGCGATTAGCATATGGCTTTGTATCAGTGGAAACCCGGGACTATAATTAAATGATCGTGCTTTCCCCCTATCCCTCTGAGACGAGAGATTTATGTATTTCTGGAAAAAATCCTCCGATGACGCAAATATCGTCATTTTGTGTCATCGGAGGAATCTTTGGCCAGAGGCTAAAGACTACAACCAGTAGAGGGAACTATTTCCGCATGTTTTCAACCCGCGAATGGGATCAGTAGCAGTGGCTTTGGGAGTGGCCAGGGCCAGGGAGTGCAAGTGCATTCTGGGAATTGTTGTCTTTCATCCACATGAGCCAAAAATACTTTTTATGGCCTTTCTCGATCTAGAAGGCACCAAATTCTACTACATAAATGACCCAGTTTAGATACACATTCATCTACCCAGCACTGGAGTACCCCTTTAAGTTTAGGTTTTGGGCTGGATTAACCCTAAAACAGGCATTGTGACTCACAAGTCACATAGTTTTATTTTCTTTTTTGGGGCATAATATATATTTTTTTATTACATCTTTTTATAATTTATCAAAGCCTGGTCTGTCTCAAGTATGCTGGTCACATGATTTGCTTTAGTGATCTATTAGTCAGCCTGATCTAAATCCAACATGGCTGCCAGTGGTGGAGGACATTCAGATTTGAAGGAAGAAAAAAAAAAATATATATATATATATATATATATATATATATATATATATATATATATATATATATATATATATTTTCTTCCTTCATATCTGGACATTCAGATTTGAAGGAAGAAAAAAAAAAAAAAAAAAAAAAAATATATATATATATATATATATATATATATATATATATATATATATATATATATATATATATATATATATATATATATATATATATATATATATATATATATATATAATATATTTTCTTCCTTCATATCTGAATGTCCTCCACCACTGGCAGCCATGTTGGATTTAGATCAGGCTGACTAATAGATCACTAAAGCAAATCATGTGACCAGCATACTTGAGACAGACCAGGCTTTGATAAATTATAAAAAGATGTAATAAAAAAATATATATTATGCCCCAAAAAAGAAAATAAAACTATGTGACTATGTAAAACTATGTAAGTTTTTTGGCGCTGTACCAAAAATAGCCACCAGGTGTTTTTTTATGCATTCTCCTGTATCAAATTTATACATTTCAAATAAATTTTGTAATACAAAACCTGACACCACCCACTAGGTGAGCTTCCTAAAATAATTTAAAGTACCATTTTTATGGTAAAGCAAGGTCTGATTTCAAAACCGTTTCAAAGGCTGAAACGAGTTCGTAAGCTTTCGAAAGATGTATAATTTGTCAACATTAGATCAGGTAAAGTATAGGATATAATTGTTTTAAACATTCAAAATGGCAATGGCCCTTGGTTCACTTGGTCCTTTTTTATACCCTATTCAAGCAACGGGAACTGGGAGTCACAACTCATAAAATATTTTGTTAATACAGGTTCCGATCATCTGCGTTTCTCCACATTAACAACGCTCACATTACATGTATGACCAATCACACAATAGTTCTCGGACACCCGCAAGAAAAAAGTTCTGCTCAGGCGATGTGTCGAGAACAAGCTACGAGAACTCCCAAACCAGGGCTGCGAGAACAAATGACGTCATTTTGTTCTCGCAGCCCTGGGAGAGAGAACTTTTTTTTCTCTGTTCTTGCAGAGTATGTTGCAGCCTTTAAGGGATGTAGTATAAGGTCATGCAGAATAAAGCAGCTTTATAAGTACTAATAAACAGTCAATATCCTAGTAATATGCATGCTAATAAGCAACTAGTTAATAGTAAGAACTGGATCCTATACTAAAGTGTTTTCTATTTGGATGTACATTTTAAAATGTCATTTATTTCTGTGTATATGTCTCTGAATTCTGTGGATTCATCTCCTTTGAAATTCCACAGCAAAAACTAAAAAGTAAACTAAACAACCTCATTAATTGGTTGATAGATTAAACCAACCTGAAGTGGCATGTAAAGTTTAGGAAAAAGCGGGTTCCTCCCGGTGTCATTCTCTCTGTGTCGTCTGCCATTCAGCAATAATAGCCTTCGTTCAGGTCCTCCTCTCATGGGCACACTTACCTGCAATTTTCAGCTCATTATTCCTCTTGCGTAGGCTCCGGTCCCGACTCTCGCGCTGCCACATTCCACATATCCCTCCGCTCGCACCCTCCTCCGTGTCTATTATTTCACGTCATTTAAATGCACACCTGTCGTCCTTGGTTACCTTGGTGTCATGTTCTCCCCACGTTGAGTGGTGTCTGGGATTTTGCATGCAAATGAAGGGGGGGTGGGGGGCGGGGGTAGGTTAGGATAAATACATTTTAATGAGGCTAAAAAGAGTGGGTGCGTGTACTCTGTACTGTACAGTAGATCAAGCATCTCACTCAAACACACAATGTAATGCCAGGGTTTTGTGTTGTCTGCTGCCAAACAGTCTATACTTTAGTGTGAATTTTAAATGTGTAAATGAACCAAACAAACCTGTTTTTTGGAATAATGTGTCATTGGGAATAATTACCATGTAATGACCACTCACTCCCACCTTTGCAAATCCCTCATGCACCCAGTTGGCCATCTGTTGAGCACCAAACAGTGAAAGGGACACTGACTGTGCCATAATCTCTCCATTGGGCATTGAAAACACTATCAGGTTGCCTTTAAATGCATTGATAATGATTAACAATTTTCCTTTGCACCCTTATTTGAATGAAGAGACCTCACATTTTATTGTAGACATCAATAAAAGGATTAAAATGGGATGTTTTCTCCAGTTTATTAATGTAAAAGACATCCGCTCCTTCATCTTCATTTTCCTTGCTATTCCAGCTGACATTAATAGTCAAGTATCTTCAGGATTATACATGTCCGTCTCTCTTTCTGTCTCTCTTTAGTGTGTGCTGTTCTTGTGGACACTGAAGATCAACCACCCCAACACCCTATTTCTCCTCCGAGGCAACCACGAGTGTCGGCACCTCACAGAATACTTCACCTTCAAACAGGAATGTGAGTGCAGAGGGAATGTACCTTCTAGGAGTGCTGAGAGCTAAGTGATGTGTTGGTTCGAACTGTCTGCCAGCCTTTTCCTCACTTTCACTGACGTTCCCTCTTTGATGTCTCAAAAGCTGCATTTTCAGCCAGCTGTCACCAGCTAGCACTTTGATTTACCTTGCAAACAGTATAACATTACTCCTGCAGTTGATTCCAAAAATGAAAGTTCTTCCATCATTTACTCAAAAAATACAATGGCTACCATTATCTGTTTGGTTAACCCTTAAATGTGTGACTGTTTCGCCAAACATTCTTACATATTCGGGTCGTTAGCGACCCGGATCTATATTTAACATGGAGAGACATCTACCTGTCGCGATAATATATAAAACTCCTGATGTTAGCGTAACAATTACAGAAGAATAAAAACTTATTTCGTTACCTTTTGGAGCTTGGAAGAGTTCAGTTTGGTGTTTTACAACATCATCATCAAATGTCCTCGTCAGAGCTCATTTACCAGTACATTCAGCATCTCATGCATATTCTCCAAACTCATTTTCAAAGTCTTCAGAATCAATATTTTGATCACTGGCAGCTTCTTGAGCACATCCATCATCAAGTGACACTGACATTAATATTTGATTGTGTTTAGTACTTGCTCTCTGCAGTAAATCACTAAGCCACTTCAAGTTTTGCAGATTATAAATATTATTGCTTTGCTTTCTGCCTGAGGTGACTATGAATGAAACATCTCTTCATCATTGCGTATCAGACATTGTCACCTTGTGGAATAAAGGGGAATTGCACCTATTTTGTCATTATAGATAAATGTATCATTGTGCGAAAAAATATATGTACAATCTTACACAACTCGGCTCGTTAGCAGCCATATCACCCTGTAGCCCAAGACTGGTTTCCCTCTGAAGCTAAGCAGGGCTGAGGCTGCTCAGTACCTGGATGGGAGTCCAACTGGGAAAAACCAGGTTGCTGCTGGTAGAGGTGTTAGTGAGGCCTGCAGGGGGTGCTCACCCTGTGGTCTGTGTGGGTCCTAACACCCCTGTATAGTGATGGGGACACTATACTGTCAAAGAGCACCCTCTTTCGTATGAGACGTTAAACCGAGGTCTTGACTCTCTGTGATCGTTAAAAATCCCAGGATGTCCTTCGTTAAAGAGTAGGGGTGTAACCCCGGCATCCTGGCCAAATGTGCCCATTGGCCTCTGTCCATCATGGACCCTAATAACACCCATATAATGTTTGGCTTCATCACTCTGTCTCCTCTCCTCTAAACCAATCAGCTGGTGTGTGGTGAGCGTTCTGGTGCAATATGGCTGCCATCGCATTATCATCCAGGTGGATGCTGCACATCCGTGGTGGTTGAGGAGATTCCCCCTTCTATATAAAGCGCTTTGAGTGCCTAGAAAAGCACTATATAAATGTAACGAATTAGTATTGTTAGCGACGCTATACAATTTTGACAAAAAAAGCTGTGGAAAAACACTTTTTTTTTCTTGTAATATTGTTTAAAATGGATTGATTGAGGAATACAAAGAACATTGATGTATAACTTTAAAAAATGAATGAGGAGGAAGGTAGGGAATGACCCGAGGTATGCATTTAAGGGTTAACTGACAATAGTCATAATATATTATTTTGTGTTTAACGGATGAAAGGGACTCATACAGGTTTGGAACAACCTAAGGGAGAGTAAATGATGAACGATTTAGTAAACAATAACAACACTGACTTACATAACTGACTTTGAGTAGTGGCCAAAAGTGATGTCCGGAGGGGATATTTGTTTTTGTTGTTGTTTTTTTTTAAATGTGATGGAAAACAAAAGTGTTTGTGTTAGTGTGTATGTGTGATTTTTGTGACATATCGGAACACCAATGTGTATAATGACATGGGTATGACAGGTACCGTATTACAGAAGAGGGTGACTTATGAGGACATTTACGCATGTCCCCACTTTTCAAAAGGCTTATAAATCATACAGGATGAGGTTGTTTTTTTTGAGAAAGTAAAAATGCAGAATGTTTCCTGTGATGGGTAGGTATAGGAATGGGGCAGTGCAGGGGGATAGAAAATAGAGTTTGTACAGTATAAAAACCATTACGCTTATGGAATGTACCCACAATTCACATAAACAAACGTATGTGTGTGTACATGCACTACCAGTCAAAAGAACTAATTGAAAACAGTGTTTCCAAGCTTTTGACTTGTAGTGTTCACCTCTGGGAAGGCTTTCCACACAGTTTGGAGTGTTTCTAGAAGTGCATTTGTAAGGTCTATCACTAATGTTGGACGAGAAGGCTTGCAGTCTCCTCTCTAACTGCATTCACACCCCCTGCGGCGAGAGTGTCAAAGTGGCAGAAAGTCGTTCATTTTCAAAGGGTGCCGGCAAGTGCGGCGCGTCTTGGACAATTTGGGCATCGAGGAGGGTTAACTTCAGGTCAACTTTATGGTAATGATCCATGACGTGGTTCAGCGGCAATCAATTGGAATTAGGGCTGTCATTTTTGAGAAAAATTTGAACGGATATCAAATATCAACCAATTTATTAGAATATATTTGAATATCTACTAGCCTGTAGCATAGGTCATGGGACTATGCTACAATACGTTTAGAGCGCTCTCTATTGGATGAGATGGCAAACAATACAATAAAAAACAAACGGTCTAATCATAAGCCATGTTTACATGACAATTTTTTGTCATTCCAATTAAAATAATTCAGATTAAAAGATTCAGTGGACTGTTTTTACATGAGACGTTATCTAAACCGATCTGTGGTTTACCTGTGCTGACTTTCAGTCGAAATCATTTTGTGAAGTGCACACAGTTTGTCTGCTGCATCAGAAATGTTAACGCTGTCCTCTCCAGCAGCTGGAATGTTTTCACGGTTGCCATAGCCATCAGGAGAAGAAAAAATTCTTCTGTCGGGCAAAGTTGAAGTAAAAAGTGCTTGGGACGAACGCTGTCTAGATGAGAGGACTACAATTGCAATTACGATTACAATTGTATTCTATTGAGGTTTTTATGTGGAGCATTTTCATTCGGATTGGACTTTTAAAACGATTACAGTGCTCCATGTAAACGCACCCATATACTATAGACTAATAGAATTTGTTCAAAGCAAACACAGATTTGACCAATGCATTAATGCTGCACTTCAGCCAGGACAGTTGTTGCAATGTAGGATGCACACAAATTAATGTTATTTGTTAATTAAAGACCACTGTTAATTAAAGCTAGTAAATGTATCCTATAAAGTGCATGTTGAAATTAGACTAGCACTTAAAGGTCCACTGAAGTGCTTTGGAACGCGCCGCATTATTCAATGAGTTGACGTGATTTCCACTGAAACGGCTCCAGCTGTAAGCAGCTCCTCCCCTTTTTTGAGCAGCCAATAGCGTTTCATTAATAATATCACAGCTTGACTAGAGCGGGCCTTTCTGTTTGGTAAAGCCAGTTTCCTCTAACACTGTTTACCATCATAATCTCCTCCATATCGCTTTGAAATGCAGCATTCTGTGCAGAATTTAAACGGGTCAATATGTTTGTTGTCTGCGCGAACTCATGGATATGATCTGTGCTGCGCTCTCGTGCCTCTAGTCTAAATTTAGACCAGAACCGTTGGTGTGTGTGCGTTGCTGCGGTGTGTGAAACTAACGTGAAAACAGACTTCATTTGCCTCAAATGAAAGCATATTGACACTGAATCGTCCTATCACATATATAGTGTGCTATGTGCCCTTCACCGTGTAGAAATTAGTAAATGTTGACAGACATACTAAAAGCTTCATACTAAAAAACTTCATTTTAATTTCAGTGGGCCTTTAACCACGAACACAAAAGCCACACCAGACAAATGGCTTTTAATTGGTCTGTTTCAATAGCAAACAGGTAACTATAGTGAATAAGGTCTTTCCGTCGATAGTTTTTTTTTTTTTTTAGTTTCTTACATTTAGATGATTTCATTAGGTGAACTTAATTAACTATAAGTCTGCAAACTTTTTTTGGTCAGTCTGCACAAACGCAGTCTGTTTGGTCTGCGACCCCTTTAAATAAAGTTTTCGTATATATAAGACCAAGCATTCGATCAACATCAGAGCATCCACAGATCTTCTACTGCATCGTTGACAGGGCGGCCAGAGTGAATTTTGACGCTTTTGCCGGCAACGGTGTGAACGCACAGTAGTTCATCCCAAAGGTGTTCTGTCGGGTTGAGATCAAGTTCCTCCACACCAAAGTTGCTTATCCATGTCTTTATGGACCTTGCTTTGTGCACTTCTATATAAAATATAGACCCGAATCCATCCGGGTCCAGGGTCGGGCCTCGGGTTTCAGGTGTGAGTTTTGATTGCTCAGCCAACAAAACATTGGAAATGTCCACATATTTCCAGTGGACGACAATTGGTTGTGAAAATAAAACCAGTTTTAGGACATTAAACAGACTTCGAAATTGGTCTCTACTGTGACTAAGATCTATATAGCAAGCTTTTTAAGACTGAATGAATATCCTCACTGGCTGCTGTGAGAGGCAGTTCATAAAGAATTGCTGTCTTTGTTTTATAGGCTTTACGTGCCCTGTTTTCTGCAAACAGCACTTTGTCCTAGACAGCTCTATTAGACTAAGGTTTGTAGAGCTCGATGTCTGCTGCCGGAAAGTGTCCAGGTGTGAGTTATTAGTATGCTGGATAGTGAAGTGGCTCAAGCTCATCTGGCTCACAAAGAGACAAACCCGATGAGCATTACCTGTCTTGATTTATGAGAGACTAATGTCTTTTCATTGTGAAGCATCTCATTAGCATTCTTTTACAAAAATGTATTTAAAACCTTAATTCAATGCAGCATGACCAGCCAAGATCTCAAATAGAGACACAAGGCGCTGTTTAGCTTCTTTTTAGGCTTGGGTTTATTCACGCTCCAGTTGCTTACAAATACAGAGACATATTTGTTATCTGAAAGGATATGGGATTTCTGATGTGGTCGACCCGGGTGTGCATCTACTGAGCCAGAAACCCATCTGCCAGGAGGTTATTACAGGTCCAGCTAAAGCCAGTGTTAGATCACATGACCAACCTGGACTTCATTTCAGCTTTTAACACCTGAAGTGTTCATGCCCTTCTTTCCTTTATGTCGTTTCATTTCATTTAATTTTATTTAGGAGCACTTGTCTCAGTTAAAGTGCTAGCATTAGTGTGACATCTGTTTTTAGGTTATACTGTAGGTTTGTAATTGATTTACCTCGGACATGAGCGAGAGCGAGCTAGCAGTGTATTCGCACATCGCGAAAAGTTTAACTTTGACATTACAATGTACACTTTAAGTGACCTTTTATTTAATTTATATTATATTATCTGCAAGTACAGTTTTTATTTATTACTTTTTTATATGCTTTTAAGAGAAGTACAAAATAAGCAAATTCATTACTTTTTTCACAAATGAATGCCGGCCATGTATACAATCTTTGCTAGTATACTAGCAGTAGCTAATGTTATATCATACTGTATTATGTTTTTGCTGCTTGAATCCAAATAGAATTTAAATGAAGTTTCCTTTGAACATCTGATTAAATCCCTGGTTTTGGTTTTCTATGGGTCAGTGGTAGTCTATTGTGCTTGAAATGAACACTGTTTGCTATTAAGCTCATACAATAGCGTTGGCCATTGTGCTCTGCATAACAAAGATGGAGGTGGTTTTATGGTAGAATGTTTAGTGGATGCCCAAGTGCTCTCCATGAGACCTTGTTCTCAGAGCGAATGTGTAATTCGGTTTGGTGAATAACCCAGCTGTATTTAGTGGAAACCAAGACAAGACTAATGAGACTACTTCAGTCCAGATACTGAAGTATTAATAAGCTTAATCAGCAGCTGAATTAAGGATTCGCATTGCACTAATTAGTGCTCATTTGAATTTAATTGAATAGTTCCTGCTGCTTTTGTGTCTGCTTGGTGGCAAGTTTTTTCCCTTTAGTGTAGTTATTACTGTATGACTGCGTACATGCGTGCTGGTTGTCATCACAAAATGTAATTATGTGCAAAAAATGTCACATGGTCTTGATGAGGATAGCTTTTGTTTTAATAAAAATGTAGTGTATTGATTTGAAGATCAGGTCTATAAGATCTGTGACAACACCTCAAAAATTGTAAATAAAAACCTTGACAAATGTAAATTTGAACTGCACAGAGAGTTGCTAGTTTTTAAGATTTTAAAAGATTTAAGAGTTAGAAAGAGTCAAAATTTAAGAGTCAAAAGTTCTCATTACACTTTTGTTTGAGGGAGCAGCCGTTCTTTCTGCCCATTTAAGTGATCAAATTGTATTTAAATTGGTTAAATCATTGATAACATTTTAGTTAATATTGGAATGCATGCCATCTCATGGAGTCTATGGTCAGCAGGATCATACTTTTATTCAGTAAGGATGCATTAAATTGATCAAAAGTGACAGTAAAGACACCTATAATATTACAAAACATTTATATCTTAAATAAATGCTGTTCTTTTAAATTTTCTATGTATCAATCCTGAAAAAAAAATGTTGGAAACATTTTCCACAAAGTATTAAGCAGCATGTTGATAAAAATAAATGTTTATTGAGCCACCACAGGAATAAATTACACTTAAAAAATTAAATAAAAACACATGGTTCAAATTGTAATAGTTTTATAGTATTACTATATTTTACTGTAGGCTTCTTTCAAAACATAAAAAAATATGAACCCCAAGTTGCCAATGTATTTCCTTTTTGGTGCAGTACAAACTATTTTTCCCTGGCTAAGTATGCACATTTATTTAAATTGAGCAGTTTTTGAAAATCAAATAGAATATTTTTTCTTTTGATCGGAATTTAAAAAAAAAAAAGATTTTTTTTTCCCGCTGTTAACTCAAATACCCCTTCTCATAATCAGAGGGATTTCATTTCATTTTGTCAAAAGTATTTTAATAAAGTGTTGGGGACAAAATAAGTCCCACCCATCATAAATAACATGTATGGCCTTCCTGTATAGTATAAACCCAATTCCAAAAAAGTTGGGACACTGTACAAATTGTGAAATAAAAAAGGAATGCAATAATTTACAGATCTCATAAACTTATATTTTTTTCACAATAGACTAAAGATAACATATCTAATGCTGAAAGTGAGACATTTTGAAATGTCATGCCAAATATTGGCTCATTTTGGATTTCATGAGAGCTACACATTCCAGAAAAGTTGGGACAGGTAGCAATAAGAGGCCGGAAAAGTTCAGTGTACTTATAAGGAACAGCTGGAGGACCGATTTGCTACTTATTAGATCAATTGGCATTATCAGATAGGAGTTTTTTAGGGAAAAATTGTAAAGAGTTTGAAGTTATCATCATCTACAGTGCATAATATCATCCAAAGATTCAGAGAATCTTGAACAATCTCTGTGCGTAAGGGTCAAGGCTGGAAAACCATACTGGATGCCCATGATCTTCGGGCCCTTAGACGGCACTGCATCACACACAGGAATGCTACTGTAATGGAAATCACAACATAGGCTCAGAATACTTCCAGAAAACGTTGTAGGTGAATACGATCCACCGTGCCATTCGCCGTCACTGGCTAAAACTCTATAGGTCAAAAAAGAAGCCATATCTAAACGTGATCCAAAGTGCAGGTGTTTTCTCTGGGCCAAGGATCATTTAAAATGGACTGTGGCAAAGTGGAAGCCTGTTCTGTGGTCAGACGAATCAAAATTTGAAGTTCTTTTTGGAAAACGGGGACACCATGTCATCCGGACTAAAGAGGACAGGAACAACCCAAGTTGTTATAAGCGCTCAGTTCATAAGCCTGCATCTCTGATGGTATGTGGTTGCATGATTGCGTGTGGCATGGGCAGCATACACATCTGGAAAGGCACCATCAATGCTGAAAGGTATATCCAAGTTCTAGAACAACATATGCTCCCATCCAGACGTCGTCTCTTTCAAGGAAGACCTTGCATTTTCCAACACGACAATGCCAGACCACATACTGAATCATGGCTGCATAGAAGAAGGATCCTGGTATTGAAATGACCAGTCTGCAGTCCAGATCTTTCACCTATAGAAAACATTTAGTGCATCATAAAGAGGAAGATGCGACAAAGAAGACCTAAGACAGTTGTGCAACTAGAAGCCTGGATTAGACAACAATGGGAAAACATTCCTATTCCTGGACTTGAGGAACTTCTCTCCTCAGTCCCCAGACGTTTGCAGACTGTTATAAAAAGAAGAGGGGATGCTTACAACACAGTTGTAAACATGGCCTTGTGCCAACTTTTTTGAGATGTGTTGATGGCATAAAATTTAAAATCAACGTATTTATCCATTAAAATGATCAATTTTCTCAGTTTAAACATTTGATATGTCATCTATGTTGCATTCTAAATAAAATATGGAAATTTGAAACTTCCACATCATAGCATTCCGCTTTTACTTTTTTGGAATCAGGTTTGTTGTTTAAATGCCAAGGTCAGTCTTTAATAAAAATGTTATTAAATGAGTGATTTCTTGACTTCAGTGCAGCAAACTTTAACACAGGTGAACGTTTCTGTCTTTGTCCCCTTACAGGTAAAATAAAGTATTCAGAGAGGATTTATGATGCATGTATGGAGGCCTTTGACTGCTTGCCTCTTGCAGCTCTTCTGAACCAGCAGTTTCTCTGTGTACACGGTGGCCTCTCACCAGAAATCAACTGCTTAGATGACATTAGGAAAGTAAGCATCTGTTTATGTCCTTTTCCTCACAGCCTTTTTATTGGAAAGCAGGATGTGTTCATGCCTCCTCCTTTGTCTTTGCGTTGTGTTATGCAGTTAGACAGGTTTAAGGAGCCCCCAGCATTTGGGCCTATGTGTGACTTGATCTGGGCTGACCCGGGAGAGGACTACGGCAGCGAGAAGACTGTAGAGCACTTCAACCACAACTCCGTCAGAGGCTGTTCCTATTTTTTCAGGTACTGGAGCAAGGCAGTTCATTGGGAGATTTATCATCTCCCAGATTTATACAAATATAAATTACTGCTTTTCTGAACATGACCTGTATTCGCAATAAAATATTCTTTTTACATGTAATATTTACCCAGATTTTTCATGTAATCATGTAATTTTTTGCACATTGCACGTAAATAATTAAAAAACTAAAATTATTTATGTGCAATCACAACTTAAATGTATTTATATTTGAATGTATATATAACTTAAGCTTTATATATATACTAATTTAATTAGTGATGTTTATATAAAATATACTAAATAAACTAATTGGAGTAGAAATATGATTATGTAATTGTAAAGTTAATATTATAACATTATTTTAAATATCATTTATTATGGAATAAAATTATGGAAGCCGTTTACGCCACTAAATAAATAAATTAAAAGAGTAATTGTGACTTATCTCAAAATTCTGACTTCTCACAATTGCGAGTTATAAAGTCATAATTCTGAGATATAAACTCTCAATTGCATGATATAAAGTCACAATTCTGACTAAGAAAAAAATTTGAATTCTGACTTGCACAATTGTGAGAGAAAATAATTCTGAGATAAAAAGTCGCAATTATTTATTTATTTATTTATTTTATTTTATTTTGTGGCAGAAACAGGCTTCCATATAATATAGTATCAAACTATGGACTCCCATAATTTACAACATTAGTTCAGAGATTTGTTTTCCTTGAGAAAATTTGCCATGTAGTGTACCTGATACATCTAAAATAATCAATATTAAATTGAATTGAATCGAATGCTTGTGAATCGAAATCTAATCGACTTGTAAAATTTATGTCAATGCCCAGCCCTAATACATATGATGTATTTTACGTTTGGATGAGTAGCAAAAAAAATTTAATTAATTAATTAATTTAATTATTGTTTTACCCTACTATAAAATAACTCAAGCACTCATCTTACATGTTGAGAAAAGGCTGTTTATTTCTCTTTTTCTTTTTAACTTTTTTTCTTTGACCAAATTCTTTATACTTGGTCATAAACGTACAACTGAGTCATTCTGGCATCTGTGAACTGGTGCGTAAATCCTGTCTGATTTACGCTGAAATAACCTGACTGGTGTCACCCAGCTGGTTTAGTTTCGGGTGTATATAAGTGTGTTTGTTCACTGTTTGCTTGTCCAGCTGGCATTTGTTTGTACCACGCCAACTAAATGCTAACAGAGAGCAGGTGGTGGTCATATAGCTTGAGAGTTCACTGTACTGAGATTGAGTGGACTTAAAGAGAACCATTGTATGTATGATATATCAATATATTTTTGTAAACTATATAGGACCATTTATATCGATATACATTATTTTGATGTTACGAATGCATCTGAAAAACAGCGGAGGACACAGAATAAGCTGCTGCGGAGAAAGTGCATGACCCATATTGTCCTATAAACACTAAACACACTTTATATTAAGGGCTTTAAAATAATGAAGTGAATCATAACATTCCCCATCAGGTGCTCTTTATACATGTGCTGTATACAGATACTGTGTGCTGTTCCTAATGTGTGTGTGTGTGTGTGTGTATATGTATATATATGTATGTATATATATATATATATTACTATTTTTAATGTTTTTGAAAGAAGTTTCTTCTGCTCATCAAGCCTGCATTTATTTGACCAAAAATACAGAAAAAAATGTAATATTGTGATATATAGTTACAATTTAAAATAATTGGTTTACAATTTATCATACTTTAAATGATCATTTATTTCTGTGATGCAAAGCTGAATTTTCAGGATCATTCCTCCAGTCTTCAGTGTCACATGACCCTTCAGAAATCATTCTAATATGATGATTCATTTTCAATGTCGGAAACAGTTCTGCTGCTTAATATTTTTTTATAAGCTGTTTTACTTTTTTATAATACTTTGATGAATAAAAAGAATAAAAAAGAAAAAAAGAAGCAAATGTTTTAGAAATAGAAATCTTTTGTAACAACAATATACAATACTGGTCAGTAATTTGGGGTGCGTCATTTTTTTTCTTTGTTTTTTTTAAATAAATCAATAATTTTTTTCAGCAAGGATGTGTTTAATTGATAAAAATTGATAGTAAAGGAGATTTATATTATTTGAAAATATGCTTTTATTTTAAATAAATGCAGTTATTTTTATTCATCAAATATATTAGGCAGCAGAACTGTTTCCAACACTCATAATAAATCAGAATATTAGAATGATTTCTGAAGGATCATGTTATAAACTGGATGTCACATGTGACACTGAAGGCTGGAGGAATGATCCTGAAAATTCAGCTTTGCATCACAGAAATAAATGATAATTTTAAGTATAAAAAATTGAAAACCGAATATTTTAAATTGTAATAATATATCACAATATATATATATATATATATATATATATATATATATATATATATATATATATATATATATATAAACCTTTATTTTTGATCAAATAAATGCAGGCTTGATAAGCAGAAGAAAATTCTTTCAAAAATATATATATTCAGGCTAAAAATACAGAGATTTTTGGCCATATCACCCAGATTTAAGGAGATTCCCAAAAGGCCATATTTAAAAAAATGTCCAGTTCATTGGCTCGTGCAGTATGAGCAAGTGCTTTAGATGTTCAAAGGGGTTAAAACATGGCTCGTGGTCTGACTCATTGCTATGACACCCTCAAGAGTTTGTCTTTCTCTCGTTTTACAGTTATGCAGCAGTCTGTGACTTTTTGACAAACAACAACCTTTTGTCAGTAATTAGAGCTCATGAAGCACAAGACGCAGGGTAAGTATTAATTCTGCTGTTTCACGGTAGTAAGACCAAAATAGCTAGTGCTTTCTTTGCTAATTTGTTCTTTAGCTAGTTTAATCTTGTGATGCCAGTGTAGTCCCTCTACCATTAACAAATCCATCTGAAACTGTGGATCATTGGATCATTACTCACTGACTTTGACAAGAACGCATTATTTGACAATGACGAAGAGCACTTCCTTTATTGGTCTATGACAGATACCTTTTTGACACGCTGAGCTAATCTGCAACTAAAGAGATTTGTGTGTTTCTTTTTCAGGTACAGGATGTACAGAAAAAGTCAGACAACAGGCTTCCCTTCGTTAATTACCATATTCTCAGCACCAAATTACCTAGACGTCTATAACAACAAAGGTATGTTAGTTTGTTATAGTACACACTCATGTTTAGTGCAGGTTTTCTCTAACTTTTTTAAACAAAGGGCACACTTCATAATTTTAAACTGTTCGCAGACCTGTTCTCAACAACACTACCATGAAAGCAGAAATTGCAGCCCTTTTGATAAAGCATTGCGAGTGGCGTAATTTAATCAGTTTCTTTATATTATATTGCATTTCTGTCAATAGATCCTCATAAATATTACACACTGCACCTTTAAATCATTTATGACCATTTTCTGTATTTATTTTTGGACTGTGAGGCTCTAATTTGAAACTCTGAAGGAAAATGTAACAATTGCCAGCCATACAAAGCACTCAGCTGTAATTATTGCCATATTGACTAAAGGGTCTAGGCTAGGCATGTGCCGATTTTTGGTAATGCGATATATCACGATAATAAATATGCACGATATTGTTATCGTGGGCACTTAAAAAAAAATCCTAAATAATAATTTATTAACAAATGTTTTATATTGCACGCCCATCAGCTGTATACATGCTCAACACCGCTATTCTGTGTCAAAGGGACACGCACTCAGATGCAAGCCCAACGTGCGTTTGCACATGACTGAACGGGTGAAGGAGAGGCGCTACTGAAGTGCCTCTCAGTGACAGCAGAGGGCGCTGATGAACTGCAGAATGCAGCGGTTACCCCGCAAACAAAAGCAACCGCGCTAGTGAAGAAGTTTTTAAAACAGCCATTCGTTTTTGTAAACTCAATGTTGTTCATCACAGGCTCAGCACCAAATACTTAACACTTAAAGACTTAAAATAAAAGGCTATTTATTTTCAAACTTAAACATTGTTTTAATCTGGACTAACATGCCCTAATGATTAGAATTTTTTGGATTATTTGTCCAAAAGACTTTGGCTGCGTCCGAAATCGCGTACTATGTGAGTAGGTACTACATTTGAATTAGAACGTACTTCACGACCGTTAAAAAAGTACGTTCTATTTAGTATGAATACGGGTAGTATGAATGGAGCTGGACATACTACATGCGCCATGATGGAATTGTCACGTGATAGGCGCTGTCATGACAGCGTGGAGATTTAGAGCATTTTCCTCCGACTGCACACCATAGACCGTAAAAAATATGGACGACTCGACAACGTCCGTTTCCGCTTGCCAGATTTGAAGCTTTCAGGCGGCCTGCACGGCGCTGACATCTTGGGACCGAGTCTGCGCAGTAGCGATTTCGGGACCGGAGTTGCGCAGGAAGTAAAAAAAGCCCGCCCACACTCTCGCAGATACAGAACAATGAATTATGTTGGTGTGAAATAAACAGTTATGGAAATGTGGAAATTAAAGCTAAAGCTCCAATCTGCTCCCAAAAATTCTGAAAAAAGTCAGTTAGTGCCTCAGTGACAACTTCACTCAGAGAAGCCGTCAGTCTCAGCTGTCAATCATGACGTCACACACCCTGTTTTTAAAGCATCAGATAGCTAACTAAAACTAAACTTATTTTAAAAACGAACACTTGAAATGAAATCACCGTGATAATAACTGCCTTCAGTGACATAAACTCACTTTGGGGAAAAATCTTTGAAGTGTAATTTTATTGTTTAGTTTGCCTCGCGTCCATTAGAAAACACAGAGGGTCACTATACTGGGACCAGTCACCGGGGGGGCGATCGAGGCGCGAAAGCTTCAGTATCTGAGGACACTGCAGGCTTGCTGCACACATTCGCGAGCGATGTTTTTAGACCTGCTTCGCTTTTATCTGCGTTTTTACATCGTTTGAGTTTGAGCTCACAATCCAGAGGAGGCGTCGGTCAACTACTCGCAGATCACGCCTACGTCGAGAGCTTGTGCTTAATTGCTCAAATAATGCAAGTATTATAATTTATTTAGCTTTTAAATATTACCTCAGAAAAAAATGTGTGTGCGTGTCTCTATTATTGGAGCTACAGTGGTCCTTAGAGGCGAAACCCACCAACCACTAGCGCAATGGCTTAGGCTGAGTGTGAATTTTTGTGGCAAACATTTTAAATTCTAGCTACATATCACATATTTGAGCTTCATGTTTTACAAATTATTTACTTCAAGTGGAAATCCAAAAATTACCAAGAGCGTAAAGTCCTCATCTTGTGCACGCTTTAAAAGAAACATTTAACGTTATTTAATTATTTTAAAGTAATGCTCTATAAATGAGATTATTAGTATCAAAGTCCCTTTAGATCTTTTTGATACCTGTGAAAGTTACCTAACCGAAGCTGCTGATGTTAATTTTTTTTCTTCGTAATGACACTATAATAAAAAACATTTTAATACCTTTCCTTTTGGTGGTGTTTTACGCTGTTATACTACTTTATGTCAAAGTTATTTTATTTTATTTTAAGCTTTGTATCCTACGTATCCATTTGAAAGTTAAATACACAAAAATAAAGCTAATACATTTTAAGGGTGTCTGGAGTGTGTGTTTTTTCTCTACAGTGCAGCGCTCATATTCAGAGCTAGACAGCATATTTTTCAGATATACCTGCAATTAGCTTGTTTTAAAAACCATCAAAACAGACAGAACGCTTTAAAAAAAACACTCAAGGACATATATTAAGCACTTTACAACTGACAATCTAGCTACTGTAAATGCCTAGGAATTCATTGTTTTGTAATATAACTTGCTAAAACAGCATGACAGTGAATTTACAAACAAATGAAAAGAGACACTGTATCATTTGATTTCTTTTAATTAATTTGATTTGATTTTAATTTTTTCCAGAGCTGTATATATTTTTGGTGTATTGTATTATTGTATTCAAACATTCAGTTATTTTTGTTATTACAAAAATAGTTCTTAAAGCTGTTATGCTATAAAAACACTTTTTTTCCAACTTATTTCAATATCGTGATAATATCGTATACCGTGATAAAAGCTTTACAATTATTCGCAACATGAAAACTTGATATCGGCACATGCCTAGTCTAGACATAAAGGCTTAAAGTCTAGATAAAGTCTAAGTATCAGTTGACTGTTTGTTAACCTTTATGGGAGCCTGTCAGGTTGCTTTTCTGTTTTGTTTTTATTGGTTGAACACTTTCATGAATGTACATGACATCTCCCTGTGTTTTGATTCCCCAGCGGCTGTATTGAAATATGAAAACAACGTCATGAACATTAGGCAGTTCAACTGCTCTCCTCACCCATACTGGTTACCCAACTTTATGGATGTGTTTACGTGGTCGCTGCCCTTTGTGGGCGAGAAAGGTAAGTGCCCAAAACTGAGATCTGAAGTGGGAGGTGCAATTTTCAGGGACTGAGGTGGTTGGTAGTATTTGGTGAGCCACGTGAAGAAGAGGCCACAATGCCTTTGCTAATGATGTGTCTGGTGGCTGTCCTCTCTGTGGATAGAATACAGAAAAACTCAAATCTTAAACATTATATTAAATTGCTCCTATTATGCAGTTTTAAAGGTTCCTAATTTTGTTTTTCAGGTCTGCTACAGTAGACTTGCATACATCCAAGATAAAAAAAATAAAATAAAATAAAATCTGTATCTCATAATATACATTGTAATATACATTCTATCAGTAGCTGCATCAATAGGAATTAATTGGCCAGATCTGTTTAAAATTTTACTTGGATTGTAAGGGGTGGTTTATTCCTTTTGTAATCCGATCGAAAGGGCATGTAATCAGTTGATAGGATTGAACACCAAAACTGAAGAAAGTGCACATATACAATGATATAGAAATAAGGTAATGCTGAATCTAAAGTGTCATAAATGATTGTCCTGTCATTCTAAAATTGTATTCTTTGTGAAGTGGAGCAGGACAACATGCCGCCAATCCTAGTTTCTGACTCTTATCTTCAGATGTTTTTACTGTTTGATGAATATAAACAGCACTGCATAATGGTTCATGTGCTCATCTTAGCCCATTTAGGACCCGAAATAGAAAAAGTCTAAAAAAGAATTAAAGGGGTGGTTGCATGCGATTTCACTTTTTTAACTTTAGTTAGTGTGTAATGTTGCTGCTTGATCATAAACAGTATCTGCAAAGTTACAGCGCTGAAACTTCAATGCAAACAAAGATGTTGTCTTTTAAAGTTATGGCAGTTTATTGCCTACAAAAATTTGGACAACAACGAGCTTCTTCCCGGGTTGGTGACATCATAAACCCTTGCTAGGCACAGCAGATGTGACTTCTGCCCATAATGGTAAGAGGCGTGGCGTTTCCAGACAACCTGTGCTTGGCACTTCAGCCAATAAAAATACATGAAACTACATTTGGCCATCTAACCAATCTAAGACCATTGCGTTTTTCGGAGGGATAGCAGGAAGCAGACAAGCTGTTCAAAGGACAGGTAAAATTTAAGAAAAATATGGCGTTTAAAAAACAAAAGTAGTATTAAGACATGTTATACTGCGCCCCATAAACACAACCAAGCCTAGAAAAACACCACGGAACCACCCCTTTAAGTCTGCTTTTTAAAATAAAGAAAAGGAGAATGGTTAGTATGCAACAACAGCTGGAAACTGCATATTCATGCAGTGTGCGCATGTCAAAAGATTAAATCTAATCAGAAGCTTGACATACAAACTCGCACATCAACCGATCACTTTTTTTAGTGTTCATGTAAACACTATGTTCGGAATCATCGATCGGAATGAAGCCATTCAGATTGAAGCAAAAAGTGTTTTTACTGTGTAGTTGCTGTCTGAATTTGGTCGTTCAAAGATCCAACCTCTCTAAACACCTTTCTGTGAGCGTAGCTCTGATTGGTCAGATTGCAGTGTCTGTTTTGAATTGGTCTACCACTTGTCGGAAACAAAACGGCCATTACTAGGCCAGTACCATTACTATTAACAGCCATTGAAGGCTTCCTCAGCACTTGTTTGTGGTTTAAGGGCAGGTCAAAAGTAGATGTCGTTCAAGGGCAGCCAGTGAAGACAAATGCTGTCGCTATAGAAATGTTTTACAAACCAATGTAGGTTCGAGCTAGCCTGGATGCCAGCCGAACTTTTGAGCATTTGAGGTCGAGAAGTTCGGTCTGGACTTGATCAGTTGTGGAGCAACTATGCTTGAACCAGAGCTGTTTGGACCACTCAAATTTTCAGGGCGGGCTTTAAGCGATGATGGACGGATGGTCAACCGTAACGTAATCAAACAGCGCTTTGGTTGAAATTGTTTACTAAAATCTTGTTCGTAAATGCATCCACCTTTACTATTTCTCAACATACATGATTTAATCCATTGCTCTGATTGGTTGTAGTCTATCGATTTGAGTACAGAGGCATTTTCGTCCTATAATCACAGCCCAATGGAGGCGTATAAGATTCATATTCTGACTAGAATCTGGGTATGACGATGTCAGGCTAGGTTCGAGCAGGAAGTATAGCGAATCGGTTCTTCTTTTGGGTAGACAACTCAATTTGTTGTGCTGTTTGATCTTTGAAACATTGCAGGTTTTACATCATACTAATCATGCCAGTGTCTTCAAGGAAACCTTTCACAAAGTCTTTCAGTTTTTCTGTGTACATGGCTGTAAGCACCATGAAATCTCACATATTTTGCCATATAATTTATAATAGAATTTTAAATAGAAGCTCTAAGAACAATGGACCATTGTAGAAAGAACTGCACAGACACAAATATTATGTATAATGTCAACTTGCATTACAGATCTAACGAGGAGGTTCTCTGTTTACAGTGACTGAGATGTTGGTGAATGTCCTAAATATCTGCTCTGATGATGAACTCATGTCAGAGGGAGATGACTTATGTGAAGGTAAGGGTGTTCACATAATATACAACTGAGATTAATTAAAGTTTGGTAAGCTGACAACTGCCTTATGGGCTGAGTTCCTCTTGCTTCACGTTCAGTGACAATTTAATGAAGAACAGCTTGAATGCGCTTCAAGCTGTGTGTGTGTGCGTGTGCGCGCGCGTGTGCGTGTGTGTGTGTGAGCGTCTGTCTGTCTGGTCATCATCAGCATAGACAGCAGGTCCTCAGAAGTGTCCAACTGTCATTCAGTCTGTCTAAGAAGCTCTCCCTGGAGGTCTGATGTCTGGTTATGTCATCCCATGATACTTCCTTCTTAGACAGCCTGATCTGAAGAGTAGAATTCACATGATGGTATACTCTTTTAGAAACGCAGTAATATTGTGTTTACAATTTAAAGTATTTTTTTATTATTATAGTATATAGACTATGTATGCAGGATTGTGGTTTTGCCTTGTGTAATCATTGAACCAGAAACTGATCTGCTTAAATTATTAGAGCGAAGGCGTGACACTCTTCTGCAAATACTCTCAAGCCCACGCAAGGCTAATGGTGCGGTTGGCTTACAATGTGCACCTTGAAGCATTCCAGGCTCTCACTTTATTTTTTCATTTGAGTAATTCCAAACAATTCCAAACCCTTTTTAAAAAGGTGGAGATGACAGCGTTTCCCCATATTTGGAGTGAGAAAAGTATTTAATTATTAACTAAACATTGAAGCACCAAGGCTTTCCTTCAGTTTTCCGCCAAATAATATATAAAATAATAGTAATAATACATATTAAACAGTTAAAGGAAAGTTCTACCAAATATTATACCATAATTTACTCACCCTCAAGCCATCCTAGGTGTATATGACATTCTTCTTTTAGATGAATACAATCTGAGTTAAATTAAAAAAACGTCCTGGCTCTTCCAAGCATTGTAATGGCAGTAAGTAAGTGCATCCATTATAAAAGTAATCCGCATTGCTCCAGGGGCCGGTTCCACCAACAGTGCGGAATTTACAACTTAATCTAGTTTTGACGTAAATTGGCACTAAGTTACAACTTATGCACTACTAAATATTTTTGCATTGCACCATTGAACTTAGTTGAAGCGTAACTCTACGTATAAACTAATTATTTACGGAAGCCTCCGATCAGGAGTAACGGTTGGAATAGATAATAGCAGACAGACTGAACTGCATAATAAAGCTCTTGTTTTACATGACAGACTTCAATTCTTTAAACGTATATGATAATGCATTTACACTAAGGCAACTTATATTTTAAGAGAGAAAACATTCTGTGAATGGATTACTTTTAGCAGCTTTTTACCATGAACCCGTGCAAAACAGCTGTGTGCCGCTGCGTGCATCTGTCCCATCGCTCCGTGTTGTGCACATCATGATGTCAAATAAAATCAGTCAAAATCAATAAAAGTAATTTCATGTTTTTCTTTGTTTCAGTATTTATTTATTGTTATGTCCTTATTAATTGGCGTTTCATATACTGAATGCTTCTGCTTGTTATTTATATACAGTCACTTAAGTTTATTTAAATTTAAGTTAAATTAAGTATCGTATTTAATGGAAGCGTATTTTTACTGTTAATTAGCCTACATGAGGCAAAATAAGTTATAATAATGAAGGATAAACTGAAATTCAAAACATTTCAACACAACTTCAGCTTTCGTATTTGAAGGCTGCTATTGGATCATTGAGGGTAAACGTCATATAATGTGCCTACGCATTACGAACTACGCTCTGCCTTAAGATCAAATGGTGCAACCGAAAAAAGTACAGAGTTAGTTACAAACTAGCTAGTAGTTACTAAGCCTCTAGTGTGGACTTTACGTTCAAATTTAAGAAAGAACTTATGAATGACTGGTGCAACCCTACCCAGGTGTTTAACAAAGGCCTTCTAAAGTGAATCGATGTGACCACCTTCCGTATTCCAAAAAAAATCATATACACCTAGGATGGCTTGAGGGTGAGTAAATCATAGGGTAATTTTTGCTTTTGAGTGAACACACCCTTTAAATAATAATTAGTAATAGTGATGATGATATTATAATCATAAAACAAATTATTGTTATTCAAAATGTATTAGACATGTGATGTATGTCTGGCACAATATCTTTATATTTGCACAACATTCTCTGGCATTCTGGTTCAAACCAAACTTTATTTTGAAAGCAAACTTTACAAAAGAAATGTCCTAATTGCCAAAGCATTATGACCATCTATCTAATATGCTGTTGGTCCTCCGTGTGCTGCCAAACCAGCGCAGACCCCTGATGGTGTCCTGTAGTTTCTGGCACCAGGGCGTTAGCAGCAGGTCCTGGTCAGATCCAGGGTTTCCCAGCAGAACATTGTCCAGAGCATCTCACTCAATCCACTGATTGGTCGTCATCCCACAGTGCACCCTTGTGCCATCACTTCCCCAGTTAAAAGGCACATGGATGTCTACATAATGGACTCACCAGACCAAGTGACCTCCTTCCACTATTTCAAGGTTCTGCCGCTTACGTGCAACATTGTAGGCATTTTTGTTGGTGGACAGTCATAGGCACTCTAATTGGTCTGCAGCTATGGAGTTCTATACGCAGCAGAGAGTGATGCCCTGTGTGTTGACACACTCGTCCCATAACCACCATAAAACATTTGTGTGACTTGTGACACAGTAGACCTTCTGTTGGCTCTGGCCAAATGAGCCTTGGGTCCCCAACACCCTGTCGCTGGTTTGGGGTTTGTCCCTCCTCATACTGCTGTTAGTAAATTGTCACAACTGCTGACCGGGAGCAACCCAACAATTTGGCCCTGGTCAAAGTTGCTCAGATATTTATGCTGCGTTCCAGGCAAACCGTAAGCCGTGTTTTTCCAACCTTTCTACCCGTGAAAGTGCACTGGAATGGCCGTTAAATCCGTGACTTCCCACTCGTATACTAGATCGATGTACTCCCAGGTACGCGCTCTGACGTCACATAGCCCGTGAAACAACAATGGCGGCCCCTACGGATGCGGTGTTTATGGAAGTCATACATTAAAAAAATGAATTGTTTATTAAAATAAGGTATTGCTCTAACGTTATTTATCCGTAATTGCTATGCATTATCAGCAGCTTTTCTAGCGTTAGCTAATTTTTTAGTCCATTAAGTGCAAGAATAAATACCAAATACATTTCAAATTAAAGCTGCGAGCAGCATTTAGCGGGGTTCAAGCCATTTAAGGTTTTTAAGCATTTGACACCTTTTGCATGAAAGGCTTTTAAGCACTGAATGAATTTGAGAGATATCAGGTGAAATGAAGTGATAAAATGACAAAATGTGATTTTAATTATTATAATAATGACTTTATAAAGTCTAAATATGAATTGATCAGGAGAGTGCAGAGAATCATACTGCTGTGGTTTGGTTCCGATCAGGCAAAAAACCTAGGACTAGTTTGCAAAACGAGGTTTTTAACATAATTGTGAATATTTAAATAAAGATTTGATTGACAGTATTGGTTATAGAGGCAAAGTTGTTCAGTATGAGAAGATCTATCATAATATATGCATATTATGTGGCTGTTTTAACCCCACCTGATTACAGAGATTCACCATAGGGAATACATGGTTTTCAAAGCTTTTTAACACTTATAGCGCCCCCTATACGCCGATCTCCATAAAACTTTGCATGTGTCTTCAACATGTTATGCCACATATACCCAACAATTTTCGTGAAGTTTTGAGTTTCCCCTTAGGATTTATAGGCTTTTGAGTGTATTTTGCCACGCCTCTTTTCTAAATGGCCCTTTTATAGCCATCCAAATGCAAAAAATCAACTTTTTTTTGATAATTATTCATCTAGAGAGTCCAGAGAATTGTCCTAGACTGGTTTGGTTCTGATTGGGCAAAAAAACAGGGACTAGTTCGCAAAAGTAGGTTTTTAACATAATTGCAAATATTTATTTAATGATTTGATTGACAGCAATGGTTCTAGAGGCAAAGTTGTTCAACATGAGGAGATCTATCATTTGATATGCATATTTTGCAGATGTGTGCAACGCCACGTGATTGCAGAGCCATAAAACTCGTTAGCGCCAGCTAGTGGCCGATTTCTTTCAAAATTCTTACAGACCTCTAGGACCATGAGTTAAACATGCCCACTGAGTTTTGTTCCGATCGACCTCCGTTAACCCTGTCTAATAGGTGCTCAAATTTCATTGGCCGATGGCGGCCATGTTTTTTGAGATACGCCAATGTTCTCATAGACAGACATGGTACCTTGGGCCAAGACACTGCATATCAATTTTCAAGTCAATCGGACTAGCGGTCGCGTGGTTATAGCCTTTTTTGTGTTTTTTCCATGTTATAGCGCCACCAAGTGGCCAATCGTCGCGATTTTTTTATCGTGACCAAAGACTGAGCCCATAAACATGTGTACCAAGTTTGGTGAAGATATCTCATTTCTTGCTGGAGTTATAGCCTCTTTAGTAAAATAGGCTCCGCCTTAAATGTACATTTCCACGCCCCTTTTCGTCCATGAGTCAAAATTTCAACTTTTTTTTGATAATTATTGATATTCAGACTAGACAGAACATTTTGGCACTGGTTTGGTTCCGATATGTCAAAAAACCAGGGACTAGTTCGCAAAAGTAGGTTTTTGACAAAATTCAAAATGGCGGAAAAATTTGCATACCGGAAATGAAATCGGAGATATACGTTTTGTTCGTCATGGTCTCAGCTTTCCAATGATATAAGACACTTGACCCTTAGGATGAACGGTTTAGGAGTTATGAGCCATTTCGCGTTTTTGGTTGCTGTAGCGCCACCTATTGGCCAATCTGGCTCATAATTTGATAACCTCTCCTCGATTTTTGGACTACCTATTGACAAAGTTTGAAGTCTCTAGCATTTACGGTTTGGTCTGCACGATGAGTTTTACGGCAGAATAATAATAATAATAATAATAATTAAAGCTGCAAGCAGCATTTAGCGGGGTTCAAGCCTTTAAGGCCTTTTAAGCACATAGGCATTAAAGACATTAAGTTTTATTTAGCAAGATTTTAAACACTAAAATAATAGATGGAAAAGTCCATTTACAGCCAATATGGGCAATTTACCATAGGAAATGCATGGTTTTTAAAGCTTTTTAACAGTTATAGCGCCACCTATACTCCGATCTTTGTAAAACGTTGCATGCTTCATCAGCATGGTATGCCACATATACCCAACAATTTTCGTGAAGTTTTGAGTTTTCCCTTAGGATTTATAGGCTTTTGAGTATATTTTGCCACGCTTCTTTTCTAATTGGCCCTGATATAGCCATCCAAATGCAAAAGTTCAACTTTTTTTCAATGAATATTTATCTAGAGAGTGTATAGAATTGTCCTAGACTGGTTTTGTTCCGGTCGGGCAAAAAACCAGGGACTAGTTCGCAAAAGTAGGTTTTTAACATAATTGCAAATATTTAATTAACGATTTGATTGACAGCAATGGTTCTAGAGGCAAAGTTGTTCAGCATGAGGAGATCTATCAAATGATATGCATATTTTGCCGATGTATGCTACACCACGTGATTACAGAGCCATAAAACTCGTTAGCGCCAACTAGTGGCTGATTTCTTTCAAAATTCTTACAGACCTCTAGGACCATGAGTCAAACATGCCCACCGAGTTTCGTTCCGATCCGCCTCCGATAACCTTGTCTAATAGGTGCTCAAACTTCATTGGCCGATGGCGGCCATGTTTTTTGAGATACGCCAATATCCTCAGGGAAATACATGCTACCTTGGGCCAAGACACTGCATACCAATTTTCAGATAAATCGGAGTAGCAGTCGCATGGTTATAGCTATTTGCAGGTTTTTTTCACATTATAGCGCCACCAAGTGGCCAATCGTCGCGATTTTTTTATCGTGACCTCAAATTGAGCCTATACACATGTGTACCAAGTTTGGTGAAGATATCTCATTTAATTATTGAGTTATAGTCTTTTTAGTAAAATAGGCTCCGCCCTGAGCGTCCATTTTGAATCCCCTCATCATCCGTGAATGGAAATTTCAACTTTTTTTCAATGAATATTGATATTCAGACTACAGAAAACATTTTGGCACTGGTTTGGTTCTGATCGGTCAAAAAACCAGGGACTAGTTCGCAAAAGTAGTTTTTCGACAAAATTCAAAATGGCGGAAAATTTTTCCAGACGGAAATAAAATCGGAGATATACGTTTTGTTCGCCATGGTCTCAGCTTTCCAATGATATAAGGCACTTGAGTGTGGACTAAACGGTTTAGGAGTTATGAGCCATTTTGCACTTTTGATTGCTGTAGCGCCCCCTATTGGCCAATCGGGGTCATAATTTGATAAGCTCTCCTCGATTTTTGGGCTACCATGTGGCAAAGTGTCAAGTCTCTAGCCCTTACGGTTTGGTCTGCACGATGCGTTTTAGGGGAGAATAATAATAATAATTAAAGCTGCGAGCAGCATTTAGCGGGGTTCAAGCAATTTAAGGTCTTTAAGCATTTGACGCCTTTTGCATGAAAGGTTTTTAAGCACTGAATGAATTTGAGAGATATCAGGTGAAATGAAGTGAAAAACTGACAAAATGTGATTTTAAATATTATAATAGTGACTTTATAAAGTCTAAATATGAATTGATCAGGAGAGTGCAGAGAATCATACTGCTGTGGTTTGGTTCCGATCAGGCAAAAAACCTTGGACTAGTTTGCAAAACGAGGTTTTTAACATAATTGTGAATATTTAAATAAAGATTTGATTGAGAGTATTGGTTATAGAGGCAAAGTTGTTCAGTATGAGAAGATCTATCATAATATATGCATATTATGTGGCTGTTTTAACCCCACCTGATTACAGAGATGGAAAATACAATTTACAGGCAATTCACCATAGGGAATACATGGTTTTCAAAGCTTTTTAACACTTATAGCACCCCCTATACTCCGATCTCCATAAAACTTTGCATGTGTCTTCAACATGTTATGCCACATATACCCAACAATTTCCGTGAAGTTTTGAGTTTTCCCTTAGGATTTATAGGCTTTTGAGTGTATTTTGCCACGCCTCTTTTCTAAATGGCCCTGTTATAGCCATTCAAATGCAAAAAATCTACTTTTTTTTGATAATTATTGATCTAGAGAGTCCAGAGAATTGTCCTAGACTGGTTTGGTTCTGATTGGGCAAATAACCAGGGACTAGTTCGCAAAAGTAGGTTTTTAACATAATTGCAAATATTTATTTAATGATTTGATTGACAGCAATGGTTCTGGAGGCAAAGTTGTTCAACATGAGGAGATCTATCATATGATATGCATATTTTGCCGATGTGTGCAACGCCACGTGATTGCAGAGCCATAAAACTCGTTAGCGCCAGCTAGTGGCCGATTTCTTTCAAAATTCTTACAGACCTCTAGGACCATGAGTTAAACATGCCCACTGAGTTTTGTTCCGATTGACCTCCGTTAACCCTGTCTAATAGGTGCTCAAATTTCATTGGCCGATGGCGGCCATGTTTTTTGAGATACACCAATGTTCTCATAGACAGACATGGTACCTTGGGCCAAGACATTGCATACCAATTTTCCAGTCAATCGGACTAGCGGTCGCGTGGTTATAGCCCTTTTTGTGTTTTTTCCATGTTATAGCGCCACCAAGTGGCCAATCGTCGCGATTTTTTTATCGTGACCAAAGACTGAGCCCATACACATGTGTACCAAGTTTGGTGAAGATATCTCATTTCTTGCTGTAGTTATAGCCTCTTTAGTAAAATAGGCTCCGCCTTAAATGTACATTTCCACGCCCCTTTTCGTTCATGAGTCAAAATTTCAACTTTTTTTTGATAATTATTGATATTCAGACTAGAGAGAACATTTTGGCACTGGTTTGGTTCTGATATGTCAAAAAACCAGGGACTAGTTCGCAAAAGTAGGTTTTTGACAAAATTCAAAATGGCGGAAAAATTTGCATACCGGAAATGAAATCGGAGATATACGTTTTGTTCGTCATGGTCTCAGCTTTCCAATGATATAAGACACTTGACCCTTAGGATGAACGGTTTAGGAGTTATGCGCCATTTCGCGTTTTTGGTTGCTGTAGCGCCACCTATTGGCCAATCTGGCTCATAATTTGATAACCTCTCCTCGATTTTTGGACTACCTATTGACAAAGTTTGAAGTCTCTAGCATTTACGGTTTGGTCTGCACGATGAGTTTTACGGCAGAATAATAATAATAATAATAATTAAAGCTGCAAGCAGCATTTAAGCGGGGTTCAAGCCTTTAAGGCCTTTTAAGCACATAGGCATTAAAGACACTAAGTTTTATTTAGCAAGGTTTTAAACACTAAAATAATAGATGGAAAAGTCCATTTACAGCCAATACAGGCAATTTACCATAGGAAATGCATGGTTTTTATAGCTTTTTCACAGTTATAGCGCCACCTATAGTCCGATCTCTTTAAAACATTGCATGCTTCATCAGCATGTCATGCCACATATACCCAACGATTTTCGTGAAGTTTTGAGTTTCCCCTTAGGATTTATAGGCATTTGAGTGTATTTTGCCACGCCTCTTTTTTAAATGGCCCTGTTATAGCCATCCAAATGCAAAAGTTCAACTTTTTTTTGATAGTTATTGATCTAAAGAGTCCAGACAACTGTCCTAGACTTGTTTGGTTCTGATCGGGCAAAAAACCAGGGTCAAGTTCACAAAAGTAGGTTTTTAACATAATTACAAATATTTAATTAACTTTTTGATTGACAGCAATGGCCCTAGAGGCAAAGTTGTTCAACATGAGGAGATCTATCATATGATGTGCATATTTTACGGATGTATGCAACACCACGTGATTACAGAGCCATAAACATGATAGGTGCTCAAATTTCATTGGCCTATGGCGGCCATGTTTTTTGAGATACGCCAATGTCCTCATAGACATACATGGTACCTTGGGCCACGACACCGCATACCAATTTTCAAGTCAATCGGACTAGCGGTCGTGTGGTTATAGCCGTTTTTGTGTTTTTTTCATGTTATAGCGCCACCAAGTGGCCAACTGTCGCGATATTTTTATCGTGACCAAATATTGAGCCCATACACATGTGTACCAAGTTTGGTGAAGATATCTAATTTCCTTCTTGAGTTATAGCCTTTTTAGTAAAATAGGCTCCGCCCTGAACGTCCATTTTGAAGCCCCTTAGCAAAAATGAATCAAAATTTCAACTTTTTTTTGATAATTATTGATATTCAGACTAGACAGATAATTTTGACACTGGTTTGGTTCCGATATGTCAAAAAACCAGGGACTAGTTCGCAAAAGTAGGTTTTTGACAAAATTCAAAATGGCGGAAAAATTTTCATGACGGAAATGAAATCGGAGATATACGTTTTGTTCGCCAAGGACTCAGCTTTCCAATGATATAAGACACTTGAGTGTGGACCAAACGGTTTAGGAGTTATGAGCCCTTTCTCGCAATTGATTGCTATAGCGCCACCTATAGGCCAATCTGGCTCATAATTTGATAACCTCTCCTCGATTTTTGGACTACCTTCGGGTAAAGTTTGAAGTCTCTAGCCCTTACGGTTTGGTCTGCACGATGCGTTTTATCGGAGAATAATAATAATAATAATAATTAAAGCTGCAAGCAGCATTTAGCGGGGTTCAAGCCTTTAAGGCCTTTTAAGCACATAGGCATTAAAGTCATTAAGTTTTATTTAGCAAGATTTTAAACACTAAAATGATAGATGGAAAAGTCCATTTACAGTCAATATAGGCAATTTAACAGGAAATGCATGTTTTTTATAGCTTTTTAACAGTTATAGCGCCACCTATAGTCCAATCTCTTTAAAACTTTGCATGCTTCATCAGCATGTTATGCCACATATACCCAACAATTTTCATGAATTTTTGAGCTTCCCTTTTGAGTTAGCGCCAACTAGTGGCCGATTTCTTTCAAAATTCTTACAGACCTCTAGGACTATGAGTCAAACATGCCCACCGAGTTTCGTTCCGATCGACCTCTGTTAACCCCATCTAATAGGTGCTCAAACTTCATTGGCCGATGGCGGCCATGTTTTTTTAGATACGGCAATGTCCTCATAGAAATACATGGTGCCTTGGACCAAGACACTGCATACCAATTTTCAAGTCAATCGGACTAGCGGTCGTGTGGTTATAGCTATTTACATGTTTTTTTCACATTATAGCGCCACCAAGTGGCCAATCGTCGCAATATTTTTATCGTGACCAAAGAATGAGCCCATACACATGTTTACCAAGTTTGGTGAAGATAGCTCATTTCCTTCTTGAGTTATAGCCTTTTTAGTAAAATAGGCTCCGCCCACAACATTCTTTTTCCACCCCTTAGCAACCGTGAATCGAAATTTCAACTTTTTCTCAATGAATATTGATATTCAGACTACAGAGAACATTTTGCCACTGGTTTGGTTTCAATCGGTCAAAAAACCAGGGACTAGTTCGCAAAAGTAGTTTTTCGACAAAATTCAAAATGGCGGAAAAATTTTCATGACGGAAATGAAATCGGAGATATACGTTTTGTTCACCAAGGACTCAGCTTTCCAATGATATAAGACACTTGATTGTGGACCAAAGGGTTTAGGAGTTATGACCCATTTCGCGCTTTTGGTCGCTGTAGCGCCACCTATTGGCCAATCGGGGTCATACTTTCTGAAGTTCTCCCCAAATTGAGGACTACCTTCGGGTAAAGTTTCAAAGTTCCACGCTTTACGGTTTGGTCTGCACGATGCGTTTTAGCGGAGAATAATAATAATAATAATAATAATTAAAGCTGCAAGCAGCATTTAGCGGGGTTCAAGCCTTTAAGGCCTTTTAAGCACATAGGCATTAAAGACATTAAGTTTTATTTAGCAAGGTTTTAAACACGAAAATAATAGATGGAAAAGTCCATTTACAGCCAATATAGGCAATTTACCGTAGGAAATGCATGGTTTTTATAGCTTTTTCACAGTTATAGCGCCACCTATAGTCCGATCTCTTTAAAACATTGCATGCTTCATCAGCATGTTATGCCACATGTACCCAACGATTTTCGTGAAGTTTTGAGTTTCCCCTTAGGATTTATAGGCATTTGAGTGTATTTTGCCACGCCTCTTTTTTAAATGGCCCTGTTATAGCCATCCAAATGCAAAAGTTCAACTTTTTTTTGATAGTTATTGTTTTAGAGAGTCCAGACAACTGTCCTAGACTTGTTTGGTTCTGATCGGGCAAAAAAACAGGGTCAAGTTCACAAAAGTAGGTTTTTAACATAATTACGAATATTTAATTAACGATTTGATTGACAGCAATGGCCCTAGAGGCAAAGTTGTTCAACATGAGGAGATCTATCATATGATATGCATATTTTGCGGATGTATGCAACACCACGTGATTACAGAGCCATAAACATAATAGGTGCTCAAATTTCATTGGCCTATGGCGGCCATGTTTTTTGAGATACGCCAATGTCCTCATAGACATACATGGTACCTTGGGCCACGACACCGCATACCGATTTTCAAGTCAATCGGACTAGCGGTCGTGTGGTTATAGCCGTTTTTGGGGTTTTTTCATGTTATAGCGCCACCAAGTGGCCAATTGTCGCGATATTTTTATCGTGACCAAAGACTGAGCCCATACACATGTGTACCAAGTTTGGTGAAGATATCTCATTTCCTTTTTGAGTTATAGCCTTTTTAGTAAAATAGGCTCCGCCCTGAACGTCCATTTTGAAGCCCTTTAGCAAAAATGAATCGAAATTTCAATTTTTTTTTGATAACTATTGATAAATAGACAGCAGAGAACATTTTGACCTTGGTTTGGTTCCGATCGGTCAAAAAACCAGGGACTAGTTCTCAAAAGTAGATTTTCAACAAAATTCAAAATGGCGGAAAATTTTTCATGACGGAAATAAAATCGGAGATATACGTTTTGTTCGCCAAGGACTCAGCTTTCCAATGATATAAGACACTTGAGTGTGGACCAAACGGTTTAGGAGTTATGAGCCCTTTCTTGCAATTGATTGCTATAGCGCCACCTATAGGCCAATCTGGCTCATAATTTGATAACCTCTCCTCGATTTTTGGACTACCTTCGGGTAAAGTTTCAAGTCTCTAGCCCTTACGGTTTGGTCTGCACGATGCGTTTTATCGGAGAATAATAATAATAATAATTAAAGCTGCAAGCAGCATTTAAGCGGGGTTCAAGCCTTTAAGGCCTTTTAAGCAAATAGGCATTAAAGACACTAAGTTTTATTTAGCAAGGTTTTAAACACTAAAATAATAGATGGAAAAGTCCATTTACAGCCAATATAGGCAATTTACCATAGGAAATGCATGGTTTTTATAGCTTTTTCACAGTTATAGCGCCACCTATAGTCCGATCTCTTTAAAACATTGCATGCTTCATCACCATGTTATGCCACATGTACCCAACGATTTTCGTGAAGTTTTGAGTTTCCCCTTAGGATTTATAGGCATTTGAGTATATTTTGCCACGCCTCTTTTTTAAATGGCCCTGTTATAGCCATCCAAATGCAAAAGTTCAACTTTTTTTGATAGTTATTGATCTAAAGAGTCCAGACAACTGTCCTAGACTTGTTTGGTTCTGATCGGGCAAAAAACCAGGGTCAAGTTCACAAAAGTAGGTTTTTAACATAATTACGAATATTTAATTAACGATTTGATTGACAGCAATGGCCCTAGAGGCAAAGTTGTTCAACATGAGGAGATCTATCATATGATATGCATATTTTGCGGATGTATTCAACACCACGTGATTACAGAGCCATAAACATAATAGGTGCTCAAATTTCATTGGCCTATGGCGGCCATGTTTTTCGAGATACGCCAATGTCCTCATAGACATACATGGTATCTTGGGCCACGACACCGCATACCAATTTTGAAGTCAATCGGACTAGCAGTCGTGTGGTTATAGCCGTTTTTGTGTTTTTTTCATGTTATAACGCCACCAAGTGGCCAATTGTCGCGATATTTTTATCATGACCAAAGACTGAGCCCATACACATGTGTACCAAGTTTGGTGAAGATATCTCATTTCCTTCTTGAGTTATAGCCTTTTTAGTAAAATAGGCTCCGCCCTGAACGTCCATTTTGAAGCCCTTTAGCAAAAATGAATCGAAATTTCAATTTTTTTGTGATAACTATTTATAATTAGACACCAGAGAACATTTTGACCTTGGTTTGGTTCCGATCGGTCAAAAAACCAGGGACTAGTTCTCAAAAGTAGATTTTCAACAAAATTCAAAATGGCGGAAAATTTTTCATGACGGAAATAAAATCGGAGATATACGTTTTGTTTGCCAAGGACTCAGCTTTCCAATGATATAAGACACTTGAGTGTGGACCAAACGGTTTAGGAGTTATGAGCCCTTTCTCGCAATTGATTGCTATAGCGCCACCTATAGGCCAATCTGGCTCATAATTTGATAACCTCTCCTCGATTTTTGGACTACCTTCGGGTAAAGTTTCAAGTCTCTAGCCCTTACGGTTTGGTCTGCACGATGCGTTTTATCGGAGAATAATAATAATAATAATAATAATTAAAGCTGCAAGCAGCATTTAGCGGGGTTCAAGCCTTTAAGGCCTTTAAAGCACATAGGCAATAAAGACATTAAGTTTTATTTAGCAAGATTTTAAACACTGAAATAATAGATGGAAAAGTCCATTCACAGCCAATATAGGCAATTTACCATAGGAAATGCATGGTTTTCAAAGCTTTTTAACAGTTATAGCGCCCCCTATACTCCGATCTCCATAAAACTTTGCACGTGTCTTCAACATGTTATGCCACATATACCCATCAATTTTCGTGAAGTTTTGAGTTTTACCTTAGGATTTATAGGCTTTTGAGTGTATTTTTTCCACGCCTCTTTTTAAAATGGCCCTGGTATAGCCATCCAAATGTAAAAGTTCAACTTTTTTTCAAAGATTATTGATCTAGAGAGTCCAGAGAATTATCCTAGACTGGTTTGGTTCCGATCGGGCAAAAAACCAGGGACTAGTTCGCAAAAGTAGGTTTTTAACATAATTACGGAAATTGAATTAATGATTTGATTGACAGCAATGGTTCTAGAGGCAAAGTTGTTCAGCATGAGGAGATCTATCATATGATATGCATATTTTGTGGATGTGTGCAACACCACATGATTACAGAGCCATAAAACTCGTTAGCGCCAACTAGTGGCCGATTTCTTTCAAAATTCTTACAGACCTCTAGGACCGTGAGTCAAACATGCCCACCGAGTTTTGTTCCGATCGGCCTCCGATAACCTTGTCTAATAGGTGCTCAAATTCATTGGCCGATGGCGGCCATGTTTTTTGAGATACGCCAATGTCCTCATAGAAATACATGGTACCTTGGGCCAAGACACTGCATACCAATTTTCAGGTCAATCGGACTAGCGGTCATGTGGTTATAGCTATTTTCATGTTTTTTTTCACATTATAGCGCCACCAAGTGGTCAATCGTCACGATTTTTTTATCGAGACCAAAGAATGAGCCCATACACACATGTACCAAGTTTGGTGAAGATATCTCATTTCATTTTTGAGTTATAGTCTTTTTAGTAAAATAGGCTCCGCCCTGAGCGTCCATTTTGATCCCCTTATCTTTCGTGAATCGAAATTTCAACTTTTTCTCAATGAATGTTGATATACAGACTACAGGCAACATTTTGGCACTGGTTTGGTTCCGATCGGTCAAAAAACCAGGGACTAGTTCGTAAAAGTAGGTTTTCAACAAAATTCAAAATGGCGGAAAATTTTTAATGACGGAAATAAAATCGGAGATATACGTTTTGTTCGCCAAGGTCTCAGCTTTCCAATGATATAAGACACTTGAGAGTGGACCAAACGGTTTAGGAGTTATGAGCCATTTTGCGCAATTGATTGCTATAGCGCCACCTATGGGCCAATCTGGCTCATAATTTGATAACCTTTCCTCGATTTTTGTACTACCTATTGACAAAGTTTCAAGTTTCCAGCCCTTACGGTTTGGTCTGCACGATGCGTTTTTCGGCTGAATAATAATAATAATAAAAATCAGTACAAATACAATAGGTGTTCAGCACTTCGTGCTTGAACCCCTAAAAATCAGTACAATTACAATAGGTTGAACCCCTAATTAAAGCTGCAAGCAGCATTTAGCGGGGTTCAAGCCTTTAAGGCCTTTTAAGCACATAGGCATTAAAGACATTAAGTTTTATTTAGCAAGATTTTAAACACTAAAATAATAGATGGAAAAGTCCATTTACAGCCAATATGGGCAATTTACCATAGGAAATGCATGGTTTTTAAAGCTTTTTAACACTTATAGCGCCACCTATACTCCGATCTTTGTAAAATGTTGCATGCTTCATCAGCATGGTATGCCACATATACCCAACAATTTTCGTGAAGTTTTGAGTTTTCCCTTAGGATTTATAGGCTTTTGAGTATATTTTGCCACGCTTCTTTTCTAATTGGCCCTGTTATAGCCATCCAAATGCAAAAGTTCAACTTTTTTTCAATGAATATTTATCTAGAGAGTCTATAGAATTGTCCTAGACTGGTTTTGTTCCGGTCGGGCAAAAAACCAGGGACTAGTTCGCAAAAGTAGGTTTTTAACATAATTGCAAATATTTAATTAATGATTTGATTGACAGCAATGGTTCTAGAGGCAAAGTTGTTCAGCATGAGGAGATCTATAAAATGATATGCATATTTTGCCAATGTGTGCAACACCACGTGATTACAGAGCCATAAAACTCGTTAGCGCCAACTAGTGGCCGATTTCTTTCAAAATTCTTACAGACCTCTAGGACCATGAGTCAAACATGCCCACCGAGTTTCGTTCCGATCGGCCTCCGATAACCTTGTCTAATAGGTGCTCAAACTTCATTGGCCGATGGCGGCCATGTTTTTTGAGATACGCCAATATCCTCAGGGACATACATGCTACCTTGGGCCAAGACACTGCATACCAATTTTCAGGTCAATCGGACTAGCGGTCGTGTGGTTATAGCTATTTTCATGTTTTTTTCACATTATAGCGCCACCAAGTGGTCAATCGTCGCGATTTTTTTATCGAGACCAGAGAATGAGCCAATACACATGTGTACCAAGTTTGGTGAAGATATCTCATTTCATTTTTGAGTTATAGTCTTTTTAGTAAAATAGGCTCCGCCCTGAGCGTCCATTTTGATCCCCTTATCTTCCGTGAATCTAAATTTCAACTTTTTCTCAATGAATGTTCATATTCAGACTACAGACAACATTTTGGCACTGGTTTGGTTCCGATCGGTCAAAAAACCAGGGACTAGTTCGTAAAAGTAGGTTTTCAACAAAATTCAAAATGGCGGAAAATTTTTAATGACGGAAATGAAATCGGAGATATACGTTTTGTTCGCCGAGGTCTCAGCTTTCCAATGATATAAGACACTTGAGTGTGGACCAAACGGTTTAGGAGTTATGAGCCATTTTGCGCAATTGATTGCTATAGCGCCACCTATAGGCCAATGTGGCTCATAATTTGATAACCTTTCCTCGATTTTTGTACTACCTATTGACAAAGTTTCAAGTTTCCAGCCCTTACGGTTTGGTCTGCACGATGCGTTTTTCGGCTGAATAATAATAATAATAATAATAATAATAAAAATCAGTACAAATACAATAGGTGTTCAGCACTTCGTGCTTGAACCCCTAATAAAAATCAGTACAAATACAATAGGTGTTCAGCACTTCGTGCTTGAACCCCTAAAAATCAGTACAAATACAATAGGTGTTCAGCACTTCGTGCTTGAACCCCTAATAATAATAAAAATCAGTACAAATACAATAGGTGTTCAGCACTTCGTGCTTGAACCCCTAATAATAACAAGCCTTTAAGGCCTTTAAAGTACATAGGCATTAAAGACATTAAGTTTTATTTAGCAAGATTTTGAACACTAAAATAATAGATGGAAAAGTCCATTTACAGTCAATATAGGCAATTTACCATAGGAAATGCATGGTTTTTATAGCTTTTTAACAGTTATAGCGCCACCTATAGTCCAATCTCTTTAAAACTTTGCATGCTTCATCAGCATGTTATGCCACATATACCCAACAATTTTCGTGAATTTTTGAGCTTCCCTTTTGAGTTAGCGCCAACTAGTGGCCGATTTCTTTCAAAATTCTTACAGACCTCTAGGACCATGAGTCAAACATGCCCACCGAGTTTCGTTCCGATCGACCTCTGTTAACCCCATCTAATAGGTGCTCAAACTTCATTGGCCGATGGCGGCCATGTTTTTTTAGATACACCAATGTCCTCATAGACATACATGGTACATTGGACCCAGACACTGCCTACCAATTTTCAAGTCAATCGGACTAGTGGTCACGTGGTTATAGCCCTTTTCATGTTTTTTTAACATTATAGCGCCACCAAGTGGTCAATCGTCGCGATTTTTTTATCGAGACCAAAGAATGAGCCCATACACATGTGTACCAAGTTTGATGAAGATATCTCATTTCCTTCTTGAGTTATAGCCTTTTTAGTAAAATAGGCTCCGCCCACAACATTCTTTTTCCACCCCTTAGCAACCGTGAATCGAAATTTCAACTTTTTCTCAATGAATATTGATATTCAGACTACAGAGAACATTTTGCCACTGGTTTGGTTTCGATCGGTCAAAAAACCAGGGACTAGTTCGCAAAAGTAGTTTTTCAACAAAATTCAAAATGGCGGAAAAATTTTCATGACGGAAATGAAATCGGAGATATACGTTTTGTTCGCCAAGGACTCAGCTTTCCAATGATATAAGACACTTGATTGTGGACCAAAGGGTTTAGGAGTTATGACCCATTTCGCGCTTTTGGTTGCTGTAGCGCCACCTATTGGCCAATCGGGGTCATACTTTCTGAGGTTCTCCCCAAATTGAGGACTACCTTCGGGTAAAGTTTCAAAGTTCCACGCTTTACGGTTTGGTCTGCACGATGCGTTTTAGCGGAGAATAATAATAATAATAATAATAATTAAAGCTGCAAGCAGCATTTAGCGGGGTTCAAGCGTTTAAGGCCTTTTAAGCACATAGGCATTAAAGACATTAAGTTTTATTTAGCAAGATTTTAAACATTTTAAACAGCCAATATAGGCATATTACCATAAAAAATGCATGGTTTTTATAGCTTTTTAACAGTTATAGCGCCACCTATAGTCCGATCTCTTTAAAACTTTTCATGCTTCATCAGCATGTCATGCTACATATACCCAACAATTTTCGTGAATTTTTGAGCTTCCCTTTTGAGTTAGCGCCAACTAGTGGCCGATTTCTTTCAAAAATCTTACAGACCTCTAGGACCATGAGTCAAACATGCCCACCAAGTTTCGTTCCGATCGGCCTCTGTTAACCTTGTCTAATAGGTGCTCAAATTTCATTGGCCGATGGCGGCCATGTTTTTTGAGATACGCCAATGTCTGCATACCAATTTTCAGGTTAATTGGACTAGCGATCACGTGGTTATAGCCCTTTTCATGTTTTTTTTCACATTATAGCGCCACCAAGTGGCCAATCGTCGCAATATTTTTATCGTGACCTCAAATTGAGCCGATATACATGTGTACCAAGTTTGGTGACGATATCTCATTTCCTTCTTGAGTTATAGCCTTTTTAGTAAAATAGGCTCCGCCCTGAACGTCCATTTTGAAGCCAATTAGCAAAAATGAATTGAAATTTCAACTTTTTTTCGATAACTATTGATAAACAGAGACCAGAGAACATTTTGACACTGGTTTGGTTCCGATCGGTCAAAAAACCAGGGACTAGTTTGCAAAAGTAGGTTTTTAACATAATTGTGAATATTTAATTAATGATTTGATTGACAGCAATGGTTCTAGAGGCAAATTTGTTCAGAATGAGGAGATCTATCATATGATATGCATATTTTGTGGATGCGTGAAAAAACACGTGAATTCAGAGCCATAAAACTCGTTAGCGCCAACTAGTGGCCGATTTCTTTCAAAATTCTTACAGACCTCTAGGACCATGAGTCAAACATGCCCATCAAGTTTCGTTCCGATCGGCCTCTGTTAACCCCATCTAATAGGTGCTCAAATTTCATTGGCCGATGGCGGCCATGTTTTTTGAGATACGCCAATGTCCTCATAGACGTACATGGGGCCTTGGACCAAGACACTGCATACCAATTTTCAGGTCAATCGGACTAGCGGTCGCGTGGTTACAGCCCTTTTCATGTTTTTTTCGAATTATAGCGCCACCAAGTGGCCAATCATCGCGATTTTTTTATCGTGACCTCAAATTGAGCCGATAAACATGTGTACCAAGTTTGGTGACGATATCTCATTTCCTTCTTGAGTTATAGCCTTTTTAGTAAAATAGGCTCCGCCCTGAACGTCCATTTTGAAGCCAATTAGCATAAATGAATCGAAATTTCAACTTTTTTTTGATAACTATTGATAAACAGAGACCAGAGAACATTTTGACACTGGTTTGGTTTCGATCGGTCAAAAAACCAGGGACTAGTTTGCAAAAGTAGTTTTTCGACAAAATTCAAAATGGCGGAAAATTTGCATACTGGAAATAAAATCTGAGATATACATTTTGTTCGCCAAGGACTCAGCTTTCCAATGATATATGACACTTGAGTGTGGACCAAACGGTTTAGGAGTTATGAGCCTTTTCTCGCAATTGATTGCTATAGCGCCACCTATGGGCCAATTGGGGTCATAGCTTCTCAGGGTCTCCCCAACATGAGTACTACCATCTGACAAAGTTTCAAATTTCCAGCTCTTACGGTTTGGTCTGCACGATGCGTTTTAGCGGAGAATAATAATAATAATAATAAATATAGCTGCGAGCAGCAATTAGCGGGGTTCAAGCGACTTAAGGCATTTAAGCATTTAAGGCGTATTGCATTTAAGGCTCTAAAGCAGTAAAATAATTAAATCTGGGAGCTCAGGTGAAATGAAGTGATACATTGACAAAATTCGATTGCAAATGTTAAAATAGTGACTTTATAAAGACTGAATTTGAGTTGTGCTTGCAATGGCAAAACTTGTGGCCCTGTTGCTACCCTACACTGCTGACATGTTTTTAGCAAAATGCTAACACGATTAGCATGTTTTTAACATACTGGTAACACAATTAGCATGCTGAAATAATCGATGGAAAATACCATTTACAGCCAATACAGGCAATTCACCATAGGAATACATGGTTTTCAAAGCTTTTTAACACTTATAGCGCCACCTATACTCCGATCTCCATGAAATGTTGCATCCTTCTTCACATTGTTATGCCACATATACCCATCAATTTTCGTGAAGTTTTGAGTTTTCGCTTAGGATTTATAGGCTTTTGAGTGTATTTTGCCACGCCTCTTTTCTAATTGGCCCTGTTATAGCCATCCAAATGCAAAAGTTCAACTTTTTTTTGATAATTATTGATCTAGAGAGTCCAGAGAATTGTCCTAGACTGGTTTGGTTTCGGTCGTGCAAAAAATCAGGGACTAGTTCGCAAAAGTAGGTTTTTAACATAATTGCGAATATTTAACTAACGATTTGATTGACAGCAATGGTTCCAGAGGCAAAGTTGTTCAGCACGAGGAGGTCTATCATATGATATGCATATTTTGGGGATGTTTGCAACACCACGTGATTGCAGAGCCATAAAGCTCGTTAGCGCCAACTAGTGGCCGATTTCTTTCAAAATTCTTACAGTCCTCTAGGACCATGAGTCAAACAGGCCCACCAAGTTTCGTTCCGATCGGCCTCCGTTAACCCCGTCTAATAGGTGCTCAAATTTCATTGGCCGATGGCGGCCATGTTTTTTGAGATACGCCAATGTCCTCATAGACATACATGGGGCCTTGGGCCAAGACACCGCATACCAATTTTCAAGTCAATCGGACTAGCGGTCGCGTGGTTATAGCCGTTTTAGTGTTTTTTTCATGTTATAGCGCCACCAAGTGGCCAATCGTCGCGATTTTTTTATCGTGACCAAAGAATGAGCCCATAAACATGTGTACCAAGTTTGGTGAAGATAGCTCATTTCTTTCTGGAGTTATAGCCTTTTTAGTAAAATAGGCTCTGCCCTGAACGTCCATTTTGAATCCCCTTAGCAACCGTGAATCGAAATATCAACATTTTTTCGATAATTATTGATATTCAGCCTACAGAGAACATTTTGGCACTGGTTTGGTTCCGATCGGTCAAAAAACCAGGGACTAGTTCGCAAAAGTAGGTTTTCGACAAAATTCAAAATGGCGGAAAAATTTTCATGACGGAAATGAAATCGGAGATATACGTTTTGTTCGTCATGGTCTCAGCTTTCCAATGATATAAGACACTTGAGTGTGGAGTACACGGTTTAGGAGTTATGAGCCCTTTTGCGCTTTTGGTCGCTGTAGCGCCACCTATAGGCCAATCGGGGTCATAGCTTCTCAGGTTCTCCCCAAATTGAGGACTACCTATTGGCCAAGTTTGAAGTCTCTAGCACTTACGGTTTTGTCTGCACGTTCAGTTTTAGGGGAGAAGAAAAATAATAATAATAATAATAAAAATCTTTACAATTACAATAGGGTTTCAGCACTTCGTGCTTGAACCCCTAATAATAAAAATCAGTACAATTACAATAGGGTTTCAGCACTTCGTGCTTGAACCCCTAAAAATCAGTACAATTACAATAGGTGTTCAGCACTTCGTGCTTGAACCCCTAAATATAGCTGCGAGCAGCAATTAGCGGGGTTCAAGCGACTTAAGGCATTTAAGCATTTAAGGCATATTGCATTTAAGGCTCTAAAGCAGTAAAATAATTAAATCTGGGAGCTCAGGTGAAATGAAGTGATACATTGACAAAATTCGATTGCAAATGTTAAAATAGTGACTTTATAAAGACTGAATTTGAGTTGTGCTTGCAATGGCAAAACTTGTGGCCCTGTTGCTACCCTACACTGCTGACATGTTTTTAGCAAAATGCTAACACGATTAGCATGTTTTTAACATACTGGTAACACAATTAGCATGCTGAAATAATCGATGGAAAATACCATTTACAGCCAATACAGGCAATTCACCATAGGAATACATGGTTTTCAAAGCTTTTTAACACTTATAGCGCCACCTATACTCCGATCTCCATGAAATGTTGCATCCTTCTTCACATTGTTATGCCACATATACCCATCAATTTTCGTGAAGTTTTGAGTTTTCGCTTAGGATTTATAGGCTTTTGAGTGTATTTTGCCACGCCTCTTTTCTAATTGGCCCTGTTATAGCCATCCAAATGCAAAAGTTCAACTTTTTTTTAATAATTATTGATCTAGAGAGTCCAGAGAATTGTCCTAGACTGGTTTGGTTTCGGTCGTGCAAAAAATCAGGGACTAGTTCGCAAAAGTAGGTTTTTAACATAATTGCGAATATTTAACTAACGATTTGATTGACAGCAATGGTTCCAGAGGCAAAGTTGTTCAGCAGGAGGAGATCTATCATATGATATGCATATTTTGGGGATGTTTGCAACACCACGTGATTGCAGAGCCATAAAGCTCGTTAGCGCCAACTAGTGGCCGATTTCTTTCAAAATTCTTACAGTCCTCTAGGACCATGAGTCAAACAGGCCCACCAAGTTTCGTTCCGATCGGCCTCCGTTAACCCCGTCTAATAGGTGCTCAAATTTCATTGGCTGATGGCGGCCATGTTTTTTGAGATACGCCAATGTCCTCATAGACATACATGGGGCCTTGGGCCAAGACACCGCATACCAATTTTCAAGTCAATCGGACTAGCGGTCGCGTGGTTATAGCCGTTTTAGTGTTTTTTTCATGTTATAGCGCCACCAAGTGGCCAATCGTCGCGATTTTTTTATCGTGACCAAAGAATGAGCCCATAAACAAGTGTACCAAGTTTGGTGAAGATAGCTCATTTCTTTCTGGAGTTATAGCCTTTTTAGTAAAATAGGCTCCGCCCTGAACGTCCATTTTGAATCCCCTTAGCAACCGTGAATCGAAATATCAACATTTTTTCGATAATTATTAATATTCAGCCTACAGAGAACATTTTGGCACTGGTTTGGTTCCGATCGGTCAAAAAACCAGGGACTAGTTCGCAAAAGTAGGTTTTCGACAAAATTCAAAATGGCGGAAAAATTTTCATGACGGAAATGAAATCGGAGATATACGTTTTGTTCGTCATGGTCTCAGCTTTCCAATGATATAAGACACTTGAGTGTGGAGTACACGGTTTAGGAGTTATGAGCCCTTTTGCGCTTTTGGTCGCTGTAGCGCCACCTATAGGCCAATCGGGGTCATAGCTTCTCAGTTTCTCCCCAAATTGAGGACTACCTATTGGCCAAGTTTGAAGTCTCTAGCACTTACGGTTTTGTCTGCACGTTCAGTTTTAGGGGAGAAGAAAAATAATAATAATAATAATAAATATAGCTGCGAGCAGCAATTAGCGGGGTTCAAGCGACTTAAGGCATTTAAGCATTTAAGGCGTATTGCATTTAAGGCTCTAAAGCAGTAAAATAATTAAATCTGGGAGCTCAGGTGAAATGAAGTGATACATTGACAAAATTCGATTGCAAATGTTAAAATAGTGACTTTATAAAGACTGAATTTGAGTTGTGCTTGCAATGGCAAAACTTGTGGCCCTGTTGCTACCCTACACTGCTGACATGTTTTTAGCAAAATGCTAACACGATTAGCATGTTTTTAACATACTGGTAACACAATTAGCATGCTGAAATAATCGATGGAAAATACCATTTACAGCCAATACAGGCAATTCACCATAGGGAATACATGGTTTTCAAAGCTTTTTAACACTTATAGCGCCACCTATACTCCGATCTCCATGAAATGTTGCATCCTTCTTCACATTGTTATGCCACATATACCCATCAATTTTCGTGAAGTTTTGAGTTTTCACTTAGGATTTATAGGCTTTTGAGTGTATTTTGCCACGCCTCTTTTCTAATTGGCCCTGTTATAGCCATCCAAATGCAAAAGTTCACCTTTTTTTTGATAATTATTGATCTAGAGAGTCCAGAGAATTGTCCTAGACTGGTTTGGTTTCGGTCGTGCAAAAAATCAGGGACTAGTTCGCAAAAGTAGGTTTTTAACATAATTTCGAATATTTAACTAACGATTTGATTGACAGCAATGGTTCCAGAGGCAAAGTTGTTCAGCACGAGGAGATCTATCATATGATATGCATATTTTGGGGATGTTTGCAACACCACGTGATTGCAGAGCCATAAAGCTCGTTAGCGCCAACTAGTGGCCGATTTCTTTCAAAATTCGTACAGTCCTCTAGGACCATGAGTCAAACAGGCCCACCAAGTTTCGTTCCGATCGGCCTCCGTTAACCTCGTCTAATAGGTGCTCAAATTTCATTGGCCGATGGCGGCCATGTTTTTTGAGATACGCCAATGTCCTCATAGACATACATGGGGCCTTGGGCCAAGACACCGCATACCAATTTTCAAGTCAATCGGACTAGCGGTCGCGTGGTTATAGCCGTTTTAGTGTTTTTTTCATGTTATAGCGCCACCAAGTGGCCAATCGTCGCGATTTTTTTATCGTGACCAAAGAATGAGCCCATAAACATGTGTACCAAGTTTGGTGAAGATAGCTCATTTCTTTCTGGAGTTATAGCCTTTTTAGTAAAATAGGCTCCGCCCTGAACGTCCATTTTGAATCCCCTTAGCAACCGTGAATCGAAATATCAACATTTTTTCGATAATTATTGATATTCAGCCTACAGAGAACATTTTGGCACTGGTTTGGTTCCGATCGGTCAAAAAACCAGGGACTAGTTCGCAAAAGTAGGTTTTCGACAAAATTCAAAATGGCGGAAAAATTTTCATGACGGAAATGAAATCGGAGATATACGTTTTGTTCGTCATGGTCTCAGCTTTCCAATGATATAAGACACTTGAGTGTGGAGTACACGGTTTAGGAGTTATGAGCCCTTTTGCGCTTTTGGTCGCTGTAGCGCCACCTATAGGCCAATCGGGGTCATAGCTTCTCAGGTTCTCCCCAAATTGAGGACTACCTATTGGCCAAGTTTGAAGTCTCTAGCACTTACGGTTTTGTCTGCACGTTCAGTTTTAGGGGAGAAGAAAAATAATAATAATAATAAATATAGCTGCGAGCAGCAATTAGCGGGGTTCAAGCGACTTAAGGCATTTAAGCATTTAAGGCATATTGCATTTAAGGCTCTAAAGCAGTAAAATAATTAAATCTGGGAGCTCAGGTGAAATGAAGTGATACATTGACAAAATTCGATTGCAAATGTTAAAATAGTGACTTTATAAAGACTGAATTTGAGTTGTGCTTGCAATGGCAAAACTTGTGGCCCTGTTGCTACCCTACACTGCTGACATGTTTTTAGCAAAATGCTAACACGATTAGCATGTTTTTAACATACTGGTAACACAATTAGCATGCTGAAATAATCGATGGAAAATACCATTTACAGCCAATACAGGCAATTCACCATAGGAATACATGGTTTTCAAAGCTTTTTAACACTTATAGCGCCACCTATACTCCGATCTCCATGAAATGTTGCATCCTTCTTCACATTGTTATGCCACATATACCCATCAATTTTCGTGAAGTTTTGAGTTTTCGCTTAGGATTTATAGGCTTTTGAGTGTATTTTGCCACGCCTCTTTTCTAATTGGCCCTGTTATTGCCATCCAAATGCAAAAGTTCAACTTTTTTTTAATAATTATTGATCTAGAGAGTCCAGAGAATTGTCCTAGACTGGTTTGGTTTCGGTCGTGCAAAAAATCAGGGACTAGTTCGCAAAAGTAGGTTTTTAACATAATTGCGAATATTTAACTAACGATTTGATTGACAGCAATGGTTCCAGAGGCAAAGTTGTTCAGCAGGAGGAGATCTATCATATGATATGCATATTTTGGGGATGTTTGCAACACCACGTGATTGCAGAGCCATAAAGCTCGTTAGCGCCAACTAGTGGCCGATTTCTTTCAAAATTCTTACACTCCTCTAGGACCATGAGTCAAACAGGCCCACCAAGTTTCGTTCCGATCGGCCTCCGTTAACCCCGTCTAATAGGTGCTCAAATTTCATTGGCTGATGGCGGCCATGTTTTTTGAGATACGCCAATGTCCTCATAGACATACATGGGGCCTTGGGCCAAGACACCGCATACCAATTTTCAAGTCAATCGGACTAGCGGTCGCGTGGTTATAGCCGTTTTAGTGTTTTTTTCATGTTATAGCGCCACCAAGTGGCCAATCGTCGCGATTTTTTTATCGTGACCAAAGAATGAGCCCATAAACAAGTGTACCAAGTTTGGTGAAGATAGCTCATTTCTTTCTGGAGTTATAGCCTTTTTAGTAAAATAGGCTCCGCCCTGAACGTCCATTTTGAATCCCCTTAGCAACCGTGAATCGAAATATCAACATTTTTTCGATAATTATTGATATTCAGCCTACAGAGAACATTTTGGCACTGGTTTGGTTCCGATCGGTCAAAAAACCAGGGACTAGTTCGCAAAAGTAGGTTTTCGACAAAATTCAAAATGGCGGAAAAATTTTCATGACGGAAATGAAATCGGAGATATACGTTTTGTTCGTCATGGTCTCAGCTTTCCAATGATATAAGACACTTGAGTGTGGAGTACACGGTTTAGGAGTTATGAGCCCTTTTGCGCTTTTGGTCGCTGTAGCGCCACCTATAGGCCAATCGGGGTCATAGCTTCTCAGTTTCTCCCCAAATTGAGGACTACCTATTGGCCAAGTTTGAAGTCTCTAGCACTTACGGTTTTGTCTGCACGTTCAGTTTTAGGGGAGAAGAAAAATAATAATAATAATAATAATAATAAAAATCTTTACAATTACAATAGGGTTTCAGCACTTCGTGCTTGAACCCCTAATAATAAAAATCTTTACAATTACAATAGGGTTTCAGCACTTCGTGCTTGAACCCCTAAATAATAAAAATCTTTACAATTACAATAGGGTTTCAGCACTTCGTGCTTGAACCCCTAATAAAAATCAGTACAATTACAATAGGGTTTCAGCACTTCGTGCTTGAACCCCTAATAATAAAAATCAGTACAATTACAATAGGGTTTCAGCACTTCGTGCTTGAACCCCTAATAAAAACCCTAACAATTACAATAGTGTTTCAGCACTTCGTGCTTGAACCCCTAATTAAAGCTGCGAGCAGCATTTAGCGGGGTTCAAGCCATTTAAGGTCTTTAAGCATTTGACGCCTTTTGCATGAAAGGCTTTTAAGCACTGAATGAATTTGAGAGATATCAGGTTTTAACCCCACCTGGTTACAGAGATGGAAAATACAATTTACAGGCAATTCACCATAGGGAATACATGGTTTTCAAAGCTTTTTAACACTTATAGCGCCCCCTATACTCCGATCTCCATAAAACTTTGCATGTGTCTTCAACATGTTATGCCACATATACCCAACAATTTTTGTGAAGTTTTGAGTTTCCCCTTAGGATTTATAGGCTTTTGAGTGTATTTTGCCACGCCTCTTTTCTAAATGGCCCTGTTATAGCCATCCAAATGCAAAAAATCCACTTTTTTTGATAATTATTGATCTAGAGAGTCCAGAGAATTATCCTAGACTGGTTTGGTTCTGATTGGGCAAAAAACCAGGGACTAGTTCGCGAAAGTAGGTTTTTAACATAATTGCAAATATTTATTTAACGATTTGATTGACAGTAATAGTTCTAGAGGCAAAGTTGTTCAACATGAGGAGATCTATCATATGATATGCATATTTTGCCGATGTGTGCAACACCACGTGATTGCAGAGCCAAAAAACTCGTTAGCGCCAACTAGTGGCCGATTTCTTTCAAAATTCTTACAGACCTCTAGGACCATGAGTTAAACATGCCCACTGAGTTTCGTTCTGATCGACCTCCGTTAACCCTGTCTAATAGGTGCTCAAATTTCATTGGCCGATGGCGGCCATGTTTTTTGAGATACGCCAATGTTCTCATAGACTGACATGGGGCCTTGGGCCAAGACACTGCATACCAATTTTCCAGTCAATCGGACTAGCGGTCGCGTGGTTATAGCCCTTTTTGTGTTTTTTCCATGTTATAGCGCCACCAAGTGGCCAATCGTCGCGGTTTTTTTATCGTGACCAAAGACTGAGACCCTAAACATGTGGACCAAGTTTGGTGAAGATATCTCATTTCTTGCTGGAGTTATAGCCTCTTTAGTAAAATAGGCTCCGCCTTAAATGAACATTTCCACGCCCCTTTTCGGTCATGAGTCAAAATTTCAACTTTTTTTTGATAATTATTGATAATCAGACTAGAGAGAACATTTTGGCACTGGTTTGGTTCCGATATGTAAAAAAACCAGGGACTAGTTCGCAAAAGTAGGTTTTTGACAAAATTCAAAATGGCGGAAAAATTTGCATACCGGAAATGAAATCGGAGATATACGTTTTGTTCCTTATGGTCTCAGCTTTCCAATGATATAAGACACTTGACCCTTAGAAGCAACGGTTTAGGAGTTATGAGCCATTTCGCGTTTTTGGTTGCTGTAGCGCCACCTATTGGCCAATCTGGCTCATAATTTGATAACCTCTCCTCGATTTTTGGACTACCTATTGACAAAGTTTGAAGTCTCTAGCATTTACGGTTTGGTCTGCACGATGAGTTTTACGGCAGAATAATAATAATAATAAAAATCAGTACAATTACAATAGGGTTTCAGCACTTCGTGCTTGAACCCCTAATAATAATAACAAGCAGCATTTAAGCGGGGTTCAAGCCTTTAAGGCCTTTTAAGCACATAGGCATTAAAGACACTAAGTTTTATTTAGCAAGGTTTTAAACACTAAAATAATAGATGGAAAAGTCCATTTACAGCCAATATAGGCAATTTACCATAGGAAATGCATGGTTTTTATAGCTTTTTCACAGTTATAGCGCCACCTATAGTCCGATCTCTTTAAAACATTGCATGCTTCATCAGCATGTTATGCCACATATACCCAACGATTTTTGTGAAGTTTTGAGTTTCCCCTTAGGATTTATAGGCATTTGAGTGTATTTTGCCACGCCTCTTTTTTAAATGGCCCTGTTATAGCCATCCAAATGCAAAAGTTCAACTTTTTTTTGATAGTTATTGATCTAAAGAGTCCAGACAACTGTCCTAGACTTGTTTGGTTCTGATCGGGCAAAAAACCAGGGTCAAGTTCACAAAAGTAGGTTTTTAACATAATTACGAATATTTAATTAACGATTTGATTGACAGCAATGGCCCATGAGGCAAAGTTGTTCAACATGAGGAGATCTATCATATGATATGCATATTTTGCAGATGTATGCAACACCACGTGATTACAGAGCCATAAACATAATAGGTGCTCAAATTTCATTGGCCTATGGCGGCCATGTTTTTTGAGATACGCCAATGTCCTCATAGACATACATGGTACCTTGGGCCACGACACCGCATACCAATTTTCAAGTCAATCGGACTAGCGGTCGTGTGGTTATAGCCGTTTTTGTGTTTTTTTCATGTTATAGCGCCACCAAGTGGCCAACTGTCGCGATATTTTTATCGTGACCAAATATTGAGCCCACACACATGTGTACCAAGTTTGGTGAAGATATCTAATTTCCTTCTTGAGTTATAGCCTTTTTAGTAAAATAGGCTCCGCCCTGAACGTCCATTTTGAAGCCCCTTAGCAAAAATGAATCAAAATTTCAACTTTTTTTTGATAATTATTGATATTCAGACTAGACAGAACATTTTGACACTGGTTTGGTTCCGATATGTCAAAAAACCAGGGACTAGTTTGCAAAAGTAGGTTTTTGACAAAATTCAAAATGGCGGAAAAATGTTCATGACGGAAATGAAATCGGAGATATACGTTTTGTTCGCCAAGGACTCAGCTTTCCAATGATATAAGACACTTGAGTGTGGACCAAACGGTTTAGGAGTTATGAGCCCTTTCTCGCAATTGATTGCTATAGCGCCACCTATAGGCCAATCTGGCTCATAATTTGATAACCTCTCCTCGATTTTTGGACTACCTTCGGGTAAAGTTTGAAGTCTCTAGCCCTTACGGTTTGGTCTGCACGATGCGTTTTATCGGAGAATAATAATAATAATAATAATAACGAGCAGCATTTAGCGGGGTTCAAGCCATTTAAGGTCTTTAAGCATTTAACGCCTTTTGCATGAAAGGTTTTTAAGCACTGAATGAATTTGAGAGATATCAGGTGAAATGAAGTGAAAAACTGACAAAATGTGATTTTAAATATTATAAATATACTTTATAAAGTCTAAATATGAATTATAGAACAATATTAATCAATAGTATGACAAAATTACTATTTTACTTTGCTAACATGATAAACATGTTGCTAGGTGGTTGCTAGGTTGTTCTTGATGGTTGTTATGGTGTTGCTAGGCAGTTGTTAGCTGTCACAGATGGTCACTATAATGTTTATAGAGTTCTTACTATGTTCTTTGCCTGATTAACACTTAGCTAATCACTGCTAGCATGTGTAGCATGTTGGAAGTGCTGTTTGCTAGCATGACAAACAGACAGACAGAGACACACACACACACACACACACACACACACACACACACACACACACACACACACACACACACACACACACACACACCTATTTTTGTGAAGTTTTGAGTTTTCGTTCAGTATTAATAGGCTTTTGAGCATGTTTTACCACACCTATTCTCCAAATGACCCTGTTATAGCTACCCAAAGTGTAAAGTTCAACATGTTTTTGATAACTATTGATCAGGAGAGTCCAGAGAATCATACTGCTGTGGTTTGGTTCCGATCAGGCAAAAAAACCAAGGACTAGTTTGCAAAACGAGGTTTTTTACATAATTGTGAATATTTAAATAAAGATTTGATTGACAGTATTGGTTATAGAGGCAAAGTTGTTCAGTATGAGAAGATCTATCATAATATATGCATATTATGTGGCTGTTTTAACCCCACCTGATTACAGAGATGGAAAATACCATTTACAGCCAATACAGGCAATTCACCATAGGGAATACATGGTTTTCCAAGCTTTTTAACACTTATAGCGCCCCCTATACTCCGATCTCCATAAAACTTTGCATGTGTCTTCAACATGTTATGCCACATATACCAAATAATTTTCGTGAAGTTTTGAGTTTCCCCTTAGGATTTATAGGCTTTTGAGTGTATTTTGCCACGCCTCTTTTCTAAATGGCCCTGTTATAGCCATCTAAATGCAAAAGTTAAACTTTTTTTCAATAATTATTGACCTGAAGAGTCTATAGAATTGTCCTAGATTGGTTTGGTTCCAATTGGGTAAAAAACCAGGGACTAGTTCGCAAAAGTAGGTTTTTAACATAATTACGAAAATTTAATTAATGATTTGATTGACAGCAATGGTTCCAGAGGCAAAGTTGTTCATCATGAGGAGATCTATGATATGATATTCATATTTCATGGATATGTGCAACACCACGTGATTTCAGAGCCATAAAACTTGTTAGCGCCAACTAGTGGCCGATTTCTTTCAAAATTCTTACAAACCTCTAAGACCATGAGTCAAACATGCCCACTGAGTTTCGTTCCGATCAGCCTCCATTAACCTTGTCTAATAGGTGCTCAAAATTCATTGGTCTATGGCGGCCATGTTTTTTGAGATACACCAATGTCCTCATACACATACATGGTACCTTGGGCCAAGACACTGCTTACCAATTTTCAGGTCAATCGGACTAGAGGTTGCGTGGTTATAGCTATTTTCAGGTTTTTTCCACATTATAGCGCCACCAAGTGGTCAATCTTCACATTTTTTATATGCTGACCTCAGAATGAGCCCATACATATGTGTTCCAAGTTTGGTGAAGATATCTCATTTCCTTCTTGAGTTATAGCCTCTTTAGTAAAAAAGGCTCCGCCTTAAATGTACATTTCCACGCCCCTTTTCGTCCATGAGACAAAATTTCAACTTTTTTTGATAATTATTGATATTCAGACTAGACAGAACATTTTGGCACTAGTTTGGTTCCGATATGTCAAAAAACCAGGGACTAGTTCGCAAAAGTAGGTTTTTGACAAAATTCAAAATGGCGGAAAAATTTGCATACCGGAAATGAAATCGGAGATATACGTTTTGTTCGACAAGGTCTCAGTTTTCCAATGATATAAGACACTTGAGTGTGGACCAAACGGTTTAGGAGTTATGAGCCCTTTTGCGGTTTTGGTTGCTGTAGCGCCACCTATTGGCCAATCTGGCTCATAATTTGATAACCTCTCCTCGATTTTTGGACTACCTATTGACAAAGTTTGAAGTCTCTAGCTCTTACGGTTTGGTCTGCACGATGAGTTTTACGGCAGAATAATAATAATAATTAAAGCTGCGAGCAGCATTTAGCGGGGTTCAAGCCATTTAAGGTCTTTAAGCATTTGACACCTTTTGCATGAAAGGCTTTTAAGCACTGAATGAATTTGAGAGATATCAGGTGAAATGAAGTGATAAACTGACAAAATGTGATTTTAAATTTTATAATAGTGACTTTATAAAGTCTAAATATGAATTGATCAGGAGAGTGCAGAGAATCATACTGCTGTGGTTTGGTTCCGATCAGGCAAAAAACCTAGGACTAGTTTGCAAAACGAGGTTTTTAACATAATTGTAAATATTTAAATAAAGATTTGATTGACAGTATTGGTTATAGAGGCAAAGTTGTTCAGTATGAGAAGATCTATCATAATATATGCATATTATGTGGCTGTTTTAACCCCACCTGATTACAGAGATTCACCATAGGGAATACATGGTTTTCAAAGCTTTTTAACACTTATAGCGCCCCCTATTCTCCGATCGCCATAAAACTTTGCATGTGTCTTCAACATGTTATGCCACATATACCCAACAATTTTTGTGAAGTTTTGAGTTTCCCCTTAGGATTTGTAGGCTTTTGAGTGTATTTTGCCACGCCTCTTTTCTAAATGGCCCTGTTATAGCCATCCAAATGCAAAAAATCAACTTTTTTTTGATAATTATTGATCTAGAGAGTCCAGAGAATTGTCCTAGACTGGTTTGGTTCTGATTGGGCAAAAAACCAGGGACTAGTTCGCAAAAGTAGGTTTTTAACATTATTGCAAATATTTATTTAACGATTTAATTGCCAAAAATGGTTCCAGAGGCAAAGTTGTTCAGCATGAGGAGATCTATCATATGATATGCATATTTTGCCGATGTGTGCAACACCACGTGATTGCAGAGCCATAAAACTCGTTAGCGCCAACTAGTGGCCGATTTCTTTCAAAATTCTTACAGACCTCTAGGACCATGAGTCAAACATGCCCACTGAGTTTTGTTCCGATCGACCTCCGTTAACCCTGTCTAATAGGTGCTCAAATTTCATTGGCCGATGGCGGCCATGTTTTTTGAGATACGCCAATGTCCTCATAGACAGACATGGTACCTTGGGCCAAGACATTGCATACCAATTTTCCAGTCAATCGGACTAGCGGTCACGTGGTTATAGCCCTTTTTGTGTTTTTTCCATGTTATAGCGCCACCAAGTGGCCAATCGTCGCGATTTTTTTATCGTGACCAAAGACTGAGCCCATACACATGTGTACCAAGTTTGGTGAAGATATCTCATTTCTTGCTGTAGTTATAGCCTCTTTAGTAAAATAGGCTCCGCCTTAAATGTACATTTCCACGCCCCTTTTCGTTCATGAGTCAAAATTTCAACTTTTTTTTGATAATTATTGATATTCAGACTAGAGAGAACATTTTGGCACTGGTTTGGTTCTGATATGTCAAAAAACCAGGGACTAGTTCGCAAAAGTAGGTTTTTGACAAAATTCAAAATGGCGGAAAAATTTGCATACCGGAAATGAAATCGGAGATATACGTTTTGTTCGTCATGGTCTCAGCTTTCCAATGATATAAGACACTTGACCCTTAGGATGAACGGTTTAGGAGTTATGAGCCATTTCGCGTTTTTGGTTGCTGTAGCGCCACCTATTGGCCAATCTGGCTCATAATTTGATAACCTCTCCTCGATTTTTGGACTACCTATTGACAAAGTTTGAAGTCTCTAGCATTTACGGTTTGGTCTGCACGATGAGTTTTACGGCAGAATAATAATAATAATAATAATAATAAAAATCAGCACAAATACAATAGGTGTTCAGCACTTCGTGCTTGAACCCCTAAAAATCAGTACAATTACAATAGGTGTTCAGCACTTCGTGCTTGAACCCCTAATTAAATATTATAGTAGTGACTTTATAAAGTCTAAATATGAATTATATAACAATATTAATCAATAGTATGACAAAATTACTATTTTACTTTGCTAACATGACAAACATGTTGCTAGGTGGTTGCTAGGTTGTTCTTGATGGTTGTTATGGTGTTGCTAGGCAGTTGTTAGTTGTCACAGATGGTCACTATAATGTTTATAGAGTTCTTACTATGTTCTTTGCCTGATTTAACACTTAGCTAATCACTGCTAGCATGTGTAGCATGTTGGAAGTGCTGTTTGCTAGCATGACATACAGACAGACAGACAGACAGACAAACACACACACACACACACACACACACACACACACACACACACACACACACACACACCACCTATTTTTGTGAAGTTTTGAGTTTTCGTTTAGGATTAATAGGCTTTTGAGCATGTTTTACCACACCTATTCTCCAAATGATCCTGTTATAGCTCCCCAAAGTGTAAAGTTCAACATGTTTTTGATAACTATTGATCAGCAGAGTCCAGAGAATCATACTGCTGTGGTTTGGTTCCGATCAGGCAAAAAAACCAAGGACTAGTTTGCAAAACGAGGTTTTTAACATAATTGTGAATATTTAAATAAATATTTGATTGACAATATTGGTTATAGAGGCAAAGTTGTTCAGTATGAGAAGATCTATCATAATATATGCATATTATGTGGCTGTTTTAACCCCACCTGATTAACGAGATGGAAAATACCATTTACAGCCAATACAGGCAATTCAACATAGGGAATACATGGTTTTCAAAGCTTTTTAACACACTTATAGCACCCCCTATACTCCGATCTCCATAAAACTTTGCATGTGTCTTTAACATGTTATGCCACATATACCCAATAATTTCCGTGAAGTTTTGAGTTTTCCCTTAGGATTTATAGGCTTTTGAGTGTATTTTGCCACGCCTCTTTTCTAAATGGCCCTGTTATAGCCATCCAAATGCAAAAGTTCAACTTTTTTTCAATAATTATTGACCTAGAGTGTCTATAGAATTGTCCTAGACTGGTTTGGTTCCAATTGGGTAAAAAACCAGGGACTAGTTCGCAAAAGTAGGTTTTTAACATAATTACGAAAATTTAATTAATGATTTTATTGACAGCAATGGTTCTAGAGGCAAAGTTGTTCATCATGAGGAGATCTATCATATGATATGCATATTTCATGGATATGTGGAACACCACGTGATTTCAAAGCCATAAAACTCGTTAGCGCCAACTAGTGGCCGATTTCTTTCAAATTTCTTACAAACCTCTAGGACCATGAGTCAAACATGCCAACTGAGTTTCGTTCTGATCAACCTCCATTAACCTTGTCTAATAGGTGCTCAAAATTCATTGGTCTATGACGGCCATGTTTTTTGAGATACACCAATGTCCTCATATACATACATGGTAGCTTGGGCCAAGACACGGCATACCAATTTTCAGGTCAATCGGACTAGCGATCGCGTGGTTATAGCTATTATCATGTTTTTTCCACATTATAGCGCCACCAAGTGGTCAATCTTCACGTTTTTTTTATCGTGACCTCAGAATGAGTCCATACACATGTGTACCAAGTTTGGTGAAGTTATCTCATTTCCTTCTTGAGTTATAGCCTCTTTAGTAAAATAGGCTCCGCCTTAAATGTACATTTCCACGCCCCTTTTCGTTCATGAGTCAAAATTTCACCATATTTTTGATAATTATTGATATTCAGACCAGACAGAACATTTTGGCACTGGTTTGGTTCTGATATGTCAAAAAACCAGGGACTAGTTCGCAAAAGTAGGTTTTTGACAAAATTCAAAATGGCGGAAAAATTTGCATACCGGAAATAAAATACCTCCTATGTTTTTTGTTCGGCTTGAGCCAAGGATTCCAATGATGTAAGACACTTGATTGTGCGACAATGGGTTTTTGAGATATAAGCAAAATAGTGACTTTTTTTTGTTTTTTGCGCTATAGCGCCACCTATTGGCCAATCTGGCTCATAATTTGAGAACCTCTCCTCGATTTTTGGACTACCTATTGACAAAGTTTCAAGTCTCTAGGCCTTACGGTTTGGTCTGCACGATGAGTTTTACGGCAGAATAATAATAATAATTAAAGCTGCGAGCAGCATTTAGCGGGGTTCAAGCCATTTAAGGTCTTTAAGCATTTGACACCTTTTGCATGAAAGGCTTTTAAGCACTGAATGAATTTGAGAGATATCAGGTGAAATGAAGTGATAAACTGACAAAATGTGATTTTAAATATTATAATAGTGACTTGATAAAGTCTAAATATGAATTGATCAGGAGAGTGCAGAGAATCATAATGCTGTGGTTTGGTTCCGATCAGGCAAAAAACCTAGGACTAGTTTGCAAAACGAGGTTTTTAACATAATTGTGAATATTTAAATAAAGATTTGATTGACAGTATTGGTTATAGAGGCAAAGTTTTTCAGTATGAGAAGATCTATCATAATATATGCATATTATGTGGCTGTTTTAACCCCACCTGATTACAGAGATGGAAAATACCATTTACAGACAATTCACCATAGGGAATACATGGTTTTCAAAGCTTTTTAACACTTATAGCGCCCCCTATACTCTGATCTCCATAAAACTTTGCATGTGTCTTCAACATGTTATGCCACATATACCCAACAATTTTCGTAAAGTTTTGAGTTTCCTCTTAGGATTTATAGGCTTTTGAGTGTATTTTGCCACGCCTCTTTTCTAAATGGCCCTGTTATAGCCATCCAAATGCAAGAAATCAACTTTTTTTTGATAATTATTGATCTAGAAAGTCCAGAGAATTGTCCTAGACTGGTTTGTTTCTGATTGCGCAAAAAACCAGGGACTAGTTCGCAAAAGTAGGTTTTTAACATTATTGCAAATATTTATTTAACGATTTGATTGACAGAAATGGTTCTAGAGGCAAAGTTGTTCAACATGAGGAGATCTATCATATGATATGCATATTTTGCCGATGTGTGCAACACCACGTGATTGCAGAGCCATAAAACTCGTTAGCGCCAACTAGTGGCCGATTTTTTTCAAAATTCTTACAGACCTCTAGGACCATGAGTCAAACATGCCTACTGAGTTTCGTTCCGATCGACCTCCGTTAACCCTGTCTAATAGGTGCTCAAATTTCATTGGCCGATGGCGGCCATGTTTTTTGAGATACGCCAATGTTCTCATAGACAGACATGGTACCTTGGGCCAAGACACTGCTTACCAATTTTCAAGTCAATCGGACTAGCGGTCGCGTGGTTATAGCCCTTTTTGTGTTTTTTCCATGTTATAGCGCCACCAAGTGGCCAATCGTCGCGATTTTTTTATCGTGACCAAAGACTGAGCCCATAAACATGTGTACCAAGTTTGGTGAAGATATCTAATTTCTTGCTGGAGTTATAGCCTCTTTAGTAAAATAGGCTCCGCCTTAAATGTACATTTCCACGCCCCTTTTCGTTCATGAGTCAAAATTTCAACTTTTTTTTGATAATTATTGATATTCAGACTAGAGAGAAAATTTTGGCACTGGTTTGGTTCTGATATGTCAAAAAACCAGGGACTAGTTCGCAAAAGTAGGTTTTTGACAAAATTCAAAATGGCGGAAAAATTTGCATACCGGAAATGAAATCGGAGATGTACGTTTTGTTCGACAAGGTCTCAGCTTTCCAATGATATAAGACACTTGACCCTTAGGAGCAACGGTTTAGGAGTTATGAGCCATTTCGCGTTTTTGGTTGCTGTAGCGCCACCTATTGGCCAATCTGGCTCATAATTTGATAACCTCTCCTCGATTTTTGGGCTACCTATTGACAAAGTTTGAGGTCTCTAGCATTTATGGTTTGGTCTGCACGATGAGTTTTACGGCAGAATAATAATAATAATAATTAAAGCTGCGAGCAGCATTTAGCGGGGTTCAAGCCATTTAAGGTCTTTAAGCATTTGACACCTTTTGCATGAAAGGCTTTTAAGCACTGAATGAATTTGAGAGATATCAGGTGAAATGAAGTGATAAACTGACAAAATGTGATTTTAAATATTATAATAGTGACTTTATAAAGTCTAAATATGAATTGATCAGGAGAGTGCAGAGAATCATATTGCTGTGGTTTGGTTCCGATCAGGCAAAAAACCTAGGACTAGTTTGCAAAACGAGGTTTTTAACATAATTGTGAATATTTAAATAAAGATTTGATTGACAGTATTGGTTATAGAGGCAAAGTTGTTCAGTATGAGAAGATCTATCATAATATATGCATATTATGTGGCTGTTTTAACCCCACCTGATTACAGAGATTCACCATAGGGAATACATGGTTTTCAAAGCTTTTTAACACTTATAGCGCCCCCTATACTCCGATCTCCATAAAACTTTGCATGTGTCTTCAACATGTTATGCCACATATACCCAACAATTTCCGTGAAGTTTTGAGTTTTCCCTTAGGATTTATAGGCTTTTGAGTGTATTTTGCCACGCCTCTTTTCTAAATGGCCCTGTTATAGCCATCCAAATGCAAAAAATCAACTTTTTTTTGATAATTATTGATCTAGAGAGTCCAGAGAATTGTCCTAGACTGGTTTGGTTCTGATTGCGCAAAAAAACAGGGACTAGTTCGCAAAAGTAGGTTTTTAACATAATTGCAAATATTTATTTAATGATTTGATTGACAGCAATGGTTCTGGAGGCAAAGTTGTTCAACATGAGGAGATCTATCATATGATATGCATATTTTGCCGATGTGTGCAACGCCACGTGATTGCAGAGCCATAAAACTCGTTAGCGCCAGCTAGTGGCCGATTTCTTTCAAAATTCTTACAGACCTCTAGGACCATGAGTTAAACATGCCCACTGAGTTTTGTTCTGATCGACCTCCGTTAACCCTGTCTAATAGGTGCTCAAATTTCATTGGCCGATGGCGGCCATGTTTTTTGAGATACGCCAATGTTCTCATAGACAGACATGGTACCTTGGGCCAAGACATTGCATACCAATTTTCCAGTCAATCGGACTAGCGGTCGCGTGGTTATAGCCCTTTTTGTGTTTTTTCCATGTTATAGCGCCACCAAGTGGCCAATCGTCGCGATTTTTTTATCGTGACCAAAGACTGAGCCCATACACATGTGTACCAAGTTTGGTGAAGATATCTCATTTCTTGCTGTAGTTATAGCCTCTTTAGTAAAATAGGCTCCGCCTTAAATGTACATTTCCACGCCCCTTTTCGTTCATGAGTCAAAATTTCAACTTTTTTTTGATAATTATTGATATTCAGACTAGAGAGAACATTTTGGCACTGGTTTGGTTCTGATATGTCAAAAAACCAGGGACTAGTTTGCAAAAGTAGGTTTTTGACAAAATTCAAAATGGCGGAAAAATTTGCATACCGGAAATGAAATCGGAGATATACGTTTTGTTCGTCATGGTCTCAGCTTTCCAATGATATAAGACACTTGACCCTTAGGATGAACGGTTTAGGAGTTATGAGCCATTTCGCGTTTTTGGTTGCTGTAGCGCCACCTATGGGCCAATCTGGCTCATAATTTGATAACCTCTCCTCGATTTTTGGACTACCTATTGACAAAGTTTGAAGTCTCTAGCATTTACGGTTTGGTCTGCACGATGAGTTTTACGGCAGAATAATAATAATAATAATAATAATAATAATAATAATAAAAATCAGCACAAATACAATAGGTGTTCAGCACTTCGTGCTTGAACCCCTAATAATAAAAATCAGCACAAATACAATAGGTGTTCAGCACTTCGTGCTTGAACCCCTAATAATAAAAATCGGTACAATTACAATAGGGTTTCAGCATTTCATGCTTGAACCCCTAAATATACAAATAACGTAAAATAACAGGCATAACAGCTTCTCTTGCCGTATGCGCCGTATATTTCTCCACCAATCCCCTCAAATAAGCAAGGAGTAACCATCTTTGGCGATTAGAAAAGATTTTAAATTAGCATTAGCTCCGTACGGTCTGCCATGCATTGTTTACATCTAGCTTCCACAATTCCTTGCGCTCAGGCAGTTTGGCGTGACTTTACCTGGAACGCTACAAAGTCGTGAGGCGTGGTTTGAAGTCGTAACTTATGGGCTCAAAAACGTGCCTGGAACAGCATTATTCCTGCCAATTTCTCCTGCATCCAACACATTGATTATGATTGCTTGCTTACCATCTAATATATCCAGATCATAATACCGTATGTGACTTTGTTAGTAGATGATCAACAATATTTTCTTCACCTGTGACTGGTCAAATAATAAGAATAGTTTTTTCATTATTATTAATTAACTAATATCACTAATATAAATTATTATTTAATCTTTTTTCTAGCTTTATCAAAAATAAAGTAACTGTTTCAAATGCAGTTCAAAGTGCAATCACAGTAATATTTAAATCTGATTCTCAACATCTCCTCACTTTTAGCCCTCCTTAACTGGTTTGTGGGTCTAAGGTCTTATGGGGTGACAGTTTTGCTGATTTTGTGTTGCTGCAGGTGGAACTCCAGCTGTCCGTAAGGAGGTGATCAGAAATAAGATCCGTGCCATTGGGAAAATGGCCAGAGTCTTTTCTGTGCTCAGGTCAGTCGGTCTAAAGGCATTTTTATATATAGATATTCTAATGTGCTCCTTGGAAGATTGCAGTAATCAAAAAAATCTGTTTGTATAAAGAGCAGGAAAAACTACCTCTTACAATGAAGTTTTGTTTTAATGCCACACACAAGCTTTCCTCCATTAGGATTAATGAGCTGCCGTCAGTGCGTCATCATGCGGAATAACGGTCTAATTATATTAGACATTATTCCAGATGAACAATGCCATAGATAATAGAAGAACAGAGGACATCTAGAAGTCTTTTGTCTCTGGTTTTCTGAGCAATATTCAGATGCAGCAAAGATTCAAATTGCCGTATATTTTCTCTCTCTCCCCCCACTCCATCTTAATTGATTATATGACATTTAATTCTTTGAACACAACTCTAATACTGTGTGTGTGTGTGTGTGTGTGTGTGTGTGTGTGTGTGTGTGTGTGTGTGTGTGTGTGTGTGTGTGTGTGTGTGTGTGTGTGTGTGTGTGTGTGTGTGTGTGTGTGTGTGTGTGTGTTTGTTTTTGTTTTTGGGCCTCAGGGAAGAGAGCGAGAGTGTACTGACCCTCAAAGGGCTCACCCCAACCGGAACACTACCTCTCGGAGTGTTGTCTGGAGGCAAGCAGACCTTACAGAGTGGTAAGTGAGCATGTTTGTGGTTTTGTAATGGTATATTAGTGAAGTGCATTTGAGGGCCTATCGCATCCAACCCGGAAGTCATACCAGATCATCATCATCACCACGTGTGACCCAGCACTGGCCCTCATACTAAAGCAGAAAGTACCAGCACACGGCAGCTAGAATGAGCTTTGGCATGCCAGATACTAAAGATGATGATCTATCTCTCGCCCTCATGCTGAACTGCAGCAGATACTGATGAGAGCTTTGCTTTTCATCTCTATTGCGTGAGCTTTTCTGGGCTGCACCTGGCTGCTTAATTCACTTTTTAGCAAACTTTCTGGTACCAGCTGCAAAATCATAATCCACACCCCCTAGCTGCTCAGATCCTTATTATTGCTATAAAAATCAAGAGATATTGTTTTAAATAAAGAAAATGAAACCATTGAATTTTTAGGACCATTGAATTTGCCTTTTTACATTGGGACATTTTCACAACAGTTCAACCCAAAATTAAAATTCTGGCATTTATTGTTAATTTGCTTACTTGTGTAAAAATGTTTAAAAAATAATGCAAAAGCATCATGATTTATACCTATATATTCCAGGTGCTATTATATTATTTTTATATTATATTATATTATATTATATTATATTATATTATATTATATTATATTATATTATATTATATTATATTATATTATACAAACTACAAACAAAAATGCAAAAAAAATGTTTTATTAAAAGGTGTGTGTGTGTGCGTGCGTGTGTGTGCGCGTGTGTGTGTGTTTGTTTGTTTTTTAAAGGTCCCATTCTTTGCGATTCCATCTTTCAAACTTTAGTTAGTGTGTAATGTTGCTGTTAGAGCATAAATAATACCTGTAAAAATATAAAGCTCAAAGTTCAATGCCAAGCGAGATATTTTATTTAACAGAAGTTCTCTTTCAAAGCCTACAGCGAACGGCCGGTTTGGACTACAGCCCTGCACTTCCTGCTTTAATGATGCAACTAAAACCTTTGTTGACGAACCCTCCGCCCACAAGAACACGCAAATTCGGGGGCGTTGTCCTTTTGCTCTCGCAGGTCGAGAATAGGAAGCGTTGTTTTTGTAGAGTGTGTTTGTCGCCATGCCATTGAAACGCTGTTATTTTCATCCCGGAGTCAAATCACCTTTGTTTGGCCTTCCCACGGACGCTGCACGTAGAGATCGTGGCTACAGTTTATGTTTAACTCGGTTCCGGAAAATTATTATCACAATTTAAAACTATGTGCAGCACATTTTGCTGAGGACTACTTCCTCAATCTCAATCAGTTTAATGCGGATTCGCAAAAAGATTTTTCTTGAAGATGACGCAGTTCCCTCTTTGTTGTTTCTGGACTACAACCGGTAAGTGTATTTTATTATTTAAGTCCGTCCGTTTAACAGTTTATATAACTCACATTTTTGCAATAACATTGAGCGCGCGTATCTACCCGCTATGATAAGAGGCGGGACCTTTCCGGGCAACATGCACTAAGCTGCTGTCCAATCACAGCGCGGGAAGCGCTGGCCTAATCAGAACTTGTTACGTGTTTCTGAAGGAGGGACTTCATAGAACAAGGAATTCATCGGGCCGTTTTTAGGACAGAGAAAACAGCGCTGTACAGATAAGTAAATTGTGTGAAAAATACTGTGCTTTTTTTACACGCGAAACATGAACTCATGTTATATTGCACACTGTAAACATAATCAAAGCTTCGAAAACACACGAAGAATGGAACCTTTAATGTGCTGTTTTTTTATACTGATTTGCTATTCAAGAAACAGTTGAAAACCGTTAATATTGTTGTGGAAAGTGATACATTTACAATTTTCAAAAGAACAACATTTTACTATTTTTGAAATAGATTTTCTTTGTAGCAATTTGGCTTTTACTCTCAATAAATTAAAGTGCTCAATTAAAATAAAAATCTTACTGACCCCAAACTTTTGACTTTTTTTTTTTTTTCATTTTAATATTACAATAAGGATAATGTTGTTGTTATTATTATTAATAATAATATTTTTATATTACAGTAAGGAGAATGAGTTTGTTTGAATTAAAGTCATGAGAATATGGTGAATGAAATGAGGTTTATTGTCATGAAAATGTTTCAATTCAAGAAATCGTAATGTTCTTAAAAGCAGGCTTAATATTCTTCAATTATAATATGTTTTGTAATCACAATTATACATACTGCCTAGCTTATTCCGGGCACTATGAACACCTGTTACATCCTGCTGTCCACATATGAACTAATGTAATGTTTACACTGATTATTTGCCTATGTGCTGTATAAAGCCCTTCCCTACCCAGCCCTTCCCTTGTAGGCTCACATTAAGCCTTGCGATTTAGCCACCTGCACTACAGAGATTCTGAGAACTCCAAGAGCCAATCAGAGGGTGATTGTCATGAGAGCTGCATCATGATTCTCTGGATTGACCTGTCCAGTCTGAGTAGATGAATCTATTGGCGAGGTGTCCAGGACTAAAGGTCATTAAAGGCCAATAACGCTGGGAAATTTGTGCGATCGAGCAGTGAAGGAGTGAGAGAGGGAAATCAGAGGGAGGCCGTGGGTGGATGTCACTATTTGAAGTACATATAGAAAATTCAGTGACCTTTAAGAGGCCGGCTTCGTTGTCTGTGTGGGTCAGACATCAAGCCAGCTAGACCTGCAGAACAGAGACGAATATTAAAGAAACTAAGAAGCTGTTGGCCCGATCTTAAGACATGACCTTAGAGCACTAGGACATTTCCAGCTATAACTTTCCAATAAGCCCTTCATATAGTCTGGAAATGATATATTAGGAGATGGTTTGCTTTTCTGATTACCATCCCATCCTGTCAGCTGATAGATTAGTTGTGACTCCCTGAATTGTCTGACAGTAGAAATCTAATCTAATATAAATTAGACTTCAATGAATATTTGACCTACAATTTGTGTAACTGATGGTGTTAACCTATATTGATTGGTAGGTAAGTTGGAGTACTTAATTTGTTGAGTTTTACTTTTACTAAAGCATAAAAATACCATAGGAAACAAGCTAAGTTCAAACACTTGTTTCTACAAATAAACCCATGCTACAGCCAGTTATACTATGAAATGTACATTCTTGATCAGATTGTCAATGTTTTATTTTTTTGGTCTGTGTGATCCCGCCCACTACCCAATAGTATTCCGACACCCTGAGTTGCCTATTGGTGCAAAACACTGCAGCCATGGAAGCCTGAAGAAATGGGTCAGAGATCACAGATTCTACATGACCTAAAAGCCTCGGCATCCATCTTAAAACCTCTAAGGCTTGCCGCCTTCCATTGCCAATTGCGCTCATTCCTGTTGCGTGTCCTAAATCTGGCAACCCATGTGAGCGTTGAGTCTGAAGAGGAAGCGGCTGGGGAAACAACTCTCTTCAATCGTTTGAATTTGGACTGCAGTACCCATTTCAACTGCTAGCTGTCAATATTAAATACTCCGTTTTGCCCCAGTTCAGTACATGTTAAGAAAATGGCCGAACAATTACTCTAATGATTGTAAAGAACTAACTGCTTTTTCTCTCACTGACTTTTCTGTGCTCTGTTCATATTACTGTCTGATTCTTTAACTACTAATATGACTGCAATGCTGTGGTGTGTGGGTTAACATTGCTTGGGGGTTGAATGTACTCACTCTGACGTAACCTCTCTCTCCATTCATTTTGGGCTACTTCCTGCTGCGCTTGCTAATACAGCCACCATAGAAGCAAAGGAGGGTCAAGGTACGCTCGCAGTACTGTGTGTCATATCCTGACCCTATAAGTTGTGCCGTCTTCCCATCTGTGTCTTTTAATGCCGTTCACCTCAGCGTCTGTGTGTGTGTGTGTGTGTCTCAGACTGATCATGGAAAATCTGTATTCTTGCACCACCGTATTTTTCTGAATTTGATTGAAACCAGCCGAACAAAGCGATTCTCATTTCAGAAGGCATTTCTTTCCCTGATGAGATTCCTTTTTTACAAAAGAGCCTGAAATTACTCGGGCCCAGTATTTTTAATGATAAATGATGGATGCGGACACTTGAAACCATCCATGCAGTCATGGAATGAGGCTTCCAGCTCCAACTCTGCTCCACCTCATTAATCAGCCGCTGCCTGTTGACCGGAGGGGTATGCTGGTTAGTCCCGGGTCCTGGCTAGAGCGCGCTAATTCTCCTGCTGCCGTATGATTGGAGGAGAGGCCGAGAGCTCCCTCCGCCGAGTATTTTCAGATTCTAATCTCGTTACAACTCTGCACACCTAAGACCGTCTGTTCCCGTTCACGCGTAACACTCTTGCCCGAGGCCTCTCGCCCCGCTGCTGTAATGTACCGAGGCTCTAAGCTATTGTGCAAACAAACACACACACGCTGGCATTAAATGTGTTTCAGAGTAAGATGCTCTTGCTGTCGAGTCGCTGACCTGATTTCTAAGTTCGGCTGCATCTCCATTTTTCTCCATTTGAATGGGCATCTTGTGTTTGCTCTGTCAGCTGGAACCGGTCATGATTCACCTTGGCAATTGCCTGCTGTTTTCAAAAATGTCACAGGACATAATAAGCCTGTTAGTTGTGCAAGAATCAGCTTTCCTGTTTGTGCATGTTGTTTGGTTTATTATGTGGTCAGTTCAAGCTCTTTCAGATATGTGACATTCAGAATTGGCTCAGTCTCATTCTATTCCTTGCTGTAAATAATACACTTAGTCCCTATTACCTTTTCTCTCTTCTTTGCACAAAATAAATGTTTTTATATAAATATGAAGAGGTTTGTTCTAATATTTAAATACAGTTAATTAGGGCTGGGTATTGACAGTTTCAGGATTCAGTTCGATTTAACAAGCTTGTGATTCAGATTCAATATTATTTTGGATATGTATATATCAGGTACAGTACTTGACATATTTTCTCAAAGAAAAAAAATATCTCCGCTAATGCTGTAAACTATACATGGGAGTCAGTTAGTACTACATCTATAGTATTGAAGTTGAAATTAACTGATTTGTGTACAAACATTTAAACCACACCCGAGGAAGTTTTTATTATAATCAAGTTATAATATGCTGACTAACCTTTAAAATGACATTATTTCTAGGCTACTCTGATTCATGTTTAGTTGTTGCTGTTACTAGTATTAAAGGGTTAGTTCACCCAAAAATGAAAATTATTTCATGAATTACTCACCCTCATGTCGTTGGACACCCGTAACACCTTCGTTCATCTTCAGAACACAAATGAAGATATTTTTGTTGAAAGCTGGTGGCTGAGAAAGGCTTCAGATAGGCCTCCATTGGCATTCAGTACATTCCCACTCACAAGACCCATAAAGACTGCGTTACAAAGTCCATCTCACTACAGGGGCTGTACAATAATTTAACAATGCGATGAAAATAGTTATTGTGCACACAAAAATCAAAATAACGACTTTATCCACCAAGTTATTGACGTGAACTCGACGCATGCACGAGAATATGAATCAGATCCGCTGTTCAATACATGACCCGGAAGGGGAGGAGCGCTGCTGTTGCACGAGCTCATGTCCGAGACCTACACGGAAGACAATAACTTGGCGGATAAAGTCATTATTTCCTTTTTTTTGCGCACAAAAACTATTCTCGTTGCTTCGTAAAATGATTGTACAGCCACTGTGGTGAGATGGACTTTGTATCGACGTCTTTAGTGCCTTCATCGGTCTTGTGAGTGGGAATGTACTGAATGCCAATGGAGGCCTATCTGAAGCCTTTCTCAGCCATCAGCTTTCAACAAAAATATCTTCATTTGTGTTCTGAAGATGAACGAAGGTGTTACGGGTGTCCAAAGACATGAGGGTGAGTAATTAATGAAATAATTTTCATTTTTGGGTGAACTAACCCTTTAAAGCGGAAGGGACGATCAGTTCACGTGCGCTCTTGAACTGAGGCTGCCACACCACATTAAACATCGCCAAAACGCTGTATTTGTGTTTTTTTTTATTTCGTCGTAAAATGGACAGAATTTGAAATCCTAAGACTTTTTTAAAAAGTGTATTGTGATTTATTGGATGGGAGTCGCGCTACAATGTTCCCTTCATCCATCGACTGAAAATAGGATAGACTTATCGATTCTTGGGATTTAAAAAAACGATATTGGTTCCTCAAAATAAGAATAGTTTTTTTATTTTCTTTACCCAGCCCTATATTTAATATGTATCACATAAAATTGTGTCTGTTGTGTTTACATTGCAAAATTGCAAGTTGCAGTTGTTGCCGCCACTCTCGATTTCCTGTTTAGACCATTGATTGTTTTTACTGTCCTGATTTATTATGTATGTTCTATTTTCTGAGACAAAAAAAACCAAAACTATAATAATTTACTGGACAAACACTTCCATTCAAAAGTTTGGTGCTGAATGTTTGTTTTGGTTATATTAATTTAGTCCATTTTAAAAATTGGAGGGGGAAAATGGTTTCCTAGTTCCTAACTGTGTGCTTCGTATATGTACATTTCTAAAATGCATAACTTGGACACAGTCTCTGATAACAAACCACTTTAAATTGTGATATAGACGCATGTATTTTCTGTGAAGCTGCTTTGAAACGATATGTATTGTGAAAAGCAATATACAAATAAATGTGAATTGAATAGTTAAATAATTAATCAGGTGACTAGTCTTTTTGATCACTGTAAAGGACCAAAGGTGTTGTGTATGCTAGCACAGTTTATTAATTGTCTCATGAAACAATGCGTTTAACTAAGCACTGAATGTTAATCAAATAATTTCCTAACTACCTCATTTTCCTTGATTTATTTTAATAATTTTTTTTTCCCCCATTAGCCATCCAAGGCTTCTCTCCTACACGGAAAATCCGCAACTTCGAAGAAGCACGTGGCCTGGACCGAATAAACGAACGGATGCCTCCTCGGAAGGACGGCCAGCAACCTGACGGTACCACAGTTAACGCTGCCAACGAGAAAAACGGCACTGACGGGAATGTGTAAGGGGAGATTTTGCACTTTTCCTCTCCTCCATAGCATTTTCTCTTGCTCTGCCACGTTCTCCACGAGACAGACCCCTCAACTGCCTGGAATGTGGAGAGGAATCATTCCACAAACAGAGAGAGAAATCACTTACAACTAAGTACAAACATGAGATTTTATTTATTAAATGAAACGTATTAGATGTACTTGATAGCAACATTTTAAAGACGAGTGAACATTTGAAAGTGTGCAAAATACAGGTATACAGTCACAATGTGTCAACCTTTAAACTGCTACTACAGTTTTGTATCCCGAAGACAGATATGGGTTTAAGATGCTGTACAGATCAGGAGATCTGTTTTATAATATTTTATGTCACTATGTATTTGGTAAGGGATGGTTTGGCTGAATATACTGATGCATGTTATCAATATGTCTGTGAGGGATATATTAAGGCAAAGCAAAACTAAGGGTAATAAGTTATGTTTATTGAAAAAAAATATTTTATTGCTACTTAAATGTCGTTCAGTTTTAAGTAATATTCATACTAAATGAAAATATTAGCTGCTTTGAGTTCCAAGTGTCTGTTTCTACATGGGACATTTTTCCTAAAAACAGCACTTGAATCTTGCCAGATGACACACCACATGTAAGTAGGCATAACGATCGATCTTAAATAGAAGTTCTTTGATTTCTGCTTGTGCGAGTGAAAAAATAAATAACAAAGCAAGTCTTATGAAAGCACTGTCACAATCACAACGTCACTTTCAGCATCTGTGCTGGAAGTTAGCGTGCTCTTTTTAGAGCTATCTTTAACACAGACTTCAAGACAAGGCTCTCTTTCCCCCGTTTCTTTTCTGCCACTCTTATTTAAATGATGATAAATGAGATTGGCAACCGGTTTTATTTGTTACTATATCCAGTAGAATCTGTTAGCATGCCTTTAAGCTCATGTAGACATGTAACGGCCAATGTGGGACGTGTGAAGTTGCTTTGATCGACTCAAAAGCCAAAGTCTTTTTTTGTGCTGTGACGAGTTATCTGCCAGAGCTCTTGCTACCCCATTTTGCGGTGTGATGGGGAGGTAATGAGGTCAGTTAAAAAAAAAATATTGCACTAAATGCAAGTCCTTGTAAATAGAAAACACCTCTTAGTAACTCTGAAGCAGCAAGTCTTATTCGCTCTTTAAAGAATGTCCTCCAGGCCATTGCAGAATTTACTGCAAAGTATTCATCCTCCGCCGAGAAACTGCTTGTATAGACTATCGATTTCATTTGGTTTGCGCTGGAGACATTAACAAAGCATGTCGAGCTCGATAAATGTGTCACAAACTGACTTGGTGGTTTCAAGCTGTAACACTATTTGAGGTATTTTGGGAGGGATTTCTTTTAAGTGGCTGCTTGTTTTAACAGATTTTGTAAAAGTTGTGGAATGTCTCCGCCTACTGTTGAGAGAGAGAATTTCAAGGGACTATAGAGGAACAGCATTAAGCCTTTTAATGCAAGGTTTTTTTTGTTTGTTTTTTACAGGAGCAGCACGTTTATCTGGTTTTAAAGCAGGTTTAAATTTCGATTGTTGAATGTCTGATGCTATGCACATGAGCAACCCACCCCATTTAGAGGGTCATTTTCTGGAAGCATTTGAAATGTATGTAACCTCTTAGACATTAGATTTTTTTTTTTTTTTGTTAAGATACAGGGCCGGTTCTTCACACGAGTCTGATTTAAGTTACCTTTTCATTCCAAAAGCATTCAAACTATTAATATGACGAATATGTTGTGCTCTTTTTTTCTTTTTTTGGGGTGTATGAACTCACAGCTTTTAAAATAAATAAATGTGATTCCAGTGTAACTTTCTGACATACTGCACTGATTTGATCCTGCAGAACACACACACACACACACACACACTTCAGGAAATGCTGTATGTCTGTGGACTCTAAAGGGAAAATGTGCTACATTTATTTGCATGCATTTCAAATGATACCAATAAAAGTACTGAGATTAAGCAGCTGATCTGGGATCAGTTATACTGTTTTCTTATAATGGTGGTGTGGGCTCGTCTTGGTATAGAGAAAGGAAGAGGAAGTTTAAATGTTCTGTTTGCATTCATCTTGAGTGTTAAAAAGCAAAAATGTTGAGTATTAGGCCTTCACTGACTCAATTAAATCGCAGAAACATCTGTGGGAGTGTGTAGAAAAGTGTATGCATAATTATAAATAGAATATGGGGGTTTAAATGAGCAATCTTTTTCTCAAGTACATGTAATGTGAGGCCACCTTAAATTCTTGATATTATATAGATGTATCAGTTGAGAAGACAAATAAAAACTGAAATACTATGGACCTCAAGTGTGGTCATGTATATATATTTTTTAAACAAATCACCTGAATGTACATATTTTTCAACGTACATTACATTAGTATTGCATTTTACAATACAATTATATTGAATAAATACAAAACTAAAAAAACTACTATAAAGTAAACATTAAAATTTAAGCATTTAGATTTGTTTGATTTAGATCTGTTGAAAGTGCACTGTAACAAAACAAAAAATGTATATAACAAAGTACAGTGTTGTTTTCAACTGCTTGGCAGATATTGCTATAAAAAAATAATCTTAGACATTTAGGGACTTTCATAAGCGTACTTTTCATAATGAAATTTTATAAGCAGCTTTCTGATTTTGTCTCTTGAACATTGAGTTGAACGGAGTCAGCTATTATTTCTGACTGCAAATAATAAAAATCATTATACATACTAAGTTGGGCTCTTTTACACAGAAGCATACTGTACAAATAAATAAATGTAAAGTAAAAAATGAATTTCCAGTTAAAAACAAACATGACTTAAAAATCATTATGTGACTCTCGGACACTCTTACACACTAAAATTAATTTCAATGTGTTACTTTGGTCTAGTTCTTTGGCTAGACTATGGCTTATTTTCACAGATATTGTCGTCTCCTGAATAGCTTGTTAAGCCTCAGTTTCTTTCAAACACTTGCAATCCCGTCTGCAGGGTCTGGAATGATAGACCATCCCAAAGTGCGGGTTCAACTTCTTGAGGTTTGACAGGTGCCAGACATCACACCCTGGGAGGAGGTCTAAGAGCCTATGAGAGGGAGAAATGTTGAAGATATCTTATGTTTATGAAGACACAATCACTATACTTGCTCAATTAATAAATATAAACTTGCCAGATAATCTTTTTAATGCTTTGAATTTTTTTTTTTTTTTTTTTTAAAGATGTGACTTGGATAGGTAAAGATAAGGTATAGTTCAACAGACCCAGCTGTCAAAATGTATTCAGTTTTGCCTTGTTTTCAAATCAGAATGACCAAACTTAGAGTAAATGGCGACCAAAGCTTTAAAGTAAGATTTTCAAATTAAACTTTTCAGTGAATAACTTAAAGGTCCCGTTCTTCGCGATTCCATCTTTCAAACTTTAGTTAGTGTGTAATGTTGCTGTTAGAGCATAAATAATACCTGTAAAATTATAAAGCTCAAAGTTCAATGCCAAGCAAGATATTTTATTTAACAGAAGTTCCCTTTCAAAGCCTACAGCGAACGGCCGGTTTGGACTACAGCAGGAAGTGCAGGGATGTAATGACGTCACTAGAACCGTTTGTTGACTAACCCTCCGCCCACAAGAACACGCAAAAAAGGGGGCGTGGTCTTGTTGCTCTCCCACATGGAGAAAAGCACGCATTCAGCGCTTGCATCTCCTCGTTATGGTAAGAGGCGGGACCTTTCCGGGCAAAGTGCGCTAAGCTGCTGTCCAATCACTACACGGGAAACGCTGCCCCAATCAGAACTCGTTACGTATTTCTGAAGGAGCGACTTCATAGAACAAGGAATTCATCGGGCTGTTTTTAGGACAGAGGAAACAGTCAATTGTGTAAAAAATACTGTTTTTTTACACGCGAAACATGAACTCATGTTATATTGCACACTGTAAACATAATCAAAGCTTCGAAAACACGCGAAGAACGGGACCTTTAAAATTTCAGTCAAATTTCTCACACAGCTATTGCACTTGGTGTTTACTTTTATGATGCTTTTTTTAATCGTTCCAGACCCCGTCCTACTGTCACTGTATGTTTAAAAAAAAAACAGTTGGGTTCCACAGAAAATAATAATTTATAATTGGTCTGAAACATCAAGATGGTGACAGAATTCTAACTTTGGTGTGAACTATCACCCATGTTGCGTTACCTGACGTGCATTTATGAAGTCGCTATGTAGAGCTCTGGGCTGGACTGAAGAGGGTGGAGGTGGAGGAGGTGCTGAAGGTTTTATTACCTAGAAATGATAAGAACACGAGGTCTGAATCACACTTTTATCATTCATTCAGTATTGAATTTATGAGATGTGTTTGTTTAAATAAAGTTAGATGTGAAGTTAAGATGTTAAGTTAGTGACTGCAAGTTACAGGAGAAGGCTTCGGATTTGGCGTCTGCAATCTCTGGTGGCTCGAGTCAGAGATGTCGACTACATGAACTTTCTGCTGCCTTGAATGGCTTTTGAGAAAACAGCAGCATTAAATACAGTTGATATATTGACCTTCCCAAGTGTGTAAGCATTTGTTTACTATACTCTTACCTGGATGAATGTGGTGTGCTCTTTCTGCGCTTGTAAAAGAAGACGGCCAGTCCAATCAGAAGTATCCCAATCAGAACACAGACCACAATGGCTACCACCACACCTGGAAGTACAAAAAGGCAAAACGAAACTCATTTATGATAACCAAAACGAAAAGAATACGAGGATGAATGCAGTATCTGCAGAACTACCTTGAGATGAACCATCACTTTTGGCCGGTGCTTCACAATCTGGCGGCAGCCATCCAGTTTCGCATCTGCACTGCAGTCGGTGGTCACAAACCTGTAACATATATATACACTTATACAAATTCTACAACTTCTGATGTGAAGGAAAGTTTTGTTAATAGACTTGAAATATTCATAAACCAATGACCTCTTGAAATAAAGCAGAGACAGTAATGGTTTAGGTCTATTTGTTTCATTTTACGAGGAAACCGAGAAATGAATGTTTGAGAAAGCACCTACCGCACCTACCGCATGGCCTTTGCACTTGGCTGAGCAGTTGGTTGCTTTGTAAGCAGTCTCTAGGTCAACACACTCATTCTGGCTGCAAACCTGAGTAAACAATTGAACATATTTTTTATCACATTTGTGGCAACCCTACAAAGTTTTTAGTTCATTTTAAGTTTTCAAGGAATCCTTAAAGGAACTATTTGTTAGTGAACTACAAGAACATTTGTGTGTTCGTGTATGCATATGGAGATCAGCCTTACCAACCCATCCCCACATTTGGTGCCAGTGTCGACTTGGCCGTAATCCTCTTCAGGACTGCCGTAGAATGTGGCTTTACAGTTGTTGAATTTTACCAGCCGTCCATAATTGGGACTCGCGTTGCCATTCATACAGAACAGTTTTCCACACATTATATCTCTGTAGATGGGTAAATAAAATTGGTGGTTGTTTAGATGGGGCAAAATAGTAATTGGACAGTATGATATGTAAAAGAATTAAATGTACAGATGTATGTAAAATCCTACTGTTTTTGGCATCCGATATATGAATTGCCATTACGTTTGCAGTAGGCGAAGTACTCTGCTCTTGTGTTTTGGCTGTAGCAATTTTCTTCAGCCACCTCAGCATCTATATTTATTTATTTTGTAATGAAATAAAAATGAGCACAGACATGTGGGGTTCAGCACTGATTCTTTTTTTGTGTTATTGTGTTGCATCAATACATTGCTGTACTCACTTGGACCCCACATTTTAATGCACTGCTCCGCTCTCTGAGGGCACTGGCCATTGTAGCAATAACCTTTCCCGTTTCTGCAAGGGAGGCCATTAACTGTAAAGACATCTTCAGGACACACGGCTGATTTTCCAGTGCAGGACTCGGGCAAATCACAGTCGTCATTTTTTGGACGACACACATGTGAGGCTGACCTCATCTGGTGGGGAGGAATAAAAAACACACATAGGTTATACTCAAAATACGGAAGATTTGGGGTTGGTAATTAACAGTTAATGAAACCATATGGGGAATTTTTATTTAATTTTTTTAGATGCTGACATATCAAACATCATTGAAAACTAATATCACACATTTTATTTAAAAAATTTCTTCAAGTGTGAAATGTAATTTGTACGGAAACCTACAGTAAACAGAAACGTTATTCAATTCTCATCTTTATTCATGAGAAGGAATGCCCCTTTAAAGGGTTAGTTCACCCAAAAATGAAAATTCTGTCATCATTTACTCTCCCTCAAGTTGTTCCAAACCTGCATGAATTTCTTTCTTCTGCTGAACACAAAAGAAGATATTTGGAAGAATGTTTGTATATAAGCAGATTTTGAGCCCCATTGACTGCCATAGTATTTTTTTTCCCTACTATGGTAGTCAATTGGGCTCAAAATACAAACATTCTTCCAAATATCTTCCTTTGTGTTCAGCAGAACAGATTTAGACAGATAAAGTCCTTATTTTGATTTTTTTTTTGCGCACAAAAACTGTTCTCGCCGCTTGGTACAATTATTGTACTGCCACTGTAGTGAGATGGACCTTGTAATGCAGTCTTTATGGGTCTTGTGAGTGGGTCAGTGGAAATGTACTGAATGCCAATGGAGGCCTATCTGAAGCCTTTCTCAGCCACCAGCTTTCAACAAAAATATCTTCATTTGTGTTCAGAAGATGAACGAAGGTGTTACAGGTCTCCAACGACATGAGGGTGAGTAATTAATGAAATAATTTTCATTTTTGGGTGAACTAACCCTTTAAGTGCTTTTTTACAATGCTGTTAACTTTACAAATCTTCTTTACTAAGAAAAAAAGTTTTTTTTGTTTTTTGTTTTTTGTTTTGTTTTCCTAAACAAGGATCACTAAACAATCCACTTGTGATCCCCCTGTCCTTAAGTCTTTATTAGGCTTACCATATAATTATAACTAAGATATGATGACCATATAAATAAGTCATTAAATAGATATGTTTAAGGGAACGTGTGAACTCTTTTATAGTTATAAACATCAAAAACCCAAACCACACACACGTAGGCCTACGTCTATTTAAACTGATGTGTTACTGATGTGTTGAGTTCACACGCTACACTTGTGGTGGCGGTGTAACTGTAAATGTCTGTTTTGTTGGATTTCTCCTCTAATTTTGCATCTGCCGCGTGCGCGGCATTTTATTCTTTCTGCGACGTCACGCACGCGCAGCTTAGAGGGAACACTGATTGTGAATAAATCTGTTGTGTCCTAAAAGCAGTCCTACTCCTATTGATTTGATACTTTCATGATTTGAAGAATGATACAGCAAAATCATGCCCCCAACTCTGAATCTTACCTTGCACTCCTCACAACATTCTCCTGTTGCACATTGTGAGCCCTCCGTCAGTTTGCAGGTGGTTGCATTGCAGCATGGGTTTGTACACTCCTATGCAAAAACATAGTGGTTACATTATGGTTTTGTAGTGGTAAACATAATATTGGTTTTGAGACACTGAGAATGTCTTAAAGGGTTAGTTCACCCAAAAATGACATTTCTTTCATTAATGACTCACCCCAATGTCGTTCCACACCCGTAAGACCTCTGTTCATCCTCAGAACACAGTTTAAGATATTTTAGGTTTAGTCCGAGGCCTTTTGTCCTTTGAATGTAAGTGTATGCCCACTTGCTGTCCACGTCCAGAAGGTAAAGAAAACATCATTAAAGTAGTCCATATGTGACATCCGTTGGTTAGTTAGACTCTTTTAAAGCGTTGACAATACATTTTGGTCCAAAAATAAAACAAAAAAATATTTTCTTTATTCAGACTTTATTCAGCATTGTATTCTCTTCCGTGTTCCTCAAATAAAGAATCAAAAGGTCATGAATCATGATTCGGATCGCGTGTCAAACTGCCAAACTGCTGAAATCACGTGACATTGGTGATATGAATCACAAATCAATCTGCTGATTCACAACCGTTTGATTCTTTTTTTGAGGTTTGAAAACGAACGCGGAAGAGAAGACAATGCTGAATAAAGTCATATTTTTTTGTTATTTTTGGACCAAAATGTATTGTCAACGCTTTAAAAGAGTCTAACTAACCACTTGATGTCACATATGGACTACTTTAATGATGTTTTCATTACCTTCTGGACGTGGACAGCAAGTGGGCATACACTTACATTCAAAGGACAGAAAGTCTTTTAAATCTAAAATATCTTAAACTGTGTTCTGAGGATGAACGGGTGTGGAACGACATTGGGGTGAGTCAATAATGAAAGAAATTTCATTTTTGGGTGAACTAACCCTTTAAGATATCTAGTGGCCATTTACATTGTGAGCACTTTTTCCACTTAATTGATCTTGTTGTATGAACTTAAATTAATTTAGTCAAGACTACAATTTTTTTTGTCCTACCTACTAATTAAAGTAAGATAAAGAGGGGTAGAACTGATGACCATGTAGACTGTGTCAAACTAATTTATTTTATATATTTATTTATATAAAAAACAAAACAATAGTCAATACAATAGTCACTTGTTCACATTCTTAGTGTACAATTTGTAGCATGCAAGTAATGATTAATTGAACTCATCACTGGCATTCGCACATCTAAAACATTTGAGAACAGCATATTTAGTTTAAATAGCACCCACAGCCTAACCACAAGGTCTACACTTCAGCTTAATGATAACCTCAGGAATCAACACAAAACTTTTCAATGTCAAATATAACCTCAGACGTTAACAGGTTAACCCATTTACTACAGGTAATCCATTTGCTAAAAAACACATTAAACAGCTCTTCATTTCAACATTTACTCTCCTGATCCATCCCTATGCAAAGCATGCTGGGAACTAGAAATCCCCTGCCCAGTTTCGGTCAATGCAACAGAAATGATTAATGTAGTCTCCATACAAATGGTTCAGGTTAGCTTAACATTTAACACATTTTATTTCATTTAACGTGATAAAATGTAGTTCTGAGAATTTTAGAAAAGCTCTTGGAAAGTAATTTACTGACAATGAATGAATGAATGAATGAATGAATGAATGAATGAATGAATGAATGAATGAATGAATGAATGAATGAATGAACACAAGAATCCAGCAAAAATATAAAGTGAATTCAACTCAAATTATGTCCAAGAAGAAGAGATGACTAATGCGGAGTGCATATATAAACACATCTCCAGTAATTCGGGTATTCCATCTGCAGATGCACTTACAGAATTAAGATATACTGTATATGAGAGACTGTCCCATAAGCACACCTTACACAATACTAGCAACTTGTTGAAAAATCTATGCTGAAACACATTCCTAAGAATTGTCTGTGCATGTCTTGACAGTACACATCTTTCTTCCTGACAGTTGCCTATGTGGCTTTCATTTGTTGAGTCAAATTATCTTGTGTGAGGATTACGTTTTAGATCAAAACGTTTACATCCCTTGTCGTTCATATTTTTTTAAGTTGTTTGCTTTTGGTCACTGTTTGTCTTGTTAGAAAACACCAAACAAAGCAAAATGGATGTTTTTTAATCACACCTCTGCTCAAATCATTTATATTCTCTAGGAATCGTGTTTTTACACTAGGAAAAATGACTCCGTGGGATTATAATTCTAACAACAAATATGTATATAATTTGTTCCAATATAATCAATTACTTCCACAAAAAAAAAAAAAAAAAAAAAAAAAAAAAAACATCATTAAAGGAACACAAAGGCTTATTTTCCAACTCCCCTTGAATTAAAAAGTTGTGTTTTACCTTTTGCAAATCCATTCAGCTGATCTCGAGGTCTGGCGGTAGCACTTTTATTATAGCTTAGCATAGATCATTGATTCAGATTAGACCGTTCTTCTCACTCAAAAATGACCAAAGACTATTTAATACTTGACACTTCTGTAGTTACATTGTGTACTAAGACTGACGGAAAATGAAAATTTGTGATTTTTCTAGACTGATATGGCTAGCAAATATACTCTCATTCCTGTGTAATAATCAGGGAATTGCTGCCGTACCACAGGTGCAGCGCAAAGATATTACGCAGCATCTGAAAATAGTCCCCAGCATGCTCCCTGTGCAATCAGGTTGTCACATTGGTTAGGTTGACAGAAGTTAGCCTATTTTCAGGTGCTGCGTAATATCATTGCGCCGCTGCACCCATGGTATGGCAGCAGTTTCTTGATTATTACGCAGGAATGAGAGTGTAGTTCCTAGCCATATTGGCCTAGAAAATCACAACGTTCGTCGGTCTTATTACACGATGTAACTACAAAAGTGTATATCAAGTATTAAATAGGAAAAATATCAAAAGTCTTTTATCATTTTTGAGTGCAATGCTAACGGTCTAATCAGAATCAATGATCTATGCTAAGCAATGCTAAAAGTGCTACCTCCAGACCCGGAGATCGGCTGAATGGATTTGAAAACAGTCAAACACAACTGTTTAACTACAGGGGTGTTGGAAAATTAGACTATTTTCAAAAAAAAAGTGGAGTGTTCCTTTAAATTGAGATACAGGAAACTTTGCTTACTTGAATTGTTCCACAATCACATTCTTCTCCTATCTCCACAAATCCATTTCCACACACAGCTGGCTGAATCAATTCTTTTGGGTCAGGCATATTCAGAAGACATTCTGGGTTTTTTTTGTCCAGGTATTCAGCAAAGGTCTCAGTACTGCAGCTGCTAAAGTGTTGGGGGATGAAATAGCTGCGGAGACATGGAGTGGTGTTATTTGTTTTAATATCAATTTATTAATTTTAACAGCATCGTGGAATATAAATGTCTTAAATAACCTGTGAATTAAGTTTGCTCTATATATTTGAATTAAGCATGCTTAGGTGTATGGAAAAAAAGACAAAAATAATAATAAAGTTCAACAATTTTGTCAGTGGCATATATAGGAGGTACCTGAGAGCAGCTGTCATAACGCAAGTGCCATCAGAACAAATGCAGCTGCTGCTGTCATGATTCATCCCGAGATTGTGCCCCATCTCATGGGCCATAGTAGCCCCCACTGCTATAGCCTTAGAGTTGTGATCCTTTAAAGAGGAAAGATCGGTTAGCACACAAACTATAAATTGAGGCTTAACGCTGATGAAGCTGATAAATGTTTATTTAGTCTATATTATAATCAAGTAATAGGAATATTTTGTGAGGAAGTAAAAGAATAGGACATTGCAACAATAAGCGATGTACCACAGATGAGACAATAGGCAAAACCACTTCTCCCATTATTGCACTCTAAAAAATGCTGGGTTAAAAACAACCCAAGTTGGGTTGAAAATGCACCAACCCAACAATTGGGTTGTTTTAACCCAATGGTTGAGATGTTTTAACCCAGTGGTTGGGTTAAATGTTGCTTAAGACAACCCAATTGCTGGGTAAGAACAACTCAACCATTGGGTTAAAACAACCCAATTGTTGGGTTGGTGCATTTTCAACCCAACTTGGGTTGTTTTTAACCCAGCATTTTTTAGAGTGTGTGAAAACACCCATCTTTTTTTCTCTTGAAGGATTTAAAAAAGCAAACAAACAAAAAAACAACCCCAAGACTTGTATAAGAAAACATGAATTGAAAGGCTAATGATAATATGATAATAATATGCTAATTCTAATGATAATTTGATGACTGAATTAACACTCCCAAACCATCTTCATACAATGCAGACAGTGTTGGGGGAAACACATTACAAGTAACATGAGTTACATAATCAGATTACTTTTTTCAAGTAACTGGTAAAGTAACGCATTATTTTTAAAGTTACTTTTTCGAATAAGTAACGCAAGTTACTTTGTTTGGACACTAAAATTATGATCCAAGTTATTCAACTAAATATACAAATAAAATTAATTAATGAGGTCTTATTTAATTCTATGAACTATAATACTGATCTGCCAACATTGTCATCTCTATGATAAATTAAAATAAGGTGATAACATCACTGTTTTCTCCAGAACGACTGTACAGCCATATTTAATTTTGTTGCAATATTGTCCTGTTTAACGCTGTGAAGCTGCAAAACAATCGTCATTGTAAAAGCGCTATATAAATAAAGTTGATTGATTGCTTGATTGATTTTTCCATTTATTGTCTGACAGCGCTCCTGTCACTATGTTGGGGCAAATCATGAGTCCAGAGGCGCGCTGGATGAACATGATGGTTATTGTAGTTTTAGAATAAATGTGAGCATCTCATTTACTCAACACAAAACAAGATTCAGTATTAATCAAAATAAATAAAAACAGCGAAATGCAATCTCAAAATATATATTAAATATATTAAATTACACAAATATTCTTTACATATTTAATCTCACTTTATTAAACAATGCCTTTGCTGATGACCTTTAGTGATCCTTTGATTTTTTCTTTCTTTGTGTGCCCTCTACTGTACGTGCCTTTTTTTCAGCCTGAGGCTTAATTATTTCACTTTTGGTGTGAAAGGGCCTTTACATTTGCTAAAAATAGAACTTTTTTTGTTACTATTAAAAAACAAAACAAGCAAGCCTATAGCCCAGGTGGGAAAAAGTAATGCTAAAGTAATGTAATGGATTACTTACATTTACATTTATGCATTTGGCAGACGCTTTTATCCAAAGCGACTTACATTGCATTCAAGGTACACATTTTTTTGTTACATTTTTCTCAATGCTTGCTTTCCCTGGGAATCGAACCCATGACCTTAGCGTTTCCAGCACCATGCTCTACTGTTTGAGCTATAGGAAAGCTGTTTGGGCTATAGGAAAGCTGTTTGGGCTATAGGAAAGCTGTTTGGGCTATAGGAAAGCTGTTTGGGCTATAGGAAAGCTGTTTGGGCTATAGGAAAGCTTCTATAGAAAGTAACTAATGCAATTAGTTACTTTTTTTTAGGGAGTAATGCAATATTACAATGTATTACTTCTAACTTTCCCAAATACTGCATATGTGTATACAATGCTGATCAAGTATTTGGAGGTTGAACAGCAAGCTGATTGGCTGATCAGGAACCAATCAGCTGTGCCCTATAAAGGACTTATGCGCTTAAGTTGAGGACATATCAGCCTGTATAATTTTATAAGTACAATATTTGACACACACATATATATATATATATATATATATATATATATTCAATAGGGTGTAATTTTTTTTACACATGACTGACCATCATTTTAAAATGCATTTTTTCACGTGTGTGTGTGCGTGCGTGCTTGTGAGTGTGTGTGTGTGTGTGTGTGTGTGTGTGTGTATGTGTATGTGTGTTACTTCTTAACTTACATAAAAAGGTTTATACACAGATTTCAGTGCAGTTAGTGTGTTTCCCTTTCTTTTATTGTGATCCTAAATGTATTTATTCATTTTATTTAAATAATTTTTAGATACATATTTTTGGCGAATATGTCTGAGATTATTTTTAGAGAATAGTAATACCTGCACAATCCCCGTTGAATGACTTCCACACAGGGTTCCAATGAAAGCTAGACCCACAGTTGCTCCATCAAGATCAATTGCACTGGAATGTAAATTCAACAATCAATGTTTAATCTCAGAATTGTAAGTTAATATAGTCACTATATTATCTTCCTGGTTCATCTCCTAAACTATGTTCAAAGTACAACACATTGACACAAATGAGAGCAGAAAAAGTAATGGAAAAGTTGAGCTGAATATTTGTACTTTCACACAGCAGACCTGAGGAGTTGGGCATTGTCATGTTTCTTTCTTTTGATGAGATCGCTGTTCCTCCAGTTGGTAAAGCTGTCTAGAGTTCCTCCAGCAACAGAGGACACTGTGATCTTATCATTGTCTGTCCACACTTCAAATCCGGTCAGAGCAACAAAGGTGTTGATTTCTTTATAGACCTGCACACCCAGAAAGAGAATTGTATGTTGTTGTATATTATGTGCAATAAGTTTAAAATATGTAAGAATACAATTTTTATTTTATTTTATTTAATACCTTTTTAAATCGCAAATTGTATTACAATTGTGAATCTGCATAGTAAAAAGTGCTATGTAAAAAATAAAGGTGACTATAATAAAAAAGTGTGAGAAGTTGAATTAAAAAAACAACATAAATGTTTCAGTTTCTTTAAATACAGAATAAGTGCATCTACACATTTAGTGACGTACAATACAGGAACATAAGCATTTCATCACAGGTAGTTTGTTTGTTAGTCCTTTATTATTTTATATGCCCCCTTTTTGAATGAAACTGACTCTTAAGCTTGTGGAAAACCTCATGACCTATGTTATCCAGCATGATTTGCATCTGTTATGCTTCCGTAGAAGCAAGAAAGTAATAGACTTTCGTTTTGTTTTTTTGCACTTAAGCTCTAAACCACTACTACATTAGACTATAATATATTCCACAGCAAAGATCTGTATCATGTGATCCTCTCAATTTCCACACTCAAGATTCCGTATTACCATGTCATAAATGTCGCCACTGGACTTTTTGAATAGCATATGCGTCATGAGTGACTCACATTATTGATGAAATTGATTATCTCAAATATCCTCTTTCTCAGCTTCCCAAGATCGCTGTCCATTTTCTTGTACTGAGGGGGGAAATTAACAGATTTATCAATCAAAGCATTACGTCACTCATTAGTCACACTGGTATTAGGACACTCGCTCTGAAATCTGTTAGTATCAGTGTTTTTAAATGTGTGACAAATTTAGAAACGGTTTGATTTCATGAAAACAACAATGCTGAACAGACACAAAATCCCACGAATATTCCTCTAACCTAGTGATTTTCTTTTTTTAGAATGTCAAATATCAGCTGATAATGACTGAGATCCCAAAGTAGAAAAAAACAGATCTTTGTTATAATGAAACATTATAGGTCCATTTCTAAGTGAACTCGTACTTCTCTGTTGTCTGCCACAAGAAAGAACTCGATGTATTTTTGTTGCTGGAACAAACTTGGCCCCTGATCAAGAGGAAATAAAAAAGCAGAAAATAGAGAACAAAAAACAGAACAATTAAAATCATTTTGAGAGCAATGCAAGAGAGCAATTTACTTTGGGGCTTATGAAGAATTAGGGTAATTTAGGACATTTCTTGCACTTCTGCAATTTATTGTGATTGTCACCTCAACTTTGCAGAACAACAATCGAGACGTTATCACATGAGAAACCAGCTCTGGTTAATACTTGTGAAACTTTAACCTGATTGTGGTGTGCGGCTCTTTGTAATGATGAATAGACAGTCTTACTGAGGAACGGGAACGGGTTTTCAGGATGCGTGGAGGAGTGCCATCCCCGATCTCATCCCAACTAGTGTTGGTGACTCCGCACACCCTCGGCGTGTCGTCTTGTGCATCTTCGTACTTTAAAACAGCATGGTCACCATCCGCGGACAAAGGCTCGATCAGATACCTCTGCTCCGCTGTTCGAAAATATCCCCTGTGAAGTTCACACAATGGACACAATTTCATTTGAGGGACTTTTGGCCTTTTTAAAGAGAGCAAGAAATAGAGTAAACCTGGGAAATTAAACTGGCCCAGTAGGGTGACTTAATCAAGAGTAGGCCTACTTGGGAAACCATGTGTAATTTATGTGTTTTATTCATCTAGTACACACAAATTACTCTGTAACTTCCTTTTATTGCAGAAAACGCGCCATCAGAAAAGAGATTATGGAAGTAAAAGCGCAGGATTAAAAAAAACAATTATGTGCAAGGATTATTTATTTATAATAAAAAAAAAAAAAAACAAGAACTGGCCATTTTTATTTCATCGTGACTAATGTGTGATGATCCAAATTGATCCAAAAATGATCCAAAAAGAAACGTATTTTTGAAATGATGTTCCCGTACCGTAGTCCATCGCAGATGCTCATGCTAACCAGCGACTCGCTGTCATTTACTATTTTCCCATGATAATAGCATAAGTCCTGTGGATGGAAAAGGGCTTTTAAACAATCTCTTAAACTGTAGAGTAAGACATTATTGCATTAAGTTAAATGTCATATGTTCTATTACTGAGTATACTGGGACTAGCATACCAGATCATCAGGTGTGGTTGTAACAAGCATCCCGTCTTTAGTGTAGTGGGTCTCGCTGTAGTCTTTAGTCAGCATGCCACTGTTGATCAACACACATATCTCAGATTATTCACAAAAATATCACAATGAACAAATCACTATGTGTAATGTGTGAACTGTTTGAATAGGACAAGCACATGTCTTCCTGTGACAATGAGGAACTTCGTTTAAATGCAACGTGCAGATTTTAGATATCACAGTTCAGATATGCAAAATATAATGACAAAGCAGAAACTGAGGAGACAGACTTACTCATTTTTGTGGAGATGCATTTCGATGTCTCTTCCTCCAAGTGTCATAGCATATTTCACTGTATCAGGTCTTGAGTGCTGGGGAAGAAATTATTTCATTTGATGAAAATATTTAAATATATGATATTTAGTAGTGGGCCGGTGAGGACTCACCTTTAAATCTCTTTTGTGTAGCTCATGCAATTTGATTGGTCGAACAATCTCATAAACCTTTTTTCCATCAAGTTCAGGAATGTGACCAACTATGGCAGATTGACAAACAGAGGGAAATACAGATATTGAATCACATATTAGTCATAAAGTACAAACGAACAGTAATTATGATTTATTGGAATATACAGCAGCACGCATGTAGGATTTAGATGGCAGAACTGTTCCAACCGATCCAAATATTTTAGTGAAAGCACAAGTGTAAACTTGAACTCAGTCTGTCTCAGATCTGAATTAATCAAAAAGGCATGCTTTTTTTATTGAGCCTGAGGTATTAAACTGATGCAGCCTTTTATATAATCTAATCATCTAATATACACACTGCTGTTGACCAAAAGTGATAGAAGAAATAAAACAAAATCAATAGGTCACATTTTATATTGTAGTTTCATACTGAATAATATTAACAAAATACCTGTATTAATTCATTCTACTTGTATTTACTTATATTTGCATGTAATACATGGACACTGCAATCTCATGTGAAACATTTTCTAAAAAATATATATATTTTATAATTAATATATATATATATATATATATATATATATATATATATATATATATATATATATATATATATATATCTTTCAACATTAACATTATATATAATACCATTTTAAGCATAATTTACATGTATTTATTTGAATCTCAGTCATTTAAATCAATTCTAGGATACATTAAAAATCTCACATACTTCTGCAATGTAAATTCTCTAATCCTACAATCTGACACTGAACTTTTTTGTAACACATGGTTCTCAACACAACATTGCCTTTCTTCGCATGAACTCTTACACTGTGTCGGTGCAGTGTTATTACTGCTGAGGAGTCCACGGCAGTGCATAAATAATTGAATCAGTCATTGTGGAGCAGAGGCGCTGGTGTATCCAGTGTCTTACCTGAGGGATCGAGGGAAACACACAGAGTGAAGATCCACAACATCAGATGTCTTCTTGCCATTGTCAGTGTACAGGACAACTGAAACAGGATAGATTGGCCAAGCGATGTTTTATAGTTCACCAGAAGTGTTTATGCCACAGACCACACGTTATGCAGAGCTGTCTTAACTCTACACATGCACTTTCAGGAAATGACACAGGGGTATAAAAGATTTGTGACCTGCTTAGACACGCCCATGAGAGAAAAGAATGCAGAAAAAATACAGACAGGCTGTGACGTAACGATACTTGCTTACTAGTGTTGACAAAGTGCTGTGTCTCGCATAAAGAGCATGACATGTGTTAGTGTTCAATGCCCTTATTTGACTGTTCCAAAAAGTGCCCTATAAAGACCTATCTATCTATCTATCTATCTATCTATCTATCTATCTATCTATCTATCTATCTATCTATCTATCTATCTATCTATCTATCTATCTATCTATCTATCTATCTATCTATCTATCTATCTATCTATCTATCTATCTATCTATCTATTATTGAATAAAATTGTCAGAGCAAAAATCATTAAGGAAATGTCTTTACTTTGTTGGTCAAAAACATTAATTTCTCTGAATAAACTGAATACAATCCTGAAATGTGTGGATGCTGATGAACCTCCAGACTGAGGTGGTAAAGTAAGTCTGTTACATTTCCTTTTTCCAAATTGTTGTTCCAATAATGTAAATGTAAAAATGCAAATAGTATGCCGCACATTAGCCACAAGTTGAAATGTCACTTTGCTGTGAATTTGTTCTCTTAACAAAGTGTAACACTACAAAGTGTTCAGTTTAAAACAGCAAATTGGGCCTTCCTCAAAACACAGAGAATGTTTGCCCCACTAGTAACAGCCAGGGTATAAGCACCTTATCTAATGGAAATAAAATGTGCACTGCATATGACAATGTAATAAAGATTGTATTATTTTGACCCTTTACATAATGTATTCAACAGACAAACAAATTATTTGAATAGATAAATATATTGCTTGCATATTATTTCTCAGAATGTTAGAGTTAACATTTAACATTTAAGCAGGTCACACTTTATATTAGGTGTTCTCAATGACTATGTACTTATCCAAAAATGAACACAATGTAGTTATGTTGTGTTGCAAAACACGTTTTTTGCTATTCGGATAAGTGTAAGGACTGGTTTGGTTGTATGGGGAGGTTTAAGGGCGGGTTAAGAGGTAAGGGAAGGGTCAACAGAGTAATTAGATGTAATTACAGAAATTCATTACAGCTGTAATTACATGCAGGTATTTTTAATTATAGGGCTACATCGTAAAAGCATGTACGTACACAATAAGTGCATTGTATCAAATTATTAATTTAAATGTTAGCTCATAGTAGTTAAAGACACCTAATGAACAACAGTGAAACAAACAAAGCCTCAAGGAATAAAATCTCCACAGTCCTCCATAGAATGAGCATTAAACACTGTCTTACCTTCACTTTGTTGCTCCTCTTTCTGTGTTTTGTTTTGATTTTGAATTTTGTTCGAGACGGATTCATACTTGCTAATACTGGGTCTGTCTATGGACATTGTTTGGTCGTAATGAATTTCAAAACACCATAAGTCCTTCCCTTTTTTCAGTCCTTGGGTTTTCATAAAAACGTCAGTGCATGAAAATGTTTAATGTGAGCAAAAAATAGGAAGCTCCTGCCCTATAGTCTGTGATTTCCTCTCCCACTGAAATGCATTCCTGCTCTTCTTCTAACACACAAGGTCAAGTCAAGGACAATAATGCAGTGTTTGTGCTTTCTCCTGATGCCTCAAACAAAGCTATTGTTCGCTTGTTGGAGTGGAGAAAGCATGCAGTGTCCATTATGGTCGTATGTGTTGCAAACTGGCCCTTTTCTCTCTTCCCTGCATGCCTCCTCCTGCTCTGTCCTTCTGTGACCTATTGCTCGATTGTCTGTTCTGTCATGTATCTAAACCTGTGTGTGAGAGAATAACTTGTAGATTGTGATCTGGTAGATAAAGCTGGATCATTGAAAAAACTATATGTAAATCAAACATTGTTGCTTAAGGTACACATAAAATCATAATTGACACTGCATGTGTTCTCTCAGGTAAGTATATTTGCCATTCCCCAAAGGACCTGAAAGGATTTTGTAAACAATATTGACATTGTCAACATTCATATCCTCAGGATGAAAGTGTTACACGACTTGATTAAAAAAACATGTTTAAACAACAGTTTCTTTCTGTTTCTCAAATCTGATTGCAATATTTCTCACAGAGTGTCATGGCGGATGAGCAAACCTCCATAATTTTACAAATACTACTGTTATTGTGTCATGGAATGTATTCTAAGAGGGTTTCTTTTTGGCGAGAATTATTATATTTATGGCTAGGATTGGAGAAGATTTGCATATTTAATGAGCTTTAGCTCCTGTCAAATCTACGCCCCTGTCAGTTCAGTTCACATGAGGGAGGGGTTGTTTTGAAAGCGGCGACTGGAATGATTCACGAACGTCTTTATCAAACAAACACTGATTTATTTCTCATCCACCTGCGATTGACTGGACTATTATTTTTGTATTACATAGTCCGCATGATTGTTCGATATAAGCGCAAACCGCGCACACACACATACACGTACGCGAGCGCGCCTTTAAATGTCACAAGAGAGAGAATAGCAGAACAAGAATGGAATATTACAAGATACGGGCGAGCCCTGGCCCATACATATCCAGCGTGCTAAAGAAGGTTATGTTCTGTTAGACACGTACACATAAGCAAAACGATCTATAACAATGCAATACAATTATATATAAAAAAACACGTTTTACTCACATAAGTGTGTTGCACCATTACTCCTGTCGGATCCAATATAGAAGACAAGCATTGTGAGATTTGTTTACAAACGATCCCGCAGTGAAATGAAGCGAACACCATTTCTTCCCCACGTGAGCTGGAACTTTATTAAAAATAAAGTTCAACCACTCATTCCATACCTAATATTATGATCAGAAGGAAGCGTATGCAGCGACTGTGTTCTTCCACAACCAGAAATAGCGCAATATCTTGCTATATCTTGCTTGGCATGTTTATTGCTGTTGACTAGCCTGATCCCATGAGTCAGTGGACGGGGCTACTGAACTTCACGTGCTTATTCTGAGGCGGTGTTTCATCAGTCGATGACGTCAAGATGCGAACACCATCGTTTTCTGGGCCTGGTGTCTATAAAAGCATTTCTTTGACTAACAAGGACGTTTTCAGCTCTGAAACTAAGAGGATATTCTTATATTACCATGACCTTTTATATATCAAAAGCTCAAGGGAAAGATTTCTCAATTCATCACCCTTTTAATTTCTGTAGTGTCTACTGAAGCGCTGCTTTTGTGTTTGACTGAATTGTTTGCAAGTGTTATGTTCTATAATATTATTTTATATAAAATAATGCCGTATTTGATATTGCGAAAGGGTCCGTTTTAGTAATTTCATATTTAGTGACAGTTACATTATTACACCACTAGAGGTCTTTATGAGTGACTGGTTGTAATTAAGTCATTAGACTAGGTCAGTGGTTCCCAAACCTGTCCTGGAGGACCCCCAGCACTTCACATTTTCTATGTCTCCCTAATCAGACACACCCACTTCAGGTCTTGGTATCTCTACTAATGAGCTGATGAGTTGGATCGGGTGTGTCTGATGAGGGAAACATGCAAAATGTGCAGTGCTGGGGGTCCTCCAGGACAGGTTTGGGAACCACTGGACTAGGTGAACGACAACGATTCGTTCACCTAAAAGATTCGTTCAAAAAGAACGATTCGTTCACCAACGTAACATCACTAAGCCAGACCCACATCAAGATGGTTGATCTGGAAACTCAGCATTGACAGGGCTGGGATATAAACGGTTGTCTTTCAAACTCCCTCAGCACACAATAGGAGAGCGCTACAACCAACCAGAGCAACGTGAAGCGGAGCTAGTTGACAGATTAAACTTTATCCGTATCCGGTCGGAAAAACTCCGAACACATCTTCCCTTTTTAAGAATGACTTCAGTGCCATTCTTTGTTCTTTTCTCAGAAAAAAAGCTTAACTCCAAGTCTTCCAGAGTCGCGGCCAAAGCTGATTCGAAAGACCGCCACTACAGCTCAGACGTGTATTCAGAGTTGCTAGACGATACTTGTGGCAGAATAGATTTGCTGCCGCTAGGGTGCGTCTAAATTTCTAGGCTAGGGAAACCTTTTAAAAGTACAAAGATATTGCTTTCCTCAGCTGACAATAAACTTTATTTTTAATGGATATTATGGACATCGACCTGAAGAATGACTAGGCCTACTATAGCATGTCCAAACCTCCACATTTAAGCAAAAACAATGGTGTTTGATATCAGATGTCTTTTCCAAGAAAGTTGTTTGAGATGTGAAAAGTTTGATTGCTCTGCACAATATAGTCTTGTTACCTTAGTCTCGCTCTACAACTGTCTTTTTCGACATTGCATCTTTCCAAATCAGTTTCAGTACTTTTATTTTCAACTGACACACAACTGATTCTCAGCCACACTAAGCCCATGTGATGACACCATGAGATATTGATCAAGACAGACATGTCTTGAGTTCCCCCTGTTCAGCTTCCTGTGAAAGATGAGGCTAGAGATCTGTGTGTGCATAGAACAACTGCTGGCACCCAATCGGGTGGACTCAGGAACGTTTTGCTGTAAGTGTTCCTTTCTAAGACTTTAAAGATTCAAGGGGTGATGATTACAAAATGTAGCCTATACTTGGTGGAGACTTTTATGTCATATAGGATCACTCCATAATGCTCTTAGTTACTTGTAAGGGGCTTATGTTTTGCCCCTGCATTCTCAGACAAAAAGGTACTGTGCTCTCACTGGGACGGTACCCTAAGGTACAAAAGTGAAAAGGTACATCTTTGTACCTTACTCACCCCTAAATGCTACATATTAGTGTACACACACACACACACACACACACACACACACACACACACACACACACACACACACACACACACACACACACACACACACACACACACATGTTGTGTTTCCATGTATTATGGGGACTTTCCATAGACGTAATGGATTTCATACTGTACAAACTGTAGATCCTATCCCCCTACACTGCCCCTGTCCCTAAACCTACCCATCACAGGAAACATTCTGCATTTTTACTTTCTCAAAAAAACTCCTCCTGTGTGATTTATAAGATGTTTTCCTCATGGGAACCTAAAAATGTCCCCACAAGGACAAGGATTTCGGATGTTATCATCTTTGTGAGGACATTTTGTCCCCATAACGTAGGGATTACCAGGCCACACACACACACACACACAACATGCAAGGAGGAAACTAGATGCAGGTAATGCACTCATTTAGTCGATCTCTCTCTTATAATAATATATATATACTGAACACTTTTGTTTTTGCCCCCATTTTTCATGAGCTGAACTCAAATATCTAATAGTTTTTCTGTGTACACAAAAGGCATATTTCTCTCAAATCAAATATCGTTCACAAATCTTATGTTATAAATCTGTTTACATCTATGAGCCCTTCTCCCTTTGCCGAGATGATCCATCCACCTCACAGGTGTGGCATATCAAGATGCTGATTAGACAGCATTATTATTGCACAGGAGTCCCAGTGAAAATCCAAGTGTGTGATCTGCAAGCATTTGCAAGCATCACCAGGGCATCAACAAACCTACCTCTAAATAGTGTTTCTCCTAAACCTACATTTACGTATGTTAGGGTTGACTGTTTGGACCCTTAAAAATTAAGAACAGAAGAAGTATCATGAAGAGATATGGAGTTATCTTCAAATGCCTAGCCATTTCTGCTATTCATATCAAAAGAGTCCCCTCATTGGATACTGATTCCTTTATTAATGCACTGCAGCTATTTATTGGAAGACATCGACACGTCTTGGAAATCCAATCAAACAATGGTACAACTTTTCTTGCAGCGGAATGTGAGTTAAGACAAGCTGGAACCATCTCGAATCTTTGATCAACAACATGCTTCTACAGAAAGAAGTCGATTTTTAATCCCCTAGGAGGGAGGAGGCACATGGGAAAGACTGATTAGGGTCTGTAGGAAAAGTTCTTAATGCCACCTTAAAGGGATCCCCTGGTGTTGAGACTTGTATGGCTTAATATAACATAAATGATGTCTCTTACTGAATTATGTAGTAGAAAACCCATGAAAGATCTACGTTATTTAAAAAATCGATTTTATATTTGGACCATGGGCGGCGCCATTTTGTTTGCGTTCTAGGTTGATGACGTAGAGTGGTTGAACTCCTCAATCAGCTGGCATTACCCGTAGCTATTTTTACCACAACGCAACTCGAAAATTGTTTCAGAGTTAAACAAAACCAATGAATTCCTTTGTAATTATACTTAAAACACACTCAAACATACATGTGCACACAAACTCACCTACACAAGTCACAAACAGATCGGCGGGCGCGCACACGACAGGCTCTGTCTCAATCGAGATGTTGGGCTGCTCAGTCTCCACGACAGGGGCTGAATCTGAAATCGACCCTATACCCTTAAATAGGGCATTATTTGAAGGGACGGACATTTGTAGTGTTGTCCGACACCATAGTGGACATGTTCGAGTGCAGTCATTCAGTCTCACGTTCCACCGCAATAACGAGTGTAAAGCCGATTTACAAACAGCTGTCCGACTTCACGCACTCAAACATACATGTGCACACAAACTCTCTCTCTCACACAGACTCACACACACCCCAACAGATCGGCGCGAACACACACACACACACACACACACACACACACACACCCCAACAGATCGGCGCGAACACACACACACCCCAACAGATCGGCGCGAACACACACACACACGCACGCACTGCGCGCGCATACATAACCCTCAATCTATTCCCTGTGTTGATATCCTGTTCAACACATCCTGTTCCCTAGATAGACTGTTGATAGTAGATTAACTGTAATGCCTATGTGACCAGCAGAGGGAAATATCTAGGTAGGACGATGGGATAAAGTAACGTGAGGAAGAGAGGCAGGATGTTTTGGTGATGATGCATGCGATTGAGACAGAGCAGTCAGGTGTGTGTGTGCGCGCCCGCCGATCTGTTTGTGACTTGTGTAGGTGAGTTTGTGTGCACATGTATGTTTGAGTGTGTTTTAAGTACAATTACAAAGCAATTCATTTGTTTTGTTTAACTCTGAAACAATTTTCGAGTTGCGTTGTGGTAAAAATAGCTACTGGTAACGCCAGCTGATTGAGGAGTTCAACCACTCTACGTCATCAACCTAGAACGCAAACAAAATGGCGCCGCCCATGGTCCAAATATAAAATCGATTTTTTAAATAACGTAGATCTTTCATGGGTTTTCTACCACATAATTCAGTAAGAGACATCATTTATGTTATATTAAGCCATACAAGTCTCAACACCATGGGATCCCTTTAAGAACACAAAACCTCGATGAAGAAGGCCTTCATTAAATTACATAGAATTTTTCCCACCATTTATTCTATGTCTAACCAGTGTAAATCTGCAGAGGGCTCTCTTACCCGTCTCTTCTGGACATGCCCTAAACTTTATGATTTTTGGTGTAAAATATATAAAAGTGCCCTAGAATGAAAAATTGAATTAACCTTGCCATAGTTAAATAACAAGAGTTCAGAACATGGACATCACATACAGTGAGTCTCAAACACCATTGCATCCTCCTTCATATGTAAATCTTGTTTGTGAAAAACACCACGGAAAAACAGGCTATTTTTAACATAATGCCAGCTGTGACACAATCGCTGAGATCCTTAATGTGTACGCCCCCACTATTTGCATGTCAGCCCATGTTCATTTTCAGGCGGAACTGCGCATCTGAATCATCAGTTCAGCAGATAAACAAGCGTCATGCAAGGATAGCGAAAACGGCAGCTCTCATGGACACAAATGTCATGTTCTAGGATGTGCAGGGGACGTGAGGACTTTTCATAGCCTTCCCACAGATAAACAAGGTCAACAGTCATGGCTGATGTTTATTTACAATCGGCTACCACAACAAAGTAATTCAAAGTTGTTCGTTTGCACGGCCTATTTCACCACAGAGAGTTTTTCTAACCTGGGGCAATACAGCAGGATTCGCTCAGCGTCTGATACTGAAGAAAGGGCCGATTTCAACCGTATTGCTGCAAGCAGTAGCGATTTTATCCACTTATTGACTGTCGAACCCATTGAAAGTTTCTTAGTAAGACAACATTACGGTAATATCCCCTGTGTTGTCTAGATTTAACATAAGATGCTAAAGTAACAATTTGAAACTCCAAGTAGCTCACATAACAGTTTGTCAAATGACAAAGGTTAATATTATTTCCTGCCAGTGTTGTCATAAAATACAACATAGATACGTATGTCGATCCCTTTTGATGGATTTAAATCTATATTAGCCTATATTTCATCAACACATAACTCAAAAGCTAACTACGTTTACTGCTACTTTTTAGTTGCTTACAGATCGCTCAATCAATCATTGTAGCTAATGTGTAGATGTGTTAGCTGTCATTGAGCAGCAGTGCGAAACAGCCAATCAGAGCAGAACTCGGCATTAATATTCATGACCCTTACAAATAAGGCAAAACAGAGCATTACATCCTAGGGGCAATTTCTAGGGTTGTAAATGGACCTGTAAAACTGTATCTGGACAATTTTTGACCTTAAATAAGCCACATACTCTCTATTTAGATATTAGAGAACAATTTAACATATTGTTTCAAATCGTTCTAGGGCACCTTTAAGTGGTTTTCTGACATGTACGGTTTTGTGTTTAAGCCTGATCTAGAGATCGCACTATTTGGATATTCTGTTTCTATGTCAGACTATAATGTCTTTGTACAAAGTACCATTATTTACGGAATGATTATAGCTAAGAGCATCATTCTAAGACTCTGGAAATCCGTTGATGCTCCTCAGTTCAAGAACTGGTTGACCTATATTGCTGGAATATTGCAATTCATGAAGAGTCTGGTATGGAATTATGGGTAACCTTAATACATTTTACAATATATGTCAACCATTCCTGGATCATCTTAACCAGTTTAACAGTGACTCTGATCAGTAATAGAGGAAATAGTTAGTATGTTGTCTGCTCTGCCCTACTGAGTGCTTGTTTGTTTGTAGTTTAGCCTATCACTGAAACTGTAGCCTATACGCCCTGATGTTCTTATTTCTCATTTTATTTTTGTGTAGTGTTTTTACTTTGGTTTATTCAACAAAGTTTTTGTTATTAATGGTTGATGAGGATAAGGATGAGGATGAGGACAATAATTATTTACAATTTATATTATTGGTTTTTGTCATTTATTAATTTGCTTTTGCTTTTTTTATGTGCCTCTTCTTTAACCTTTATGTAAAATGTTAAAATCGTAATAAAAATACTTTATGTATACAGACATCAATGATTTGGGAGCACTGACAATGGAACAATTATGGAACAATGGACGAAGGAGTACTTGTCTCAACTGCAAGAGCAGCAAAATGGTCAGCTCCATCCCGCAACTTCGTTCCAGGTGATATCATGGTGTTGGTTGATGACTCTGTAACATGTAATTCATGGATAATTTGAAAAGTGATTCAGACATTTCCAGACAATCAAGGCTTTGTTTGTCAGGTGCCACTTAAGACCAAGACAAACTATTTTATTAGAAAAGTGACAAAAATCTGCCTTCTGCAAGAGCTGAATATTTGACAGTACACAAGTTGTCGTGCAATATGGCTGATTCAATGGGCGGATGCTGATATACAGCCATATTGCACGTGTGTGATATTATTGCTCATTTATTCACGGCTCCGTGAAATACTTGATTCTGATTGGTCAATCGTGCATTCCAGCGGTATGTTATTTTCCGATAACAGCTGCCAAAGTGAATAACACACCGCTCATCCAGGTACTATGAGTTATCTTGACCGGCATACTCCCTAAAGGGGTATTTCAGCGCTGGGAAGATGAATCTGTATTTATACTAGGTCATTAATGTAGTTGAAATGTGAAATAATTTTTTTATTTGGTGCTTTCTAGACTGAGAAAAGACATAAAATGGATCACTGGATCACTTTCACTTTCCCACCGCGTTCATTTTCATAAAATCAGTTCAGTTAGAGAACAGATACTACAATGTACTACAAGTGTTTGTTCAATATGTAAATTAGCCGCTGAAGTAGTGTCACACAGCATAAACGCTGCTGTGATCTGGTCAACTTACGGAGACAACTTACACACATTCATGATGAGCTGAATGAACTCTCATGAGAGCTGAGGTAAACCGCGACTGCACTCGCTGCATAGATTCACAGTGCGTGTCCAGTCTGGTGCATTTTCAATTCATGCCTCTGGAAGATTAACTTTCATATGAATTCATTTGAGAAGTTTAAACACTTAGGTTTGCTCAGCCGGCCACACCGTTTACATTCATATCTGAGGCTGCAGCTGCAAGCTGAGCTGTGAGTGTGATCTCCCATCCCCCATGCTCGGGTTGAAAACATGAGGAAATGGCTCCCTCTGATGGCTGTAGTCTTTACGGCCATTTCACGCCGCAAGCGTGAGCGGCGTATTTTTTTCGGCGCCCATGTTAATCAATGTGTGCATTCACACCACAGCTGCAGTGAAGCGGGGGTTTCAGCACGAGCCTATTTTTTCTGCGCTGCTGACGCTCAATTAAAGTGAAAGCACACATTTAATGTACAAAATAAATATGATTTCACACAAAAAGTGCCTAAAATGCACACAAGAAGCGTGTAGTGTATTTGAACAATAACTGGAGTATGTCAGAAAAGAAAACGAAGAATAAAAAATATCTGTTGAAGATTTACCCATTTAAACTTGAAAAGTGATGAAAGTATTATACAAAGTAAAATAAAGCTAGCCAGAAAATCTAATAAACTTTAGTTTAGTGTTTAATACTCAGACAGGTATAGGCTCTCGGTCTGCAGCTGCAGTCACGGTGTAAAGTGAAAGCACACTTTTGATGGACAAAATAAATATAATATCACAAAAAGCGCTCAAAATGCACACAAGAAGCATGTGTGGTGTGTTTTAACAATAACTGGATGTCATTAAAGAAAACGAAGAATAAAAATAATCTGTAGAAGATTTACCCTTTTAAACTTGTTTTAATTATTCAGTTTGGGTGAAAGTATTATACAAAGTAAAGTAAGCTAGCCAGAAAATATAATATAAATTATTTTAGTTTAGTATGTAATACTCAGACAGCTCTAGGCTCTAGCATCGTGGGAGCCGCTGCTGTGACACTGCACCAACGCTTCCAGTGTGAATACTCTCGCGCGTCTGCAGCTGCAGTCACGGGCTGCGTCCGAAACCTGGAAAATGCTGCCTTCGGAGGAAACATTTGAAGGCAGGAAGGCATCAAGCTGCGTCCGAATCTAATGTTTGCTTCGATCACTTCCTATCTCCTGAGATACCTTTATCTGATCGATTTTTGAAGCCAGCGTAAGTTACATGTGTCCTTCTGCCTTTGATATCCCACAATCCTGTGCTTTCCAATCAGTGAGTTGAGCTGGGGAAAAAAGATGGCGTAGAGAAGTTGCGTTTGCGGGTCAGTTTGTTTGTAAATGTACGATTTTTACCAACATATTACACTTCTGATATAATTTCTAGCGAGAAATCACTACTGTAGCTAGTAATTAAATATGTGTTTAGTTCTCACCATCTATTTTGCTGTAGCTCATTAAACTGTTACACTGCCTTAGAAGTCTGTCCGAAATTAGTTTCATGAGGTGCTTTCATGCACAAAACGCTGCCTTACAAGTCATTAGTAAGTCATAGTCTGATGAGGCAACGAGTCAGCAGCCTAGGTTTTCAGACGCAGCCTCTATATTAACCCATTGGAGCCGTGTGGAGCACGTACGTTATTTGATGGACAGTTGCAGTTTTTATGGACTTAACGTTAGCCATGACTTTTTAAAGATAACTCTGATTGTATTCGCCTTAAAGAAAAATGTCATTCACACCTGTGATGATGACTTGAGGGTGAGTAAACTTTAATTTTTGGGTGAACTCTTTCAGCATTCATTTCAAAACGATAAAAACAAATCTTTAGCAACAATAACGGATTAAAGCAGTTTGGAACTGTTTTTCTTTGCAGAAGCTTTGCGTAAGAGCTAATAAAATAGGCCTGTTTAAACTCAAGACAATATTTCGTGTCTAATTTACTTGAGGCAAGCCGTGTAGGCTAATAAACGGGATAATGTAGCCTTCATCCAGCCGGTTGTTATCGCAAAATAAACCCCCCAAGACCATCACTCTGTCGATTCACTTCTGGTTTTTGGAAGTGTTGCTCCCACTGAATTAAGTAACCAGTTTTGACATATTCGAATAGGACATGATGTAAAAGCAAGGTTTTGTACAGCTCCTCACAGGCTTACAAGACCTCATTATGAAATTGTGTAAATTCCAGTAGAATACACATTGCAATAGCTAGTCATTATCAGCTGTGTTTTTAAGTGTTATATGTAATAATTAGATATTTGAGAGGTATTTAGACAAATACAAATGTCATGGGTACACTGTAACTGTATCATAAAGTCAACATGAATCAAACAACCTTTGGTAGCCTACTTCTAAGCACTTGTGCAGGGTGGTTTGTGTTAATAAAGGATAAGGATTTTGAGTCATCCAGCAAAGATAATTTCTAAACCACATACAGAAGGCATGCACAAACTTGCTTGAGACCTTGATAATGTTTCCAAATTCTTTCCTTGAGTAACATTACAATGCATTCACAAATCCATATGCAGTTCCAGTGTCTACCATTTTGTTTCCCTGTCTAATAATTGTATTGTTTAGTTAAAGAATAACTTAGAAAAGCAACCTCACCCCAAGCTGAGAGCTTTACAGTATCTGTGTTTGTAGGACTTGTTCAGTTTCTTGTCAGACCTGAATTTTTCCACTGAAAAAAAGAAAAAAAAGAAAGAAAAAAAGGTGTCCACTTCCTCTTCACCAGAGATTTTTAGTTGTTGTTTTGATCATTGTTTTGTATGTCTACTAAATGGTCACCGGGACTAAAGCAACAAACAATTCATTATATTTGAACCATACAGTACTTTAGATTTAAAAAAGAGCACATACTGTAACAATGAGCAAATAATAAAATAACAGGATGAAGTCTCAAAAAACTTGTTTGATTCTTTTTGTTAGTTGCATGGCTGAATGTGCATGCAGATGTCTGTGGGGGGTTTGTGTGTACTTGCTTGCTGTACACAGAGTGAGATCTTGTGAGTGTCAGTATCATTTTCGACCACTTGGTGGCAATGTCCCCAAACTGCTGGTCTAAAAGATTAGACTGTATGGAAATTGAAATCGACAGGTAATGCTAATACACTCTAAACATAGTCACACAATGCAAATGTTGTTAACATTAGCAATTTAAGAACAAAGTATAACAATAATAATAATCATTTGCACGGTTTGATGTGATATGAGCTAAGTGATCATTAGATTTAATCACTGTTGTAGCACAATTTATTGTAATGCTTTTTTTTCCTCAGTTGGTCAGAACAAAAGAGGCAGAAATGTTATAGGTGACATTTTGCAGGGAAAATTCTTATTTTGGTCATACTCAAGACATATAATCTGTGATTCCGAAGTACAGTATCCACACCGGTGTGGTGACAGCCTACACATATTACTCCTCCAAAACATTAGACTCATCTGCGAGAGGAGACATTCTGATGCACAACCCACGTAAAGATTATTATGCCGCCAATAACTGCAAATAATAGCGGGTTTCACACAGAGATGGTGATCTTAAAAATGTATGGACTGCAGCTTTAACAAACTGAATACAAATGAATCATAACTTACAGAGGATCACAATATGAGTGGCTGCTTCAAGTTCCTTCTGTGTTTTACTAACTTTAACTGATGCAATTAACCAAATTTTACTGCTACATGACTGTGTATTGGAATATGCAAACATTAAAAATTAATAAATAGAACAAAAATTCACTAAAAAGTTATTTCTTATATTTCTTGTGAATAAAAGAAATCAGATTCTCATCACAAAGTCAAACCACAGAGGTTACATGTCATTCAGTCACTGTGCTTACATACAGTCCCTGACAAAAGTCTTGTCGCTTGTGTACAAATTGACCTAAAGTGCCGCTGAAATATATTTCTAATCAAGATTTTTTTACAAGAAATGGCTCATTTTAATCCCACCAGCTTTTGTGATAATGTTTCAGTGAAAAACGAAACTTTCAAAAAGTATTATAATATTCACAGCTTGGTAAAGCCCATTGAGTCAATTTTTGCAAAGACATAAGTGTTGTCACCTTGTCATATGAGCTTCACCTGTGACTAATAATGGATCAATTAGGTCTCAAGTGTGTATAAAAAGAACCCCAGTACACTAGACCTTCACATCAACTGCAACTAGACCTCTGCAAACATGCCTAAGATTCACCCTGAGACTAAAGTTTTGATTATCAAGAGGCTGAAGACCAGATCCACTGCTGATGTGGCAGACACCTTCAATGTGTCTCAGCGTCAAGTACAGAGGATAAAAAAAAGATTTGAAGAGACTGGAGACATTTTTGACAAGCCTAGGTCAGGCAGACCCCGCAAGACAACTGCTCGAGAGGACCGTTTGTTGGCTCGAAAATCCAAGGCCAGCCCATTTTCCACTGCAGCAGAGCTCCACAAGACCTGGTCACCTGAAGTTCCTGTGTCAACCAGAACAGTTTGTCGGATTCTGTCTCGAAATGGCCTCCATGGTCGAATCAGTGCCCAGAAGCAAGCACTAAACAAAAGACAATTGAAAAACCGTGTGGCATTTGCCAAGGCCCACATCCTGCTAAAAGGATGGACGCTGGAAAAGTGGCAGAAGGTGGATTTTTCAGATGAATCTTCTGTTGAATTACACTACAGTCGCTGCAAATATTGCAGGAGACCAACTGGTGCCCGAATGGATCCGAGATTCACCCAGAAAACAGTGAAGTTTGTTGGCGGAAAAATCATGGTCTGGGGTTACATCCAGTATGGGGGTGTGCGAGAGATCTGCAGGGTGGAAGGCAACATCAATAGTCTAAAATACCAAGAAATCTTAGCTACCTCTTATTCCCAACCATAAAAGAGGCCAAATTCTGCAGCAGGACGGTGCTCCATCGCATACTTCCATCTCCACATCAAAGTTCCTCAAGGCGAAGAAGATCAAGATGCTCCAGGATTGGCCAGCCCAGTCACCAGACATGAACATCATTGAGCATATGTGGGGTAGGATGAAAGAGGACGCATGACGAAACCAAAGAATATTGATGAACTGTGGGAGGCATGCAAGACTGCTTTCTTAGCTATTCCTGATGACGTCATCAATAAATTGTATGAATCCTTGCCAAACCGCATGGATGCAGTCCTTCAAGCTCATGGAAGTCATACAAGATATTACATTTGGATCTCACAGCACCACAACTTAATTTGCTGACATATTTTTGTATTTGCAGTAAATTTGTTCAATTTCTGTATAGGCGACAAAACTTTTGTCTTGCCAAAATTTGACCTGTCTGTCTTGATTAAATTATAAATATTTTTTCTGTGAAAATTATTTATTTCAGTGCATTAAACATCATTTGGGAGGGTTTTAGCTTTTCAAATGAGCTATTTCTAACACCAATGAATTAATTAAAAGTCAGGCTAATATCAGGTATTTCTAGAAAATAGATAAGCGACAAGACTTTTGTCAGGGACTGTAGGTTTTTTCCTGGGTACATAATGAAAAATGTGTTCTGTTGCGAAATGCTAAATACATAAACAGAAGCGTCCACAAGGGGGCTTCCATGACCACTATTTGCACATTATCTTGGAGATTACTTTTCACATCACTGATCTTGTGTGTTAACTCTCTATTGTGAGTAGCAATTAATACAGTGTGTGTGTGTGTGTGTGTGTGTGTGTGTGTGTGTGTGTGTGTGTGTGTGTGTGTGTGTGTGTGTGTGTGTGTGTCTTACTGCATGACGGTGTTACAGTTTGACTAGGTTGACATGACAACATTGAGCAATAAGTGGCACCAATGGCGAGATGCTATCCTATCAATATGTGCCAACATTTCTAAAGAATGCTTTCAGCACCTTGTTGAATCAATGCCACGTAGATTTAAGGCAGTTCTGAAGGCAAGAGGGGGTCAAACACAGTATTTGCATGGTGTTCCTAATAATCCTTTAGGCATGTGTATATATATTCATTACATTTTCCTTGTCATGAGAAATCTATGAAATTCAACTCTCAATTCTCCAGTGGAAAAATCCATGTTTAATTTTTTTGTCTGTTTTTGTCTTTCTACATCTCCCTCCAGTCAATGATGAAAAAAAAAAAAACATCTAGAAAGAGGAAAAGATCAAACATTTTATGTGATGTGTTTAGTCTTCTCTCTTTTAAGTTTTATAGAGATGAAGTGATGGAGATCTCATCTCTCAGATGTCAGCTTTTGGATGATGTAATTGCTTTTAAACGTATTAATATGATGTCTGCGGCTTGTTTTATACCTAATCCAGTCCAAATGTCATTCTGTGTATCTGGTAAAAGTGACTTGCTCTGTTTTATACGTTTTATATGATATGGCTTTCCATGTATTTCTCTTTTTGAAGCAACAGTGTTACATATAATAGCCTATATTGAGTGCATATTCAGTGTGTATTCTGTGCTTGTCTTTGAGGACGATTTGGCATTCAAATGTTTGCGCACACTGCACATGCAAGAAAGTTTGCATACATGAAACGGAACAACAGCAAGCTGAAATAATGCCTTTTGGTGGATGTGCAAGGCATAAATGATAAGCACCAGCCTCAACAAATGGCATGATTGACACAAATTACTCTCTTTTATTCATGCTATTTCCACAGATGTTGTTCTTTGGTTGTGGGTTTGTGTTTAATTAAATTTACAGCCTCTAACTATTAGCATTTGCTGTGTGTATTTCTGCTGATATTACCTAATGACCTGCTTCCCTCATTGTCCATTTTCCTGATGAGTATCCAATGCTCTTTTGGTGAGTTAAATCATCCACAAGACTGATTCCTTACTTAGTGACTGGTTCAAAGCTTCTGACATACCAGGCTTTTTTTTTTCTTCCTGTTCACTGCACAGTGCCCACTTCAGGCACCCATATTAAACCCAATTAAACCATGCTTTCTCAAGCTAATTTGAGCAGGCCACTCAGCAGAAAGCAGTAGTGGCTGCTGTATTAATACGTTACTTTCAAAGAGACTAAACGTATGTCTTAGTACGTTTGGAGAAGTGCTAAAATGTAAAATATAGACGTATTTGCAACATTTGTAGACGTATTTGCAACATTTTATTGTTACATTTTTACAGCTAAAAAACGTGAAATATTTACGAATCCATCATGAAATCTTTTTTTTTAAGAATACAAAACTTTATTCTGGTAAAAACATTTTTTTTTTTTGTTATATCATAAAGATATCTATATAATTTCCCTTTGACCATTTTATTGATTAATCTACGATCCCTTAACACTACCCAAAACCTAAACCTACTAATTTAATACAGAATATAAAGAAAATAAAAGGTAAAACGTTGGAAAATGACGATTTTGGTAACAATATAGCATTAAAAAAAATATTTTGAACGGCTAATCCTACACTTACCCCTAAACCTACCCATTAGCATTTATTAAAACAACGTACTGTTATAAATCAAAGCATAACAGACAGACCACTGTACTCACAATAATTTATTTATTGCAAAAATGTCAAAAGCGGTACCAAAAGTAGTTCAAATGAAGATGTGTTGCAGTCGCAGTCCTCTCTGGTGGTATATAACGTTAATAGTTTTGTATGAGGTACAGAGCAGAATGTTAGCTATTAATCAATGAAAATATTAATCCTGCTTCTCTCCGTGAAGTTGCGCGTTTCCCATTTCAAATACAAATCGACTGAAACACGACATGTCAAAATCTGTGACGAAGCAGGCGAGAGCCAATGAGCGTTCGATGCCACTGCCGTAAATCATGTCGTAACGCTTCATGAGGGCGCGTTTTTTTAAATTTGAATTTACGAGCGCGAGATTTGATGTTTGCCGTCGCGCTACTGAGAGGAGATGAAGACTAATGGAGATGAAGATCACCGGGCTCAATTTTAGATTTGTTTCTCGAAAACATATGGATTCTAACGATTTGGATTACAGCAAACGAATAAAGTGTTGCGTTTTGTGAATTGATGTTGTGTTTTGGTGTATATTGTGATCGCCAGTTGCTGAATAGGAGAAAATGCCTTTTTATGTCTGACAGCAAACAACAAGCTAAATACTACAAAATGGTTGGCAAGAATGTTATTCATCTGACGGTTTTAAAATTCAGTCTTCTTTTAACATTATCTAGTCACCCGAAATGAGTTTGTAGTGATGTCACGAGAGCAAAATGTTATTTTATATTTGTTATTTTATATTAGGTTGATTAACTTAGTAAAATGCATTTAATAAATGTGACTGAAAACATGTATTGATGTGACTATTGGATATAAAATAAACAATATTAATGCCACGATTTATGGGAGCCGGTGGCTGCTGCTTACACGTTAACAGATACGTCGATAATTTACATTTTAGTGCTGTCAATACGTCAATATTGTACATTTTAGTGCTGTTAATAAGTCAGTATTGTACGTTTTATTGTGTGTGAAAACACTGTATTCCGGACATGTTGCACAGTAAAAAGTCCCGTAAGATATCAATCCGCGGTAAAATAAACCTGATTGGTTCGTCTGTCTCTGGGGACATGCCTTCCAGACATTTCAAAGTTTGATTGACACATTTTGGACGAATCATTTTGGAGAAATCTTGAAAAAACTGCAAGGAGACGCAGTGTCCGGATTACCGTTAGGACTCACGGTGTTCCGGACGGCTGAAATTTTCAACTCACTGTGTTTCGGACAGGTAAGGAGGAGTCGTTTCTAATATAAAACGCAAACATTTTAACAACTATAAGTTGGTAAAATAAGGATATTAATCTTCATATGTTGTATATTTATTATTTATAAGTGTCTATACACTGTTTTGATTGACGATTGCTCCTGTGAAGCACATGACAGTCCAAAATGGTGAAGAAGACATGCATTTTTAAGCTTTTCTGTAACTTAGCCTAATGTTAAAATTGTAATGTTACAATACTGTTGTGAGTTATTGTAATTATGGCTTCAAGTGTTTTTAAAGCATTATGTTTTTCTTTTTAACAGGCGAGGAGAGAGGCCAGGACACACTAGGGAAAGGGGGAGACCTGAATGCATTTTTTGATGTTCATTTTTTTATGTTATTAAAAGTTCCTTTTATAAAATGGTCTAGATTCATTTTTATTTGGTCCTCAAATAACTTATTGTTATAGAAATTACGTTATGATTAATGTTATTAACGTTACTTTTATGGCTTAATTATAAGTAATGTTAACTTAAACATATGTTAACTTAATGGCTTGATATGTTGTGAAATTGCATGTTATTATTAGTGTGTGCTGTCCTAACGTTAACCAGATAACGTGAAATTACGCAGATGTGTTGAAATGATTTTTAAAACAGCATCTAACATGAACGTTAATTTAACTTGAGGTGTTTTAATGAGGTTGCATTGATGCGCAGCTGCCACTCAAATTCATGTCGCTCAAAGTGCCTCATTGAAAGTTTATATGCCTTTAAAATGTACAAATATTTGCAAATTTAAACTCATAATTATTTTATAAGACCATAAGAATGCTTTTTTGTGTAATTTGCTGGTGGGCGACCATAATAAGCATGTTTTAAGAGCCAAGGTATTCTCCCCTCTTCCCTTAGTCCAGCCGGAAAACCCTCCCCCCGCCATTTTCTGAACAGTCATTGGTGCACGTTAAAAACTAGCGTTAATTTCTTTAAAATGACTGGCTCTGTGAACACAATGTATGTTGGAATTGAAAGAGGAGGAGGCAAAGATCACATGGATATATATAGATGCCGTGACCAGGAAATGTTTATTTATAGAAATCGCGGAAAAGTTCAAGTGTCCGGAATACCGTGATGTCCGGAATACAGTGAGTCTACGTTAGTAAATGTACGTGTAGTAGAATCACACTTAACGTAAAAATACTCACGTATTTTCATGAGATCACGTTGAATAGTATACAGTGGAGGCATTGGAGTTAATTAAAGTTAAATGTTCTATCCCCCTTTTTTGGTTGAGTAAAACGTACTCGGTTACTTTCGTAACCTCGGTTCCCTGAGAGAGAGGAACGAGTATTACGTATGGGAAAAACTCCTTTTCTCGAGAATGTGAAGCAAAACTTTTAATAAAGGTATCTATGTAAAGCGCAGTGAGCTGCACGGCCATAGCCCAGCGCGAGGAGCGCTCTGATTGGCCGGGCTGCGGCAACTGCAGGAACCTATGGTGAGGCGGCTGAGAGGAACGAACCAATGGGGGGCGTTCCAGAAGCCCGCCGAAAAAGGTGCTTATATTTGCATACAGGAGGCTATATAAGACCCTAATTCGCCATAGGTGTCAGGTTTTAAGATCGACTGAAGCGATACCTGAGAAGCATAAACACGGCACGGAACGTAATACTCGTTCCTCTCTCTCAGGGAACCGAGGTTACGAAAGTAACCGAGTACGTTCCCTTTCGAGAGAGGTTCCTCGTATTACGTATGGGAACACAATGTAAAGCGCCGTGTGTGCTGACTGACCCAGTATACCCAAAGCACATGTTATAAACCCCCGAGACACCGACAGAGGCGGCTTATAAGGGGAATGAAGAACCGGAAGAGTCGGTTCGTTTGAACAGCTGATCGGACATAGTCGGATCTTATGATGAATGAATAGTGCTTAAGGACTAATGTGTACAGGCCAAAATGTAAGGCAATCTGTTTGCCAGGGTCAAGATAGAGCCTAGATGGAGAGAAGCCCTGCTTGTAGAGCTGGAACCTCCAACTTGTAGAATCTGATAAAAGTGGACGGAGAGGCCCAGCCTGCCGCCGCACAGATATCTTCCAAAGAAATGTCACACGACCAAGCCCAAGATGAGGCCATGCCTCTAGAGGAGTGGGCTTAAATGCCTGTAGGACAGGTTAGGTCCTGGACCTATATGCTAGTGGGACTGCATCCACTATCCAGTGTGAGAGACTGTTTCATGACAGCACAAACTTTAGTGCGGCCACCGAAGCAATGAAGAGCTGATCCGACTGCCTGAAGGGGGCGGAGCGCTCTAGATACAATCTCAATGCTCTGACTGAGCAGAATATGTTTGCGTCTTATTCTCTCTGAGACGCGGGTTAAGCAGTGCAAAGAGCTGCATACTGAAGGGGTTGATAGCACTTTCAGCATAAAACCATGCCTCGGTTTGAGCACAACCTTGAAGTTGCTGGACCCAAACTCAAGACAGGAAGGGCTCACGGAGAGTGCAGGTAAGCCACCCACTCGGTTAACCGAGGCCACAGCCAGCAGAAAAACGGTTTTGAGTGATATGTGCTTCAAGCTCGTGTTCTGAAGTGGTTAGGAGGGGGAACCCTTCACGGCCTCCAAAACCATGGCGAGGTCCCAAATAGGGACCGAGGTAGGGGCAAGGCGGGCTGAATCTCCTGGCCCCTTTAAGAAAACACACAATAAGATCACTTTTCCCTAGTGAATGTGCCGCGATAGGAGCGTGGCTAGCTGCTATGGCGGAGACACACACCCCGAGTATGGAGGGGGGACGACCCGCATCCATTAGCTCTTGGAGAAAGCGAGCGGTTCCGCCAGTTCGCATGAGTGTGCGTCGATGTTTCGCGTAGCACATTGGTTAGAAAACCACTGACCACTTCAAGCAGAGCTGCCAGATAGCAGGGGCTCTAGCTTCCGAAATAGTGTTCATAACTTGTCAGAGAGGTTCCCGGATACCGTTGATGGGCCATACGTGGAGGGCCCACAGCTCGGGATTGGGATGCCAGACCTTCCCTTTCATTGGCAGAATAGGCATGGGGCTGTGTCTGACAGCTGAAACAGTATGGAGAACCATGTGCGGTTCTTCCAAAGTGGGGCTATTAAAAAGCACAGGCTGCAGCTGGATCGCGATCGGAGGGAACATATAGAGGGAGTCTGGGCCAACATGGGCCAGGGCATCCCTGCGTTTGCAGAAAAAATATTGGGCAGCGTGTGCTGTGCAAGCTGAATTGTTTGCGGGTAAAGGGACCATCCCCCTGGGGACATGGGTCCTCTGGATAACATGTCCGGACCCTGATTCAGAATACCTGGCACGTAAGCCGCCCTTAGGGAGCTCAGATTGTGCTCTGCCCATAAAAGGAGATGCTTAGCCATGCAGTGAACAGAGTCTGATCTCGGCTGCCCTAGCGATTTTATGTACATTATCAAGACGTGGTGGTTCTTATGCCGTAAGTCTTGAGTCTATGACAATGACTGTACTGATAAGCCTGCCCCTCGAAGGCGAATCTCAAGAATGGCCTGTAGTGGGGGTGGGGGGTTATCGTAACGTGAAGTATGCGTTTTTCAGATCTATTGAGAAAACCCAATCCCCGGGGCGAATGTGCGCGAGGATTTGTTTCACCGTCAGCACCTTGAAACGAGCGTGTCATAAGTGCTTTGTTCAGATGCCTGGAAAATGGGCCTGAGACCGCCACCCATTTTCGGCATGAGGAATTAGCGACAGTAAAAACCTGACTCGCTAGCGTCGGGTGTACTGTTTTCGCCGCTCTCTCCTTTAACAGTCTCAATGCCTCAGCGAGAAGCACGTGACTGACACTGCTTCTTACAGAGGGCTCGACCACGGCTTGAATCGCGGGGTCTGCGAGCAAAACTGTAGCGAGAACCTCGTTTTATATGTTCAACACCCAATATTATATACCAGGAATGGCCTGCCAGGCCTGGGCTCGTAAAGCCAGGGGTTGAATTAGATTCGGGGGCTGGCCGCTTAGTAATAGGGGCCTGTTAGCCGGGTTGCTTGTGCTGTAACACTGCTTTTAACACTGTGGGGATAGTGTTAGTTTTGGCGGTGCAGGCTTTGCAGTGGGCGCACGCCTCACATTTATATTGTGTGTGCGAGAGTGAACTTTGTGAAAAGTGCTTGGGTGCAGGAGTGCAGACTGTAAAGTGGGCACATTTCCTACATAGAAAGCTCTTTTGTGTGTAGTGTAAACAATGTGCAGTGGCGCACAACCTACGTAGAATACCCACGGTGCAAACCAGTGAGCAAATCCACAGGGGTAAACGCACACAGCATTAGTGTGCAGACGAGCGTGTTTAACACAGGCTAGTTGACTGCAATATTTCATCTCCAGTCACTAACTTAAGGGAACTGGGAGAATGTAAGGAAGTGCGGGTGGTATGTGAGCCATTCCACAATGCCGTTATGCTCTAGTCTAGACTGAAAGCGCGCATGCAGACAAGCGTGTTTGACCACAGGCTAGTTGACTGCAATAAGGCTAGTTGACTTTATATGGTGTAATCCGGCCGCGGCGGGATTTATTTGTGATTTTGTGAGGCTGAATTAACAGTGCTTATGTAGGGGTGCACACTGTGTAGTGGACACTTTGTCTACAGTGTAAAAACCTTTCCAGCCGCCTGAATAAAGGGGACTGGAAGTGATAGAGTGAAAAAAGGGCTTAGCTTGGCAGCCATTTTCCGACGCCCTTATGCTCTGACAGTGAGCGCGTGCTATGACGTAAGCCGCGCTCTAGTCAGCAACGCGCTGTGGAAGGGGCGCGCGCTATCATGACAAGGCAGCCATTACAACTTCCTTGGCAGTAAGCGCGCGCTGCAGCGACATTGTTCTTGACATACCCAACAGCCCGAGCTTGCTCGTCTAACTTACTCTAGTATTCTCTGTCCGCAGCGCTTCAGCACGGCGGCGGTAGAATGAGCACGGCGAGAGCTTCGGCTCGAGTTAGTTTATTCACTCTAGTATTCTCTGTCCGCGGCGATAGAGCGACAGGACGAGAGAATTGGAAGCGTGAGGTAAAACTCTGTCCGCGGCGCTTCTAGCACGGCGAGAGCTTCGGCTCGAGTTTGTTTATTCACTCTATTATTCTCTGTCCGCGGCGATAGAGCGACAGGACGAGAGAATTGGAAGCGTGAGGTAAAACTCTGTCCGCGGCGCTTCTAGCACGGCGAGAGCTTCGGCTCGAGTTTGTTTATTCACTCTATTATTCTCTGTCCGCGGCGATAGAGCGACAGGACGAGAGAATTGGAAGCGTGAGGTAAAACTCTGTCCGCGGCGCTTCTAGGACGGCGAGAGCTTCGGCTCGAGTTTGTTTATTCACTCTATTATTCTCTGTCCGCGGCGATAGAGCGACAGGACGAGAGAATTGGAAGCGTGAGGTAAAACTCTGTCCGCGGCGCTTCTAGCACGGCGAGAGCTTCGGCTCGAGTTTGTTTATTCACTCTAGTATTCTCTGTCCGCGGCGATAGAGCGACAGGACGAGAGAATTGGAAGCGTGAGGTAAAACTCTGTCCGCGGCGCTTCTAGCACGGCGAGAGCTTCGGCTCGAGTTTGTTTATTCACTCTAGTATTCTCTGTCCGCGGCGATAGAGCGACAGGACGAGAGAATTGGAAGCGTGAGGTAAAACTCTGTCCGCGGCGCTTCTAGCACGGCGAGAGCTTCGGCTCGAGTTTGTTTATTCACTCTATTATTCTCTGTCCGCGGCGATAGAGCGACAGGACGAGAGAATTGGAAGCGTGAGGTAAAACTCTGTCCGCGGCGCTTCTAGCACGGCGAGAGCTTCGGCTCGAGTTTGTTTATTCACTCTATTATTCTCTGTCCGCGGCGATAGAGCGACAGGACGAGAGAATTGGAAGCGTGAGGTAAAACTCTGTCCGCGGCGCTTCTAGGACGGCGAGAGCTTCGGCTCGAGTTTGTTTATTCACTCTATTATTCTCTGTCCGCGGCGATAGAGCGACAGGACGAGAGAATTGGAAGCGTGAGGTAAAACTCTGTCCGCGGCGCTTCTAGCACGGCGAGAGCTTCGGCTCGAGTTTGTTTATTCACTCTAGTATTCTCTGTCCGCGGCGATAGAGCGACAGGACGAGAGAATTGGAAGCGTGAGGTAAAACTCTGTCCGCGGCGCTTCTAGCACGGCGAGAGCTTCGGCTCGAGTTTGTTTATTCACTCTAGTATTCTCTGTCCGCGGCGATAGAGCGACAGGACGAGAGAATTGGAAGCGTGAGGTAAAACTCTGTCCGAGGAAAAACTCCGTCTGTCCGCGGCGCCTCCTCAGCGCGACGGTATAGTGACGAGAGCTTCGGCTCGAGTTCGCCTATTCACTCTAGTATTCTCTGTCCGCGGCTGTAGCGCGACGGAATGAGAGAAGAGTGGGAACAACTCTGTGGCAGCGGCGGAAGAAGAGCCGCGGCGGCGGCAGAGTGAAGAGAGCTTCGGCTTGAGTGTGCTCATGTCCTCTAACATTCTCTCTTTCCGCGGCGCTATTCAGCGCGACGGGACGAGAGCAGAGGGAGAGTGAGAAGAGCTCCGTCTTTCCGCGGCGCTTAACGACGCGGCGGAACGAGAGAGTCCTCGAGTAGAACAAGCCTGTAAGCTCTAGAAGTGGCGTTGCAGCGGCAACACAAACACATATAACACTCAACATAGACACAGTTTAAAGGATATATAACGCCGGATGGCGTAGCTGGAACGGCAGAGAAGGCGGAGAGGGAGTCCGTCGTCCTCAGCTGCAGGTTCCGCTGGTGCCTTTTCAACGGCGGTGCTTCTTCCGGAGACCAGCGAAGGTATCGCTGAAGGAGATAAAATCTGACACCTATGGCGAATTAGGGTCTTATATAGCCTCCTGTATGCAAATATAAGCACCTTTTTCGGCGGGCTTCTGGAACGCCCCCCATTGGTTCGTTCCTCTCAGCCGCCTCACCATAGGTTCCTGCAGTTGCCGCAGCCCGGCCAATCAGAGCGCTCCTCGCGCTGGGCTATGGCCGTGCAGCTCACTGCGCTTTACATAGATACCTTTATTAAAAGTTTTGCTTCACATTCTCGAGAAAAGGAGTTTTTCCCATACGTAATACGAGGAACCTCTCTCGAAAGGGAACTACTTTTGATGTTCTTGCATGTGGCTGTGCTTCTTCTTTCGAGCTCTCTGCTGATGTAGACGTTATTGAAGTTCCAGTTTCAGTATCCTGTATGACTCAAGTGCTGTTTTCCTTTTACTTAGATTCTACAATCAGGAGAAGAGATTCTTAACCTGAGATTAAAATGATTATGTGCATATATTCTACCTCTGGATATGAAACATGAAAATGCCATACGCAAATTCTATACCACAGAAATAAAAAGAGCCTTTTGTTCTTTTAGCAAGTCTGTACACTAAAAATAAAAATACTCAGAAATTGCTATAAACTTCCCAAATAAATAGAAATCCCAAGCAACTGAATATTGACATAGTATATTCGTGTAAAACGTATACTCCAATAATCGCCGTTTTATTTACGACCTAGAAAACGTTTTTGTTTTTGTTTTTTTTACAGTGCACTACAATGTAATTACAGTAATACAGTTCCTCATTTTGCATTTATATTCTGGCATCACTTACATTACAACAATTATTTATTTGAAAGTTTATTTGCATTGATTCACTCAGATTTTGTTTGTTGGAGTTTCAAATGAATAAATATATAAACTAATAAACATCCATTTTATTTGAGGAAATTCTGATCCTATAAGAAAAACGAATAGCCTTCATATACTTCAGTCGCTCAAGACTAATTTCCCAAAGCTTGTCAGTCTGTCTCACTCTCTGTCTGTCTCTCCCATGACCTGACCATGACAGGCGAGATCTCTTTGGTGGAGAGCCAAAAAAGAAAGAGAAAGAAGAGCCTGGAGCCCGCATGCCGGCATGTTATTGTTCATCCTGGCCAGGGAACAAGGTCGAGGAAGGCTGCAATTCCCTGACTGCCAAAAGGCTTTGACCAACAACCCACACCCCGTCAGCCGTTTCCTATGTTACTTAATAATAATAACAGGCCCATGCCAAAATACCAGTTTGGACAAACAGACAATAGGGCCTCTGTAAGTTGGCTGTTCATCACCTAAACGCCTTTGTTTAATAGGCTACTCATCAAATATTGCAGACCTGTATCGGGTCAAATGCTGGCAGGGGGTATTTACATGTAACCAGTTGCATATATACAGAAAAACATATGAGGGACATGAATTTAATCCTCTGTACACAAAGGATGGCATATTTCCCCTTATTTATTTTTCACATTCAAAAGTTCAACAAAATTAAAAAAATAAAAGCATACATACACGCACTACATTGCCAAAAGTTTTGGGACATCCCTTTAAATCATTGAATTCAGGTGTTCCGATCACTTCCATGGCACGTGCATAAAATCAAGCACCTAGGCCTCTACAAACATTTGTGAACGAATGGGTCGCTCTCAGGAGCTCAGTGAATACAAGGGTTGTACTGTGATAGGTTGCCATCTGTGCAATAAATCTAAATGTTACTAAATATTTCACTGTCAACTGTTAGTGGTATTATGTCAAAGTGGAAGAAATTGGGGACAATGGCAACTCAGCCACAAAGAAGTAGGCCATGTTAAATCACAGAGTGGGGTCAGCACATGCTGAGGCGCACAGTGCGCAGAAGTCGCCAACTTTCTGCAGAGTCAACAGCAACAGACCTCCAAACATCATGTGTCCTAGATTAGCTCAAGAACAGTGTATAGAGAGCTTCATGGAATGGGTTTCCATGGCCGAGCAGCTGGATCCAAGCCTTACTTCCCCAAGAGCAATGCAAAGAGTGAGATGCAGTAGTGTAAAGCATGTACACAAAGCATGTACTGGACTCTAGAGCAGTGGAGACATGTTCTCTGTCTGGCAATCCGGTGGACGAGTCTGGGTTTGATGGTTGCCAGGAGAATAGAACTTGCCTGACTGCATTGTCCCAAGTGTAAAGTTTGGTGAAGGGGTTGGGCTTGGCCCATTTGTTCCAGTGAAAGTAACTCTTAATGTTTAAGCATACCAGGACATTTTGGACGAATTCATGCTTCTTTGTGGGAACAATTTAGGGATGGGGTTAACATGATGTTCCAACATGACTGAGCACCAGTGCACAAAGCAAGGTCCATAAAGACATGGATGAGCGAGTTTAGTGTAGGGTCCTGACCTAAACACCAATAGAACACCTTTGGGGTGAATTAGAGCGGAGATTGAGAGCCAGGCCTTCTCACCAACATCAATATCTGACTTAACGAATGCGCTTCTAGAAGAATGGTCAAAAATGACCATAAACAACCTTGTGGAAACCCCTCCCAGAGGAGTCAAAGCTGTTATAGCTGTAAAGGGTGGGCCAACTCCATATTAAAGTATTTTTTTATTCGCTTTGGTACTATTTTCACAAGTAAGTTGTACATTTTCAAAACTCATAGTACTAATATCACAACAGATCATCAAAAGTTCACTTTTTTCAAACATTTCAGCATATTTTCAACTGTGATAATGTGGACTGAAAATATGTGCAACTGAATGAAAGCATGAGATCAGGTTTTGACAGAATGACTGTGTTACAAGTGTGATCAGTTTGGATTTTTGTAAATAAAAAAAAAAGAGTTTTGAAAATGTACACCTTACTTGTGAAAATAGTACCAAAGTGAATAAAAAAATACTGTAAACCCTAAAAGTTTATTAAACCTCATTAAAGTTTTTGCTAAAATTTTCAGTTTTTTGAAATATTTCATATTTCAGTATAATTGTATATATTTTAATGGTTTGAATTATTTTATTTGTATCCCTAGCTTTAATGTATTTTAATTTCAGTTTTAGTAGGCCTAATAAAGGAATCTGCTAAGGAACCAACAGAGCAGTTTAGATTTCCATCTAAAATAAACAAGATCTCGCACTTGTGTTCACACAATCTCAGGAAGCACTGCATTAGCTCAGTGTGTATGCCACTTGTTGGTTCTCGTAAAGCAAACAAAAATAAATACGGTAAACTGTACCATAAGGTTTAAAAAGAAAGTGTCTGTCTATATAAATGTTTTCCTGTTTGGACAACTGTATAAGGAAACCAACTGCAAGGCCTTCAGCAATAGGCTAGTGCTAATCTTACATGGGTTTACACATTGGCAACAAGAGTCATCGTTTACTCATCGCTAATGAGGATCATTTGGAGAATGTTTTCAATGTGGCCACACTATGACGCAGTTTGCTCTCAAAACACGCTCTACGTCTGACAACCTGTTACATTTGTGTAAATTTCTCATTTGTTCAGAAAGAAAATTCCAAATTTTCTGAAATATGTGGCAAACTATTTTCAAAGTCAACCCATACTTTGTCTAGGTTGTATTTGGGCATGCTTCCGTCCTCCCACGTTTATACTGTCATGGGGACAGTGGCTCATGGAGACCAGATACCATGACAACGCTCTTCAGTAACCATATACAGTGTAAACACTGCTGGTAGTGTTTACAGCCAAATGAGTCTACAAAGCAGTGACAAGAAACAGTAGCAGTTATGATTTACCACAGAATTTTTTTATTTTATAATAATGACATTACTAATTCCACAGTTTGTAAATAAAAACAGCCTTTTACAATAGTGCATAATTTTAAAAAAAATGTAAAAAACATTTTAATGTTATAATTTATACACTACCATTCGAATGTCAGTACTTTTTTTTTTTTAAAGAAAGTAATACTTCTATTAATCAAGGATGCTTTAAATTGATCAAAAGTCACAGTAAAGATATGTATAATATTACAAATGATTTCTGTTTAAATAAATGCTGTTCTTTTGAACTATTCATCAATGAATCCAGAAAAACAAGTTATTAAATTGAGCAGCACAGCTTTGTTAAAACCTTTTGGCAAAGTTCTTTCTGTAAGTTTTCTTGAGGCTGCAGATTTTTGTTCAAAGTGTTCAGTGGTAAAATGTTTTGCAAAAAGACATGCATCTATATGTTTGACTTTATTTATTTATTTATTTTTACCTTACTGGAATCGATAGCAAACAGAATTCGCCGTAACGGCAGTGGCCTCATGTCTTGACTTTGCTCATGCCCCCAGAATTATAAACCCGCCCTTGCCTGTGTCAATAATTGTATCGCTTAAAACTCATCTTTGATCACAAAAATGACTTTTTCTCTCATTCCCTGTGAAAATAATTTCTTCATGCCTTAAATTATTGACTGTAATTCTACACCCTTGCTTTATTGAGATCCATAGATATGCAAATTGTTCCCCGCCTCCACTCACTCACACCAGCTCAGAATTCCTGATCCACCCGATCAACTTCACTGTACTGCCTAAACGCTACACGATGACAAGCTAAATATGTTTGAACCAGAAACTGATTCAGAAGAAGATGAAGAGCGAATTTATGTATCGCTTTTTACAATCTCTGACACATAGTGGTATATTATATTGATACGATTATCTTTTGGCTTGACTATTAAACAGCTAATTTGTTGCTAACGTTACAAAAAACATGTTGGCCTATACAATTTAATTAAATTTTTTTATTATTTTGTTATGATTAAATGATCCCATCCTCTTTACTGTTGCCTGGTGATTTTTGTGTTTTTTGGCTACGGCAGTGGGCAGTTCTTTGATCATTGCCGTTCTGTCAGCTGCTGCTGCCTAATGGTAGTGTAGGCTGTTGTGAATGCAATGGCTAGCAATAGCAAGTTATCTTTGAAAGCATGAGATCTAACACTCCCTTCAGAACGCTCTTTAAACCCATACCTCCAAATCACATAAACACACACAGCAGATATTGCCAAGCGTCACAAGAGTCGGCGTGAAATTATCTTATGTCTCTTAGCACATAACATTAGAATAATAATGAACGCAAACAACTTACAGAGTTCTTACTGACTGCTGCAGATTAATTTCCCTGTTGATAGTGTTCACAAAAACACAGGAGAAGATAAAAGATGAGTGGTGTTTTTTACAGTGCCCGGTGACTACGTGTCTCAACTCTGCATAGCCTGTTCTTACGAAACACACTGATGATGTGTGATGTCTGTGTGAGAATGGTGCCTGGAGGTATAGAAATGCATATTGACAGGCAGGTAAGACATCCTCCTACTATTGCATTCGGACTGGATGCAATGATTTGATTAACATTTTTTGGTTCTGACTCTTCCACAGAAGATATAATCCATGTATGCCTATGTTTTAATATTTAGACCACTTCTATTATTAATTGCTATCAGGATGTGACAAGCATTTCAACCAGTATAACAAAAAGTGTTTATAAAAACAAATTACCTACCCTAGCATTAAAGTCCCTCATATGTTAAAGATCGCCCATATGTTGACAGGATTGGTTACACAACATGTTTTTGACATGGAGAACAGGGTCAGTTTCAAACCACGTCTTCGAGACGATCTTTGGTAAACAAGAAAATACTCACCAATGGTGTTGATACATTCTTGCATGGTTTGTATTAAAGCATATTAACAACACCACATTGATATATATGAAATGTAATTTTCACTATAGTTTTTTTTTAAGACAGCTTGTGGTGACTCCACAACAAATGCTAGAATAAGACTCACTCGTCAAATACATGAAACATTAGCCTATAGTGTATTTTTGAGAAAGAAAAATATATTTACTTATACAAAGAACAAGTGGAGCTTATAACGTTTGACCGACAGTTTGAGGATTCAATGCAGTTATAACACTGCAAAAAATGCTTTTCTTACTTAGTATTTTTTGTCTTGTTTCTAGTTCAAATACTTAAAAAATTGCAAAACAAGATTTATTTACTAGACAAACAAAAGTAATTGTCTTGTTTTGGGGAAAAATAACTTAAAATTAAGAGAGTTTTTACTTAAAATAAGCAAAATAATCTTCCAGTGGGGTACGAAAAATAATATTAAAACAAGATAATTTTTCTTACCCCATTGGCAGATTATTTTGCTGATTTTAAGCAAATTGTCTTAATTTTGAGTTATTTTCCCCCAAAACAACAAGAATTTTTACTTGTTTCTTAATGTAAGAATTGTTTTAAATTTTGACTTTTCATTGGTTAAATATTTGATAAACCAAACAGACACTAAGGGTGACCAATGGTTTATGGAAAAAAGAATAATCACGAAATATGGAGATATTTCAGCAATCGACAGCAACAATATGATACATTTTATTTATCCTCATAATTATTCCTTTTTAATGATTTAATGACTGTCTGCACACACTGTTGTCACACTGACTATTGAAATTGAAATGACTGACACTGTCTGTGTCAGTAATGTCACAGATGCTGCGAATGGAGCTTAACCCAGTTATGTGAGTTTTATTGTCATTTGTGAGTAAACAGACACTATTTTAGGACAGTTTGCTCTAGGACACGGTGATAAACATACATTGTAGCAAGTAATATCCACCTATATCGCTTCATGATTCAGAGCAATTAGAAAGGCGATCAGAACTCTCAGTACAGTGCAAGCGGCTCGTGGTGTTAGATATTCAAAGTGAGGGGCTTTGTGGAACAGGACACTGAAACCACCCAGGGAGAGGGAGAGAAAGAGTTGTCTCTGCCTGACACTCTGACCTTAGCGAGCTGGCTCACTGTGCTAACTCGACGAGGACACATGGGGTCTGGCTGTCATCTGACTTTGCGATATCATTCTTAGCGAAAAGAGTGTTTGAAAGAACAAGAGGAGTGATAGAGGAACAGAAACAGAGGGCAAGGCACTGTGCGATAGGGAATGGGTGGTGCTTGAGCCGGTTCTGGCTAGTTTCGTGCGTAATGCTGCCTGGGTGCCTGTGTGGGAGAAGTGCTGATGACTCATGTAATCCTCATGCTTGGGCCTGTCCCTGGATGCTGAGCTGTGTGTGGAAGTTTGAGGAAACACAAGCTGTCGCACTTGGTAGTGTGCCAGTGGCCACTCTAGTGTGTTCTGTACTCTTGTTGACCAATTATACACCCTCTCTGGTAGTTATGAGTGGGTTATGCAAACTCTGGGAAAAGGGGATTAATCGGTTGTTATGCTTTTGTTGTCTAAAAATCATTATGGATTATTTCAGAAACATTTGAAGCTTTCTCCAGCAGATCCAATAATGGCTGTCCCGCTCATATTAACTCTGAAGTCAACATGAAATCAAAATTGACCCTGCCAGTGTGAAGTGCCTGTTATTTGAAAATATTTACTTAGTAATCCGTCAGTGTGATGTGTAATAACTCACTCACAAGCATTGGTTTAACAAATCCATATCATGATTACCTTTTTATAATAATTCAGACTTTTTATGTCACAATTTTTACTTTTTATCAAAGTTTTGACAAAACTTTGCATAATTACAATTTAACAAAGCATGATTTTTTCCTGCTATATTGTGGCGGATTTTGGATTCAATTTGTTTCTCTTAGAAATCAGCTGCTTTTTTATATATAATGATAACAATTAAGATTAAATAAAAACAACAACAAATATCAAATTCTGAAAAGAGAATCCTATAGGCTTTTTGTTAATAGTCATCCTTTTATGAGGTTTAGGCATTTTGAGGGGATCAAAAAGAGTGAATGTGAACCACTTATAATATTTCCTCCGGTGGCTTACCTCTCTTAATATGGTCAGGATCCTTCCGGTTCCATAGTCGTTTTGGCCAGGCAAAGACAACAGGGGAATGTGAATGGTATTTGGGCCAAGATTTAGCAGTACTGGCAGACTACCAGCCATAGTTTCTTTGGTATTAAATGCCTTTTTAATTCATTTTCTTAAGAAGTTGGCCATTGCTGTTTATGATGGTTCCATTCAAGACACGACTGGTTGCTTAAAAAACTGTTAAATGCCAACTCTTCATCTTTAACTGCGGACCTATGAAGCACAATGCCAAACCTGTGATTGCAAAACACAGCACTTGAGTCCCGGAATCAGGCTGTCATAAAATACGGTTACTGTTAACCTCACATCTTCCTGTAAACGGCCTCCAGTATGATTAAAAGGAGCAATTTGTGAGTCTGTGAACTAACAAATGTGGAGTTATTAAGTTGCATAGCTGTGGGCTTGGAAGGACTGAGGCCTGTGGTTTGAGTGCTTGCGAAGGTAAGTTCGGTAAGTTCAGTTCCAATTTCCATGTAGTATGACCTGAAATTGGACCTTAAAAAAAGAAACACTTATGATTTTTGTTTTCAACTATACGTTTGGAATTGTTTTACTGTCATTGCTGATTCATTTTTTTGAAAAAATAAAAAACACTTACTTGAACTTGGACAGCATGTTCAAATGCTGAGTCTATACAGAGATGCAAATGATACTATTAAATGCAAGTCCTTTAATTAAACTGGAATCTCCTGCCAGACATTCCCCTGTGGACAGATTTGACTGCAGTGCCCTGATGTCATTACACAACCACTATTATAGTAACGGTGCTAATGTTTCTGAGAATTATGTTGCTGCTGAGTATGCAGGTTTACATTTGATCTGTTATAGTTTATTCAGTTGCAATTCACAAAATATGAAACATACATTTTAAAATAGCTATAAACAGACTTATCAAAAACTTTAAAACGCATATTCAGTTAGACTTGAATCAGGCTAAACTTCCAGTCTGCATAGAATGGCTGACATTCCGTGTCTGAGTTATTATAATAATTTTTTTGTTTTTTATTTAAGTTCATTTGGATAGGGACAAATAAAATAAAATAAAAAACATAAACTTGAACATTAATCTGATTTATGCTTCATAGTGTTTGTTCCTAAGAAGTGTCATAATGAGTTTTATTGTTTCAGACTTTTCTTATAGGCAGAAAATAAAACGATGATGTCTGCATTACTGCATTTGATCAATAATTCATTGTCAGAGTTTAAATGTTAAATGAAGTTTGGTAATGTTCTATGTAGGTCTGACTGCAGCACATCAAGTCATCTTCTCCTGGGACAAATGTAGTCACATCCGACAAGCTGAAGACTCTGGTCCCACAGTGCTGAGTTAAGCAAAGCATGCAGGAAGAGTCGAAAACAAAGCACAACATTCTTTACTTCATACAGCACACTGAGGTAAATTTTTTTTTTTTTTTTTTAAACATCTTCACAGCTGCTTCCTTTGATTTTTGCTATTTGGTAATCCTCACATACGGTGAACATTGTGTCACTGTTTGTTTTCTTGCATGACGTCGTTCTCTGGAAATAAAAGCTGAAAGCTGCATTTATTAAATAGTAAATAATGAAGTGGTGCTTCTAGACACACAATAAATATGTGCAGTTTAGCCACAACAAATGTTATTACATTAACATGGCAATCCTGATCTCCATTTTGACCATTTACTGTGTTTGACTGCAAATCGTATAACGTCAGTGCAAACAGCACAGTAAATGAAATCCCTTCATCTGTAGAACTACTTCATTTTCATCTACTTTATTGCTGTTAGTGCTTCTCCTCTGCTTTGAAGTTTTATGGGCTTGAAAATGGACAGCAAACAGACTGGCAGTGTAGTCGGAAAATGATGGATGTTGATCTCTATAGAGAAGATGATATTTTAGAAGTTTGTTTGTTTATTATTTATTCATTTACATTTTATTTTATACATTAATTTGTTCCAGACCAATTTATTTATTTCACTTAAAGGCCATTCTAACTTATTTACACTGTTAAGGGGTTGGTTTGTCATGCTAAAAATTGTCAACATTTCTAAGAACGAGTTGGACGAGTTTTTCTGTGCCAGTGTCCTTCAGGATTCAAAAAAGTTATGCCTTGTATGACGTCATAAAAGGTGGAATTCCTAATATGTGCACTCCTAGCGTGTGCGCACATCAGCAATCCAAGTCCAAACTGCAGGCGGTGAGTGAAACTGCATCGAATGTCTGATTTGTTGGCAATTGCCCCGTTAGTCAAGTGCATATAATGTATAATGAATCTAAAGTTATCCAGGGATAATGGCATGATTTATTTTGTGTGTGTGCATGTGCTCGTGACTCTTTAGTTCCACCCACTGTACGCCTGCACAAGCTCAGCTGTTTTTGGACAAAATATTTTATAAATATAATAAAACTAAAGACAAGAGATTTGAAGGATGCAATACTACTCTAGGTACTCAAGATTTACATGAGCCTGGCAGAAACTTTGTGTTATATATAATTGAATTTATTACATTTAAAACACTCACTAATACACTGAATAATAGAAGGTTTAAATAATTAAAACACTGAATTAAAACTTAAGTTTGTAATTTTATTTTAAATGTAAAAACCACATACTCTATCATATATGTGCACAAATTTGTCTCCAATTCAATGGAGTACAGAAAGTGTTACCGGTAAATGGGTTCACTCTTTAAATCAGCTACTGGCTCCAGGCGTGTGCAGGGGAGGGAACTCTTAATCCTTCAGACAGACCAGCTGACGTGACCTTTGACCTGTGATAAATGTACTTTTCCTATTGTTAGGATTGATAAAGTACACTCAGCTTGTGAGGGCGGGACCAGACTCTCAATCCAATGCTTCCTTTTCCCTGTCAAAAGGTCATATTGTGCTCTGTATGCAAGACTCCGGAGAACTCTCTGCTTATTTTTATGACATGTTCCTGGCGTCTCCATCCTCCTTGACTCCAGTCATAACTGTGCCAGCCTGAGAAAGACAGGTATCCTGTTTCGCGCCAGACTCACAATGGATGCCAAGTAATAGGCATTCCACAAGATTATTGCAACAATGGGACATTTTTGGGGGGTCTTTGGGGGCCAAATAATGTCACTATACAGAACATAGAAATTCCTTTGTCTGACTTGCTTGTTTTCCACCATGACTGCAATGAATGCTTAAAGGGAATTTCTCAGTAGCAAACCAGAAAGACCAAACCAAACAGAATGCATGAGAATGTGTTTGTTGAGTTTTGTCCTAGCCGTGTTATCTGAAAAGTCCTCAGCGATTTTTCCAATCCAGCTATAATAAAGTCGAAAATTTTGAAAGAGTACATTTAAAGTCAGCTACATTATAGTTTTTACTAGAAAGTCTTTCTATTTGTAAAGTTCCCAAACTTATCTTAGTTTTACTTAGTAAAAAAGGACTGTCCAGTTACAGACCATGGTTGTACAACTGCTATGGAGAATGAGATAATATTAATGATGCATCCATCTTTAAAACAAACGTATGAATATTACATAACCCATGGCATAGTTATAAAATAATTTGTTATACTGGTTAATACAGTTAATGTGTTATGACAATAATTATGAGAGTCAAGTGACTTTTTGTCACGACAATACAGTACAGTAATTTAAAGTGTCCACAAAACAAGAACATGATGTATCAAATGACACAACAAAAACACTGTAAACAGAATTTTTAAATTTAGAATTGTATTTATTTATTTACCCAATGTTTTCCCTGTCAAAAGGTCATATTGTGCAAGACTCCATCGAACTCTCTGCTTATTTTTATGACATGTTCCTGGCATCTCTCTCTGCACACGGGTAAACTAAACGCAGCCAAATGTGAACCCCCATTTTGTTCTCTAGTAAATATAGGCCTATGTATTTATATTTAATACTAACACTTACTATTCTGTATATCAATTTGATTTTTATTTATTTAAAAAACTTAAGTTACAGTTAGCTACTGTGTGTGTGTACATGCTAGACTAACAGGGAATAGTCACAGCGCTTGCATACTGTTGCCCTGTTGTTGGTTTGATTGCTTCTATTGTTCTCCTCATTTGTAAGTGGCTTTGGATAAAAGTGTCTGCTAAATGATTAAATGTAAATTGCATAATACTATGACTAAACAATAATTACACTCTCACACCTAATTGCAGCCTATTTAAAAAGTTTGGGGTCTGATTTTTTCTTCATTTCACGCATAGAAACTTAAACAACAAAATGTATTTTAAATATATTTTTTGTATCAATATAGTTATTTAAATTCCGTCAATTTAACATGTATTTGCTGATTAAACTAATTAATGTCTTTAAAAGCAGTCTTACTGACCCCAGACATTTAAATAGTAGTGTAGGCTATTTTATATTCAGTGGGTGAGTTCATGCCATCTTGCATTGGGCACCAGAATCGTCACCGGATTTTAGGGTTTCCACATATTCAACATACCAAAACCAAAATGGGTTTCACGTGGTAAAATCTAAATTAACTGATTGTATGCAAGAAAAAAAATATTATCTAATATGTTTTAAGGGTCAGGTCAGGTAGAAAAAAAAACTATAGGTTGCAATTACACAGTCTATGAGATGAACCTTGCGCACTTGTGTCGTCAGCGTTCTCATCCATAATGACTAGCATTTCCAATGAAGCTAGTGGCATGTTGGCGAAATAGCAGCTGAAGGCGTTTCTCCAGGGAGGCCGCGCGGATGATGTCATCTCCGTGAGCGGGACATGAGCGGTCACGCTATAAAAAGCTAGCCGACACTCTAAACTCCTCACTCTTCTCACAGCCATCAAAGCTGCTCAGTTCGGTCGAGTTGGCGACTCCAGCGCAGCTAAGCAACACGAAAGCCGCAAGATGTCGACCGTCATGTACTCAGAATCTCGCCGGGTCTGCCCTTCGATCCACGGCAACAAGTTTGACACAGCGAGCCGCAAGCGGGCGGTGGCGAACATCTTCGAGAACGTCAACCAGGACGCGCTCATGCGACTCTTCCAGAAAACAGGAGACATGAAAGCCGAGGAGAGAGTGAGAAGCATCTTCTCCTTCGCTCAAGACCCCGAAGAGACGGCCAAAGCTCTGATGGCCCTCAAACAGAGGAAGAAGGACAAGTTCCTTCGGATCGCGGGGATGGTGCGACACTTTCTGAAGCTGCGTTGAGCATCTTCACGCGATGACTCGCGGCTGCAGAGTCGTTCATTTCAGACTGCCGGTGTCATGTACAACCTGGCGATGATGGACACGTCCCGAGTGGACAAGAAAGGACCACGCGGATATGAAGGGAAGCCTCGTCAATGACACGAGCCCATTGACAAGACATGAAGGACGGGACGCACAGTGTCTGGACTTGAGCTGAAGAGTTGAGCTTCGTGTGATCTGAGAAGGAATCCCCTCGTGCATCACAATATGAAGACGGGCGAAAATCTTTCTCGTGAACTATGCATTTCAAAAATGAACTTTATCACGTAGCCTATTACTGCACCTTATAGGTGTATTTGTTTGATGCACACGAAATGTGATTGGAGACAGAAGTTATATTGCCTGAAAACTGCCTATAAATATCATGCCTTGTCTCTATGCCACTTTGATATTGTGTTAAGTGTTTGAACATTCAATGGCCACTAATTTATTTGTCACAACGTTATGATAACACCAGTTCATGCATTTTTTCCACAATATTTTTCATTTTTTGTATAATAAATTATTAACTAAACAATGACTTTTCTCTTTCTTGACTTTACATTTGGTTTAAAAATGACTGAAATGGTCATTTTATCATAATGGAGTTGGAGGGTTTACAGTTATAGGACTGGGCTGCTTAACAATAGCCCACATTGTTTAGGCACTTTCTACTTTTAAAATAAAATTCAGAAATATTGGGTTGTCCTGGAAAATGGTTCCCAACTTACTCTATGATACAGCCTTATTTGCAGTTAAGGACTCTGACTTAATTTTGTATAGGACCTTAAGTTAAGGTCCTATACAAAATTAAGCCAGACACATTGATGTGTAAAATATAAAAACTACAGATATTGCTGCAAAGTGAAAAAAAGAAAAGATAATCAACGATAAAGCTTTTATTAGATCTCAGGGGTATTACAATTTTTTTTAACTTTCACTTTTTGTGAAATAAGGCAGTTTGCAGGACGAACGGTCTCACCTGTCACTCGCCACTTTGGTCTGGTTAATTTTCATTCAGGCTTGTCTCTTTGCTGTGCAGCTTACCAAACCAGCGTGAACCAGTTTCTGGTTGATTCAGCCGTGTTTGTTAAAGGTACATTGCATTACCATGTAGAAAAGAAGCTTTAACTGGGGCTCAGCTCTTTATCTTCCTCTGTATCGTATTCCTTGATAATTTGATATTCAGCGATAAGTAGTTTAGTACATTCAGGTGCTTTGTCAGACTTTTGGCATGGATTGGGGCTGGAAGAGGGGAAGATCAGTGGATGCCTGTTAATCTTAATGCTCTGATCAGTCGCTGTATACTGGCTCAAACCAGTTCTGATGGGCTGGGAATGCGTCATCTGACATCTGACAACCTGGCGGTCATGTAAGGTCTAGACGACAGAGAGCCCAACCCCCTTGACTCCGCTTCATCGCTGCATGCCATGAGGGAATCTCCTTTGTAAACATTCACCTGCCGAATGTGGTGGAGACACACACACACGTCTGGTTCATATATCTTTGTGGGGACTTTCCATAGACGTAATGGTTTTTATACCGTACAAACCGCATTTTCTATCACCCTACACTTCCTCTACCCCTAAACCTACCCATCACAGGAAATATTCTGAATTTTTTACTTTCTCAAAAAAAAAAAAAAAAAAAAAAAAAAAAACTCATCCTGTATGATTTATAAGCCTTTTGAAAACTGGGGCTCACTGGCTGGTCCCCACAATGTAGGTGATCTCAGGTTTTACTATCCTTATACAATGTAATATAAACAAGGACACACACACACACACACACACACACACACACACACACACACACACACACACACACACACACACACACACACACACACACACACACACACACACACACACACACACACACACAAGTATGATTGTTACAGTCTGTATGAAGTTTGAGCTATTATTAAAACTTTTTGAATTAGAGCAGCTGTGGGAGTTTAATAATAATAATGACATGCAACATGATTTTGTTAGAACGCAGATGCTGCCATGTGCTTATGTTTGAGTTATCTGCTGTCAGCTTGCAGCATCCAACTTTCCGTTTAAGCAAAAACACAGTTTTTTCCCCGTTTTTTTTCTTCTTCCAATTTGTCTGTCAGCATTCATTTCCTTGTTTTTTTTCCCCTTTTACGGCAACATGCTTGTTTAGGTCTACTACGGATAAATATTTAAGCCAATTGTCCTGTCTGTCTTGTGTGCTGTATGATATGCTTGACTAAGATTGTCCTCTCTCTCCCACCCATTTCCTGTCTTTCACTGCATTCAGAACAGGGAACTTTGAAGTCAATAGACTGCGTGGAAGCAATGTGAGTAAGTGTGTGTGTGTGTGTGTGTTTCTATAGTGACAGAAGGAGCAAGGTAGAAGTGACAGCAAAGCTGCTTTTATCAGTATACACAGGACTCCTCTCCAGTTCAAACCGGTTAAGAGACTGACAAGTGATAAAGGAACCAACGCTGCTTGTGGTGCAACATCAGAAAAGAAAACGGTTAATTTAGGTGAACAAGAAAAAGTGTCATTTACTTAAAGTAAATTCCAGTTCAGATTTTTTATTTGTTTTATTTTGTCATATAAATTAATATCCTAAGTCAATTTGGCATTAACATGGTTTCCAGATGATATGTGGAACATTTGGTTTGCATTAACCGGTAACTGACACTCACTTTTTGAGCATAGATTTGACCTAAAGGAACACACCGACTTTTCGGGACTATAGCTTATTCACAGTATCCCCCAGAGTTAGAGAAGTCCATACATACATACCATAGATTCTCTTCTCCGTGCGTGCCATAACTCTGTCTGACACACCCACTGCTAGCCAAGCTTAGCACAAAGACTGGAGGTAAACGGCTCCATCTAGCCTACTGCTCGATAAGTAACAAAATAACGCCAACATTTGCCTATTTATATGTTGTGATGTGTATAGCATGTATAAAGGTAACATGAAACACAGCCATCATCTTCTAACCGTATAGAGGGAATGCGTGGACGTCAATTTCCCGCCGGAACACGCCCCCTCAGCCGGGGCTGAGTGGCAGAAGATATACTGTGTGACTGGATTTAGTGGAGGAAAACACGAGTTGAGCAAACGATTATCAGGTTAAACTAAAGTTTGGGTTTGATATAGTGTTCCTTACAATTTACCACAGATTCAGTGATCCACAGATAATGACATGCAGCCAGGAATCGTGTTTCCCTGACATTTTTTATGAGCCTGATTTCGACATGATTATTTATAACTGAACATTCATCACATTTTTCGAGTGAATCCCGCATGTATATGCGGATGGGTCAGTGTATTAAAGCGTGTATGTGGCCACTTGTCACGAATGGAAAACAAAAATTGTATTCAAATTCTGAATATATTATAGAACTATTAATAAAAAATAAATAAGAATTATATTGCCCAGACAGCGCACAAAGAGTGCTCCCTTAATAATCACTAAAAGCTGTCACTCATTCAATAAACGCAATCTCCTTATTTTCACAATCTCTGCACTTACAGAGACGCTTGTTAACTGAAGTCAGGCTCAGCGGATTCCAAGTTCAAAACCTGTGATTGGTAGCCTGACGTGGTCATACTCAATTCTAGTCAGAATATGAGTCTGAAACTGCTCCATTGGGCTGTGATTAAGGGGTGTGTTTCAACCGAACAACCTCAATTGGATAGACCTACAACCAATCAGAGCAACGAAGCGACAGAGCTCAACTGCACTGTGTTGCCAAGTCCGTGTTTTTTTCCGCGAGTTGTTTTCTATGTCCGCGGGTTGAAGCCATAGACCGTAAAAAAATATGGACGACTCGACATCATCCGTTTCCGCTTGGCAGATTTGAAGCTTTTAGGCGGCCTTGCACGGCGCGGACATCTTGGGACCGAGTCTGCACAGTAGCAATTTCGGGACCGGAGTTGCGCAGTAGAGCGCAGGAAGTAGAGCAGATGCAGAACAATTAATTATGTTGGTGTGAAATAAACAGTTATGGAAATGTAGAAATTAAAGCTAAAGCTCTAATCTGCTCCCAAAAATTTCGAAAAAAGTCCGTTAGTGCCTCAGTGACAACTTCACTCAGAGAAGCCGTCAGTCTCAGCTGTCAATCATGACGTCACACCCCCCGTTTTTATAGCATCAAATAACTAACTCAAACTTAAACTTATTTTTAAAACGAACACCTGAAATGAAATCATCGTGATGATAACTTCAGTGACATAAACTAACTTTGGGGAAATTTTTTTGAAGTGTAATTTTATTGTTTAGTTTGCCTCACGTCCATTAGAAAACACAGAGGGGTGGCTATACTGGGACCGGTCACCGGGGGGCGATCGAGGCGCGAAAGCTTCAGTAAATGAGAGGGAGACTGCAGGCTTGGTTGAAGCAACTATTTGATATATTAGCTGTGTCCCAAAGTGAAGTGCGCGCACTTCGAAGGCCGCATTTGAAGTGCGATTACGTCATACCTGCACTAGGAAGACTGTCCCAAAGTGAAAGCTGCACCCTCTGAAGGCCGCATTTGAAGTGCGATTACGTCATACCTGCACTAGGAAGACTGTCCCAAAGTGAAAGCTGCACCTCTGAAGGCCGCATTTGAAGTGCGATTGCGTCACAGCGGTGCGACGAAGGCTGCCGCAATTCATGAGCGACTTCAAAATGCGCCCTTCGGTTCTCAGGCAAAGGAAGGGTACAGCAGATGGGACCTGTCACTACTCGATCCGTACCGGAAACACGATTTGTTCTGCGCATGCGCGAAAATGTTTCTACTTCCTGTTTGACATGTTAAAGCAATTTACGGCAGTTATTTGAATTACTACCACTCGATCCGTACCGCGATAGTTTTTTATTTATTGCACAACTATAAATCAATACAAAATAAACAATAAAGAACAATGAATATGTGATTTTTGAAGAGTTGATAATAATTGTTAATTGTTGTGTTTGTGTATTTGTCAGGAGATGGCGCTATAGTTCACATGTTGTTACCTATAAAAAGGGTATCGTAAGAATGGAAGAGTTGTTGCACCTATTGTTGCAACTTTCTTGTCCTCATGCTTACCTGGATTTAAACATAACATTAATCATAAGCAAATACTTTGCAGTTAGGTTTGAAATTAAGGTAGGTAGGCCTATCTTGCTTTGCCAATATAATATTTACCCATCATACAAATAAAATTTAAGACATCATCCAGCTCTTTACTTTCCTTAGTGACAGAAATATTACACAGTTGGTGAAATACAAGTGCTAATAATTTCCCATAAACCTTAATTGAATAATCACTAACAGTGATGAATTTCCTTAAAAACTGATTTGTAGCCAACATTTAACATCTAGGATATCAAACCCTTGTAAAACTAGTAGAGGGATATTCAAATGCAAACTACAATATGCATTATAACATGTAACCAAAAAACAACAAATTAGCAGCAAGTATTTGTAAGCTTAGTTGTTTTGATGCTTTTATACCATATAGCCTAGTTAAATAAAATCTTTATAAGAATCTAAGTCTCCACATTTACGAGACCTCACTTGGAAAATACAAATGTAGACTATATATTCCAAGGTTATTATTATGTGGCACTAATTACATTGATTAAATAGTTTAGACTTGCTTGACCCCGTTTGGGAAATTCAAATGTTTTTGTTTGCATTCAATATTTCATTTTTTCTACTTCAACATACTTGTCTACAATATAAAGAATACATATGTCCGCATTTAAGAAACACACGGGACAATTTATTTATAACAAAAAAATGTTTCCTGAGATGGATCCCCTTTGCTCCTTTTGTGGAGTGGAAGATGAGTCTGTCCCTCACCTTTTTGGGATTGTTTTCATGTAGTTACTTTTTTTTGGAAGAAATTTAGTTTGTTTGTACGTATTTCTCTCTTAGACAATTTTTATTTGGAATTTAAGGATGTCCCATTTGTATTTTTTTTTTGTATAACTCTGACAATAGTCTTAAAGACAAGTTTTTTCCCTTATAGATCTATTTATTTGTCTAGCTACATTTTTTTTTATACACAAGTGCAAATTTTTTTGTCTGTTAAACCTTTCTTTATTATTTTTTGTAAAGATCTGAAATGTAATTTAGATACTGTCTTTTCTTCAAGCAATGCCAAAGCTTTAAAGTCCTCTATGCGGTGGAAGAAGTATATATAACTTTTTATAATGTAAAAAGGGAAAAAAAAGGCATTGGCATATTTTTCACTGTCTCACTCTCTTGAACCTAATTTAGGCTACTATAAATTGCATGTCACCCCTGGCTCAATGTTGCTTTTGTTGTTTTTTTGTGTGCTTTTTTTAAAATAGTTTCCTTTAATATATATATATATATATATATATATATATATATATATATATATATATATATATATATATATATAATATATATATATATATATATATATATATATATAAATATATATATATATATATATATATATATATATATATATATATATATATATATATATATATATAGTTTTCTTTTTTATTATTTAATTATGTATTTATTTGTTTGTTTGCTTAATTCATTTTGCTGCCTCGGTCTATTGTTTATATTTGTTTTGTTGTTGTTGTTGAATCCTTTTTGAACTGTGGCTGTTTGCTTTTGTATTTGTTCAATAAAAAAAATATAATAATATATATTTTTAAAAAGTGACACCGTTGTCGTAAAAAAACTTTGGCGATGACAGGAAGTGACGGCAAAAGTACGTTTTCGCGCATGCGCAGAACAAATCGTGTTGCCGGTACGGATCGAGTAGTGACAGGACCTTCCCATAACTTCGCAGCCTTCCCTATCCCAGAATTCATAGCACACTGGTGACTACAGGATTTGACTGGTCCGCATTCCCGCGGCACTCGATCAGATTCCAGTTAAAGACGGTAGCGGTCGGTAACTCAAGTGTAGCCTGGGTACTATTGAACACAACAGCACCAGCGCTAGAAGTAAATAAAACGTCCAACGTTAGTGCATTCACACAGTTCCCAGTTCTCTGCCCTGAGCAAGATAAACTTTAATTTCCCAATTTTTAAATGCTATTAATTTCTCAACCATTATCTCAAGAAGAGGAATCAGTCCATTATCACCCTTTTCGCTGTTTCTTTTTTTCCCATACACTTTCTTTAAATAGCCTTCAAAATCTGCGCAGCGCTGTATTTTCGTCCTGCTCCCGCTATTCCGCACCGCACCATTCCGCTCGCGCATAATTCACTCCGTGCTCACCCGCTATAAATTATTTTATTCCCGACCCGACTGATCCAGCTAAATTTAGATGTTGTTTCCAGAATCTATCTTTTAAATTTCCCTTACAGAAAGAGAGACACTGGATAGGAATTGTCCGTGCAATCATTTATTTTTCTTACAGCCTAGGCTGTAGCCTATGTCAACACCGTAACTAAAACAAATATCACAGAAAAATAGGCTAAATCAAATGTGACATCTGTCACTCAGAATTATAAGAAAAAATACAAACAAACGAAAACTGATGACTTGGATGCTAAAATAAAGTTTTTTTTTTTTTTTTATATATGAATGAATGAATGTTCACTGACGACGGTCAATGAAACATCGATCCTCCAAAGGCTGAATGCGTGGCCGACACAGAACAATTTAAATGGCTAGCTTATTATTTTTTATGCAAGTTATTTGTAAATTAAACGAACTGCTGTCTATTGTTTATTTTCGTTAACTTCAAACGTAGGCTAAATTAAAGAGAAGTGGTTTTTCTATAGCTATTGTTTATTTTTGTAATGCACGTTATAATTTGTAGCTACATTAAACACATTTATGTTTATATATATATTTTCTTGTCATGTAATTTAAAATGTGTAAATGAAAATAAATTGGTCTATTAGCCTACGTAGGCTTTTTACAACTAGCCTATTCATAGACCAATAAAATAACTTATAAGTTTAACTTTAGAAACAACAAATTTGTATTATCAGCCAAACCAGAAGAAAACACTTTTCAACACTTTCATTGCGCTGAGCGGGAGAAGCTGGAGCTGGACCGGGATGGGGAATAATGCACAATAGAGACTCTGGTAAGGCCTGAGCGGGACATCATCTTCTGGGATGACGAGTGCATATTTCCACTGTCCGCAGCTTTGCGGGGCCGAATCGGTCGACGGCTGCATGGCATGCCATAAAAAATGCATCTGAGATGATGAGTTGAATAAAAATAAGTAGGCCAACTTAAAAAAAAACTTGGACGTATAGGCTAAATGTTTAAAATATATTGTAACGTTACATTTAACATAAGAAATAAACTGTTAACTAATATTTGCAATTTGCGATATTTAACCGGCTACAGATTTACATGCTTATGGTCCAGCCCATCGTCGCAGGCTTTGAAGCATGTCAAAACCCAATAGAAAGCTCAACAAAAAGTATATATATATATATAAGTAGTATATGCTCCATTTCTCTTTTTAAAATCTCCTCACGAACGTCCGCTGTCAGTTGTCAGAACCTGCTAGTCCATTAACGGCGCTTTGGTTCATTGTTGCCAAGTCTGGAATGGGGCTGCATTTAGGCTACTGTTGCTTTGAGGTGTTTGTAGCCTATAGTCCACAGGTTAAGTTGTCTTTACTTAAGCAATATTTCTACTGCCCGCGCCCCGCATTTTGGGATATTTTGGCCCATTCTGGCTGTGATTCCGATACTTTTGAATAACAATTGGAGGGGTTTTATTAATCAGACCTGGCAACCCTGTCCCTCGGTTCGCCCTTCGTGCACTTCGTGCACTTTGAAGGCGTGGCCTGGTCTGGCCTTCGAAGTGCATGGCCTTCGAAGTGCGCACCCTTGACTTTGGGACACAGCTATAGATATTATATTTTTTTACGGTCTATGATATAGACCCATGAGTGCGAATTTTATCAAGCAACCTTGCCAAAATAACACACATTTTACCCCCCAAACACCATTTTTTTCCGAAGAACCTCTCGAGAAGCTATTGTTTAGGGCTAGTAGTTGGCGGGTTTTGTTGTAAAAACTTGGCAACCCTGACTGCACGTGCACTGAAAAAAAAACGATCTTTGTCAGTGTTGTAAAAAAAAAAAGATTTCTGATACACAGAGTGTGATTGGCTACATTACTCACCCAGGCGAGGTGACCCAGTAGTGCAGCCATACTAATTTAAACCACAAAAAAAAGGAAAAAAGGCGCAACACAACGAAATCGCCACAACACAACGGAAATAAACCACAACACAACGGAAACGAGCCACAACACAGCGGGGCTCTCGGAGTTCAATCAATTTTTCCTTGCCGTTGTTCTATAGATTGGCCAGTTTTACAAAGATATAAACACTACGATCAGTTTTAAGTGTGTAACCATTGTATATCAACATGAAATGGCAATCCAAAATCACCTACATGCATTATCTGCACGTTTTTACTCGTGATCACGGCGCTTGATGCCCAAGGGAACGTCTGCCAATTCCACCAAGTGGTTGAAACGTATAATTTTATGAATTAAAATGACTTTTTTTTTTTAATGTTCAAATTCCAATTTGTGCGTTATTGAGTCAGTTTTTTTAGAATACACCAAAGCTGTGAAATTTTAACATGTCTGTTTTTAAATGTTAAAGGTAATTTTAATTTATACCAATTATGTTAACTGCATGGAATTGGCAGACGTTCCCTTGGGCATCAAGCACCGTGACAGCGGGTAAAAGCGTTTTATTCAGCTTTGCATATAGGTTATTTTGAATTGATATTTCATGTCGATATTTAATTATTTTTTTATTAAATTACTTACTGGATTATTTGGTAGCTCCTTTTCGCTAGTAATATGCTATTATTACAAATTCTTACGGAGGATTACAGCAGTTATGGACACCTTTTCCATGTACAAGCAGAAGCAGCAGCAGGTGTGGTTTGAGTGAGAAAATTGCACGTTATTATCAAGTCCGTATCAAGCTCGGAACAGCGATGTCCATTGGGTTCAGACAAGCCTCTCTCCCCCTAACTTACCCCCTCTCTGGCGCCGGGCCTGGTTTTGACGTCACGTGCATTCATACGATTCATACTGGGAACTATATTCTCAGAAGGCGAAGCACTACTACCTCTGCGGAGTGATTTGCTCATACGAGAAGCCCCGCGCGGTGAAGGGTGAAGCTCAAATGTTCACACGTCCAACTACTCACGAATAGCGTGATTAATTTGCTTCATTCGCGTTTGGTGTGAACACCCCATGAGGAGCAGAGTTTGCTCTCTGGAGTAAGAGAGTCATCGATTACTAGATAGTAAATTTATAATTTACAATCATGGGTGTTCGCTGTGACAATAAACGGGAGACCCCAAACGCTGACGTGATGAATCTGGCTACTTGCTCTGGATCCAAACACACCTGTAGGCATCATCAATTACCATCGTGTTTAACGTACTCTGAACATTTACTGCGGATGACTATTTTGGAAAATAATAATAATTTGCCACACGGACCATGAAACGTGTGCTAAAGGATACGGCCATATCCCATCGATAGTAGGCCTACAGACAGGACAAAAAAGTGGATCACCTGCGGTACGTTAAGTGTTCCATTATATTTTTAGAGGACTAATGTTAACTGTAACAATGACTAACTTATACACATCACAACACGTAAATAGGAAAATGTTGGCTTTATTTGGTCACTTATTGTCAATAATTGACAAAATAATGCCAACATTTTCTGACACCCATCGCTAGCCTAGCTTAGCACAAAGACTGATGGTAAAGGTCTTTATCTAACTTATTAGAGGCTAGGTGGAGCCGTTTACCTCCAAACTTTGTGCTAAGCTAGGCTAGCGGTGAGTTTTAGACAGTTATGGCACACACAGAGATGAGTGTTATCTATGGATTTATGTATTGTTTAATCTTTTGAATTAATTTATAATTAATATAATTTATGATGATTACTTTAAAAAAGTGAATAATAATAACAAAGCTTGACAGTGTCCCACTACACTACAGGACACTGATAGGCTTTTAAGCCACATTAAATTAAGTTAAGTTTATATGTTTGTCATTTTTAAATAAAGTGTATCTGTTTTTATTTATTAACAGCTGTTGCTTGGCTGTTTTCTTTTTATAAATATTTGTAAATTTATACTTTTTTATTAGTCCCCACATTTTTTAAATTGCCAGAAATACTCAGTAATCCCAGTTGTAGTGAATGTCAGACACTTGGGGTCTACCTTTTTTACTGAGGTGACTGTTCACTGCATCTGATAACCAATTCAATTACCTAAAAGGGATTTCAGGTTGAGTTTGTAACTAGCCTGTCCATTTCCAACAGTTTAACCTATTCAGGGTATTGTCAGGTCAGGGAACAGACTTGCAGAGAGATCCAAATTAAGTAGTTTATTTACTAGCTTCAGTGTGCAAGCAAGGTGAATATTTCAGTAGAAATCAGCTGATGAGAAGATCAGGGCCAGGGGGCCGTTCTTTGTACCTCGCTAACTCAGTTAGCTGGATTTGATTGTTGAAGATTTGGCATGATCTCAGATTGTTTGGTTTTTCCATGCTCATTTTGGACATGATGTCATAGCAACAGGTCCATAGCTTAAACCTGCTCTGAAGCAGGCTTATTTAATGTTAACGGGATTAGATTGCATCTTGAGGTGATACTTAAAATCTGTCTCAGCCACTGCTACTTTATTACAAGAGTTCCTTACTGAACCAGGGGCAATAATAATTTTAAATAATAATAATAGTTTATTTGAAAATAATATTATAATGTTGTGTAAAAGGTGTGTATAATACTATAGACGGATGGAGAGATTGCAGGTTGTACAGTTACTCTGCGTCGTGCACATGGATCTATGTTCAGTGGTCGTGCATGAGTGATGACGGATATTATGGGAGTGGCTGGATGCACCGCAAAAGATGCAGATGGCTTTTTTTAATTGTATGATGTCATTACATTGTCTTGACACCAGCCGATCATTGTATTGTGGTTCGAGTATCGATGTTCTGCCCTTTGCAGGGAACACAAGAACGTGCAGTAATCTTAGATAAATTAATCCAGATATTTTAATCTAATCCGCAAATTTGTTTGAAAAACCAAATAGCAAAAGTTATCAGGATTAGAAAATCTGGGATATGTCAAATCATCTCGGATGTATTAAGCGAGGTACGAAGAACGGACCCCAGGTGAGTTGCAACACACACACACACACATACACACATACACACACACCAGAATGTTGCTGTCTTCAAAGGATTAAGGTTATGTATCCTTCTCTTACAGGTTTATGAAGCGAACACAAGGGAAACTGGTGATGGAATCCAAGGAGATGGAGACATGGAGACAATCACGGAGGTAGTGAAGTACATTAGGTAGTCTTAAACTGAATCTTAAATAATCTGCGTTATTTGAGGGGACAGACATTTGTAGGGGTTTCTGAAACCATAGCCTGTCCTACATTGCACAGCAATAATGCGTGTATAACTGGCTGAGTGTATAAATTCACTCACTTGTTTTTATTCACTCCTTCAAGTGGACTAACGTAGGGAATAGTGTTTCAAGGGTTTAGTTGTAGACCAGCTGATGAAGTTTATTGACTGCAGGTAATGGTGAAACGTGTGCAGGACAGGTGGGAGCCAGGAAGGATTTTGGGAAATGTAGTGTTGAGGAAACGACACGCATAACGTCCTCCGGGGTTTAATGGATTTCTGCATGCACACATCATTTCAGTGCAGGTGTCTCTCCCCCCCCCCCCCATTTATACTGTATACCCTTCGATGTAATGTAACATTCAAAGTAATTCTTGAGTTGGCATGTCATCGGCTATTTTTGTTTTAGATTATCACTATTTTTATTACTTTCTATGTAAAGCACTCTGAATTGCCATTGGGTATGAAATGTGCTATACAAATAAACTTGCCTTGCCTTAGATAAAGCTACATACTTTATAAAAGTGATTCCATTAATGTCTTCTGAAACAAATGTGGTTGTCACAAAAGCAGAACCAGGCAGCTTTTCAACGTCATCACTCAGACGCTTCTGTACGCGTTTTTCCTCAGCTGAATAGTAAGAAGTCTCGTTTCTGTCATGTCACCAGCCCAGCTCAGCTAGATTCTCTACGCGCGAATGCTCATTTAATGCTCATTGTGACCAGGTTCCTCTATTGGCATCAAATAACCTATAATGAAAGTGGTAATAGGGAAACATCCACTACACCGTGGTCATCCAACAGACGTCAAGCAGGATGAGAAATGGTTGCTTTACAGGAAAGAAGGGATTACATGTGTGGAAGGCGTTAAGTAGTGTGTTCAGACTGCTTTCCGCTATGCATGCGGATATGCTTTTCTGTTTCCTTAGAGCACATACTTTATTAGTAAGTCACTTCAAGTCTAGATGGCGCTGAGTGAGAGATGTCTCACAATGTTGATGAAAAGCCCATTGTTACCAATGGATGAATCAATTCTTTGTTTTTGTTTGTATGTGTATGTCTACATTTGTGCGTATATGTAGTACGTCAATGGAGTAAATTGCATCCGACCCCTACAGCCCCAACGTCACTCGAGACCAGCTCTGCTGACTCGTGTTGATGCAAAGTTCACATCCCAAGCAAAATATTTGGGACATTTCAGTCATTTCTGCAATTTCCTGTTCACACATATCCATCAAAAGTGATGATTTGTTGTTTTTTGCAGTCGATAAATGAAATTTTTGCATTGAAAATAAAAATAAAAACGTGTCCAAGAAGATGTTTGAGAACAAAGTAAACAGTTTAAACTAATTTAAATGATTAAGTGATACACATACACTAATTACTCAGAGTTCATTACATTCTAAAGTCCCATATACTATTCAAAATGTTTGTGGTCAGTAACATTTTTTATTATTATCAAATTATTTTTATCCGACCTCAAACTTTTGAACGATGTGTCTAATTTTATTGCATTAGGCATATTTAATTGAAAATCCTGTGTATCTGCTAGTGTTGTAAGTGTTATTTTAGAAAATGTATGCTTTACACTCTATTGGACCTTGCATTTTATTATTATTTTTATATTGTATATCCCCCCCCCCCCCTCTAAATGGCTTTTGAGGAGACACTAAAAACACCACTGTCACACTTATACAAAATGCCTCAGAATCTTGAGAGAGAACATTTTATTAAAGAAACATTGTTCTCCAGTCTTCTATTATGCACCTATAATTTCAGTACGTGCTGTTATATCTTCAGGCTTAGAAAAAAAGACTATTGTGACAAATTGATTTTGCTTAAGCAAAAAATATACTTTTAAACTTAAATGAAAATTGTCATCATTTACACCCTCAAGCTGTTCCAAACCTGTATGAATTTCTTTCTTATGCAGAACACAAAAGAAGATATTTTGAATAATGTAATTTAAAATAAATTATTTTGTGCTCAGCAGAAGAAATACATTCATACAGGTTTGGAACAGCTTGAGGGTGTAAATGATGACAGAATTTTCATTTTTGCCAGATTTATTAACAACTTGCATCGATGCAAATCCTCTGTTGGTGTTAAAAAACTACTGTAAGGATTTAAGACACCAGTGAAATATTAGTGCTGAAAAGGCTTGGACATTTTTTTTTGTAGCTGACATTTTTAGGAGTTTCCCTTTAGACACAAACATTTATGGGAGGAGAGTGTAACGGGGTTCGTAGATGCAAGGAAGACCGTTTAACAACTTTAATTTCAAATTAAATAAACAAACGACTGCCCGCCCATACACACACATAATAAAACGCGGGCAGCCCCTCACGGGCGACTGCCCACACACATAATAAAACGTAAACAAAACATAAATTAAAATCAAGGCCTGGTCCTCTCTCGTCTTCCGCTGCCTTCGCTCCTCCTTTTATGCTCCTGTCCCTTGGCTGCGAGACGAGACCGGTGTGTCGCGTAGCTGGTACTCATTATCACTCGCCACCGGCCCGCTCTCGCGGCCCCTCGCCCCGCTGCTTGCCACAGAGAGTATTTAAATGAATTAATGTGATCTACTAATGGTGCATTCAAGTCCTGTCTTAAAGATCATATTTGTATTTCAAATTTAATGCACATGAACGCCACCACGAAGTTGTAAATACCATTGGGAAGTTCGTGGATTTTCTTGAAGCCCTGATCTGTACGAGTCGGGGGCATATCAGTGAGAAACATGGCGGAATCAATGGAAGCAACGTCTGTAGTAAAATATAACGGGTATTTATCAGTGACACTGTCAGGCTTTGTCATTTACAACAAAGTAAGCTAGCATTGTAAAAAACATTGCCTAATATATAACAATACAGTTACCAATGGCTTTGTAGATTAATTAACAAACTTAAAAGATTAAACCTCACCTGATTTTTTTTCTTCTAAGCACAGTTAGCAAAACCTTGCGGTATTTCGTGCAATTTATTAAAAGAAGGTACGCCGCCATTTTGCTCCGACCAAAGAGACTTGAATGCATATGATGTCGTAAACGCGACTTCTCATCTCGTAAATCCCAGGAGGACTTAAACGCACCATAGGGTTTGCACTAGTCAATTTACTGGTGTTTGCAGCATTAACACCAGTAAATTAAAACCATGTCTTAAATCAGACGCTAATTTGCACTGCTCTTGGTAGACCGATCATTTGGGAAGTAATCTGGCTTGTCTGTGTTCTTTAATTTGCACGTCATCAGTAGCTCATGCACAGAGCTTTCCACTCCCATTGACGCTTTTTAAAAATAGCTAATTAGCCCTATTTTATAAGTCTGGTCCTAAAACTAAATGACCGAACATGCCAATTAGTGCTTTTATTTGTTCCAGATAGAACTGAAAGAATACGGCCATCCTTTGCTGCATGCAATAATCTACATTCACTGTCCCTTATTGCACTTTAACCTTGTGTTTCTCTATAGACCTCAGATAGACTCAGTCATCAAATGCTTTCTCTCTGGAGGGGATCTCCTCCCTATTGTTCTTTCCCTGTCGTGTGTTCTGGACAGAGGAGTGAAGCCTCTTCCTGTGTGGCTCTTTTGGCTGCCCCCGGGGCAGGGCGGCTGTCGCGGCCAGCAGACTCTCTGTCTCGCTGCAGTTCCACTGGCCGGCCTTGCCATTGTTCTATCCCTCCTCTCCTTTGTCCTGCTCGCCTCTCCACCTCTCTCCCGACTGCCTGTGTCCTCCTTTTTCTCTGCAGGTGTTGAGAAGGAAGCCCTCTCGATACCACACAATGGCAGATCAACCCTCCTATTTATATATCCATTTCTCTGCTTATTTATTTATTCTCCTGGGTATTTTTGGAGTGCTGTAAATTGTGCTCAAGAGAAGTAATTTGATAATATTGGGCTAATATTTACTTAATATAGAGAGACAAACTACTTTTATATATGGTTGGTCATATTGCACTAGAGCATTTTGCTTAGAAATGCACACTGTTTTCGGGGTCATATCTGTCATTTTAATAAATAACATAAATAAATGTATGCTTTTTAATATTATGGGTATTTAATAAAGTGCACTGATGTATTTAAACTGATGTTATTTCAGTTAACCCACTTATTGATAAACACAACAGTTAATTTGTTAAAGAAATACATTTAATTGCTTGTGAGGAAAACAATTTGGCCTGGGATGATACACCCATCCCCCATTCGATATCACAATAACCAATACGATATGTATTGTGATTTTTAAGAATTGCGATTCAACAAGTATTGCGACTTAATATTGCAAATATATATATATTTTTAATAAGTTGAACCATGCATTATACAGAAAACATGATGTATAATATTAGTTGTATTTACAAAAACAAATCATCACATTTGAGTTTTAGTTCAGAAGCATCATACATTCGCCTGTAGTACTACATGCTCTTGAATGAATGATTCAGAGAAAAACATTTCTTTTAACGGTGGCGAAACAATACAAACTATGCAGTCGTTATTTTTAGCAGCATTTTCAAAAGGCGAATGTTTTGATCGCTATACCTTATACATCATTGTTTATATCTGAACTAGACACTTTTATCTCTTTACTTGAGATAATTTGAACTTTTATATCGCAGAAATAATGATAGCATAGGATATTATGAGGTTGAATTAATGACAACTGCTCTCTCTGGATCATCAGCAGCGCCAACACAGATTTGAGTGATGCGTTGTCCCCCCCCCAAAAACAAAACAAAAAAAAAACGTTTAGACAGATAAATTGTTGTGGGTATCGCATGGGTCTTTGATTTGAGATCACAGTCTTTAAAAAATTTATTGCACAGCTCTATTGTCTTATAGACTACTCTATCTCTCTCAGCATTGATATCTGACGCTAACCGTATGAGTAGCTGGAGGGCCTTTCATTAGGCCTTCTATATTAATATTTATGAAGTGAGACCAGACGCTTCTACCCATACCTCGAATCATTTTCAGAACAGTTTAAATCTATATGTGGTGGTCAATTTGGATATTGTGATGTCCCGCCACAAATAAATCAATGTATGCGGAAATAAAGAATGTGGTTTGCTTTCCTAGAAGTGCTGGGTAGTCCCACATCACTTCTCTCGTCTGGTCTGCTTGCGTCACATGATGTAATTTTTCTTGCATAGATGACTCATTTCACCCTCTGTTGTAGTCCGCATCGCCTATAAGCAAGACAAATAAAACAATTTAATGTTAATTAATATCGATTCTGGAGTATATTATTAAAATCATGATAGTTAGGTGCATTTTTTTTCCCCCTTCTCTCTCCCAGCCCTAGGCTAGCTATATATTTGGTGTAATTTGAAGCATACTCTTAGGGGGAAAGGCTCAATTGGATTCTATATAGAACCCTAGGGCTCTTGATTCAGTTTTAAAGAACATTTATGCCAAAATGTTTCTACATCAGAATAAATAACCTATGATGCGAGAGCTCTTGATATTATTATTCATCCATATTTACCTGTAGGCTATACCGGTAGACAGAATTAATGAGTGTAGAGTTAAACACGTCACAGTGTTTCACTGTTTCATCAGCGCGAATGAGCTAACAGTCTGTTTCAAAACTGATGACAGGCTAAACATCGTCAGACTGCTGTTGTGTTAATCTTTTAAAGCCTTTTAAGCTTTAATCTTGTGGTTGTTGGCAAAGTGCACTGTGTCAACCGTGTGTGTCAGATATGAAGATGTGTGAACTCTTGAAGTCTTCACTAAACCCTTATTCTGTTGACAGATAGCCAGTGTCTGGTGGCTTAGTTAGACAGAATACAAGAATCCTGTTTAAATCACAATGCCATCACTTTCAAATCACATCAGCATTATTCAAATCAGAAAGGCTGTCCTTTGGCCCTTGTTGTGTGGCTTTGTTGAATGACTCATTGAGCGTTGTCTGGGGAACCTGGTAAATGCGGGGCTACTTATTTATCTATAGTAAATTATTTCATAGTACTTCCTGTCTGTAGTCATTTAAATGTCTGAAGACATGGCTTCAGAAATGTAACTGCAATCGTCTGAGTCATTTTGCGTGAGTTGTTTCCTCTGAGCAGCCTCTTTAAAGAGATATTACAAAATGAGATTTGTGTAAAATTGTTTTTTATTTCATTCACTCAGGTAAAACACCTCAGGCTAATATAAAAATACTTAGATAATTTTAGATGAAGAGAACACCGTATAACAGAAACATGTCACATAATTTTAGTACGGGTGTGTTTCCCCATGTTTCATAATCAGGATCTTGGCTAATACAGTTTTCTCAGATTAAAGTCGGACTTCTGAACTACAAAACTGCGCTCTGTTTAATATAGGAGATTGATAAGAGAAGCACATGCTGATAAGATCCTAATGTACAAGATTTAAACCTACCAATGACTGGGCAGGAAGTGAAAGGAGCCTGGCGTTGTCACCTTTTTTCAGTTCAGTCTTGCGCCACACTGAGGCCCTGCAAATGTTCTTAACTTCCTATACATGGTTTTATCGCACATGGGAAGGACTTATTGTTGTAGATGCAGGTGAATCGATTATGATAAAATCACAAAGAAAAGCTTTCATTAATTATGTCTGCTATTGTGAGCTTGCCTTTGTGAAGTGCTCGACCGTTTCCTCAGTATGTCCCCGGAAAGATGTAATCAGTGTTGATACTGAATCTGAGTTACTCTTCTCTGTAAACTTTCACTCCCCTCTTGCACTGACCAGAATCCTGTCTGTTCTTGCATGTTATTTTTGTCTTTTATATAACTTTTTATCACTGCTTTTGCATTTATCATCACATCAAAAAAAAAAAAAAAAATCCCAAATAGTGAGTGAGGAGAGAAGAGCAAAAACAGTAAGAGAATGAAATGGATGTAGTAGTTAAGGGTGATGATGGTGAGGTATCTGGAAGGACAAGGAGGCCACATGATGGGAGCATGACCATTGTAGTGGGGAGGATTAGAGTGGGTAACCAATGGGAAATGAGCCAGGGCACATAAAACAATGTGACCTAAATATACACCAGCTGACAAATTCCTCATATCTGTAACTGAAATAGAACATCTTGAAGCCATCTCAAGACCGTTTGAGATTACAGGTTCAACCAAACAGACCCACTGTTTGACATTACTGTGAAGGTTAACTTTTGCAAAAAAAGAAAGGACAGATAAAACAATTATTTTACATCTAATTTCTTCATTCTTCTGTGTAGCTGAAACACAGTAGAGCAATGCCCTGCAGCAAAGTCATGAGTTCAATTTCCATGGAGTGTAGGCCATAAATGGAAGCCATGGAGTGTTCCACTGGCCCGGTGCTAGAATCAAATCACTGAAGGTGCTTCTGACATTACTGAGCGTGCTCTAGTAAAGTGCAGATAGGCTAAGCAACCTGAGCAACTCATCATAGCAGTGTTCTCAATTTCAATTTTCATGCTTCAAGTTTTTTTTAACCGAACTTTAGATTAAGATGATTCTCAATGTTATGAAAGATCCATAATAATTTGATATACCATTTTATTTTAGCAATATGTGTGTAAACATAGCCATACATTCCCACTCTAGGCAATGCATACACTATCTAATTTGCATATTAATGTTTTTTGGGACAATATTTATTTCGTCAAATAAATGCTTTATTAAAAGTTTAAATATTTTTATTAGGAATTTGGGAAAAATGTTGGCAGTAGTTTATAGAATAAAACAAAAATGTTAATTTTACCCAAACACATACCTATAAATACTAAAACCAGAGAAATATTGTCATGCACTAAATGGCATGGTGTATAAAATATAGTTCACACACCTTAAATTCTAAATTATCCAAGTTTTTTTTAACAATTTTGGCCATAGATTAAAAATAAATAAATAACAAATATACATTAATATGTGCACACACACGCACACAATGCAACCCTCTTGTCATTCACAATAACATTACTGATTGCATAAGTCTGCAGTGCCTTGTTTTAGTTTACTTTTTGTTCGGTACATGAGGAGTTCCAGCATAACAAAACCTTGCACTGACCCCTATTATAAATACATAACATTAACAGAAAAGACCACACTGAAATGATCAAGTGTCAAAACAACAGACACAGCCCCAACCACCCCACTTTTGGAGCCATCCGAGATCCAAGACATCTGGCTGTGTTTTTCTAGTGGCAGCAGAAATAGTATAAGAGAATGCAGGTGGGCCTGTCAAAGAACTGGTCTCAAACCTGTTCAGCTTAACCATAGCCAGATCAGTCCGGCAAGAGTAAGAGAGAGCACATGGGCTTAATGCTGCCGCCTGGTATCTAAATCCATTAAGCAGCTCAGCCCTCCGAAGCGTGCACTGTCAACTCCACTTCACACCCAACCTGGGCTACGAAGTTAAAAACAGCAGCACGCAAACCAGTCGCTGTTTTGATACATCTCTCTTTGGTGTAGGTAACTCACCTGAATAAGAAACTTTTTGAAATCTGTTTTGTGCAAATGCGATTTGTGACTGTGAGACTGTCCAGCGTTTAGGTTTCTTCCAGTGCCCTCTATGCTAATGATATCTGCTCATGACTGAAGCTTTAGGTCACCTCTGAACTGAACACTTTTATATTGATATTATTTAAGGTATTACTTTTTATTATGGGTTCAGGTAGAAGTTGGTTAGGGGAAGCAAGTCTTAGAACATTTAAAAAGGGCAAATTTGGCCGGTGCATTGCACGTGAAAGAATATATCAGACTTAGATGTAATAGTCATGTAATAATGCCATTATTCACATCTCCGCATAAGTTGGTACACAGAACTTTAAGATTGTTACTATTCATTTAGAAAAACAACAAAAAATGCTAAATTGGACACTTGAGTTAAGTGTACTAAATCACTCCAAGGCCTTCAGGGAGAGTAAGAGTTTGTTTAACAAAAGTGAGTGGCTCTGATCCAGCAGGGGCCAAAAATAGTCTTAAGATTATTTATCAACTATTTAGCTCGTTTTTTTTTTTATAGCCTATTCAACTGAATGTGCCAAAAGAAGAGCTATTTGTTTAGACTGCTTCTCCTTCAGCTAAGTCCAGCCAGGCACGTGGCATCTGCTAAGAGCATCTAGTTTGTTTGAAAGCGTGTGTGTGTGTGTGTGTGTGTGTGTGTGTGTGTGAGTGTGAGAGAGAGAGACTGTGTGTAAGAATAAGCATGCTTAGCTCAGGTCAGGCATGCACTTTCTAAATGTGTTTTTGTGGACCTGTAAAGGAATGTCTTCGGAGTGTACACAAATAGAAGAGAAAGGAGGGAAGTAATTAATTTTGCAGGGCATCCAAAATAAGAGTGATCTTTAGTCTATTTGGCATGAATCATTGGTCTTGAATGCTTTTTTGTGTCATTGTTAGTCAGCGATTATCATTGTAGCACTCGTATTGTTCTGCTTTTATTCTGCTCAAACTTACTCTTTCTGTGAAAAATAAATGAAAGCTTATTTTTTGCTGGTTGACTCCTTTTAGGAAATGGTCAGGGGTGCCATCTAGTGGATAATAAATGAAACACACCAACAATGTTTTTTTGCATCTAAATATATTCTGAAGGAAATATTTTAACCCATTTGTCGTTCGTATCAAATGATAAAAAGCTCAAGTATTGTAGCTGTATTCTCCTTTCTCACCTTGTTTTACCTTTTTATTGTGTAGAGTAAACTCTAAATCTTTCTCTAAACAACATTTTCAGAAACTAAATTCAGGATAAGAGATTAAATTATTCAATGTCACACAATCGTTTCTGACAGAAAGTGGCATGAAGGCACTTGATACATGTGTTGATTATGTTTGTGATACACACTAGTTCTGTCAGGTCAAGGTTTGGGAGGCTTGTTTCAGACATTTCCATTTTTGTCTGAAGACACAGATATTTTTAAATTGCAGTCAGTGAGTGTGCTTTGCATTTGTCTTCGTCCACAAAGAAATTCTAATAACCAAGACAACATTTCAAGTCGATCATACCAACAGTACTAATAGTTTTAGTCATTTTTTGATTTAGCATCATTATACCATTTATGTCCTTTAGGTGTCCTCATAGTTAAAACGTATTATACATTTGTACTACATTTAATACAAATTATAAGCCATTTGAATAAATTAGGCCATGTCTGATACTTTTAGTTGCTGCATGGGGGGTGCATGTGTGATTAAAGAGTTAACATATATTTGATCGTTATTGGCAAAGGCACTCAAAAGCTGAATGGCTCAAAGGCTAAAACTAATTTTCATTATTTTGATTTGAGCACACTTAGTTCACCCCAAAATAAAAATGATCCCACAATTTACTCACCCTCAAGCCATTCTAAGTGTGTGTGACTTTCTTCTTTCAGCCAAATACAATTGGAGTTATATTAAAAAATATCCTGTCTCTATTGACCGGCATGCTGTCTTGCTCTATCTTTTGCTTGTGCGTTTGTCAAATCTCACCTAAGCTTACGCTACGTCATACATTGGGTCAGAGGTCACCCTTCTGCCAGAACTTGACAATCTTGTGAACATGCTTTATGGCTGTTACCGGAAGCCAGTAATTTTATATATATACATAAACACACACACATACAGAAGGCATTTATTAACCCTCTGGAGATGTATGGATTACTTTTACGATGATGGATGCACTTTTTTCAGCTTTTTGCAAAATCTCTCTCTCTCTCTCACGCTCACTCTCTCTCACTCTAATATAATATCTAGGATGGCTTGAGGAAATTATGGTATAATATGGTGTTATAATCGATTCCTTTAATTAATGAAGGGCAAAAGGTTTATTCTAACACACAAAGGTTCTGAGCAAAAACTGCCATTTAGTGGCAAAACTTTTGAAGGCACCTTACACATACCCTATCCTATCCCAAATTTTATGACGATTCCTTATTTACAACTAAAATCACTGGCTACTAAAATGAATTAAAGGCAGAGCTACAGGGATGTTTTCAAGGGGTCAAGTTTAGGCTTGTAAGCATGTCATTGTTGTGATTAAATGAGATTTGCAAGCAACATATACAAATTGTTTAAAAAAATAAACACAATTTTTGTTTACAAATGATTCTTATACTGTTTTTCCCAGTTGGCAGAAGTTTTTTTTTCCTTAGCTATGATTGAAAATCAAATTGTGCTTATTATAGCGGCACCTAGTGTCATGAGACTGTCTGTGCATCCACCTACTCATCAATGTTTGAGCAGTGCTTGGAATTCTGGACCATCCTACCCAGTTTGCATGTCTGTGCTTTACATGCTGTGATGCCCTGAGACATTTTTAGGCCAGAAAAACAAGATGAAGGAGATGGTCACTGGTTACTGAACATTTAATGTCAAAAATCCAGTCCACACATTCCCAGTAACATAAACAGAAGTTTTATCCATCTTTCAGTTTGACCTTAGCTCAGTTCCAGCGCTACAGTAATGCAGCTCTTCAACCCCCAGTCCATCTGTCTCCTACCATTAACCTCAGCTTCATTTTGCCCTCAGCAATGAGACATAATTGTACATCCTCCCCCTGGTTCGGGTCACCTAATCAGGGCAGCACTCTAAAACCTCCTACATCTTCACATCTCACTTTCACTTACATTCTCTCGCTGCACAAAACCAGCGAGATGACATGACTGCGTAAGTGGCCACATGAAGACAATCAATGACTTGATATAAGAATTATGCTATGACTTTTGACGGTCTTCTTTTTGTAAAGAAATTAGTTTTAAAGTCATTTTTGCATTTTGCACAACACAAATGTTCTTTTTTTTGTTTCAATTAGACAAGGTTTTGCTTTAGAACCCAGATTTTACATTAGGCAATCCTTGGATCGACAAACCATGTTTATCCTTGTGCAAGTGAACCTGCATGCATTTCATGGATGTCAGCTAGTTTTTACAAAGTGATGCAATTGCAACAAATTATTTAATTAACAACAAAAGATACAAGAAGAATTCTGACTTGACATGCCTGTGTACATTTATATTTACAGTACTATGAATGGTAAAAAAATAAATAAATAAAAAATCATCAAAGAATACTCAATGCAGCATGTTTCACTTATGCTCACAGAGGCAGCATTTATTTGAAAATATAAACTTAATTAAGTTTTACTTAATTATTTAGTTATTATTACTACTATAAAAATGTATATTATATTTCAGACTCAGAACAGATCAGTTATTTTTTTTGTATGGTTGCAATTTACTAGTTAATGATCTAAAAGATTTAATACATTCTACAGACTTCCTCTGGGCTGTGACAGCATGACAGCGAGTGCAACAAGGCCAACAGACTTGATGTATTCCACATGGTCTGATAACTATCAGAAACCATTAGCTTTTAACCATCAGCTGTGTGATAAATGCATAAATTTAAACCACCTGGCATGCCGAATACATGCATCTGAGAGTGGCACAGCAGTAAATACACTTAAAAAAATTGGTGCTATTTGGCACTTAAAGTGGTTCTTGGCTTGTAATCATAGAGGAACCACTTTTGATGCCAAATAGCACCATATATTTAAAGGTATACTCTACAGCATCTTTGTCAAATGGTGCTATGTAGAACCCATAAGAGGTGCCATGTCGCATTTTATTTCTTCCTCAATAATGGT